>NC_090720.1:4261250-4870000 GCF_040954835.1 Lepisosteus oculatus | reverse complement strand
CAGACGCTATCAAGATGTAGGTCATCTTTTTGACATTACGAAGCATATGAACAGCATAGTTTAAAGATGGGTTAATGTATGTATTGCTCAAACCCTTTCATGTGTGAATCCCTGAAAGTTGTACAGTAAAAACTGCATGAGGTTAAAACAGAGAATAAATCTGAGTGATGTGGAAAATTGAGTAATACGTGTCTTGTCATTTTGAAACTGTTTTCTGTGTCAATCCTTCAGGGCACCAGGTAGATCAGACTGAAATAGAAATAGGGAACAGTAGATAGTGTCAAGTAATTAATTACAAAAACACTCCATCAACCAATCCATCAATTCCTTTACTAGTACTGCAAAACGTCTATATAACAATGATTTATTTCTTCATTTAAATAAGTGTCCTTTGTTGAAGTTTAACTATGCAGATAAGTGTGGCAAACCCAATGCAGAAACAATAAATGAGTGACTGACTTTCAATGCATAGAAACCTACACATGTCCTTCAGTTTGCATAGCACTGTTTGTAACACAATAAGCTGATGGGTAGCTCTGCAGCGCTTTTAACACATACTGTATATAACGGACCACTTTCTGAGTTCTGTGTCTGCACTCTTATATATGTGGCTTTTATTTTGAAGCATTTGTTTACTATAAGTGATGTGCGAAACGGTTTCTTCTGGGGCGCAACATTAATTCTGTTTAATAAAAATTAAATATATTGATACCCTCAAATTATTACACTTGATTTCAAAATACTACAGATATTCATACTAGTTAGCAAAACACTGGATAATAATGATTTCAATTGACGCAGCAGCAAAGCAAACATCAAAGTGGCGCCGAAGAGTAAGAAACTTCCTTACACCTGGAAAATACTTAACTAATTCAAATATTAATTCAGGGCTTTCATTGCATTGACTGCGAGTGCTTATTAGACAAATACACGCATTGAACTACCTTACCTGAGTTGTCTACACTGAGTCACAGCGCTGTATTCAGCCGGGTCTGTATGTGTAACTCCGACATGTGGATAATCTATATTGAGTCATGCGTGACATACAGAGCAAGGTCAACCCCAGACTACTTCACCTCCAAAAACCACAGGACTCTTGAAAGAACAGTCCTGGGTGGATAGTCCTAGCGTTCCAACAGATCTCCAAGCCAGTTCCTGCTGGCATTACTGCATTACCTACTCAGCCTTTCCACTTTGCATGGGCTGGGGTTTCACCTTGAACAGCGGTGAAAGCTCGGCTCAGCAGTGGTACAGTAGCTCTTCAATCTGCTTAGAGCCTTAAAGTGAAAATCAAACGGCACAAAGCGAAGTGGGCTTTAAAAGACAAGACCGCCGAAGCGATGGAACTGCAGTGGAACATTTAGAGATTAAAGGACTCAAAAAGGACCATCCTCCTCCACCATCTTTGTCTTATGAAATATGCGTCGCAAAATGGAGCTCTCGAAGACTAGTACTACAGCAGAAATACCACAATATATTAATATAACGCAGAAGCCTGGCTACAATGTTTTAAATCTGCAATAGTGTTTTTCTCATCCTACTGCAGAAAACTAAAGGCTGAAAATATGCTTACGCAAGTATATATTCATTTATCTCAGTTTTGTGTCGTTGCAGGACTAGGGAAGACACTGTTACAGTGACAAAAGTGACATGAGTTAATGAGTCAGCACTGTGCTGATAACTTTTTGAAGTTTTGTTTTATTTTTGAGACCGAAGATTTTTTTCTTCCAGCACTTTTACGGGTGCCCACACAGTTCTCAGGATGAAATGACAGTGACTCGCTTTATTAGAGAGCTACCAAAGCGCTGCTACTGTTTTGAAACCCATTACACAGGTAGTCAGAATCAGAATTTTGCTTTTTCAACTATTAAAAGCCATTGCCAATGTCAATCTTAAATCTACTGCAAGATCAATACGTTTTAAAATACATTAACACCAACAGCAGGGCACTGTGAAGGTGGACAAGTTGAACATTCACAGCTTGTGGGGTTTATCGTTGTTTTCCTTTATTAAACACTATAAGCATTTTATCTTCTTTCAAACACACACACAAATAAATCATTTGTAACGCAGGCACTTTTAATTTCCAGTATGCGCCAGTTTCCTTTAATTCAGTAAGTGTCTTCCGCCATTGAATAAACAGTATTCTCCGAGGGTCAGCTATCACAAAGCTTCAACTTTTATAGAGACTTCACAGCTCCCTCTTATTAATGACTCGCTGTGTGAGGGCGCGCTGATAGTTGATTGATATATTTATATAATGATGTAAGTTCTTCCGGTCAAGTTACAATTCCAAGGCTAGGCTCCGTTTACAAACAAATGTAAAAAATAATAATAAAAATTTAATCAGTTCTGTCGCTTGGGCAACGTCAATTTGACTAGAATAATTTCGGAAGTTCAGTTGCGTTACTGCAAAGCTGTGCTTTGTCACAGCTTTGAACAGCAGACTTAATTATGGACTGCACAAGAATAAGAAAAAATTCAAATTATTAATAATTAATGAAAGATGGTGTTTTATGTTAAAGTGCATTGTCTTACAGCTTCCTTATTAAAAGAAAGCATAACGCAACAACCTGCATAGTAAAGATATAAAGATTGTAAGACGGTGTACAATGTTATCTGAATGCTAGTAACTAAACATTCAGATGATGATAATAATAATAATAATAATAATAATAATAATAATAATAATAATAATAATAATAATAATAATAATATAACACGAAAGTAAATTAAACTTTGCTATGGGTACTTTGGGATGCCAGTGTTGTCAAAGGCACAACAACTCAAAGGTTTTTTAGATCTTGATCAGTACTTACAAAACGGGGCAAAAGACGCGCTGTTGTCTGTTTTTGTGGTAGACTCGCGCAGACTGTTAGCATTGCCAAAAATCAATAGTATCTGTCACAAAATACGGAGAGTAAAAATACTTAATTGCACAGTTTGAAAATGTGTTGATCATACAGAGTTAATCGTTTCCCATTACCGGGCTACATCAAATCTACTTAGCGTACCAAACAACTGAAACCCAAATAAACCTTAAGCACTTTAATTTAAAAACCGCGCCTTTACTCGTGGTGACTTCTGATACTACTCAAACTAGGCAGCGATGGAGACTAGGCTTCGGTTCAAATGTGTGTTCTCTAAGGAGTGTGTGTGTGCATTTTAAACGCTGTTTTGTGACTGCCAAAACACCATGAACTGTGCGGGACTGAACATCACTGAGCTAGACGAGAGTCACTGTACCCCTTTATATAGTCTTTCGCGCAGCTGCGCACTGAAGTAATGTTAACCTATGTGGAATCACGTTGTTCAGAATACAGTTTAACAAATTCGGTGCTGTATTTTGAGCGCCCGGCCTTTGGTGGGAAAAGAATGTTAAAAGAAAATTCCGAGACACGATTGAAGGGCTGTATTATCCAAACCAGGAAAGGCCTCTCAACTACAGCTCGGAGTAACACCTGAGACAGTTTATTAAAAGCCTGTATTTCTCTCCCTGTATCAAAATACCATATTCCCGTTGGAAAATTTGAATAACATTTCATATATCAATATGGGTCTAAAATAAAGAGTCAAATGTATGTCGTTGTACTTGTAAACACATAGGCGGATTGCTATAGGCCCATGTATGTTTTTCACCTGTTTGGAAGAGTTGTTTAACATAAAGCTTTCGCCGAAAGGCGTGGATTACCCAAAATGTGAGACAACATATAGCCACAGAAATGTGCACAGAATATTAATAAGTGTGGGGCAGAAGCGCTTCGACACTGGAGGTGACTTGGGGATGAACGCTGTACTACTGTTAATATTATGGACAAGTCCTACTTCTTTGAAAGCGATATTGACAGTACAGGTACAGTTACGCCCGCACGCCTGCAAACATATCATTGCTTCTCTTAAAGCATGACATCGTCGTAGTGCACTTCCATTACGTGTGCTGCCACTTGTACGTGAGAAATCAGCCATCTCAATATTAAGACTCTCAACTGTCACAGATAATTCTTTAAGTTCACATTACCTGGCACTCGAGCGTTCTTGCCGCAAAGACCTACACTTTGGAACAACGTAGTGTATACGAATGCATGCTACAAATAATGGTTATTTCTATCTGTGATTAAAGTAACAAAATGTCTGAGTATTGGTATGTTGTCGACTTCGTCCGATGAGAACAAATAAAAACAAAATAGATCACTCAGCCAAGGTGGTACAAGTCGTAATAAAATTCCTTTAAAGTTCCCAATAGATCTAAAGAAAACAAGTACCTCTTAGTACAATAAAACGCTCTGCTGCAATTAGAGAAAAATCTATTTTCTTCTCTGTTCAGCATGTCTTTGCTCGTTTTCCTTCACTTTACTGGTAATTTGATTTGGAGTTTAAATTTTTCTCCTTTCACCTTTTTTTTTACTAGTTTGAATCATGCCTGCTTTGCATTAATGTCACTGGAATTGTAACTCTGAAAGGACCTGTAATGACCTTATAGGAATTACAAAACGGAGCACTAGAAATTCGTCTTTTCCCCTTCATCTACCTTGGCTTTTAAATTCTCTTTACAAAAAGAACAATACTTATGCTGATTTATACCGGATTGTTTTCAACGTCTTAACTAAATTATTTTTCAGTGGGCATAAGGCACTTTTCAGCAATGTTGCCAATTTAAAGACTAATAATACAGAATAATAGGTTACCACTTGCAAAAATTGCTGGCAGAAAAAGGACTGCAAAAAACGGGTATGTGTTCGTCAGACAGCAAAGGTGTTTGAACAGCTTTTCACAGTCCGTTCATCTCAAACAAACAACTCCAGTGCTATGAAAATAAATTAAATCTGTTGTACTTTAACGGAGTATAAAACCCGGGAACTGTACTGTTTATAATTTGCAATTTTACTTCCAAAAACAAATTGAAAATCGTAATGTGAAGGTCAAATAAAACAAAAACCAGACTTCCCCAAGTACATGCTGTACGGACTACGTGTATGTTATGCAGATTTCCACTTTTAATAATTTGGAAAACTAACCAGTGTAAATAATTAAATTATTTCACATTCCTTAAAAATCAATTGCAATTGCACAGCACATCTCTTACTTTACTGTATTGCAGGTTAATATTGTAACTCACTCAATAAATGCATATAGGTAAACTTTCATTTTCCTAGAAATGTTACTATGTCGGGGTTTAACAAAATCATTCGATGTATGTCTAGTCTTTTCAAAGATTAATTAGTTGGATATAATTTTTCCTCCACATTCCCATGTTTTGAAACGTTATTATTCAGGTTGTTACACTGACATACTTAGATCTGCACGCAGTGTCGGTGTAAATATATTTTATGTAACCTAGATGTAAAGGTACAGTAACTTAAAAAATGAACTCCCCAATCATTTTAATTAATCGTGGAGGATCTGTAAAGACAACAGTTGATCACTGCGCCTTTCACCCTATCAACATAAATTAAGGAAATGTACAAGAGGTACAATCTAAAGGATCCTTGAGGATTTTGGTGAAGTGTTCGAAACTAAGCCGATGATTCTTAATATAGGTCGACTAATTTCCTTTCAACGTGTGCAAATCTCTCCATAATATTAACAGAGAATTTTCTGTGCCCATTTCAAAACCCACAATATATGGGTGAAGTTCGCATCCTATGCCAAAGCAGCGAAAGCTAATATATATATATAACATTTTGAAACGATTTTACAAATAATTATCTTATATTTATGTAATGCACAGCACTGTTCCACTTGCGATGTATGTTGATACTTTCGAAATATGAAACAGAAAACACTTCAAAATAAATGCATTTTCAACAGCACGTAAATCGATGCTGAGGATTAAAAAATGGTTTATTTTCATGTTATGTCATTTTGATTTCGTGTTTTTAAAAAGTTATTTAAATTGGGGGAGGGTGTGTATTGGGGGTGGGTATACGGAACAATTCTGAGTGCAGCGCAAGTCATTGTAATACATTATGCATTTAAAAGCTCCGTCACTTAGAAATTAAAGTCTCTTATTCACTTTCAGATAGCATTAGCAATAATTCCTCGCGATAGGCCGCTTAATAACTGCAGCACTTTCTAAAGAATTAAATTGTTCACTCCAGCACAGCCACTGTGCGTTGGTCTTTGCTGGATAAAAGTGTCCATCTGTTCTCAGAAAGGTTTTACAAATAAGCGTTTACATCCGTGCGTTTAGAATTTTGCATCACAACACATAAAGAGACCTGACCTCTGGTCTTGACACCGACACGTGTGCATAGTTGAGTTACTTAAAACAAGAAATTTAATTAATGCCAAAAGAGATGATTAGGGCTCACTAAAGAAAGCACAGGACGTCTATAGTATATTATTAAATTGCTAGACGATAAGTATTTTTGAGTGCAGTAAATTTAAGCGATCCAATCAACAATGGTATTAAGCTAGTGGAAAAAAGTACTTCGAAACTATATGTACAGTACAAGGTTCCCATTCATGTTGATACGTAGGTATGTGTAAGCCTGCCTCTCACAGATTTAAACAAAAACTGAAACTAGCTTAAATAATATTGCTTTGGCTAGGTGCACCCTAATATATAACAAAACATTTTCTCATTTATATAAAGTATCGCATGTCAGTACAATACAATCCGCGAAGAAGTCTAGTTTTTAAGTGGAGATCTGAGAGATCTGTAGACGGTTTATGAAACAATAGGAGATTATAGAATAACTGCATTTAGGAATGTGTTGTTTCCTTCATTTTAAATATGAGAAATGCAGTTTACTTTTTTGTCGCTCGTAAACTGAAAAGTAAAATACGCAACTAAGAGATAAGAAACTTCATAGTTTTCTGACATTCAGCTTTGTTGAAATGCCAAGCTGTTTAAAATTGAGGCTTTAACTTACAATCAAAATTAATTATAAGATTTCAGTCCTTTTTTTAGAGACTTACCTGAAAAACAGTGCATTTTGAAACTCAAATCCGGGTAAGTGCTTCATTGTTATAAATACCGAACGCAAATAGCGGATATACTGTCATCAATACATTTTTAAGAAACACCAGTGATCGTTTGGATTATTTTAGAATTTTTACTTAGGAAAAGTGGACACACATTTTAATACATTAACATTTCAAGATACTGTATATAGCCTACGATGAACGTCAAAGTAAAAGCCTAGCCATTACACAGAAGTCCGATCGTGCAGTAGTCTCTAAACTTCATAAATTAAAAGCCACACAGTCCCTTTCGCAAAACAAACTGCTTACACGACAGACTTAAAAGAATCAACATATTTCCCATGTGAAATACCATGAAGTAAGCAACAGTCCAGCAAAATACATTTCTTGTACCAGGAACAATATTGATTGCTATTCCCAGATGAAATCAAAACGCAATTGAAACACCACTGCCCAGGAAGAAAAAAAAACTCCATAGGTGCATTTTCTTTTGACAGGAAAAAAAGGCAGAAAAAGCTTTATGAAACCATAGCCATTTTCCTACAGAATGTTTCTCCTAAATAACTCGTCCCCCTGATTTCAGAGTCCGTGTGTTAAAGCCTGCTCTCTCGTTGGATTCTACAAGTCGTGTTGCCATGAGCAGTGCTAGAGCGCCCACTATTTCAAAACCCAGGAATATTATTTCACAAGACTTGGAACGACTCAATAAAAAAGTTACTATCCCTTTCGTCAACTTTTAGTTAACTTTCGTTTTAACGATTCTATCCAGTTTCTAACCTCCTCGCACAGAAATCGCCGAGCCTACAGCGTCGCAACCGCTAGGAATTCTGTAAGATACCTTTTATTTCTCCTTCTAATTTCAACGACAAACACCAGCGTTGCAGCTTCATCATATAGAAAACTTCAGCCGCTGTGAACGAGCAAGCCGTGGCAGCCGCAGCAGAAAACAGCGAGGACATCCAGGCTCTGGTGTGTTTCAGCTTTGAAATTATTGTGAAGAAAGAAAACAGAAATATGTACAAGGGCAAAGGAGCGTTTCTCGCAGGACCTGATCTATGAAAAGAACACCTTTGTGATCTGCGCGAGAAGCCCGGAGGATCTAGCTGCCGGGGTAAAGTGGAAGAAGGAAAAAAAAGACCTACTTTTGGCCAGTTTTCTCGCCCTTGCCTTGGATCTCATCTTGTCGGCTTGTAGATTCCTCTCGTCCTCCTTGAGCCCAGAAGCAGCAACAACACTATCTTCATCTCACAAGCATTGTCAGTTTGGACACCTTCGCACATGCGCACAGGCCATTCAATCTGACACCCTCGCCAGGGCCAAAAAACTTTCCAATGTATTCATCATCATCACTTTTTGTCCTATCGTCTCCCCTTTAGATCACTTATCTCTTCCCCTCCTCCTCCTTCTCTCCGCACCATCCCCAGCTCCGTTTTCCCCCTCCTCGGCTGCCCCTTTAAGAGCTATAACTCTATTTTCGCAAACCTGCGGGCTCCGGTCTCGCACTGGACACTGCACGGGGTAAAGGGGTCAAGGTTGCATCCCGGCTTCTAAGGCGATCTTTATCAACACAAGTATCGATTTTGATTTAAAATTAATAAAATAAAGCGTGACATCGTAAATTGGAGATGCAAGGTAAAGTATGAAATGCTGCTGAGCAATTGTGAAATTTTGGTGTTATTCTAGATTTAGCACATTACTTTGAAGTCATAGTTAATTCTGTGGCGTTTGTTTTTAGATATATTATAATGCGTACATACACTCTATTTGAGTCTGGGTCGACCTTTCCTCCTTCTGCATTTTACTTATTTTTTCTGTTTTCTCCCCAGAGGCAGAAATTTAGTTTGTGGATGTTAGACATTCCCCTTTCTCTATTTTAACTTCTGCTGGCCCTACCATTTTTTTTTCCATCTTTCCCCTTCAGTTATTTTTGACACCAGTAATTAAGATCCATCAATAGGTTTAAGGTAAAATGAATAGCGCCTATGGTTTTACAAGAGATGATTTAGCACCCCGGGTATGCGGTCACTGCGTTTCATATGTTGCCCAATGCGTACACAGCACAGCAGGCTTTCAGGCATTGTGTACACTGTGCTCGGAATACAGTCAGAGGTGCCGGATTCCAGGTGGGTGATTTCTGCACAGGGCATCTTTTCCCCCTTTTTCACCAACCATTTTTATATAACCACAAAAACAAAACCAAAAAATACGCAAACCTCAAATATTTTGCATCCGGAAATATCTTTCCTTTATTTACAGGAGATCCGACTTCCAATTTACTTTGCAGTTGTATACAATAAAACAGCATTATTTAACATAGCCTTCCAGAAGACAAATTGCCACTTAAACCTAGTGATGTGGTAAGTATCACCTTCGGTTGCACCTGTTTTATATATTTGTGCATGTGATGTACACATCTATGAACGGCATCGTGCGTCTGTTGTGTCGGTAGGTGTTTAACCTTCTTAGAAACCATTTAGGTTCTTGCTGTACAGGCGTATTCATAACTACAAAGAAAAAAAGGTTGTACGGTGTCTGTATCGGACATAAATACTATGAATTCAGCTACAATTTTTTTAAATTATTATTTTTTTGGTCTTACCGTCGAACTATTTTTCCCCAGTTGACTTGAGCGCCTCGATGTTACAATGTTTCAATGTATATGTTTTCATACTAAATAAAACACGTTGTGATACGAATGAATTTGACATCCAATCGTTTATTTTTTTTTTCGAAAAAAATATTACTTTTTTGTGCTGGTAGGAGAAATATTAGACTTTAACACCACATTAGTCAGACTAGGCGTAAGGAAATTTCTGTTTTTGAAAAAAAAGCTTGAAAAATTATTTGTGTACCGACTTGCTACTTTCTACGTAGAACTCGGTATATAACCGTATTTCTAATGTCACTTTTCTAATGAATAAATTTTTCGTTCTTGAGCCATATGTTCTGCGTGCTTAAAACGTTTTCTACATAGCAGCGGACGCTGTAGAAAAGTAGAAAAACATGTTATAACCTCTCCTAATTACACAAATGTCACATTTTACACAAAACAGATTGCCTAAAAGTAAGATTTGTTTTCTTGAAATCTTTACATTCCATGCATCTAGATTTTAACCAATGTGCTTTAATTATTTAATTTTCAAATCGTCTTAATGAACCATATCATTCGTAGGCAAGTAACAAAATGTAATTGCTACCTCCCGCATACAGATATATCTTATATTTACAGTTAAACTGGATTTCTAAACAAAAGAAGACGAGACAGAATCATTACAATTTTTGGTTTTATACATGAATGAATATGGTCAGAAATGTGAAGCATTAAAGATCATTGGACATAAGTTTCACTCAATATTATGAAAAATGCAGACTTACATCAGGGTAGAATGGGTTTGCATTAATTGATGTATTTATATTACGCTGTTAAATGTATTTTTCTCTTGTGATAGAGTGCTAAATATGACTGGACAGAAAGATTTGTATTGAGCCAGTTCTCTGTCTTTTGCATTGCTATAGGTTTGTTGATTCCATGGTTGTCAGTAGGTACACATCTGCTAATTCTACTTTTCTGCTGGTATTACATTAAACTGTCAGGCGTAAATTACCGAACTAATTCGGTTTCTTTAAAGCATAGGAATAAACACGCGGGGAAAACGCATTGAAATGATAAAGAATGGAATACTAATATTTAATATTACTATTTTTTCTTTTGTGGACATTTTTACTTTTAAAATTCATGGCTTACAATTTCGCTCTTTAACAGATAAATTCCCCTTATGATGTTTTCGACACCAACGCTAAATTAGGGACAGCGGGGGGTCATGATTATGTAAATGTGCAAAAGTGCCAAGTGGTTGAGCATATGGATCTTTTTATTTATTTATTTTTTACTTGTTGGATGAGTATTTGAAGACTCCCATACCAGTAACTCAAGACCAGCTGCATGTTCACCTATCCTCTTCAGAGTTGGAGTGATTAAGCAATCTAAAATACTCCTCTCCAAGACAAGTAAATACTGGATATGTAATTCACGGTCAAAACCTAAGTGACCACCCATGGGTTAAAGCAGACTCGGTTGTAAACCTTAACCCCGAATATTACTGCCATAAAAAAAGCTCGATTTACTTACCCTGATCTGTGCACCTTAGCTCAGGTATAACGTAACGCCACTGGGACACGGCGGTTCCCATGCACAACCGTCAGGATCTAGGAGTCACAAGATTATCTCTTATTACAGAATGAGACCACAAGATTTAATTTTTCATTATTATCGGTAATAAAATACAATAATTGTACGGAAGCTTTCATTTTCACTAAGGAGAGTAGATTGTTTAAGGAGTTACAGGTATTGGGAAATCAGAATCGATTCCAAGAATGTCACAAATGTAAGACTTTCCTTAAATGTTCCTATTTATTCAATCAAAAATGATCACGTTAAATGGGATTGATTTTTTTTTGCAAGAAGTTCCTAGGAATTTCCCAGCGCCTTTTTCATTAAAGAGCGAGTTTTCCCCTCTAGAATGGCAGTACTCTGCTCTTTGAGATTCCTAAAACAGCTTTAGTATAACTCCCATGATCACGGATGATGCTTCTTCTTAAACCTACACTAGATGTATAATTTTGTTATACAGTTGGATTAAACTGGAAAGTTTGTATAGACCAGATTCCGTCACATAAAAATGGAAATGACACAAAGTATATGGAATTAAGCCATATTTTAAAGCACAGACTATCATTAGCATATACATCTTATGGCACAGAACATTTATTTTATTCATGTGTGTATATCAAGTCGGTAAAAACGATCTATTAGTTCAACAGTTGCTTTTAAGCAGTTCTTCCCAGAATCCTACTTATATTACAGTAATATACGAAAGCTGATTATGAAGGTAAAATCAGTTTAAATTTGTTTCCTTTTTCATAGACATGATAGGTCTATTCTAAGTCTTACAGGTCTTTATTTGGACAGTTAACTGTTTTTGAGACAGAGTGCAATGTTTTGCTTTTTGTAATAATGTGTAGTGCCCAAAACCAGAAGGAATATTCGTTTTCTTCTCATGTTGACGAATTGTTTAAACAGCTTTGAACAAATATTTTCAATAAACGGGGTCAGAATTGCTTCACGATGACGCGACCTCAGTGAATTGCAACTATGTTCCGTAAAATGTAATGTAACTGTTGATTTTTATGTAGCCTCTATGTAGTGTTGTGTTTCATATCAATAGGAAAAAAAAATAAATGTCAGTTCACTCTTGCGTCATTCTTCACTTACAGCAGCTTCTATAAAAGAACACTACTGTGCTATAAAACAATAAATCTAAAATAATTCATACAGGACGTCTGACTGCTTCCATGCAGTATAGAACTTGAGTTAAACAGAATTTTGATATTTTGCACAAAGGTTCTGGAAAGATGCGTTTCGTGCCAGCCCATTAATTCGTGTGATAAGGATATTTTGGTAATTCAAAGAAAGTAAGGTGATACAATTGTAACGAATTTTCAGATCTCTCTGCTGTGATCAATGTTCAAGATTTGATCATTTGCAAATGTTTAAGTGAGAAACCGCAACCTGTTTCCTCATTATACGAATGCTTTCAAAAACACCCCAAAAGCCGTATTATGCAAGTCTCTGAAATTACTCGCTTTCGTATAGGGCAAATTATTTCTTAGCAAGCAACACCTTAAAAAGCATTTAATTGCATGCATGCTTATAAAAAAAAACATGTTGGTCAACGTTTGCTCATTGGGGTATAGTTTTATGCGTCATTTAAACGTCTGAATTTTACGAGCTCTTAGAATCCGATGGCTCTGCTAAAACACATATTTGGAGTATTTTCATTCCAGATTGTTGCCATTTCCCTGTGGTTTGAGCTCAGGAAGGGAGGGATGCTGGCCCAGACCCCGGAAGAGAGGTGCTTTGCAGTCCAGGCCGCAGTTATATCCGCTTCTTTCTCTCTTACACATCAATAACTCTCTTTCCAGCAATTTATTATTAGAATTAATTTGATCAAACGGTTAGGACAGAGATACATTCACCTAATGAACACCTATTAAACACGATTCCTTTACAGGTTTTACTTCTCCTGACTAACACCGATCCTTTAGTCCACCTTTACTGGGAAATATAACAGGCTTTCATGATCCTTTTATGTTGGTGTGTTTAAGGGTCACTGAATTTCAGTTGATCTTTCAGGTTTTTAGATTAAAAAAGAGTAATTTAATAGTAACGTACGCAAAGTTCATTCATTCACTGGGCCACGGGCAATGGAATAAAATTAAGCCGTACAGAGACGATGGAGGAGCTGAGAAAAGCTAAGGAAAACAAATAATAGAACAGAGAATGTAATATATTGTGTCTGTTTCCTTCAGTGTCGAAGAAAAATGGCCAGTGGTGTATTTTATTAACGTAAAGAGAGCTATTCTGCGCAAATACCGCAAAGCTGAAATAGTGAGGGCAGTTCCCGACTTTCCTCGTGGTCCTGTTCATTACCTTTGCTTCGCAAAACATTGCATTATATTACATTTATTTTTTTTCTATGAAAATATTGTCCAGTCAATACATTTCAATCTTCTTTCAGGGAGCTTCATTTATACAACATATCGTATGAGCAACTGCTTCGCAAATAATATACCTACCTTGACGTTATATACAGTATGGTTTTATTTTCAGGAAAAATCTAATACAATCGGAAGTATCAGTGTAATTGCGCTGTCTTTGCACAGAATAATGCCATAGCCCCATTTACTGACAGCTGATTATAAGTTACAGTAAATAAAATATATGTATTCGCAATTTTATGAAGAATAGTAACAGGCTATTTTAACACAAGGTCTAAACAATTGACAATAATCATTGGATCCCAAGAAGCAAACACATATTCTGCATTTTTTACTTCAGGTACAGAGTTACCTTAGCTCCTATATGCATCTTTTATTAGCTTAAATCGTTTCCGTCGATTTAACTGACTATACAGTAAATGACCTATTGTCTTCTCAAGAAATTATAAAATCATAGATGGAACAAAAACAGCAAAATAATTTTCAAGAGCGTGCAAAAACAAAATACATCATCAGATTCGTGTGGTCTGCAATCCATGTGGATTTCTATCCTAACCCTGAAACGGAAGCTTTATCCACAGTAGAAATGGCTTACACTCCAGTTGTCGGATTTATGTGCTAGAGGGAGATAACATCTTGGTTCATGAGATATCCGCAACAGCCTTATGCCAGAAAATGATTGCTGCAGCCTTTTAGACATTTAAAGTACATCAAAACACCAACCTGAAATGCCAAATACGTTTTAACGTGCACCCAGAGTACAAGCGTTTTGTACCAGACACGCATTCTTCAGAAATAAAAAGTTACAAAAATCAGGAATTTCAAACACTTCCTTTTAAAACCTGCATCTCCCCCATCACACGCTTAGGCAGACATTTAGACTTCGGCATCCGTAATGTTGCTTTTAATTTGTTGCATCACCTGCAGTCGTGATTAGGAGCACTTTAAGTAAAAGTGCAGTTCACCACCTCGGGTCTTTTAAATTCAAAATTCCAATGGTGGCACTCTTAAGTTTAATTTAATAGGCCACCCATTTTAAACCGGAAATATACCGAATGATGTCGACTGCCGAATGCTTAAGATTTTCTGACCACTGAAATATATTACAGACTCGGGAAAAGTAAATACTTTAGTACACAAAATTATGATGTAAACAATGAGCCCGATTTTCCACGCTGTGCAAAATATGGGCATACAGCCCATCTAATGCTTTTCCCATCGACCGGGCTGTTTGCCCAACGTAAAAAAAAAAAGACATGTCAGAGTGTGTACTGCGTTATTTGTAACAGGAATAGGCAAAGCATGGATTAAGGCAGAGCATCTACAGATTCATGAATAGTTTTGAACTCGTTATTGTTAGATTCTGGGTTAAAATAAGCAAAACGTTGAAGGCCCGGTAGAAACATTTCACCTTTTTGCGAGAACAGGAGTACCCCTGGCGTTCACTCGAGCGCTTTTTTCTCCGCAGCTTAATGAAGGGCAGCAGTGGCTGTGGTGAAGTTGACTTGGTAATTATTACCCATTAATTGGGTTCAAGACCTTGCGCGTCTGTGGGAAATGGGACGTCTGACCGCTAATCCCACTGCTTTTTTTTATTCGTCATTTTACTTTTTCATCTTCGTTTCAAAGTGTCTGCCACTGACTAAATAGTGTTTAACGCTGTCCCTTGGGATATTGGGAATGACGGGGGGGAGTTGAAGGTAAACTGGGACTGCCTGTAATCACAAACAAGAACATCAATTAACGAAAGAATACATTCCAAATACATTTGAATACATTCCAAACGCAAATTGATGGTTCTGCAGGAGCTGATCTGTGTCCGCGTTTCACCTGCGAGGTAACGGCTCAGGGTAGAAGTCAGGCAGCTTTTGACCAAACTAGATTTCAAATGCAGGCTGCAGGTGACTACAATGTTTCATTAACGCCAGTCATTGAACGCCTCCACTTTAATCATTCAATCTTGTCAGTCTCGTGTGCTCAAAGGTGGGTTGTTATTATTGTTGTGGAAAGTGTATCTTAACGTGGATTGTAAAAACAATGATCGCAGCGGTTAATAAAGAGTTCATTTTCCCCAAGTGCTCACAAAGGGACATTTTCCAAAACCCTTGAAGGGATCAACGCATTTCATTACCACGTGCCGCCGAATCCTTCATTAAAAAGGAGCTTCAAAAATCGGAAAAACGTTTTAAGGGGACGTGCAGTAACCACTTTTAAGTGAATGTCAAAGACTTATTTTCACGTTGCTCGTGAAGAGTCACCACTCTGAACAACTAAGTCAGGGGCATGCTGGTCTGTTTTTTAAAACATTTAAATATAATTATATTAATACATTTTTTTTCTGATTATGAATCGATATGTTATTATACTTGAACATTCCACGGATAATGAACGGATGATGGAGACGCGCATGCCTGAAGAGACATTGTGAAGTCACGAGTAACAAGGCAGGGTATGGAAAACGCCTCCTGTGCACGCAAATCGACTGTGATACCACAGCTGTAGATTAGCCGTGCAGCAATGGTGTACGGGTCGTTGTGTCGTTGTCCAACACATTAAAGCAACCTTCTTGCAAGTCTAATGTGAATGTAAGCCAGCGTGTTTCTTTTTTCTGAGGTTCGGAGAAGTCAGTCTTGCTCTTACCTTCTATCCCCAAGGCCATCAGATCACTGGCAATTTTGTCAATCAAAGAATGAAAAGTCAATTTTAACTCTGTCACAGAAGATGGCAGCAGTCTGCTGCGAAAATTAACCACCAATAGCCTTTCTGCAACCGGCATGCTTGTTCAACAGTCTTTCTGCTTCGTGTGCTGAAAATGTTTACTTTTCTGTCAAAATCTGTCTATAGAGGGACAATATATAACGATGGGCGAGGTCTTACTTTAGCTTTGATCTCTAAGATCAACCATTTTAAGGACAAGTCATATACTCATGCCCATTTGGTCTCGATCCCGCAAGCCACTGCTGAATTGAAAGGTGATATTGTATTAACGTTCGCTTATTAAGTTGTGTTTTGGTTGCCATCAATTTGTCCGCCCTGCGATTATTAAACGTGTTTACAGCTTCCCATCGCATTCCAACAGCCCTACACAAGCTCATGCTGACTGATATACCGAAACCTAATCTGCCCGACGCCGATCGGACATTACGCGTAAGAAATCCCACACGTCTTTTACATCCAACATTCGAGAAATAACGCAGATCTGAGCAATTTTTCAGACTACGTTTCTAGAATATGATTTTTAATCCCAAATAGGTTTACAATACAGATCATTCACCCCACACTAGCAAAGTTATACAATTACCATGATCATCCTTTTGAGAGAAGTCATATAACCTAACAATCCACAAATAATGTATACTATAGTGTCAAAAAGTAAAGTGCATTATAAATACATTGACAGTTTTGGGTTTTTTTTTGTTTTGCCCTGGCTGTAGACTTAATTTGTGTATTTAACACATTACCAGCCTGACAAATGAGAAGTATTATTAAATATTAATGACATCTTTAAAGACATAAATTCACCAAACCAAGATGTATCCAGAGAAAAACCTATACAAAAAACCTTAGAAAAGTAAACAAGCGGAAAGAAAGACCGAAGTATATGATCAAAACAGAAAATATTAAATAATGATAGATTCATGTATTTCAAAGGGCTTGAACAAATACCCTACTATAAACAGAATGCGTAAGAAAAAATGTTTACAATTCAACTTGCTATATGTTAAAAGCGTATCATCATCATCATCATCATCACCATATTAGAGCAAATACAATATATCACTCCCTAAGGTCGTGCAGTCTCACTTGAATGGACCTAAGATCATTAATCCGATAGCACAGAAAAACAACAGAGCGAGGCCTCTGCAGAACTAGCAATAAAAATGCACAACCAAAGAGCGCCCGGGGGCAGAGAAGAAAATTACCCCAAAGTAGAAGTGACCTTAATATGATGTAATCAATCAAACTATCCACAGGGACACTCAGAATCATAATCTTAATCTTTCAGAGCATAGAGGGGGAAAACACTGGGAAAGGGACAATAATTATTGACGTTTAACTCTTCGTTCCCCATTTCTTATGTTAATTTATTGGTCTGTATATAGAGTTTACTAATATATTTATACAAAATTGAATATAAAACCGCTTGCCGTTAACTAAAAATAATTGATAATAAACGCCAATTTGGTAAGTATTTTCTGTACGGGTGGACCAAAATAGATATATTCCGCGCGTTGGAGATCATTTAGAATGAGATCGACGTTAAAGAAGAAACGCACGTGAACCCAGCACAGACCTGGAAAAGAAATGATCACGTGGTTCGTGTGATCGCGCTCCTAGAAGAAGATTTGGAAAACTGTTATCACCTTTGCAAAAGAAATGCGATACAAAATCTCTGTGGAAATATTCAGTGCATGTTTCCCTAGTGCCGAATCATTTTAAATTCAGATTATTATACAGACACTTTACCTCAATATCAGACTGTCCAATCGAATTCCTAATTTGCTGTCGTCATGTAACATCTAAAAAAAAAATTCACAAGAGGAAAAAAATGCATAGAATGAATTTATCTTCTTTTTAAAAAGGACATATGTTTAAGAATACTTCAGAAGCTTTAAATTATTTTTTTTACTAAATATAAAAAATAAAAACTGTCTTCGGTAACGTACTGTATTTACCAGTTTTTAATTCCGCAGGGGAAAAACGCTTTAAAACGCCTGCTTTAGTTCCAGATTATTTAAACAGCCTGGATGCTGCAGGCAGTTTAATCAAATTATTACAAATAAATTATATGATAACATGAAATGTTGCCTTTTCTTCCTCGTTTCATACTGTTTTCACTATCCATCACATTGCTGTTTCTTTAACAGCTTGACATGATATTTGGTTACTAATTAGACATTATCATTTGAAATTCCACTTAACGGTCTGAGCGATTCTAACTTAAATTATTTCACAAACTCAAACGAATCAGAATCTCCCATTAATATCCTCTGTGGTACTTTAAATGGTCTTTGATCTGAGGATTTTACAAAGTTTCTGATATAAATATACTGGTATCCCTTCTCTATAAACATTATATAAAGTGAGCATAATTTTACGAAGTTAACAGGAAAATATGAAGAATGCCATCGAATATTTCCAGTGTCGACAAAGGAAGGCATTGCCACTCGTTAGACAGCCCTGTTGGTTTAAATGATGAACGGGCGGGCTGGAATCCTACAGTAATTAAAGTCAGAAAATGCGCTTTTTTTGTGAAGGTGGATGTCTTTTATTCAAATAGTCCCATTTCGTAAACATCTGTATCATACATTAAGATCCAGATCCCACAACGTGTCTGTTAGCAAAAGAAAAGGGAGCGCGTCGCACATCGCACGGTATTTCTGCCATGACATATAAGAGACTTACAGTACGCTCAGAACGGGCAACACTGTACTGGAGAGAGAAAAATCGAGGGAACAATACATTTGCACCATACACCTGTTGTCTCAAAAGAATGAGTCCTTGCTTAGAGCAGTACATGCCAAAACACACTGCACCAACTTCAAATGTGTTGTATTTTTTTATTTTTATCCGACGTGGGTAAATCAAAAGAAAATGCATTTTGTTCTATTACAGGTGTACTAAAATACACGCCCTCTAAACAGCATAACAGAAGACTGAACGAGCAATATCGATCACTTCTACATCCTTCTCTGTCAATATATTTATGCATACCCAGCATTGTTTTGTTAGCGATATGAGCGTGAAGAAAAATTTGAATATTTCGTTTACTCCTGGTCCTTGCGCTTATCATGCCGATACACTGCCTGCACAATATCCTGTAGGTTTACTCGATTAATACGTAACTTCGGAACTGCTTTCACTGACGTCAGTACCGATCCAAATTCCTTCATTTACTGCAATTGATAGTGTTTTATCACATAAGAGATTTCATAATAAAGACGTATGACATCGTAACTTGGCTGAGGTGTATTTATTGCGTTTAAGGACCGGATGTTTTTAGAAAGGATTTCCTAATTTAGACGTACTATTAGCTGCTGCCCCACTGAGTCTCGTTTTCATTTTGCATGAAATGTTGTATCTGCGAGGGATATCTGTGAATAAAGAATTAAATATGATCTCCCACCAGTTCCTCGTGATTTCATTTTACCTATGCAAAAATATACCGTGACAAATGCACAGAACTTTAAAATAATGATATATTCCCTGTTGAAATGTAAATATGTTAATCAACTGTATCAAGAAGGGTTTGATTAGTTTCCGGCGCTTAAAGCCTTAAAACCATTTCCTGATTTCATGCTTCTTAAAAATGTGACTAGTTCATACCTGCAAGCTGTATTTGTTAAACGAAATATTTGTAAAAACAGCACGTCATTGGGGAGGTGAATGTAGTATTTCTAAATATGCAGGTCCACAAACCATAATAAACAGTGATGCCATAATTACAGAGTTTTCCGTTAATTAACGCCGTATTGGGAATACAGTGGAATTTCGTGTAATGCTGACCTCCACATGAATCGAGACTTCATTATATAGCGCCCACGATTTTCAATAGCAGGGGAATACAAAACGTATGCCTGTGTATTTCATTAACCCTGCAGTTAACAATCAAACAGGAAACTTGTTTAACTATCAACACTATTTGCAATTAAGACCCTACAGTGTTAAGATCCAGGTCATTCGCTGATTGATCGATCTCCAAAACAAATGCTGAATCGTTTCTCAGACCATTTTCTGTTAAAACAATAAAAAGGGGGTTAAATAATAAGATTGAAACTTTTATTGTCACACACTCCCCCACTTTTCTTCCCAATTAAAGTGTTCTGGATCTAAATTGGTCCCAGCAAGGTGGAATCGGACTGGTGGGTTTCAGTAGCATTTCCTATGGACCACTGCAGGTCCGAACTCCTTATAATCATCAACAGTCACCCACATCTGTTTAAAGGCACTCAGGCAAGTGAGGATAGAGGCGCCGAGCCACACTGAGTATTTTCTGTCTGGGGGCGCTATAATCTTCAGTGAGAGCTCAGAAGGGGCCTGTAGCCTCATCTCCTTCAGCAGTCTCTCTTCAAAGCCCGGGAAAAGTGTCGAACCTCCCGCAATTAGAATATTGGCTTGTAGGGTATTGCGGATGCCTAAGTCACATTTTGTAATGCTCTTCCAAGTCAGTTTGTCAATGCCCAATGCTTCCACTCCTACATCCAGCGGATGAAAAAGCGCTTCCGGAGCTCTGAAGAGAGCATTCCCGATCTTCACAGTGTTTCCATCTGGGAGCTGGAAAGTTTTCTCAGTCTCCTCCGTCCGTTTCTCCGCCTCGGAGGTCGGGTCCAGTGCTACGTAGCAGAGTCTCTCCTTCAGTTCCTCCACAACGTCGGATGTGCCAAGGAATGCCGTGCCACTTGCCATGAGCAACTTTGTCAAATGCTCCGAGACGTCTTTCCCTGCCACGTCGAGTCTGGACACGGCATGTGGTAGACAGTAACCGTCGTAGACCGGGACTACGTGGGTAACCCCCTCGCCACTGTCTAGAACCATACCCGTCGTGCGCCCTGAGGCGTAGAGGGCTAAGACCGCTTGCACAGCCACGAACATTGCGGGTACTTCAAAACTCTCAAACATCACCTCGGTCACCTTCTCCCTGTCAGTAAGGGGGTTTAAGGGCCTTTCGGTTAGAAGAACAGGTCTCTCGCTGGACTGCATCCTTAAGTCACGTTCGTAGACATGCCTCCAAATTTTCTCCATATCGTCCCAGTCCTGAACAATGCCACGGGTCAGCGGATAATTTAAAGAGATGTCCCCGTCTTTTGCTCGAGCCTCTTCCCCGACATAATATTCACGCTCACATCCCCGAGTTGCCCGAGTTGAGGTTGGACCCGTGGGGCGACCGACTACTGAGGTCACGGCAGATCTTGGGGTGCAGTCTCCGGCTATCCCGCCTTTGCAGACCCAAGAGCCGCTGTCAATAATAACAGCAGGCAAATCCAGGGTTTTAGGGTCGAACATACTCTCCCCCTTAATCTGTCGGTTAAACTTTCCAATAACAAGGTCGCCGCGCATTTAAACTCAGGAAGCTTTGTGACTTAGAATGTTCTGTTATTTTCGGACACTCGGGGCTTATGTTGGAGTAAAGAATTATGACGTCACAGTTGAACACAAAAACGCAATAAATTGTTATAGTTTGTTTCCTCTCGACACTGCAGATTTTCTCAAATGTGTAGGTATGTCGTTGCGCGATGGTATGTCTTCTTCTTACGGTAAACTACTTTGTATGTAACTTTGTAAAGACTAACCTACATTTACCACGGATCTTAGGCGCCAATAGGGATCGCCTGGTTGGTGTTTTGGAAAGGTTTTGCAACACGTGGTTTGGAGAAAAAAGCAATTCGGTGCCGTTCAGTAGTCTACTGTTTCCGTTCAATAGGATTCTTAAATTGTTCATCATCTTGTTAAATAATTAACAACTGTTCAGTTTGTGTGGTGCTCCACTGACACTTTGTAGCTCACGTTCCTAGGGGTTCGAGAGAAAAAAAATATACTTACCTTTTATTAAAAATGAAATTAAACAATTATTGTAGCCGCTGGTAATGAGTTCCTGCCGCACTCCCCAGCAACGCATGCGCAGTACTGATGAACAGAGGCATTGTTTCTTGTAATTTATACACTTTTGGACCTACAGCCAAAACACTTAGGTACATTACATTACCATGAATTTAAGTATCTAAGTGGTCTGAATACAGAACCCTTTGTTTAGTCGCGGTGTAGAACATATTGCTCATATGTGTATAGTATGTATCAGCGTGTTTCCAGCTTGTACATCTGCAAAGGCATTGCATTCTGTCAGAATGATTAATGTGGCCTTCGGTCAGGCAAAGCTGCGACTTTTCTACCTCGCTGGATCTTCAAAGCAAACGGGTCTATGTGGCTGAGGAGAACTTTTTTTAAAAGCTTGGTCACAAATTAAATGGGGCAGACCTGGACGTTAATGAAGGAAATTCGCAGTTTTACCAATTTCTCTGTGATGGGACTGGGGTTCTCGCCTTAATTATGTGAATTAATATCACAAACAGACTTCCAGAGCAAAGCAGCGGTGTTCGGAGATAGAAAACAGCTGTATTGTGACAGTTCACTCTATACATTGAAATATGTTTAAGAAAGATAAATAATACCTAGCATTAGCAGAACAATGTGCTAATTTATTTAAATTCCCAAACACCATTTTACCATCTCTATAATGGCAGACATTCATACAGAGCTGCACATTTTACATATAAATTACTGGGATTAAAAGAATCGTACAGTTGCTGTTGTACTGCTAATCTGAGTGAACATCCTAGTGAAGTAAAACATTACTATAAAAACAATTTGACTTTAATTTCACAATATATGTCTTTCCTGATTTACAGTTACTTATTGTCTAATTAATTATGGTGTAATTGTGCTGCAGAATGCTCAGATGATGCAGATCATTTGTTGCAGCTGTTTTCATCAATATTCCGAAAACTATTCATTGCTTTATATTTGAATTTGAAGCTCTATACTTTATGTGCAAGAATAATAAGGTAAGCAGGGAAAAAATTGACTTTCTAGAGAATCGTTGCTATTCTTGTCCTGTATTATTACTCTAGCACCTGAGTTAATATGCATAGGAAATAAAACAGATCATAAGAAAATTTGTCAGATACGTCAGTGGACTCCACTGTTGTGACAAAACACAAAAAAAATAAATCAACTGATTTCTTCCTATTTTTAATCATAACTTTCCAATACAGTGTCAATGAAACATCATTTGACATTGCCTTTTCACTGTGCAGGATGACAATATTTGCAGAGAATACCCACTTATTGCTTAAGAACAATAAGTTCTCTATTTCGTCTTTCACCACTAACAAAGCTTTTTTGCATATTGTAATCTAAAGAACAAATATGTATGCACCTTAAATTACATACAATGGAGGAGATAATGAACATGAGGATTATTATGTCTTGTCGCAAAATTGATTCCAATATAGAGAACACACTGCACCTCCCTTCAAGACTTTGTGATGAAGTTTGGGTTAGGTTTAGTGGAAATAAAAAAAAAATCCACTCACTGGCATTGTTTTGCCATGTCACAATAAAATCTGAGTTCATTTATTAATAACAGATGTTGAGGCAATACAAACAACACAATTCAACAAATTATTGTGTGTGTGCGACTCACACCCTATGGATAAATTAAGGCTCACATGCATTTAATCTGCATTTTTCTCAATATTTTTCTTTTTTTATTTACTTATTGGCATGGTATACTTATTGGCTTGTTGACAGTACCAATCCTCGAATTGGTTTGTATACTATATGTATTTTCTCTGTTCTCCATTGGAAATCCCTGAAAGTGTATCCAGATACTGTACTGCAGGATGTCTGTGTCAAAGAAGTTTGACATTCCTGGACATTTCTGCCGTGTGATATGATTCAGTGTAAACAAAATATAAGAAAATCTCAGCTATATCAATATGAACAGGATACTTCAAGTAAAAACAGTAATATCAATCGGATTAAAGGTCCAACACATCTTCTTTCCTATTAAACTTTAGCAATAAACTTATTCACAAAGTAAACATTTTATATGTTTTTCAAAGGTGTTAATATGATCAACAGCAGTGCAAAATCACATGCATACATAAACATAAAACCAATACAATAAGAAACAGCAATACAATTCTACATTGTAAAACCAATGGCATGGAAAAAATAAAATACTACTTTACAGTATTCTTTCTACAATAGATTTCCTTGTAAAAGTGTGTGTGTGTGGGGGGGTCATAACCACTCTGCAAAACCACATCTGAAAAATAATTAGTGCCTTTTTTTCATTTGGCATTGAGCAAACCAAAGAGGTATTCCACAAGTTGACTTCTTGTGAATCTCTCTTTGTTTGCCTACCCTTTTCTTTCATTACATTTACAACAGACCATGTTATAGGGTATCTGTCTGTGTGAACAGGTCATATTTTCCAGGTCCGCCGAGTTCTACAGATTGGTTTCACTGCAAAATGTTTTCTCATTATCGGCTATCAATGATCCGTAAACCTTTTGTGGTCATATGCTAGCAGGTACTGAAAGTTTATAGTTCCCAGGATGACATTCAAGTCCTTTGCAGAGCTCACTCTGTCACCATGAACTCCCGCCAGATCAGGTACGTTTTTTTTGTGTGAGAGTGTTTGTGTGTCTGTCCTCCTTTTTTTTCCTTGGGTTTTCATGACACTGCACATTGTTTCGGCATTAGGGAATGCCATTAGCAGCACACTCTGATGTCCTTTGAAAGATAGGATACAGTTCCAGCAAAATCATTTTTGGCAGAAATGGAAATGGAGCAGGTCTGTGCAGAGATGATCCAGCAGAGCTACAGAGTTAATCGCTCCTATTTTTCAAAAAGTCACCAAATTTTCAAATACATGGCCTGCTATGATTAAATGCATTTCACTAGTGTTCACTTTGCAATAACCAGGGGGATTTTAAATGTTTGAGGTATTATGTATTAGTCTATAAAGATAAATTACGGCACCTCTGTACTTCAGACAATAGTAGTTTAACTGTTTTGTTTAACACAGTGACATGAAGAAAACAGAGTGCCTGGCAACCAAAAATGTTTGACTTTTTTTAACGTCGTACACTGCTGTCTTTTGTTTTGGAACTCATTCAACCATTATTCACATAAAAACATCGCCACAAAGACTGTAAACTTAAAAGGGGGTGTTGCCTGCAAGCAACAGTTTTGATTTGACTTATTTCTACATTGATTTCACTTTCCTGGTGATGAAAACCTTTCTTCTAAACACTTTTTAGCTACAGTACTTTGAACATGTACTGTATTTAAGAATATATTGCTGGCATTCTTTTGCAAATGTTAAATTGTAACTGATGCACACATACATTCTGTATAGTGGGTATCAAGACGGCCTTCCAGTGTTTGTGAGATGCAGATGGCCTGCTTCTGTTGGTCATGGATTGAGATTTGCAGGTTTTTAAATGTTAACGTTCCAGGATCCTGCAGCCGGACCCTTACTGGAAACAGAAAATCCATATGGACCAGGAGAGAGGCGGCGAGACTGCTGAACGAGGGGAGGTGTGATTGAGGGCTGGTTTAATGAAACGTCATATATGCAGCTCTGGATATTAGCAGGTTGTCATCCTCTGCTTTCCAGGGAGTACACATGAAATCCCTGAGCATGCTTAACAATTCCATTACACTTGGAACACCCACGGTATCCTTTGAAGCAGTAGTATTAAGAGTTTATTGACATGCGTTTAAAATTGTTACCACTTGGCCTTCTTCTTCAATCTGGTGTACAGAATAATAAACCCATTCTTACCACTAACTCGTAGCTTGGAGCATGCATTTTAAAACTTTTATAGCTTGTTGAAACAAAGGAAACCTTTTGTAAGTCCCTTTGTTTGTTTGTTTGCTTAATAAATTGTGTTATTACTCGCTGAAGGCCATTGGTGATTTTTAAAGGTTTCCTAGTGTTCGGCATTTGGAGCAAATTTACATTTTGTCGCTCTTGAAAGCAGAGATATCCGCCATGCTGTTGTTTCCCGGATCAGGAAAGCAACATTTTCTCAATCATATTATGATAAACAAACAAACAAATTGTGATTTGCTTTAGTACTCTCCCAACAAACAATTACTCCAAGAATACTGGTAAATAAGTACAATGATTGTCATTGATTTGGACACATTCTGGTTGTGAGCTTGGGTGCCAAACACTACCGGATATTTCCAATGGTGATTTTGCATAGCAATAAGCTAATCTGCAGTGCTTTTTACAATCAGTCAATTTTAGATGTTACCTTTCATTAAAAATGGGTAATAATAATAATACTGTTGCCTTCCTAAATTTGAATATCCACTGTTCTTTTAAAAATTGAAAATACTGTGCATTGCAGTAACAATCTAGAGGCTGTATGCCACAACACTTAATTCTTAATTCCTCCATTAATAGTTTGTTAAACCTCCGTCATAACACAGTAATCTTTTCCAAAATACATTGAAATATTATAATGCTGCAGATCCTGATGAAAAAAAATAGAAAAATATATTCTGTATCTCATCTGATATATGCAATAGCTTGTCACCTAGTACTGGGGGTGGGGAGGTATTCTTGTTTGTTTTTATTCTGTTGGGCTTCTTGGAAACACAATGGGATTTCAAGTAGTTCTTTGTCAACCTGACACCAGAACATTACATTACTGGACATTGTCATGGACAGTAAATTACAATGGCACCTAACATGCAGTATTATATTTTAGGATAGAGTTACACTTTTGTCTTGGTGCAGTGTAACAAGACTCTGCAGTGTGTTCCTTCTTCGAGAGCCTCACCAGACTCATTTGCCAAGAATAACAAACAACTGAAAGGAGGCTCCTACCCACATCAAAGTCAGACGCTGCCACTATCTGTTATTCAATCAGCCGAACAAGATGGGGCCCTCCAGTGACACTGCAATGAACAAGTGAAAATAAATTCCTTTGCGAAGACTTGAAATTAGTGGTTAACAGCTTATCAGAAATGAAAAAAAAAAGAGTCAGCCTTCAACAGTTAGCCCTTGATGGAAACTAGTTATTCAAGGCACCTTAACCCCAGATTATGCTCCTTCTCCACACTGCTTGAAAAAAGATGAAGATGAATACAAATAGAGATCTCTGTGATGCTGTCACATTCTGGAGCCTGTCTGCAGTTGCAAGGGAAATATTTCTCATGTGCAGACAGATGTAATAGAAAACATTTGGAGCGTCTCTCCCCTATCAGTTCCATGTCACTGTATCGAGATGGAAAAAGGGGAGGAAAACAAAATATGAAATCCTTTGTGTCCAATCCATGAATTTAAGCAGGATCACTCGCTTTGTAATAAACCAGAATATCTGCTGACTTTCTATCAAATTCCTGAAGCCTAAAGTCTAAGATCTCTACCCACATCAAACCCACTGTTCATGTCGCACTCATCCTAACTGTGTGAGCCCCAAGTTGCCAACTGTGACTTTATTAACAACTCTTTTTGTTGTGATGACTGTGTGACAAAAACACGACTGCAGTCTGTCGGATTTTAGCAAGATGGTAGCCTCTTCTGCTGGACTTCAAAACACATACTGAAGGTAATGTTTCAGCCACATTGAGGAAAGGCTTACTGTTCGAATACAGCTATGAGGTTTCAGCTTGCTCAACAAGATTAACTTTGATATATTTAATAACACGGACTTTTACTTTGCCATACATTTAAAGATTTCTGATGGTTCAAAACACGGAATAGAGATGACTAAATGGAACATTCCAAGATTAAAAAAAATATATAAAGTGGCTAATTACTTCATCATCTTGCCTGTTCAGTTTAAAAACTTTGAAAATCCCTTCACATTCCAGCTCAAGGTGTTACAGTACTGACAGGTACAAATTTTGTCATGTACCATATCTCATCCTATCCTGCGATGTGAGAAGAAAAAAGGGAAAAACTTCTAAATTAAAATTAAAAACAATGGGTTGTGGGTTACTGCTAGAACAACTGGTTTGGTGGTTCAGGTATCTAGCAAAGGCTTTATATGCAGAGAGCAATACATTTTTAATTTACAAGGAGTTACCTACAAGCAGGCAATAAGTGGACCACACACAGGGTACTTTATTCTCCTGTGTAAGACTGTAGGGATTTGTGCAGTGAAGCCTTCAAATCCATCTCCTATACTTGCCATTGGGGAAAAGCTCTCAATAATAGGGGCAATGTATGTTCACACAAGCTGTACCCTGGTGTACGTCTCAGTGAACCGCCACAGGACTTCTTCCTATAACTCAGTCTCTATGCTTCCCCCTGTTTTGTGTTAAGTCGCCGTTGATGGACAGACTGTCATCCTTCTTCCTGACCACTGGATGTGCCTTGCCCCCATCTTCAGTGGATCCCATAGAGGATACATTTTTTTTTTTGCATCGGATTCGGATGCACTGCACGCTGTGGTAGGTAAACAGGCCAGAGAAAGGAAACTCTATTTTTTTAATCTCAGCGAGTCAGTCCCCTAGTCTCCTCAAATGTCCCATGTTTTCAACAATGCCCGAATGGGGCTAAAACTGATGTGGCTTTCTCAATCCTATACTGCCACCTACTCCCCTCCTCACCCCCTCCACCTCCTCTCCACACCTCCCACCTCCAACACCACCTTCCATTCCCTGCCCCCCCCCTCCCCTTCTCTTCCCTCCCAACCTAATTTCAATAGGCTCCTCTGGACACACAATAATGGCTGAAGGGAGACTAAGAATTTGTTCTCGTTATAAAGAGTTGGAAGTGCACCTGGATGGGCAGGCTTCCTGGCCATGCTGTGAGGGGCTATTGTTTGGCATGTCAGCAGCAAGCTCTTTTAATGGGCCTGTATATCATCATTCTGATTATGGCAGATGACTGCGGTGGGCCCCTAGCACTGGGGAACGGCTTAAATGTAGGACCCCAAATCCCATCGGCTGAAATCCTAGCACTTAACCCAGGCTCTGGTATTGTGCTGCTGCAAAGACTTTTTTTTCCCCCCTCTACTTCGCCTTCTTTCTTAAACTAATGGACTCCTCCATCCCCAGCTCCTCCCTCTCTTTTCTTTTCAGTTTTTTTTGTGGTACAAGTCTGTCAGCTTGTAGAACCCAGGGAAAAGAAAAAGATGAGAGGCTAGCAGCTGCCCAGTTTTTCATGAGACATGTTGTGTTGTTGTTATTTTTTTTCCCAGTCATTTGCTTTGCCCCTGTGTGCGGACAATATCGAGAGGGTTCTCATCCCCTCGTAAGGAGATAGTGAATTTCAGACAGGTGGTGAGATTATTGAAGAAGGATTTCAAAGACTTACAGTGTACTTATCAGCCTTTGTATACGTCTCTGTCTCTTTTCACAGGGCCTTTTGACTGTGGTGTTTCTATATGTTTTTATCATATGTATCATGATAGGAATTCTTTGTTAAAAATCCACTGATTATTTTTATGCCAGCAACAGTTCTCCCTCTGGTTGCAGCAAGTTTTTTATGAACTTTTTTGGACATAAATATAACAGTTTTTCAGCAGAACGATGCTCTTTAAAGGGTTCTGTCATCACTGCATACTTATTTTATGATATCATCAAAAGCATTTTAGTGCTCAAGGTTTAACAGTTCAACAGATAGACAGGGGAATGCGCTGGCTGTCAAATTGTCATTGAGAAACTATAAGAATGGAGAATTTAAACATTTTCTGAAGGTATAAATTGGGATTATATTAGAAAATAAAACAAATGTCTCATGTTTTGCATAATACATGAGAAAACATACAATTAATAAGAAATAAAGACGTTTAAAGAGAGGGAGAGCACTAAAGGAAGAGAAAGGCCTGGAAGTGTCTTTTACTGGAAGTGTCCAGACTTCCGGGGGCTCAGGGACTTCTGCTCCAAAGGCAGACCCAGCGGTCCAGACATCCACTCCCATCCTCAATCCCCCATTCCACGGACGAGAGCTCATCCCAGAAAACTGGAAAACCACAGTCTTATCCCAGCTCACATTCGCAAGATGAAATGAAAAAGTCTGAAAAATTCATCTGAAATCGAAACTTAATACAAGACTTGCACTGAACCACAGATAAAGACAAAACTGGGACATTAAAACCCCCAGCTGCACAGGTAGAGTAAGAGCAAGCTACCTGCAGAACCAGCGCCCCTCACTGGCTAACTGAGATAAACCTCTGCAGCTGCCTAATGCTCTATTCGCCATAGAAATACAAACCATGTGATCATTTTAACCATGGGGATGCTTGCTTTTATGTATCCTTAGCCATGATCATTTTTCCCAAATTGCATTTAGATAAATGTATTTACTATACCTACAACTCTAGGCTACATTTTTAAAGTTCAGAGTTGAGACTCAAAAGAATTTACCACAATAATGCAAATTTTAAAAAGCTATTCAACATTTAGCTGTCTGAAAGATTAAATAATTCTCTGTTAGTTGAGGCTTTTTTGGTGCAGGAAGACTGACCAAATTCAGATCAATTTCATGACTCGCTTTGCTTGCAGTTAACAAATGTCCCGAGAAATAATATACAGGCTTAGAAACGAAATGCGGTAGAACATAATTTCAGTACATTTATTTTGAAATGTTCAGCAAAAGAAAATATTACCCCAAAAACAGCCATTAAGCAGCCATGAAGAACTGAGGCTGATGAAGTGAAAGCTACATGTCTGACAGCACTATCTCATAGTTTAAACAAATTCAGATTCACAGGAAATGTCTTTAAAGGGAGCTTTGCTTTTAGATAGCAAATATACCAGATAGGAAATGCTGTTTCTAGTGTGTCATCATTAACATGTGGAAATAACTAGTCAGTTATTGCTAGCGGACAATATCTGGTGGTCTTTGCATGTTTGTATCGCAGAGAGTTTATAAGTGACTTCTCTACCACTTATTGGCCATTTAGTTTGAACAATGCCAACCATCAGAGCCTCATGGAAGCAAGTGAAATGCATCTTTTGGGGTGACACCAAATCTTCGAAGGCTAAAAATGAACTCTCTAAAAATAAAGCTGATTAGTGTTGTATTTTTTTTCAAGATCTCCATATAGGTTGCTTATTAGAAAACATAAATTGGTATAATGAGCTCATCTGTGGCTGCGCTACAGATGTTTTATAATAATCTCAGACTTACTGGGTGTTTCAGCCCACATTGACATTTCTTGCAGTTATGACACTGGAAACCTTCATTGTTTTATGTATACAGAAAGGCAACAGAGCCAGTCCATTCTGTATCACTGCAATGAAGTAACTTAGAAGCCTGAAACACTTTTGTAGTGAGATAATCATAGCAAGTTAAAAAAATATACAGTCTAATCTATATTCTTTGCTATAGAAACTTGATCTCAACAAAAGGCACAAAATCAGTTTGTGCCAAGAATGATTATCACAATCAAAACAAGAAAATGCCACCCTGAAAAGTTTTTTTTGCTGTTGAAAATGTCCCCTTGCAAGGTGAGAGGTCACCACTGCTGAAAAATGTGCAGTCTGCCCCTTACTTTGGATTTTGCAATTGCTGGTTACACAGCACACACAAACATCTCTCCAGTTTCTACCCACATGTGCAAGAGTTTTGATTTCCCAAGATTGATTAGAGGACAACAGCCATTCATCATTCCTCTTGCCTCTGGTGCTGTTATTGAGCTGAAATACGTATACATTACTGCAAAACTACATCTGGTCAGCAAAGTTTATGCGTCTTCTCAATCTCTTAAAGGAGCTCATGAGATTTTTTTTAATATCTTACAAAATGTTTGAGGCTGTTTTCAGGAAGGGTTGACTGGAAAGCAAAGATTCAGCATTTTATGCCACAATGTTGTCTTGAAACCTTGAACAAGTCACGTGACCAGGTGGCATATTTCCTTTTCAAATAACTGTGCCGAAATGAGCCTACTCTGCAAATTACAGTGTGGTTTTTGAGGCACTTGTGATTGTACCTAGTGCATTCTTGGTGTCTTAATCAGAGCATTGAGAATGGTGTGCTTAGACCTCATATAGAACATGTATAAAATGACTACATTCAGTAGTTACTGCTCTTTCCCTTCCTGTGTGCAAATGTCATAATGTCATCTATGAGAGTGAACGCACATATCAAAATTATTGATTATTTGATAGGTGGCACCCGGGTTTTTGGTTGCTATTGTGGAATATTGGGTGACTTGAAGCCAAAATTTAAAATCTACCTAGGCTTCTCTCTGGGTCACAGGTAGAACCTTAAAATAAACCACAGTCTGCAGTAGCAGCCCATTTAATGGTCAGTAGTTTAGGTTACAGATATCTTCAAATGGGGATGGAAAAAAAAAGTACTTTCCCTTTCCAAAGGTACAAGGGTGAGATGATATTCCTTCAGAATGTTGTAAGAAAATAGAATAAATCTCTACCACAACCAGTCACACAAGCATCACGGAAACCACACATGAAACAGAGGGCAAGACGAATCCTTAATACTTCAAAAATAAAAGCAAGGAAAACTGCAGTTCATCAGAATGACGGCTATAATTTAAAACGCTATCCACCTTACCCACAAACTTATCACTTTGTTGGCTGCGTCTGAGCTAGTTCAACAGCGTGTCCTTCTGTAATAGAGATTATACAAACTGTGGCTGTCTGTCACTTCATACAATATTACAAGGAAATGTGTTCCTAAAGCAGCCTTAAAATGAGCTCATCCTAAAAATTGTGCTTGAAAAGATGTATTCTTATAAAGAGGACCAGTGTAGAATTTTTCAAACTTACAGAACCTAAAACCTGTAGGATATAAAGGCTTACCAAAGCGCAGTAAGTCTATTAGTGAGCAGCATGCAATTACACATTAACTGTATGTATATGTGACCGCTCACATTGGAAATTATTTTCATGACTCGAAACGCCGAATGTTCACAACTAATCAGTGCTCTCTGGTTCTTTTAATCGTCCCCTTAAACCAAATGTTTCCTGGTTGCTGCAGACCTGTGTAAAATGATTTGGGAACGGAAGATTTAAAGAGTGTGAACGCAGTTGGAATATTTCCTACACCGACAGTCTGAGCAGCATTTGAACAAAATAATTAACTCTCTGGGGAGGTGTGGTGTTCGGAGAAATATAAAAATCTCTACATTGGTTTCCCTTAAAAGGCATTCCCAAACAGAGCAACAGTTTACATTCCTTCAGTGGTGTCAGATGAGAACCAGTTAATGTGTCAGTAATTGGCCAAATGGTATTTTTAGAACTGCCTTAAAATATCCCAGAGTGCTTTAAACAGTCCTAAATGCAGGGCTACCCTTGTCACAGAAATCTTGCTTGTTCGGCTGTTTAGAAAAGTATTATGTTCTATTTAGTTAACTACTACTGAAACAGACAGGATGAGGTGTTAGGTGTGCATGATTTCAGGCATCAGCTCCCAGCACTTTCCAATAAAACCCCCCAAATTTGAAAAGCTGTGGCTTTAGTGCCACAGCAAACACATGGAGAGTCATTAATGTATTTTTATTAGACTTACGCAAAGCAACCCTTGATACTACAGCACAGACATGCAGGAAAATAAGGCTCACACTTCAGCAGAATTTGCTTTTGATTAGTCCCAGACCTAACTTCAGTCCTACACAAGAAACATTGCTTTTTTTATTCAGATATTTTATTTTTACATATTCATTACACACATTTTACAGATCAGTGCAATGCAGCAATGAACAAATTCTTTTGGTTAAGAAACATTGGTATAACATTTTCCACAGCTGTATAAGTAACTGAAGGAAAAGTGTGGAATTTGCTGGGATTTTTTTTTTTTTGGGGGGGGAGTTTGAATTATTAATATTGTTAGTATTTTTATTGGAATGAACTGCATAAAGAGCAGAGAAATTAATAAATTGGAAACGAATGTCTTTAATGCCAGGCATTAACACATGCCTTAATTCTGGCTTTTGGTTTTGTCAGACTCAATTACATAAAAAGGCTTGGATTGTACTGTGTTCGACATCAGGCTCTGTTTTACCTGCAGTTTAAATTCACAACTGTATTAAACACAGGTGAAACTGGAGGGACATCCACAATAGTCCAGGATAAGTGGTCATCTTTGACACAATTGTAGCCGAGTCTACTGCCATATACAACAGAGCTGGTTTCCACAGATCATAACAGGAAATGCACCATAAATCCCTGGTTTAAAAGCTGTCTGAAGCCAAGTGAGTAGGTATGTTCTCAATCAGTAGCCAGGTAGTAAATACACATTTATATATTGCAAGTGCTCTTAGCCTCACTGACCCCATATTGGTGAAGGGTGCATAACAAGGAAATTTGTTTACTCCCATAAAAACATATGTAATATATCAATCACAGCTATAAAATGGAAAGAATCTGCCTTAAGTTATATGATCAGTTTTAATAAGAAATGTTCAATGAGTTCTGTGAAACATTTTGTCCAATACTCATTTCTTGACAAACCAAGACCTCTGAAAATTACTCAAAGTGATTTCAATTATTTCTATGTTAATTAATGACTAGCAAAATGATATCCGTAGTGCTGGTAGATGCAGCTATAAATGAATTAGCGATACAAATATGCATAAGAATCGAGTGCACATAGTGCTCTATGATTTAAAACAGACTAACTGTAGCACAGAATTCATGTTGAATTTGAAAGAGAATTTACTGAGCATGCTTGTTTGTAAAGAGGTTTATTTACCCATAATCTTCATTTGATACGGGGATATTATATATGATATAGAGAATTTGGAGAAAGAGAGATGTGACTCCAAGGAAAAAGAGAAAATCCCATTCTTTTAGTAATTGAACAGTCTAGGCATTGTGATTAACCAAATATATATATATATGTATGTATTATTTCAATGGTTTTCAAAATGAAAATCCTTTTATTTTCTCTATGAATGTGGCTAAGCTGAAGGCACTTTTGCTCCATATGGTTCTATAGGACAAAGCAATGCAAGCATGAAGCGCTGGGACAGCCAGCAGAAATCGATGAAGTAACTATGAACAAGCTCGATATCTTGAAAGCCCACACTATTTGAATTTATTACCTGTGTTTTCCGATCAGGCAGCTGCCGTTTGACGTTCATGAAGTTTAAAGTGAGTGTGGTACTTCACTTAAATTCACTTCGTAACTTTTGTTAATTGCCCAAGTTTCTTTTATTTAGGAACTGGCTTTTGGGAAGAAACAGACTGGCAGACACAAAGAGAAACAGACGGCGACAATCAAAAGCAGGCAGACAAGACAGATAATTAACACATGTATTACCATTCAAAACTCTATCAAGACAACTGAAAGGAACTCATGACTTTCCATTATGTGTTAACGTAAAACTAATTCCATGTCAACTCTGGGCAATTAGTTCAGCCACAACATCTTAATTTGTTCTAATTCCACTCAATTTATTGCAGTCTTATCTTTTAAAAGCTGTGGAAACAGAGTAAAAGCTAAGGTGGTGCTCTCCTGTATAAAAAAGCAACGCTGCAGCGCTTGTTAAGTGCACCATAATTGCAGTATTAACACGAATTGTCAACTATTAGGATCAAAAAGCTACTGCCAACAAGAGCTTTGTTACTGATTACTGTGCTTGTTATCAATTAGAGAAATACATTAATGTCCCTCTGTCCTCTTTTAACGTATAAAAGGGGAAAAGAAAAACAAATAATAGTTTTACAACATTAGGCACTTCAGAAGAACCCGTGTTTGATAGCAGTCGATAATGGGCACCTAATTAAGGGAAGCAAATTGACTTTCGAGCTCTGGTGTTGAACATACATGACTACTGTAAACACTGTTAATACACGCCTATCAACACAAGGTACAGGCAACCATGCTGAATAATGGTGGAAAGAATTACTGAGCAAATCCAAAAGTCAAACAGTGTTATAGCGCTGTGCCATTAGATTATTACCGGCGACCCTTTTGCATCTAACTGAAAATAAATGAAGGATTCAATATACCTGCTATCATTACACAGCACAGCACTTGGTGTCTCTTAGTGACAAAAATGGTTTATCTAATTATAGAAATATATAGGCGACTCTTGCATTTGATATATCAATTGATTACCGTGTATTATAAGTATTATAGAAAAGCCTAGTCCGTCAGTTAAGACATTTAGTAAAATGTATAAGAAATAATAAGCATTAACTAAATCCATTGACAGACAAAATCTTGTTTTTTCTTCCTACTATTTTAATACTAACACCGTTACTTGACCTATTAAGAGCCACGTATTAACCTAACATTAGTGATCAGGATATTGTTCCGAGTCAATCGTCAGTTGTTTAAAACACAATAATGAGCAGAACTCAGATATTTAAAAAAATCGAATACAAAAGCTGGGCATTAACGTTATATTTTTACTTCTTAATATACGAGAGTTACAGTATGTGAACACAGCGTACTGTGTATGTTTTATTGTTAATTATTTTCAACTTGTTTTAATTCATTTAATGAAGGAGCGGGAGCCATTCATGAATCAAATTAAGTGTAGAACCGTGTTCATACTTGTAGCTGTATTCATTAAAAGTATTTAGACTTTTCTCTAACGCTTCTATGGGGCCTACACGGTAGTCCGTTTTTTTATGTTTAATTTGATATGAAAACACGCCAGGGTGATTTAATCAATATTAGGGGCAATTTTTTCCTGCGAATTATGCTGTAAATGCGAAACTAGGAAAAGGACCACTGTATAGCTTACCCTGTGCTTGCGTGTTCTCCTTGACGGATGCTAGGTGATATATAACGCGTTGAAAAATACGCAAACATTGTGATCGATTAAAGAAAAACACTTAACAGGCAGTGTTAGCATTTATTACCAAACTTATACCAGAAAAGTGGCTCCTAGTGGATCCCAATTTATATATGCTACTGGTCTACCACACGAACGTAGATTATGGCGTGATTTACTTAGGTCTAAGGTAATACGCTCGGTACATTTGGGTAAGCAACGTACTGATAACCTGGCAGGCCAAAGGAACTATTGTGGTTAATATTGCAGTCAGTTTTATTAGCATTAGGTTCACGTCTGATCTAGAGCACAAATGTACAAGCAAAAAAGGACCGCGCCAACGTTTAGAGCGCAATACATTTAAATATCCCGAACAGTGTGAACATATCTTAATCTACACATATGCTAAATACATCATAACAATTATAAATATACTCCTCGATCAAAAACATGTTTTTGCTTTTTCAGATTTTTAACACTTTTGAACACAAGAACCAGAAAAAAGACTTTCTTTTCCAACAATTGCCCCCAACAACTGCAGTCCCATTTACCCTTTTAAAGTGTATTTCTCAAATATACCACTAGGCGGAGCACAGCCTGTGGTAATTAAACCCCACGGAGAGGTCAGGCAGGAGAGGTAAGAGGAAAGATTGGAAGACTGGCTTTGAATCGGATAGATGAGCAATATTGAGGTAGAAATAAAGACAGAATAACAAAGAAAAAAGGAAAAACTGGGCTACTGTTGGTTTGTTCTGGGATAGAAAATCATAGGTACCCATTAATGTTGAATGTGTTGTGTCTGCCTGTGTATTCCTTACAGAACTTTTCATAGCTCATACATTTTTGGAATGTTATAGAACATCATGATCACCCATTTATTTCGTACAAAAAGATCTGTATGAAAAAAGATATGTATGCTTGTATGTGGGGAAAAAAACTGTCCAGTATAACCAATAAATTATTTATTTGGCCGATACTTCCCTATACTATCTACAAGAGATAAAAAGTCAAACAGTTTACTGCAAAGTGAAGTTAAGATTGCATTACAAAAAACAGTTTTCTGTTTTTGTTACAATTAAGTGTGCAGAAAAGTGGAGAAACAAACTGCTGGATAAAAGAACCTGTAGGGTTAGTCAAGTCTTTAATAATTCACCAAAGTGAAATGTCTGTTTCTGGGTAAATGTTTGTAATTCTCACCAACAAATCAGCTTTGTCTCTTCTGCAGGTTTCTGTTTCCTCCTCATTCCCCATCTGTGCTCTACTCAGCCATTACCCCCTCTCTCCCTTCCTTTATATTTCCCTCGGTCTTCCCCTCCCCTCACTCTTCAAACGCTAAAATTAAACTTTCTGTTCGTAGAGCCTAGTGGTGATGGTGGCCAAGGGTCTGCTATCAAGCCCTCTGGGCAAAAAGAAACACACAAGCTAGCATTTATTCACACAGCTCCAGTATGAAAGAAAATAGAACTCTGTTAAAAAAAAGTGCTGCACTAAGCAAAAAAAAAACCTTAGGTAATAAATCAGGTAAGTACTTTCCTTTTTTTCCTTAGTTAATCCCATAAATGTTATTACAAAAGTCACTATTAGAAACAGACCTGCACCTCTGTCATGTACTATATTTATATTAGGCCAAGCACTGCTAGCATTAAACATAGATCAGTAATGCATCAAATTACAGACCTTTTGTAAACATTTAATTAACCTGGTACTGATGGCTTTATTATTATTTAGCTCATGGACCATTAGAAGCTATAAACCAAAAATTAACCTTTGATTACTTCAGATCACAAAGTGGCATTGTTGCAGGACAGACGTCTATTATCTCATAAAAATGTATTTCAGTTCTTGTATAAACTGACAGCACATTCGTCATGTAAATACCACTATCCAGATAGTCTGAGCATTCTAAAAGCATGTTTATAATTGCAACATTCATTTGTTGAAAAAAAAATTAAACTTAATTCATTTCCGTCAAACATAATGACATACTGCAAAGAGTCTAATGATTTAGCGGGTGTTTCTTTCCACATTCGTTTCTCCCCTGCCTAAAATGTAAAAACCCCACATGAAAGGCTGAACATTTTTAAAAATATATATTACTTTAGAGACTGACTGAAAGAAATTATACATTCGACATTATCGAGGCTGTATGGATGTCAGAAACTTAAAAATATCTTTGAGAAACTGAGTAACAGCTTACTGATAACATCATAGTATCAGACTAGCCTGCAGAAGAAGGTGCAGGACAGAGCATCATGATTCATTAGGTTTTATGCCTGTAGACCTGAAACAAATGAGAAAGTCTGAGATGTGGATGATGATATCATGATGCATAGAAATGATTTAACAATCAGGTTGCTTATGTCTACACTGAATGGAGTGGCACCAGAGTACACAGTGGTGTCGTCAGTGTGCTCTAAGGTCAACTGATTGTGGGCTCTGTGTTCCCCAGGGTGAGGCTCAGAAAGAAAGGAGAACCTGCTGCTAACTGAGTGTTCAGGCTTTGCGGTTGTGGAATTCTCTGCCTGATCATGTTGCAGGTTCACCCAAGGGGGCTGTTTTTTTTTTTGGACTTCAGACCTATTTTCACAATTTCACTTTCAGAAGTTCTTTTGATGTTTAACTAATTTCTCGCGTCATTTATCTATTCACACTTATTTTAACAATTTTAGAGGTATTGTTTTTTCTGTCCTGTGTTTGTCATTTCTTTTGATTGTTTTTAGTGTTTGTGGCTGTCTTTCGTTCCCCCACCATGACTTGTGGGTAGGGTTTAAACCTTGTGTGTATAACTCAAACCCTAAAATACAGTCCCATGTTGAATTAATCCTCATTGCAATGCAAACATCACTCTGCTGCATTGTTATTATATCCTCCTCTGCTACAACATCTTACATTGCAAACATAAGGACCAATCTTATGCTTTTTGCACCTGTACTCATACAGTATAATGATAAATGAAACGAGTGATCTGCTCTGGCTCAGTCTTGTGGCCTTCACATTACACAAACAATTTAAGGTCTCAGTGTGAAAATCTGATTATAAGGTTTTGCTTTAAGCTCCAGCCTGATAACACACTCGGATTCTGTTTAGTACTTCTCTGGATGAAATGTGAATGAAACAGTACTGAGAAAGCTTTTACAATCTTCTTAAAGAGGTCTTAACCTAAAAAAACATGAAAATAAACTATAAAATATATTTTGATTTAAATGGCATTTCTTTATCTACAGGATTCACCCCTAGTTAGGAAAGACATAGAGTCAATAATAAGCACAGAAAAAAAAATCTCAGTAATCCTGGGCAGCTTTTTATTTTAACAAAGAAGAAAAATACCTGTCAATGGAAGATGGTGAATTACCATCCAAAGAGTCCTTGTAAAATGTGGTACTGAAAAGGACTTTACCCTCAGGGATATTTTCAAGCTTTGTTAATTGTGAAATCTGAAATTGCACATGATGGCACAGGATGAATTTTTTAATTCCAAAAATCTTCCAGGAAAAGAGAAACAGACCGTAAAAGGACATTTTTGCTCATTGCATTATACACCGAACACATCGGACACAGCATTCCAAGGCACTGACATGTGCCGTACAGGGTATTTTCAGATCCATAGCCGGATTATAAAGTTATCAGTGGCAAAGCCTGGCCCCAAAAAAAGAGAGAGGAGATCTTTGCGTGAGTGTCTCTAATTGGCAGCAGAGGGGAGCTGTACGCTGACATCTGCAGCTGATTTTTGGTGATAATAAATCAGGTTTGTTTCTGAACTGGCCTGCTTCCATCCTGCTTTTTCCTTTCCTTTCCCAGCAGAGCCAAGGACTAGTGGTAGAGTGCTGGAACACTCACACAACCCCCTTTTTGCTTTTTGGGTGGCCAGACAACTTGAGCCACAAAACAACCCGGCCAAAAAAAAAGAAGTGCTTTCTGATTATCGCCAAGCGTGCAGTGTTTATTCAAACGTGTGAACAGCGCACAGCCCAGAACCTCCGTCCCTCTCGTGGGATTATGGGGATAGATCCCAAACTCCCCTCCAGCCTGCCCTCTGTCCAGGGCTTCCCGACTCTGTGGCTTTATGGATTCGATAGTTTCTCTTTTCCCTGACACAGTCCATCAGGATTGAGTGTCCTGGATTTGGTAAGGCTATTTCGAAACGAAGAAATGGACAGGAAAACCACTGTGGATTTCAAAGGTTAACAATAAGGCAAAGTCCTAGCAAGCCAAGAAAACCCAGTTATTTACATTCAGATTCATAAAACATGTTAGCGCTACTAAAAACCCATTAAGTTCAAAATGACAGATGTTTTCTACATCTTTTTTTTTTTTTTGGTATGGTCCACCTTACAGATTTATACTTTGTGTTCCTTTATAGAGACTGACTAATTGACCTGTAACACATTGAAACACACAGACGACAGAACTTCAAGTTCTCTTCCTGAGCTCAGTCTGCTGAATCCAAACCCTTACATTCCAGGTGTGCCAAGTGTTACAGGAGTAGTTTTTTTTTCATCTCCCAAGAAAATCCTACACAATATTTAACATAAAGCTAGCCAAAAGAGGAATGAGTTAGTGTGAGCAGATGTCAAGGTGTTTTCATCTCTAGTAGTCCAGAATAAATAAAATTACCCAGTTTTACTTGTGTCTATACAGTAAATGTATACAGCTCACATATCTTCTTAAAGATTTTGCGTATTTTCAAGAGTATTGAAGGGCATTTGAAAAGATCTGCATCCATTATCCATTCCAAATGTAGCTGTTCATCTCATTTGGTAAATTAAAACAAAAGGACAAACATTCATTTATTTGTCCTATCTCGAGTGCGTAAATACAGCTATTGTAAAAATGTATGGGTTTTGCCTTCTAAATACTACTGTAAGGCCACACTGATCTTCAAGGTGAATAGTCTGGATTCCTGCCCTGTAAAGAGACAGACAGGACCAATGATGGAAATGCATTACTTGTTTACTTCAATCATTTTTCTCTAGGCCACAGTACATGCGAGGATGAGAAGCTTGAAAAAAAAAAGACAGCAAAAGGAGATTTTGCCAAAATCAATAGGGTAGTCAGCATTCAGATTGTGTCGTATTACACTCAGTTCAGGAAGACACAAATCTTCCCTGCCCAACATTAATTCGCAGTGACAAGAGCAGCAAACAGACAAGAATTCTAAGAAGCCGGTTGGCAGAGCTCAACGACCACTGTCTTCTTCCAGATGCATCAGAGTCCTCCGAGGGAGGACTCCATCAGGCACATCATCATGGGCAAGTAATCCCATCCTTCTAATTATACTTTAAAAGATCATGAAATCAAATTAATCCTCCTTTGGTAACTTGTTTCTAACAACACAGTCCAAGCCTGCCTGCAGGGGCAGTAAATCTTGGGCTTCGGCTTTTAACATCATCATGTTTAGACAACAGCCGTAACCACATCTTCTTAGTTCATCAGTTTTGTTGAGTTTGGGATGCTATCAAAAACTCTGAGACATCTGCGATCCAAAAACTCTCTCAAACCAAACACACAGTAGGCTTTAATTTAAAGGGCATTTAGATTTAAAGATGTAGTCTGTTATTTTCTCTCCCTTCATTGCAGGCTGCCTGTTCCCTGTCAGTGCTGCTATAAAATGCTTGGTAATTAAAAGTACATTGAGCATGAGAAAGACAACTTTAATGAAATGATCCAATGTCAAAGTGAATTAAAGCCAATTATTATTTTTACAATAACTAGAACTGTAAACATTCATAGCGAACATTTTAGATAAGAGACTGCAGATAGCATTTATAAATATTTTATAAATATTTCTGAAGTATTAGTACAGTAACACAAACATGATATACCTTATCCTTGCTATATATCTCTTCTACAGATTAAGTAAACCTTTAACATGACCATACCCTGAACCAGACCACTGACTCTTGTGTGAGGGTTAGTAGTATTTTTATATCATTGTTTATAACATTATTAATACCATTAAAAGATTGTTGATAGGCAATCTTAATATACTGTAGTCAAATTAAAGTGTGACCAATCCATAATTTCTCAGACAATACAGTCAATATTTTTTTCCGCCATAAAACTTATTTGACTGTTTTTATTAGTGTTTTTAAAAAGTATCAGATTGATTATTTATGAAGTTATAATATTGATAATTGATCAGATTATCCATAGTGTTTGCTGTCATTTAATTAAACCAGTGGTCAGTTTTTATTTTAATAGTAATGTTTAAAAGTAGCTGCAGTCGACTGGACATTTCAGCACCCTGGACAGAGAGTTTTCTATATGTAAAAAAATGTCTGATATAGTAGCTATGAAGAATATAATTTACTTTTACATATTGTGTAAAACAAATGCAGTATTGTGTAGCTAATTTAAAAAATAGAACAATGCCTGATCAAACTCTAACATTTTATTCAGGAAATTGTTTGCAAACAAATATTTATTTGATCATTTGAAATAGAAATTTCTCTTCTACCTATTAATCAATTAATCAATTAATTAATAGGACCACTCCCTTCTTAGGAAAAGCCCTCTGTCCCAGCGAATATTTTCCATTCCCTAATGAAGCAGGCTGGACAGAATGGAGTATTCAATGGTATCCAGACTTCAACACCCTTGAAATAGTGTATGAGATCAAGGTAACATATATAAAGCTTTGATAAAATGTGACAGTTAATTGGATTCATCCACAGCAGAAAAAACATAGAAACCCTCTATAAAGAATACTGATATTGTGGTCTGAGTTTAATGTGTTTCAACTTGCTGTAATGCTATGAATCATGCCGATTTATGACTATGTACAATAAAAAAGGCAGACAGATGTGGAAACGTCTCCTATTGAGAGTGACGTTTCTTTAGTGCTGTATTTTCTTTTATTTTATTACTATTAAAGACTTTATAAATGTGAAAAAACAAATGTCTTAGCTACTGTATCTCATTCCCTAGTTAGGAAAAAAAGCAAGAAACACTTGAAAGCACTGGAGAAACTCAGCAGCCAGTTTCATCAAAATTATATTGGAATCATTACAATCTAAAAGAGCTCTTAGGCAAAGACATACATATACCACTTTATGATTTTGGCCCTGGTCATCTGTTTTGTTTGCGATTAATTGAGCGATGATGTACATGACAAGAAAAATTAAATATTCCAAAACGGGCTTAACGGTGTTCAATAAAGATTTATAAGCAAATAAATGGATTGTGTATTGAAATAAAACAAAGAAAATCTACAAGACAATAAAGTATTGGAGTTTTCAGAGTACAGTTTTTCTAAAACCAGAAAAAAAAAAGTCAAGTACCAAACTTTTCCAATCACCAACAGCCAAAAAAAGTTTTAAAATCTATGACCCGGCCCAGTGTACCATTAAAATATATGGAGCATTACCCACAATGCACATATGGCGTACACAATTTTTATTACACACATTTATGGCTTGGATGCAGAATAACAGCAGTTTTCCTGCTGCTGCAAAGCCAGCAAAGACTCTGGGGTGCAGAGGGAAGAGTTATCTGACTGAGGGAAGAGAAAGGGGGCCAGGCTAGGCACTTTATGTTGCCTGGTAAGTAAGCCACACCCTCAGCTCATCTATTTGGAGGACAGTAATTACTGTATATGGCAGAAACAATAACCCCAAAACAGAAACCCTGTTTGAGGAATCCTTGATTGCATACCTAAACCAACCTTTGTAGTTGAGTTCTATAATTTTCTATGTATTTGCCTTTCTTTGTTGAGATGTGTAAAAATATTTTATTTGATCAGATTTCAAATGTTCTCACAATTAAAATATACCCTACCAATACTATAAAACATTCCCTGCCAGTTGAAGGTATTCAAAATTATTTGTACTCTCCAGTGCATTTTTATTTAGCTTGTGTTTTACAGTTAACAATAAAACAGAATCTGCTGAGTCAGTGCAAGAGAAGGGTCCTTATTCTGAATAGGGGAACTATACTGATCCCCGTTTAATGGCAGACAATAAAAAAACACATAAAAGCTATGAGTGGTTCATACTGAATAAAAAATAAAATTGTTAATTGGTCTTAATGGGATTAAGGACAAGATTAGGGACACCACATGGAAAACATTTGCTTCAAATGTATTTATCTATTCCGTGATGATTGTGCTGCTAAAATGAGCACACATTCAACTGCACGTATCCATTCATTTGAAAGAGCTTTGTGAGGTTTTCGGTATCACAAGGGGATATCCAGAGAGGAGTCAGTTAATGTGGGCTCCTGTTCCCAGCTACCGTGTCGCCTCCACCCCCAAAACAACAGTTGCTGGGATTTACTTACTGCAGGGACAAGTTTTGCTGCTCGGCTGTGGGAATTTCATGAATACTGTATGTCTGTGTACTGTAACACAACCACCCAGCTTTCAGCTAGGGGCTACTACAATATGAACTGCATTGGAGCATGGCAGTGGAGCCTGGTGGCTACAATCAAGGACTGAGAGCCCCATCTTTAACAATAATGGACCGATTTTGTGTGAGTCCAGATTATTGGATACAACTTTCTCCTTTTCTCCTTTTTACCCACATTTCCTCCTTTTTCTCACATTTTCCTATTTCATTATATGCATTGTATTGGACATGGTGACTAGTGTGGGATGGCACAGTGGTTAATACTGCTACCTCTCATCGCTGGGGCACTGGAGTGCTGTCTGCGTGGAAGTTCATGTGTTGAGATGGATTTCCTCCCACAGGCCAAACACATACTGGGTGGTTAATTGGCTCCTGGGCAAATTGGCCCTGGTGTGAGTGTGTGTTTGTGTCAGTCTGTCTGCCCTGTGATGGACTGGTGTCCCATCCAGGGTGTATCCTGCCTTTCACCCGCTGCTTGCCAGGATAGGCTCCAGATCCTCTGCAACCCTGTATTAGATAAAGTGGTTGGAAAATGGACTGTTGGATGGACTTGTTTGAGCATACAAAAAAAAAAAAAAAAAAGTATAATTAATTAAAATTAAGCCAACTCCTTATGGTTTTTTTTAAAAAAGAGAAAAGACCCAATTCTTGAGGGATTTCTTGTAAGGTGCTCAGAAATAAAATTGTATTATACTGATCACTAAGTTAGTAAAAAGCAGATGGCAACACCAGCACCTGTTTTTTTAACATGAAGGGACAGAGAAGTATAATATATCCTATGTGAGACAAAAACAGGCAAAGATACTACAAAAGTGGGATCTGATCCCTACGATGACTGAAGAATTTGTGCTGTTAAAAAAAATGTCACAAAACGTTGCCCCACTTCAAGATCTTTTCCTTCAAAGAACTCCAGGAATGTCACATTATAAAGCTCATGTGCTTTCCTCATTACTGTAGTGTTACCGTTACACCATATCAGTTATTTAATGGCATTAATGTTAAGTGTCGTGCTCTGATCACATATTTATGTATCAGGAGAAGCAATAAAACAAGATGCCGCATAAAAATGTGTGCGTACAGCTAGCTCAACATCACTGGCTTTCTTTTCTTCAGCTTTAGTTACTCCTGCCTCAGTGTCATTCAATACTGCAACTGTAATTTCTACATAAAACGTGTGAAATCACAGACACAGATGTCACTGTGGCGTCACTTAATTTACTTTCAAAAAAAATATTTTTTAAAGAAGTTTGCTAGAGTTGAAATAACTATCAGAGAGGTGTCTGTGATTATTAGTATCCTGAATATTGAATATTGATCTCTTGTGGTAACATCTACTGCTTTTACAATACTATTTTGTCAAGTACAGCATTTTATTCAACAAATGTGTCTCTAACAGATGTTTCTGTTGTTGCATTTGTCACTGATATACTGAAGTGAGAACTCAGACTGGATGGGCACATGATAAAATTAGTAATCCAGCTGATTACTTCATAGTTTATCATTACGATGGGTGTAAACCCTTTATCAAGTGCACTTCAGTCACCAAGTTCATCACCTGATAGTCTGCTGGTAAAAGAAACATTCTTTCAATGCAGTAGTTCCCAGCCTTGTTAGTGAGGATCACTGTCCTCCTGGCTCTTGCTTTGTCAGGTTTTTAAACACAGGCTCAATAATGTCCAATATTCTATTTGGGTCATATTTTAAAATTTGCTTTCAGATTTTAAAATGTTTATTGGGATTTTGTAACTGGTATCATTTTCAAAATGAGCCTCCCTCATTTAGCTACTGACCTGAAATATTCTCAAACAGACTTCTGAAGAAGGAAAAAAAATGCCTGATCATCAATAAACAGTGACCGATTAAGAGCTGTTAGTCACAAATAAGGGTGTTTATCCAGCAAACCAGGAGCTTTTCCTCATAGTCACTCCATCTGTTTTTGTACATTACCGAATTAAATTAATGAATTACCCCAATTAAATTCAAAAGTATTGTGGGTTTTAAGTAGTTCATTTAAAGATCCCTGTAAAACATGAAGGGCTGAAGCCATCAAGGACAAATCCTCTAGACTCAAGAAGGCAGAAGACAAATTCAACACAGTGATAAGCTGGACGGATACGGTACCTTTAACCCAGCAAAGCAGCTTTTACTCAGCACTGCATCAAGGACAGACATCACCCACTCTGCTCAAGCCTGTACATGCCAGACAACACACATGAGCAGTGATGGCAGAGGGAAAAATCAACAGAATGTACTTTGGATCAGCATCTTTTACATTGGACGCAAAAAGACAGGTAGTGCTGGGACAACACTGATCCAACACAAAAACAAAATGATAAAAAAAGGGTCTGAGAAATCATATAACAAATTGAATACCCATCACTTCAACAAAAAAGAAAATACAAGAAGTGATTTGGTTAGTTCATTTGAAAGTGACTATCTCATTGTAAATGTGTGAAAATGGCTCCATTACATGGAAAAATGTAAAAGCATAAAATGCATTATTTCTATTTGATTTAGTGTATATGACTTGGATAGAAGATGTGAAACATATAAATCAGTAACTTGTACTGTAGCTCTTACAGACTACTATTTTCTCAGTGTGCAGAATGTCTAACTGATCAAGGATTTGTTACTTTTTTGCATCAGTCCCGTGTGAATGGATAATATTGCTGCAAATGTATTGTTCCGCAGTATAAAATCCTATCACATTTGGTGTGAGCAATCCTTAAAACAGCTCTTTACCATTCCACACCCTCCAGTTCATCCAAAGAATGTGTTTGCGGCAGGTTTTATTGAGGGGGTTTATCAAGTTTGCAGGAATGTGTATTTAAAAATATGCTAAATAATTCCACATAAAAAATTCAGAACCATTCTTATTACAGTATATAAGGCTCAAAAGTCCTAGTGCATCTATTTCCAGTTATGTTAATCAACAAGAGTATTTTTAAATTTTTAATCCTTAAAAAACATTAAATATTCAAATACATACACTGGCCACACATATTGTTTAGCCTTGTGAAAGTATGATTTTGTGCCATATTATAAAATGGCGGCTCATATCACTCATTTCAACAGCCCACAGTGTTACTGTTAAAAATTACTAATTCATGCATTTCCTATTCTCTTGTTCATTTGGCACCAGCACAATAAATCCATACTGTGGCACAATTCCCTGTCTGAGTGTCCCATGCAAAAAAATAAAGTCAGGAAAAAACATTAAGTCCAGTGGTTGGTAAACTGAGCTGGGGAGTTTAATTGATCTGAAAGAATTTAATGTGGCGTAGTGAATCGAGGCTGACAACATGGATTATTCTCAAGGCCTGCATGTATGAACATAATATTGTGAACATTTTACAGCAGTGAGAATTTTTAATTACAGCCACAAAAATGATTTACTTTGTGTTGACTTCAATTACAACTCTTGAACTGTACTTGAAATTTGCGTTTTATGCCACTCAGAAGGAATGAATTCTATTAAAACGAAACAGAGAGGGTACTTTGGGCCTAAATAAACAACATTTCCTCTTATTTATTAAACAAATTTCAATTCTAAGTTATACCAGCATCAAGACCAGCTATTTATTTATTTAACAAACATATGAAAATATTTCAGATTTTCGTCATTAGGCTGCATTATGAACAGCTTTCTTAATGAACAACATTATCCATGTGTTACATAAACTTTAAAAATTATTAATAACATAAAATGTGGATACATTAAGCATAATTGTTAAGCAGCAGCTGAGCATTTAATAACCATGCAGTTCTTCCTTATATACAGCCAGTTTAAGCATTCTGTCCTGCATAGAATTATAGCAAAACACTTTCAAATTCCTTTGATATGTGTTATGGATTTCAAAGTAAATCCTAGATTACAGTATTGCTATGGGGCAACAGATTCTCTACAGTCCTACAGGATGTACAGCTGCCAAGTCAAACAGCAGGCACGGTATTTACCAATATGGATGTGGATCCCTTTAACAAGATGGACGGATAGTTGGAAAGATGTGGAGCCTGTACGACTGCATTTGGCAGTGCTTTTGTTTTTGTTGTATTTAACATTCAACCATTAACATCTGCATTGCCAAATGTGTACACACGAGAAAACAAATAAGAGGGTAAGTACAGATTCTCCACAGAAAGTCACATAAAATACAACAGGACAGGAGTAATACCCAAAAATCTATCTTCTTTAGGAGAAAGTCTCGTGAAGGATAAATAAAGAAGGCTGGAAATTTCAATTTACCAACTGATTTGAAGTAAAAAACAAGCATACATACTGAAATGTACTGTATTTGTCAGTAAAGATTTTATTGACCAGCTGTTTTTTTACAAGTGAGTTAAAAGAAATCAATCTGGCTCCTGGAAATGACAGCTACACAGCGCGTCTCGTCTTTTGTGACTCAGCTGTGCCTTTCAGACAGGGCGGAAAAGGGAGTCTGTCGATATTGTAACATGCACCTTGTCTTTCTCCAGAAACACCCCCAACAGCCTTAAGAGGGAATCAGATCTGTCAGTGGGGCCTAGGAAATCTCCAAGCGATCCTCGAGGATTGATTTGTCACGAGAAAAGAGGCACTCTATCATTAGAAGCAGTGTTGAAAGGACATGTATTGAAACAAAATGCAACATAATGGAGAGATTACACTGAACAAATACTGCTATAACTGCTTCACACATACTGTACCCAGCATCAGGACAACAAATCCTTGTAAAAACCCAAACAGACTGCTTAGAGTCTTGGTAATTCATCTGGACTGTTTGAAGTATTTACAACTTGTTAAAATCAATTCCCATCCATTATTTTTACTGTTCCTCAGTGGAGTAGGTTATTAATTGTTAGTTTTGTTGGTCAAGACCTACACCTGCAAACAGTCTCCCCTGACTCTACGGCTCTTGTATGGTGGAAAGCATCAGCAGACTTTATTTATGATGTAATAAATCCATATCGGACGAAACTGCAAGGACTTTGTGATGCAATTCAAAAACCGAGTAAATTGATTTTCAGTTAAGAAGACCTCCGTGGTTTAAGCCAGGGAGGGCCAGGAATCCCAGGGAGTGGCAGAGACCTTCCACAGGGTCTCCAAATAATTTCCAAAACATCTCACTCCGAGATTAAGATTCTCAAGACTCTTGTCTTCTTCGCAACGGAGATGGCAAGTAAGTCACTATGGCCTCATTTAGAATATTGTGTACAATTTCAGTCACCACAACGTACAAAAGATATTTCGGCCTCGGAATGACACTGAGGAACACAAGCTGCTAAACGCAATGGCTTACTCTGACCGGCCAAAGCAACTCAATCTTTCTGATTCAATCTTAACCAGAGAACACAACACTAGAAGGGTATCAGCCTCAAGTATCCAACCCAGTAGACTTCTTCAGCATGAACAGGAAGACACAAACCAGAGGATCCTGCCTTCTGTTCTTAACTGGAGCACTGGAGATTCACCCCCAGACTTCAGAAGGAGATCCCTGCAGCACTGCTTAGAATATATGATGCAGTCATTTCAATATTATTATTATTATTCTATTTGATTTTTTAAACCAATGTTTGTACTGGTGTGAGGAGAGTGTCCCTTTTTAATGGTAACCACTAAAGCAAAATCTCTCCACTAGAACAGCTTTGGAAATCTTGTTCTGGATGATTATCGTTACTGAATTCCACCAACGCAACAATTCTTACGGAGACGCTTTATAGACCATTATTCAACATTTAATCATTAATGTCAACATTATATCAAGTGACTACTTGGGAAGGGGTCCACTGACACAGATCTAAATACTCCACTGGCAGCTTTCACGGGGAACGTACAACCGCAAATCATTTTTCTTTCCAGTACTTAATTGCTCATTACCATATGCATTATCATAATGTGTCACGATGCTCAGAACCCTAATGATGATGACCGTGGTAATTAGTTGTTGAAAGTTAAACGATCTGCAAACAGGCAGCCCAGCGCATTTGCCATAATCAGCCTCTGCAGTAGCTTAATCAAAGTCACATCACTTAGAAAACATGAGAGACCTGCACGACACAGTTTAATTCACCAGTGCCATTTTGTTCTTTTGGAAAAAAAAATAGAGTGATGATCGTAGTCTAGTGGCACATCTTGCAATGGAATAATTTAGCAAAGCTGAGGATAGGACAATGACAGGGCAAAGAAACTAATGAATTTGAACATCATACTTTAAAAATACTCTGAAACCACACAAGAAAAATGAAATGCAAAGGTCATTTCATTTACTAGTTTATCGCATTTATCATTTATTTTTCATTAAAGATAAATGCTGGATAATAAATTGATTCTGCCAACACTGATACAAAATTCCTTTGCAACTGAAACTGTGAAAGTGCACATCCTATTTAAGATGTTGGTAATAAAAACCAGGGACAAAGACGTTCTTTTATCTTTGAACCCTTAGAATCATTCTTTCCCGCTTCATAAATCAGGGATCTCTTTCACTTGCCGTACTTCATTTTTTAGCTATTTTGCTGAACATACTGTACATGACCACCCAAGAAAATAAAGATCTACCATACTCTTCCTCGATCTCGTGTCTCTGTCCACGTGCTCATTTAAAGCTGAAAAACAGCAAAAGTAAGAGGCACGCCTAAATGGGGGCCTTTTAATTGTGTTCCCACTTTTCCCAAAAGGAAATAAAGTGGAAGTGGGACGTGTTCTGTGGAAGGGGGGTGGGGATAGTGGAAATGTCAGGAACTAGCTCACCATCAAGTCGGGTCTTTCAGCTCTCCAGTCTTTTTTTGCCCTGATCTGAGAACACAACATGTAGTGACCTGGCTGCCCAGACCAGGAAAGCTGCCATAAGGGTAAAAATAAACAAGTCTACCCAGTGACAGGACTCCTACAGTGGGCAGTTGCTGGGGTTAGTGGGAGGAGTCGGTGGAGGCTTTGATGTCGGACAGATTATTTGCTTTCGTTTGGCATTGCTCAAGATCCTTTACACTCCACTGGACCTGATAACTCCTGCTGCAGCAAAGTGTAAAATCGAGAATACCGCAGAGAGCAGGAGAATTCAAATGAAAATAAGACGGGAGGAAGGGCTGCCGACACTTATGTAAATTTCAGAAGGGGAATTTGAAGAACGGAAAGAACAAAAAAAAAAAGTGCACTATACATCTGCAGCTATGCATTTTAATAACAAAAGGCTTCCCTTTTGTTCTGCAGCAGTCCACCGCTCCTGGGATTTAAAGCATAGAATATAAAGTATGCTGTTTAGTGGATCCTCAGCAGGTATTCGGTAATACATTGAGCAGTTTTCCTTGCATGCCACAAGTTAAACTGGTTCATCTAAACAACTCTGCTCTAATGTGTCCTACTGCTGATTAATTACACAGGTTGCTTTTTAGAGGCCTCGCTGCTTAGCATGCTAACTTTTTGTTCTTGCAAACTGAGATGCTGTCAGCTCCACCTGAGGCACACCTTCCCTCTCAAATCAGAAACACATGCTCTTCTACTGCTGTGGGGGTCCCTCTAATTGAGACCTGCATCTGTGAGTACTGAGGGTTAAATTCAGAAACCAGGGGCTGGGGGTAGAAGTGGTTTTGACTAGTAAAGAAAAAAATAAAAAAGTAAAAGTAAAAACTGTCCAACACATTACTCACTGTACCAATTATACAATGCAATGCTCATCTGTTTTGCCTATACTGGCAAATTCATCTAATCCTACTTTCCTACAGTAGTAAAAATTGTACTCGATAAAAGAGCGAAGGGATGAGAAAAAAATTAATTCTGGAATTTGAAGAAAATCATCAAAGGACAATTTACATACAGTAATGTGTTCAAAGAGGCATGTTTTTTTAAAAAACAAGTCTATTGTAATACAGACAACTTTGGAGGAAGGTAAAAAACACTACAGAACCAATACTGCAGAAAAAAATCGAGAGGGGCACAGAGATTGGCACTGCTGTCTCACAGCTTGTTGGTCTCAGGCTTGAATTTTCACTGGAGTAACTTCTGTGAGACGTTTGTGTGCTTTTGCCTGTGCTATAGTTTCCACACAGCTTCCAAAGACATGTTGGCTCAGCTGATTTGTGCCTCCTTGTAGGTGTTTCCTGCAATGGACTAGCATTCGGAATGTACCCCTGCCTTGTGTCCTGTGTGTCCTATGTTTTCTATAAATTGTGGGTTACATACCCAGAAATTGTAAGGTACTATCATTTTTCTTATCATGTTTCATTTCTGGATCAGTAGAGGAATACTGTATAAAAAACACTAGGAATTTGGGAGTTTTTTTAAGGTTTTGCTTCAGGAAAAGCGGGAATATTTTTTACTTTCTCAAAAGAAACATCTTATTAATAGATTTTTATAGAAAACCAAAGAAAATCCAACTAGGCCAGCATTCAATGCTTTGTAAACACACACATGCACTTCCTAATACACCAGACTACAGCATTTAACAGGAAGAAAAATCTTTCTTTCCTTGTTAACTTTGCTTACAGAAAAGACAAGGTGAAAATACAAACTATTCTTGTTACATTTTCCAATTGGGCCAAAAAGTTAATGTTTTTCAGGGTAGTTTCACATTCCAGGTTATATTGATGAAAAAGGAGTGAGTACTTTTGAGTATGAGAGAAGAAGGGCTTTCAACCAAAATGCTGTATGTTTAGAACTTGTTATTTACTTCAAGTTTTAAAATTCATGTAAGATAAAACTTTTTAAAGACAATATTTTCTCTTTGTCTTACTCACACAGTTTCAAAATGTATGCATACAGGCAAATACCTTTGATAGTTCTGGAGGCGTCTAGGTGAAAGTGACAATTGTGGTGACAGAAGTCTGTGGTTTGGCAGTGTAGTCGAGTAAACAGGCAGCTCTGTGAGCAGGGAAAGTACTTTTAACCACATCTCTGGCAGGTAATGCTGATGAACAGCAAGAACGGTGGGGCAGAAGGTTCTGATCTTCCAACAGCCGACCCAAAATCAACATGTACAAGACACACAAAGCAGGAGAACACAAAAGCCCAAACAGCAGGGACCCAAACACTGAAATTTACCTTGTTCAAAATAAGATCCAGATGATGTATAATAAAACTTTTTCTTGATTTGAAAATGATTGGACAGAGTATAAAGAAAAAAAGCTGTAAGGCTGCAACATCTGCAGGATTAATTTCAAAATCCTCATTCACTTAAGAAGAATCTGTGCTTTCAGTTTTTTGAAAATCAAAATTGTATTGTATATGGTTTTCAATTGTTTTTCCAGTTATTGTATTAACATTTCATCAGTACTACAAAGAGACAATAAGTGAAAATCACACTATCATGCAAAACGGAAATTATAGTGAAGGTATAATTAATTGTGTTATTATTCATATACCTGTATGGACATTCCAACAGTGTGAGAGATTCATGTCATCTTGGTGTCATGCAATTGAAAATGTTTCCTGAAAAAAAAATTGAAGCAAGAACACATAAGTACTATTATAGAAATACAAAAGAAATTTAATTAAATGCAGGTTATCATTCTTTCAATCTTGAAGAGCGAAGAATTAAGTTTTCGGGGGTTTTTCAGAAGGAAATAAAAATTCTGTGCTGCTTCAGTGATTTCCTAAGACCATAACCTAGCTCATATTTTGCTTATTTATTAAGTGCAAGTTCAATGCTTAATTGTGTAGTTTGAACTTTGGGACACAATGACTCAATCATGGTTTTCATGAAAAACAAACTGGACCTAGACTGGGACTTCACTAGAGAATTTAATAGTTCTTTATTAAGAGGGCTGCGCAGTCAATTTATAAACACATCTGCAGAGAAAGGATTAAGAGGAATTTGTTCTTTTCAAAACCTGAATGAGATAAAATTCATTGAGGTCTCTAGGTATGCTGCTGCCTATAACAGGACTTTTCTACTGGAGATCTGTGGAACCCTGGGTGTCCACACAGTCTCTAAAAACAAAGGGAAAGCTCTCAGATCAAGTCTAGAAATCAAGCTCAAATCAAGATCAGCATGCACAGACACTGAACCTGCTACTGACAACGTAGGACAGATGTATTGAAATGCAATTCTGCATTACATTTATCATTCTGAGTACAATTAGCATTATTCTCAACTCAATTTTACGTCTGTTAATGGGAGTTTTTATCCAGGAAGCTTTCTTGAAAAGTCTCCCCCCCAACACACCAACTAGAAAAAGTAAGTAGAAAACTCTTGACTTAAACTGACACTTCTTCTGTGAAGAAATTTACATAGTAGTCTGTAAACTGTATGCGTCTACTTCAAGTCCAAGAGACCCACCTGGGGAACATTATTTACTAGCTCCCCCTAGTGTTCACTTAGCTCATCCAAGTCTGGATATGGAGCCCTGTCAGAGACCAGGCTTGTGAGAAAACCTCTGTCAATGCTTAAAGGGGCCTCTGACTTCATTTATTATCATGGTTCTCACAGAAAAACGTTAGAAAGGAGGATGCCAAGTAGAGCTTGTTTATGTCCCCATTTTCAATGAATCCTTCTTTTTTTAAAGTAAATTAAAAAGCAGATTCCTGAACGTCTTCGTCATTGGCTCAACATTTCAACTCTCAAAGCCCAGAAAGGTTCAGATAAATCTGTAATATCCTTAAGGCAAAATCAGTAAAGGATTTACACTGTACATGAAGAAGTACTCCTTTCACAAAAACAGCAACAAAAAAATGTTATGCTTAGCATGGGCCCAATCCAGAATATTTTAAATAGACATGGTCTGCATTACCATCATAAACAGATCTTTATAGTGCTGGGAATGGAATTGGTAGTTTTATAATACAATGACCACCAAAACATAAATGCAGAGCAAATGATGACCAGAAAAAAAATGATGAATAGTATTATCCGCTCTAAGCTTTCATGTCCACACTGCAGAGATTTGTTTTCCGTTTTAATTTTCCTTGGATGAAAGACACAGACCTGGATTCAAACATTAATGGTTAAGTGAAATCCTGAATAATCAATGCATTTTCCATTACTACTATGTAAAAAAATAAGTTTTTCTGAACTTGGACTGAAGCTTTTAAAAATACATAGATTTTTTAAGAATAAGAAACAGCTTAAAAGAAAAAAAAACATCTTAGCAAGCAAACTTGTCATTTTCATTTTGTCCAGCAATCCATATTCTAATAGAGTCACTTTATCTTCCTACAAGCCACAGTCCATTAAAACAATGGTTTGGTCCGGTACTACATACTCAACTTAATACAGTCCCTCTCTCTGGCAGACAACTAGTTTGCTTTTGTCACAAGCAAATACATATTCCGCATTTTCACATGTTTTATTATTCGCGCATAAGAAAGAGGCTGTAAAACATGCACATCTTATTTATTATTTAGAGTCTTTTTTCTGTAATAAAACACATTTTGGTTCTCTTTTGTATTTTTTGTACATTATATTTCCATTACCTTCTCTTTAAACTTTAACTACTGCTTTGTTTATGAATCACTCTCTCTTCATGTCTGCCAGCCTACGGGCTTGTGCTCTTTGACACTTTAGAGACAGCAAAATATCTGCTCAAAAGCTGCTGAAAATGGAAGATATTTTCCCCCACTCCTTCCATTAATATAGTATTTTGTCTCTAAATTTTAAAAAAATCATTGTGCTCAGCCAGTATTTTACACACAGCAGACTGATCATCAGTAAGGTGGCTAAACAGAAGAGTTTCAGTCTTCCATTTCTTTGAGACAGACTAACCTGGCTTACTTCATTCAGTTTTGATAGGTCCCTTTTAACCTTCTCAGTACAACTTACAGTATCACCTTGCATTTATGCGAACAACCTGAATCTCCCATCCCAGAACAAGACCTTGAAAAAACCAGAAAGTCATCTGGCTGCCTGCCTGGGTTCTCAGAGAATAGCTGAGGTTTTTTTTTTTTTACAAGATATTCCACAGGAAAATCATTTTAGGATTTTTGCAAATAATGTACTGGCTTAGTATAGTTTTGAAATGGCTGCTTGTACAAAAGAAGACTTTCCCAGGACACCCTTTCGATCCAACACGGCCAAGACAAAGCCTACGAAACAGCTAGAGAGAGAATCCGGCCAGGCTCCTGAGTGAAGGATGAAGATGAAGATGAAGCTAAATTCCCTCCATTGGAATTGTTCTTGTTATGATTATTTCACTGAACAGATTTGCCTTTGCACCTTTACAGACTTAAGCTTCATTCTTTGGTTCCTTTCATTTGTTAATCCAGCCACAGAAAATATTTGTGTGATGAATTTACAGTACTATATTAGCAATGCCACTTGCACCTTGATTCTATAAGGGTCATATGTTGGTATTAAAATACAAGCCAAAGAGTCAATTGTACATACTTGAGCCCGCTTTAGGCTACCTGCCAAATGGTGTGGTTATGGCAAATTCCATACATACATATCTGTTACATACCAATATACACCATGACCTTAGTCCTTGACATCTGAGCATGTCTCATGTGCAAGGATTTGATCAATCAACCCCCACCTAATAAGGATTTTCTGTAACCTCCACTCCGCTTATTAACGCAGAGAAGAAACTATTAAGAAAATCTCTGTGAAATACAAACTCCCTGGAGACATCCCTGAAATGACTCCTTCTGAAGACAGTGCAGTTTGAACCAATTAGGGCTGAGTGATCCTTCAGTTTCTTCCCATACAATCCCATGCGTTAAACACGTTTCAGTGGGTTTTTGTGCTGCGATGCCAAATGATGTATAGTGTGTCGTCCCCAGGCAGCCCTGGATATGATTTGAGTAGAATAAGAACAAGAAATGAGCAACACACCAGGAGAAAACTGCTTCAAGATTTACAGTCTAGTGCTGATATCATGCATACACACGTCACTTTCAATGGCATATTTCTGGTTAGTCTGGGCTGGTTACTGACAGGATCATCCTGTTAGACTAATGGCTGTTTAGCTTACAGAGACACCATGCTCCTTCTTGCTAAGTAAAACATTTTGTTTGTTGTTACAGCTCAGAATATGGATGTTGCTGAAGCATTTTGCCCGGGATTTGACCATTTTTTTCTTATTTGTGAAAATGACACCCGGAAGTACATTTTTTTAAACTCGTCTCAAGAACTTGCCCCAGTTTTTCTGTAAAAGGGGCTGGGAATCCTCTGGCTCAAACGTGTTTGTGGCACTTGCTTCTCTAATAAGTAGCATTCTGCTTTCAGAGGCAACTACAACCGCCTTGAAGCCGCAACAGGCATGAGCTGGTGAAAAGGAAGAAGCACACAGCTTTAACTTTGTTAAAAATACACTTTTAAAAGAAATTTGAAACTGGTAAAGAGGCAGCTGAGAGTGTTGGAAAGGGTGTTGATCAGCCAAGAAGAACAAGTCTTCAATGTGTTGTCCCCAAATGCTGTATCTGCTGATGGGTCTATAGACATTTAGCTCCGTTCCTACATAGTGCATGTTGAGTCACTTTCTTTTTAAAAAAATACCGCTAAACGAAATATTTAACTACTGACACTTGAATACTCTTTCAAATTTGGGTATCATGAAAAAAGGATTAACACACAGACTAGAACTGAGCTGAAAATTATTGCAGTTCTCAATGTGAATCTGACACAGAAGTGATTTTTGCAAAAACAGTCTGATGTTTCTTAAAAACCATCAAGAGGAATTTGTCCAAAGCAAGTTTGGGGGAATACCACATAAACAAAAGCTACAATATTCTAAAAATAGTTTACAACAAATTAAAAAGCAATAAAATAAATGTTAAGTGAGATATCGGCTGAGCAAAGCCAGTCAGGCGGTGAAGGATAAGATTAATAAATGAAAATGAAGCCTTAGCACTGTTTCCGCCTTTTGTTTACATGAAAGGAAACATGAAAATTAGCAAAACAATTGCGTAAACACTAAGACACTACAGATGTAATTCCAGAGCCATTCTACGTTGTCTGCCAGCTATGGGCTTTTTGTAATCCTCCACAAGCCCAGAAGCCCACACTTTCCTCAGAAACATAATAAGCTGCAAAGACCCAAGCAGATAGAAACGCCTTTGAAATGTATTTCTTGTCCTTTTTTTTCTAGCAGCATATAAAATTACCAAAATTAGATAAAGACTGACATGACAGAGAAATTGCAACCCCCTTGGAGGTCAGTGAAACTATAAAAGTCTCTGAAACTCTATAGAGCCCAGGGGAGCAGGTGGAATGGGTCAAGGAATTTTCGGCAGTCCTTTCGGATACTCTTCAAGCTTTGATACCACTTACATATAATAAAAAAATATGGAGAAAGGGGCCTCACCTGGTTAGTGAGCTGGGTAGCTCACTAAAGTCAGATGACTGCAAATACCATGTTTGACTTATAAGGAAGCAATCTGATTGGCACATCTACCTATAAAATCTACTAAGAACACAGGATATTTCCACATATCGCACTCTGATTCTAATATACTTTGTAGCTGTGAAAGTATGGCCTATGCAGCGAAAGTCATACTTTTAGAATGTTTGCAAAACTCACACAATACAAAAGCTTGGTGTTTAGTATGTCACTGTGACTTTGTTTGCCGAATGACAAAGAACAGTCTCTGTACATTCTTTACCAGGGAAAGAAAAAAAACATTATTTACTAAATAAAAGAATGTAGTGCAACCCGGATTCTCAGAACTGTTGTGAAATAACATCCTGCAACAGCAGCATTACCCCTTGTAACCTGATCTTGCCAACTTTCAGAGGCTAAAGCAAGGCCTCAGCTTGCTTATCCCTAATTATTTTGGGTATCGGGGACAGGAGACATCTAAATAAATCCAGGTTGCTGCTGTTAAGTTGTACTGGTGACCCAGAGGGCAGAAAACACAAGCCCCAGTGTGACAGTGTGGCATACAATACTGTGGTCTAACAGTCTTGTCATCATGGCTAGGTCATCATTTACCTCAGCCAAGTATGTTTACACCAAATCTTTACCTTGGATTTCTCGGGCACCAAACCACTGAACACCAGGGGTAGTCCAAAGTGATTCAACATAGAGAGATAAACATTTTTTTTGCTGCATATCGTCCTGTAACATTTCTTCAACAGGCACTTTCTGCGTCGCTAGGCCACAGTTAAACTGCACCTGCTTCCCAGGATGTCTTGAACGTGACAAAGCTGTCTAACGTTCCAGTAAATTGCTTCCACCTAGGTAACAAATGTTCTTTTCTATCTCCAGCTATAAAAAGGGATCCTAACGACATTAAATCTAATTAAATTCATTATATCATGCGCCTTGTTATAAGATGTGGGGACAGGAGGGTAATGAATTGCTCAGGTGGTTCCTCCAGGGCGGACAGAGGGAGGAAAAGTGTCTCCTTGAAGGAGATGTGGGCGAAGAATGACAGCAGCAGGGAAAAAAAATGAGACATCATTAGCGTTTGATGGATCTAATAGCTGCAATGGAGGGAACAAAAATTCAGATGGGATATCAGTCCTAAGAACAACAAGTCTGGAAAAAAACAAGAATATAGATCAATAATTCTTTTATGGGGGTAAAGGGAAATAGGGATAATTTGCCTGATAAGTAGATTTCTGACAGGGGCAAATAAACGAGTAAAGATTTATCCTCTAAGTAGGAGATGAGATGACTGTGGTTTGGAGGTCCTTGTGAGCTCATAATATCTCTGGCAGGCAAAATAAAAATCAACAGCCAGCATGCACTGATAGCAACCATCCGTTACTGGCAAATTGAACTGTCACCCTTGGTGTCATTTCCAGCGCGGCTGATGAAAGAGATATTCACTTGCTGATCACACTGCCGTAATGCTCCGCTAAATTGATTCCAAATGGAAAAGACAATACAGGGATCAGGCAGATCGGGATAAAAAAAAACAGGATTGAGTGTGAAAATGTCAAAGCATAAGAAAACATTCCTTTTAAACAGGAATTTGTACAGCAAGTCACAACTTCTTCACCAGTCATCTAAAAAAACAGGTATCCACAGTATACTCCCTTAACATAACGTGAACCCTGTCAGTAGTATCCATTATTTAAAATTGACTTTCCTTTTCCTGTTAAAAATTCATACTGGGGAAATCAATCTGTGTGACAAAGGGTGCAGATTTTTAACCAGGGTGTTACATGAAAACTGTCCTTTCAGCCCGTTTAAGTTCTTGAATAACTGCACTAACACTGCCTCACGTGCATGCAAGTGGTGTTTTCTCCCATGTAGCAAAGGTCTTATGATATATGAATACACTGCCTATAAATTAAATTTACCCTTTGTAACACAGCCATCACTGAAAGGCAGCTTTTAAAGAAAAACAGGAATTTTCAACAAGAATGACTAAGCCTGGAATGAATTATGAAAAGCGTATTATTTTCTGGAAATGAACAGCAGTGAATTTAAGAAGTTCCATCGTTGGGCTGAAATTAGCCTCTTGTGGGATTTTGGTCAAACACATTATCATCTAAAATCATCAGTTCTATGTATTATAGAGGATTTCAGCCTGTGTTCATGTTTCTTTTGTTGAAAGCTTGTACAGTATGTTAGCAGAGAAACATCATCAGAAACATTACTCATTAATTTGGTTGACTAAATATGGCAAGTTTTGCTGTAGCTGTTTACTGTGCTATGGAATGAAATACTGAATATAATACTGTAAGCAACGGTTTGAGGAACTGTGATACCCCTTGCTCATTAAATGTTATACATTGTCCATTGTTATTATATCCGAGGTTAGAAATGGGAGCACATCTGTATTGTGCTAGATATAGCAAGTATCAGTGATACTGAAGTTGATAAAACACTAATCTATGTTGGACAACAGCACTGTTAGTAAACATTTCAAGTGAATTAACCAAGTGGAGACAAGTGGAGTTACAGTACATCTCTATATCTATGGAGTTGCAATGTAGGTATAGAAATTCCCAGTAAGAATAGAATTTCAGTGTTAAACAACTGACAGGACATTGTTAAATTAATTCATTACATGATTAATCATTTGTGTAATCTGTTTCAAATTCATTTATAATTGTACAGGAGCTTATTTAATTCCTTTCAGACATAAACAGCATCCGTCTGGGCATTACTGTTAAAAGAGACCCGGACAAGAACTATTGTTTCGAACCGGACCTTTGAAAAAGTCTGTCCACGTGTTTCTTTTGTCTTTTTTAGGTGCAGTATGCTTGAAATGCGCAGCAGCCCTTTGACTCATATTGAAGAGATGTACGTTTAGTTCAGCCACATCTTGGTGCATTGGTGTACTAGCAGAATGCAGTGTCTCACCTCTCAGTTTTTATTTTTGTGTTAATCCTGAACGATTACAGCCCAAACTCCAGGAAAAATGAGTACTGCTCTGAGGCTACAGTTTAGTTGTGTCTGACACAACCTCAGGCTCTCCCCTTCACAGAGCGCCACCACTCTCTATACCTCCTTGCTTAAATATTTATAAAGATTCCTATTATTGTATTAACTATTTATTGATTTATAATTTAAAAGATTTATACTGGGCCATTAAAAATTTCTAAAATGACTTTCACCTATAAGAGATGTCAGGGGCCATTTATTGTCTCCGAATGTCAAATCTAGCTCCTTCACCCTCGGCATTCTAAAAAGGAGAATTACTCAGCAGCCGCGTTCAATATTCATATTGTTTGGATGTTGAGAACCGCAGCTCTGCTTAGAACAGGTCATGCTCAGCTGGGCCGAACTGTCCCACAAGAATGAAAATGCATTGCCTCTATTTTTCCTCTTGTTACAGTTATTGATTTACATCTTAGATAAATTTCGTCTCTCTTTCACATGAGTTGTTTTCTTGATCACTTTTCCTCACCTCTGCTGTTGGCTTTTCCTGCTGTCGTCGTATGATACAGGCCAGCTATGCTTTGGGCAGGCAAACATTTTTATTTCTTCTTTTTTCAATCTTGCCACTGCATTTAACTTTAGTTATTTTCAATATTAAAATATGGTGACTTGAGTGTAAATAAAAGCTGAATTTTGACAGAGACATTTAGCAGAGCTTTAAATATATTTTCTCCCCAAAAAAACTTTACAAATGGATTTAAGAACCAACAGTAAGCAACATAAAAATGATTTTAAACATTGTTCAATGCACAGGATGTTGTCAGTGTATATTCACTAGCATCATTTATTGATGGAAAAATAAACTCTGAAAAGTCACTTCTGGCAGGAAACTGATTATGTTTATGGGCTTATACAAATAAAATTAAACAGTTTAAAATAAACTCACTCAGCATATTCAGAATATTGTCATTCATTTAGGAGAGAAATAAAATATTTAATATAAACTGTTTTATTTATGGAAAACTTTAAAAATTACTATGTGAATTGATTAGGAGGTCATTGATAGATACAGTATTAGTCTTTAAATTGTTAAAATCATTTTAATAACATTTCAGTGTCACCACCTATTTACTTGCATGTTCAATCTTTGTATGTTGTGCAATTATTGGAATCTTTGCACAATAAGCATGAAAAGCAAACCAAGTAAAGAAAGATATTATAAATTGCTTTTTTGCCAGTTCCAAAACACTAGAACTACAGTACAACACAATGCCAATAAACCTATTATCAAGGATTAAGACCGTAACAGTTTTGTAAAACCAATGAAAAGTTGAAATAATACAAATACTTTATACTTGAGAAGCCTAACTGTTGTACAAGAATGATAATTTAGACAAAGCTATTAACAGAACAATATATGTGGTAGGAGTATCAAGGTGTTTAAAGTAACTGAACCTCTTAGCATTCAAAATAAATGGCTAATATTACAATAACTTTTTCAGAATCAAATGTTTGGAATCTCTTGTGTTGTTAATTGCTTACTGATGATCAAAATGAAAAAAAGAACACTTTTTTCCCAGCAGTGCCTGATTTACTCATAGTGTGCGACCACATGAACTAGACTAACGCATGGCATTACACGGGAGATGGGTTAGGTCAACACTTCAATTGGTGGAGCGTTTTCTCACTTCCCCAGCGAGATGTGGTGGAACAGGGCGTAGCACACCAGACATGTTACAGAAGGGACATCACCCCTGGAAAGCTTTATGGAGCAAAGTTCTGCCTCAGCAGAAGGCCTGGTCTTCTGACGTGGCTGAGTTAGCCGATGTACAGTATACTGTGCATGTGAGGACCATGTGAGCGACTGTGATCGTATCCCAGCAGGAGCAGAGCAGAGCTGCTCTTGTCACACTGTCATACAGTATAACCGCTGCAGCACAACACCCACGCTGGTGGATGAGATGCATCCCCTCCTGGATTTAAACCATCTTTGGATCCTACTGGATCACAGTTACCATAACATTGAATAAAAAATAATAATTATAACATGACACACCAACAATGGATTTCTGAAAGACAAACTAGGCTGTGAAGCTCAGAAGACTATTCTTCATACTTGGCTTATGAGTCTCTAACACCCCTATTATAGAAACTGAAAATGCTAGCAGCTGTTTCGTCCCCCTTTTCTTTCGTGGTTTCTTAAGAAGGGGTCTAATGTTCTCGAATATCTTAAAATCTTTAAGCAATTTCAGAAACAACAACTAGACTTACATGTAATTTTTTTAAACTATACTGTACTTAATATGAATAAAGGAAGTGAACAATTTGTCCTCACTTCAGGGACCCAAAGCAAGATTTGATGCCAAAAACAGAGAGGATACGTTATAATTCCTTTCAGCAGACTGCAGAGGGGATGAAAGGAGGTCGGCAATAAGCACAGTGTTCAACACAGCGCGCATGCATGGAAAATGTGTTTTAAACTTGAAAAGGAACATGTTTTCTTAAAGCCAAGGTACTGACAAGGAAACCATTAAACTGCTGCTCCAATGAAGGGATTAAGTCTACACATACTTCACAATTACCTGACCTAATTAAGTCTCCTGGCAAGATTTTGTGACCAAAAGCAACAGAAAATGTCTAGTGGATATATCACATATGTGATACATATGGAAATACAAAGAACTAAGAAGCCTGTGCTCTCTCTTATGCAATGTCAGGATCAAGCAAATTAATATTTTTATTACTGCTAAATCTTCAAAACTTTCTGTCCACCTTTATTAACGCTTCTTTAAAGACGTTGTCCTGTTCAGTAACCCACTCTTCATTCTAGGACTTACCGACAGTCCACCATGTCAATACCACCAAGCTGGCCCTCTTGCAGTTTACAGCTCTGAACTCACCCAACAGTGCTCTATCGACACAAAACATGACAGGAGAAATCAGAGTGACCGGCATAATTATTTGGAGTTGAAATGAGAGGACTATAAAACATGCCATGCCTAAAGTGCTGCAGACAGGCAAGAAGCATGCAGTCTCCAATGCTACTTTCCAATGTTTTTGCAGCAGAATGAACAATTTGTTATATCCCCTTTTCACAGAGAGCTCTCAAAGTGACAGTCCTCATTGGCAGATATGAAGAGCAAGTGAAAGCAAAACTAGAGGACTGTTAAAAGCAGACAGAACCAATGGAACAGGTCAGAATGTGGATTTTAGCACTGTATGGTTTATTAGCTAAGCAGGATGGCACCATGTAATAGCAGGTGAGCCGCCTCCTCACTGCTCTAGGGTACTGGGGTCAGTTCAAGCCTGGGGCATCTACTCTATGTGTGACTTTTCATGTTCTCTTTACTTTTGTATATTTACCTCCCACTTCCCAAAGACATACTGGTAGGTTAATTGGCTTCAATAAATTTTCTATTTCATAATGAAGTGAGCTAGTCACACTTCATTAATCCACCTTGTAGGTCTAACTAAGTCTTGCTTTATTCCTACAGCTATCAACCTGTTCAGTTTAGACAACTGATTACATATTTACTTTATCTATATTACTTTTTCTTTCTCACCATACATCTGTTAAATGTTTTGTGTGTTAAACGTATTGTGTAAAGTGCTATATCTGTTAAATGTATTGCGTTACAGTATGTCTTAACCTGCCTGCAAATCAAATATCCCATCTAGGACAATAAAGTAATTTAATCAAGCCTTTTAAGGAGTGGTTCTGTTAAGAATCAACCCCATAAAAGACAGTAAAAGGACAAGATAAACACAGGGGTTTATCAGTTGTGCAGGTGAAGGGAAATATTGATATGAACTGATACTAGAGACAGTAGCTCTCTGGCCTGGCTGACTGCAGCAGGGACACAAGCCAATTATCCTTATATCTGAATGCCTTGGAATGTTTTAAGTGTTACAATGTTGCCTTTATTTTCAACATCCCAGGAGAAGAGAACCCCAGTTGCTTGAATTCACACCTCTGATGCAACTACAGATTCCACCAGACATTGTACATGCACGATCCAGATCTGCAACAGCACAGCAGGCCCTTGGGAAATGCCCTGACTGACAGGCAGCTGATAGGATGAGTCAGATCTAATGGCCCACTAAGTGGAAGACCTCAGGAGAGAGAGACTGCATCTGCCTGTCTCTTTGAGCTGTGCTCTTCAAACTCCCCTGCTCTCACAGTCGCTGTCTGATCCATCACTCTCTATTACCAGGCTATCTGTCAGCAACTTGTTGACCAAACTGGCAGATGGAAGCAGTGCATACATTATTATAGAGCTATAGTTATAGAGCTGACTAAGCCATTTTCAAGAAGACGGTAATAAAGTCAACTGGCTTCTCACCGAAGTGACTCTCCAAACCATTCATGAAGAGGCACTTTTTTAGTTAATCAAGAAAAGACTTGAACTACAGTATAAATTTTATGTCACATGGAATTTGAGTTCCTATGCACATAAGTGCTAGAGTTTTATAAAGCTATCAGTTATTAATATTATGAAGAAGAAATGAACAAATAGCATTTTCTGGGAGATAGCGGCTGCCAATAACTGCATCTTTCACTACATGTAAGCCACTTTTTGTGGTCAGAGGCAGCACTTACAGTCTTCTCGAGAAAAGTAAATGACTGATCTCTCCTAACCGGGCTCCATGCCTGCAGTAACAATCTGGCTGCAGAGCACACAGCCAAAGCTGATTGCACTCTACAAACCTGCCAAGTGCTTGAAATGAAAACGCTTATTTAGAGAGGAAATGAGGGACTCAACCATCAGAATGCCATCTTTAGAAATGCACCATGAAGTCTTGAAATCGTAATAGTTTTCTTAAAAAATGGAATGTTAGACAGGTTAAAAGAAAGCAAAACAAATGTACCTTTCATTAAGAGTCTGCACGAAGGGAAAACTTAAACCAGGCCCGCTCAACCAAACCTCTTGTTTCTCAGCAGTCTTCTGCCTATCGGTTATATAACTGCTTCTCTATTCCTGGGCCTCCCCCAGGAGATGCATTTAAAAAGTTCAAGTAACATTTCAGTTGTGAAATTTGTGCATTCTGCTAATTCATCTCAGGGAGTCTTTTTTCTTCCATGTTTTTGTCCTGTGAACAATACATAAAAAAGTATATTTCCATGTTCTCATTCTGCCATGTAATAATTCTTAAATGATTAAATTAAAATGTTATTTCTGTGATCCTTTTAGTAATGGTACAGTAGGAAGCCCCTTTCATTGTTTATTGTTCATAGTGAGCATCACCTTGTTCATCATTATCAGTTTGCAAAATGATTTACAAGGTTCTTGATATAAAAAGCAACTGAACACCCTACTCAAAAACATACAAATGTAATAAGTTCAAACTTTAGTAACTGACATAATGCAGGAAAAAGTACTTAAATCCCTCTTACCCCCCTCTTGTTGATTCTTGCTGTGACCTCAGATCATTTGAGAGCAAACCAGCAGAAGAAATGTAGCAGTTCTTAAATTCTGCAGAGTAGAAGGTATTCTGTATAATAACGTCTATTGGGAAAATCTATTATATCATTCTGCTGTTCATTGAACAAAGCACCTAAAGAGCGAGTTCAGATTTATTTTGTTTTCAAGGGGAAGCCCTGGGGGGTCTCGAAACCAGGCCAACTCAGGAAAAACCGGGACAGGTGGTGGCAGAACCTGGAACAGAACAGTCTAACACCACCACCATGCTCCTGAGCGAGACACTGGGCTAGCTTTTAAGAAACAGATTACAGAACATCATCATATGATTAAAGCTAAAGGCAGTAACATATCTCAAGACTCACTCTGAAAGCATGGAAATTATCATATGCAGCCCTGAAACCCTGCCTGGGCTTTCACAGCTGGCATTCTCTGCTCCCTGTTCCATACCAGAGGGTGGATACAAAAATTCTGCTTTGCAAGCCATTTCTACTATTGAATTTTCATTAAGCAAACTTTCAACTAAATCTACACATCAAACGCTCTAGAAAATCCAGCTCACAACTGGCAGCCCGGTGAAGCTCAGCAGGTGTGAGCTTGCCCAGTACCTGGACGGGAGATCTCCTGGAAAAGCTAAGGTCGCTGCTGGAAGTCTTGTTAGTGGGACCAGTAGGGGGCGCTCACCCTACATTCAGTATGGGTCCTTATGCCCCAGTCTAGTGATGGGGATAGAATGCTGTAAAAAAGACCCCTGTCTTTCGCATGAGTATTAAAAGCAAGGTCGCAACTCTGTGGTCATTAAGAGGCGTTTCTGGGAAAGAGTAGGTGGTTACTCAAGTGTCCTGGCCAAATTTCCCCCTGGCCTTTACCATTTTTACTGGGCAACACATAGCTACTGGGCAACACATCGACATTTACAAATGTTTTTGAAAGATGAAATGCAAATTGTTTGGGTTTTTTAACAAAAGGTAAAAGGAATGCATTTGGTATAATGTCTTGAAAAAGGGAATTGAGAAGAATATCTTGCCACAACAGGAAAAGAAAAGTAGGCATACACAAGTGTGCCGTGAGGTTTTAAAAAAATCTAATAAGTAAATATTTTTGCTGATGGAAATTAATGTCTTCTTTTAAAAAAAAAGCATTATCTGGTTGTGTGCTCCTAATATGTTTGTATAGAAAACTATTCAGCACAACTCAACTGTGACTTGCAGAGTTTCAAGATTAGTGTATAAAAGACATGCATGAAGTCTTCAGAATAATTGGAATGGCACTTACACTGGGTGTAGAACTTGTTCCATTTTTATTACAAATGTAATTGATACAATTTTTTAGAAGCAGTTCGATGATTAAGAGAATTAGGTTCTATTAGCAATGAATTCATTTTGCAGAAATGCAAATGAAAATGTGTAACTTGAAAAACCTCAAGACCCAATATTCATCAGAGTGAATCACTCTGTATCTTGCATCTTATGAAAGGTAAAATAGAAATTTGTGCATGAAACAGCAAACACCTGCTTTGCAGAAATATGTAGAAAGTCCAGATTTTGCCACAATAATTGCAGGTTGATAGTTTGAAATAAATTAAATTAAAATGCTAGGAAGCTTCTTACAACCCAGATGGAGAATACATCTGGGCATCTTTTAATTAGATTCTCTACCCAGCTTGTCATGAAATGTCCTGAGGAGGCCTGTGAATAGAAGCCATGTGTTCTCAGTTTAGTTCCTCTGAAGTGAGCTGCATCTGATGACAGTCCCAAAGTAAGATCATCTGCACAACACTCCAGATAAAATGGCAATATTTTAGGAAGCTTGCAGCAGGTTTAAAACATGATTAAGCTTTAGGCATCTTCTTGCTGCTGTTAACTGTAATCATCGAAAACAGCTGTTACACCAAAAGCAATAAGACATGTTGTCCACCTGTTGCTACAGAAACAGCAATGTAGGTGTAATTCTTCTTTCTTTCAGCACAGTAGTGCCTGTCCTTATACAGTACAACCAGGGACTCCCAAGACTTTTGGTTTCAGTCTGGGATCAACATGTTGTATTGGCCATGTATCACAGGGTCTTAACATTTATGGGCTGAATTTGGTCAATGCACAAGTCAATGACACTGACAGCTGTTTCGCAGAGATTAGAGCTTTGCTGTGGTCTGTGCACAGTGTTTCTGTTAGTTCATCCCACAGAGTTTCCCTTCTTGTCTTCAAGCTAATGATAGATACAGCAGGTCATACATGTCAATGTTTTAGAATTATTGGAGGTACTGGCTCTAAAATGCATTCACCCAGACAAAGCATTTCTTTGCCCTCCACAGAAAAGACAGCACGTCTTTCCATCAGCAAAGGCTTCATACTATTAAAGCGCACATGCTAATGAATGTACGGCATCTTCAAGGTTCAGTGAAGCAGAATCTCTGTGAAGTTCATCCATTTTGTAACTACTTTGTCCACTACAGGTTCTCAGGGAAACCAGAGCCTATCCCAGGATTGGCCACCAGTCCATCACAGAGCATACACAGACACACACACACTTTGCATCAGGGCCAATATTCCCAGAAGCCAATGAACCCATCAGTATGTCTTTAGACTGTGGAAGGAAATCAGATCACGAAGGGGATGCCCACATGAATATGGGGAAAACATTCCCACAAACCCCATAAACTCCATGCAGATAGCACATCAGGTCTGCAATTGAACCCAGGGTCCCCGCATTGCAAGGCAGCAATACTAACCACTGCATAACTGTGCTGCCCTCCTGTTACTATAATAAATCAAATTAAATGATAGTAGGGTTTATGGGGATTTTTGTTAGGGGTAGTTTTTGGAATAACAGATTTCTAAAATCTGGCATTATCTTAACAGAAACATGTTCCCAAATGATAGTATAAAGCTCATTTTATCTTACCTTATATTTATCTTGACTCTAGGCTAGCCTTTACAAAGTGTTTCACAATGGTTTAGTTATGGTCGCTAAATCAGGGCAGTTAACCCAGTAATGTCTGCTTCAGACCATGGCCTTGTTGGTGTTAAGACCTAACATGCAATTTTAATTTTCCTGGAGTGCCCTATACATTTGTCTTTCTTTTCTAAAAAAATACCTCATAGGCCTGTATTTTCACCCTAATTATCCTTTACCTTCTGTTTGAGGCTCTCCTTTGCCTTGTGATAAAAAACAGTAACTTCGAAAGCAAAGTGGTTCTTAATTTTCCCTGACAGCCTCCTTTAAACATGAGGGCTGAATCCAGTCTCTAATTGAAAGCACATTCTTATTCCAAACAAATTAAGCACAATTAAGGCCTCTGAGTTATGAGTATCTATCACTATGAGATGTTTTTGTAAAAATCACCACATTTAGATCAAAGTCAGTCGACCCTTTGCTTAATTGCCTCATTAAGGCCCTTTGCAACGAGCTTCATAAATATAGGGCCTGCTAGTTTCATTTGGGAATTACTCTAAAAGACGACCCTTAAACTAATCGTTTCCACATTTCCGTAAAAGGTTCATCTGTTTTAGGTAAGAAACAAAATGGGATTTTTTAAATGAAACATAATTTGGGGGTCTTATTATCTTACAGTGTGATTTATCATTTCATAAAAACAATCTCTCCTATTGCAGAAGAGCAGTCATAGGTGTTATCCTGGCCTTAGGATAACATTATAATTGCAGTTCTATATTGTTTGGCGCTCCTGGTAAAAATGATACATGGGCTTTGCATATTGTTATTATAACATGCCATAATAAGAGATTTAAAATTATCCTGAAAAAGATTTTCATTCATAATTTAATGAAAGACTGGGAATTCTAAGGCTTCCCACTTTGAGCAGAGTTGTTAGCGTATTACAATTTCTAATAAAGATCAGTTCAGATTCACACTGCTTAATACCATTAAAACCTATCAAAATCAAAATATAATATCAGAGCTGTCTTTCCCATTCACATAAAATACAAGAAAAATAAAGAGTGATTTCCTGAGAAAGTCACCAGTAGGGCTTTTTATTTCTACCATTTTTAGAATATTTTTATGTCCCGTAAAGAAAAAAAAATCAATGCAGGACCACCTAAAGACGAATTAAATTTGGAATTAGCAGATGAGAATGTCGCTGTAAAAATACAAAAGAATGATAAAATAAAACTGAAAATCTCACCCTTTTGTCAAGATTGTTTGGCACTTATAATAGTGATGCATAATGCTGCTGTATAGCTGGAGATTACATTTGTTTAAATTGCAGAACTTCCTACCTTTTAAATTTCATTTGACTGGACTGAACTTAACTCTGTTTTCAGTTTATATTGATCATTTCCTTGAGAATGACTTGAGTCTACCATATGAGTGACAATGCCCAGAAATAACACGTTTTCAGGTCTGAAGCTCTGATACAATATGCTGCTTCTCTGAGGCCAGAATCAAACTCAGGCTTCTAGATCTGTGAAGCAGCAGTGTAAACTGTCTATACTTATAATCATTTTTATTGCTTTGAGAAAGGATTTCATCACCTTATAAAACAGATGCTACTGTACATACCCTCCACCCTCTGAGAAACACATTTTAACACTGATTATTCTCTTTTAAAGCACAGAGAATATTCGGAGAACGGACGCAGTGTCTAATTTGTCGGCTTCTGGGACCCACCCTCTTAAAAGTGACCAGTCAGGCAATGCACTGCAATAGTGTCAGGCCCGATTGCACTGTGAAGAGACAAGAAAAAAGCGATAGAAAAAGGAAGAGGTAGAAAATAAAACACAAAGACAAGGAATGACGGAAGCTATTAATTCTGTAGGGTTTGAACTTTGAAGTCGTCAGGTTACGCTGCTATAAGCAGTCCAATTTCCTGGTCCTGAGTCATGTATTAGAGTACATAAGCAAGCTCCATTGAAATGTGAAGATGACTGATAATGTAGGAACAGAAGGACCCCTTGCTGGGTTTATTGTCCCCCAAGTGCTCCTTACTGAATATGTTTCTTATCTTGCACTGACAGCACTAATAGAATATGCATAGCTCTATTAGCATACAAGGTAATAGCACCCTCGAGGGGGGCAGGAACATAAAACTTTAAGTAGAAATCAAAACAGGAGAGGGAGAGGAGAATAAAGGAACATTGTCACCCAGCAAAAACAGGGCCTGGGGCAACATTTGCTGAGCTGCGTGCACTCACACACACACACCAGCGCTCACACTCGGGAGAGTCATCATTCTTGCGCCGCGCCAAAACCCGCAAATGGAAATGGCACTGTATTCCAGGAATTCGATCATCTTTCCTGAACGAAATTAATAGAGATAATGTCCCCATATAGACACCGCCGGGGTGGGTGGTGGCAGTGGAGCAGCGGCTAACAACCCTCGCTCATAACCTAACGGCCATAAAGTCTTCGTCTCGCAGGCTGGAGGGGAGAACAGGCTCGTGTTCGGGCGGCACATTTCAAACCCCCTCCCCTCCGATGTCTAGCTAACAAACACCAACTTCAAAGTGCCAAACGCCTGAGGATTCTGAAGCACTTCGATGACAGAGACGAGTACAGAAAACACACAATTAATCAAGCATTGGCTTTCATAGTGTGCAAGTAGCTATTTTAGTGTTGTTTCAAACAAAATACTACAACGGCGGTTTTGACACCTCTGTGTACCTGGAATATCCAAGCACATTCTAAAATCAGCCCTCAAAAATAGATACTGCAACCACATATATTACAATATACACTGCAACCACAATGCAGCGAATTGAGCAGTGGCAATAACTGCATTCTGTGTTAGTTCTAAAATAAGGATTGAAGTGTGTAATGGCCACAGCTCCTGTCTTTACCTCATCTTTCCCCACTTTCCACTGCCGGCCCAGCAGTAGATACAATAAACAAATGAATGGTCCAAAAAAATGTTTAATTCTCTAGACATTTCTCAAAAATGAGAAATAAGGGCATATTTGAAACCTTAGAAAATCATTTTTTTTCTGATAACATCCCTTCTTTGTGTGTTTTTCCAAAATAAACTGAAAGAGACAAATCAGCTGGCCAATGAAGATATAACTATCCCTGGAAATGCATGGGAAAGCAGTTATGGCTAAACAAACCAAAGAGAAGAAATACAAAAAAAAGGATAAAATAATTTGGCACCACACCATTTGGTATATTATTCCCAGTTAACCTTCAGATTAAGTGAATGACACTTCCAGTTATCTTTCAAATAAGATCTGTGTTAACTGTGATTAAATTTCAAAGCCAGTTGTGTCAAAATTACATTATTAAGCGTATTAAGGCCTTAAGGGTCAATGTTTGATAAACAAATGCAAATTTTATACCACTTCCCATTTGCGCAAGAAGAAAATAGTACTCCATTTTCAGACTGATTTGATTGTTTTTTTCCCTGCGAATTTGAGCCATAAGAAAACGGTGGGGAAATGAGGTTAATTATGTAAAATGTATCACAAAGCAATTTTTATAATACAATATCTGTTAGTCCGATTTACTGTAATAAATTATCAGGTCTACATAAATCATTGTATTACTTTATTCAAAGTGGAAGATGGACACAAGGAAATATAAACTCCTGAAGGACAGCAACAACATGAAACCAGGATTCCAGAGAAGATTGCAGAAGGATAAAATCTCATAAACCTTTGGATCTTTGCAGAAGGCTTTAATCAGTTCTGACAAGATCATAACTTTATCATTCATTAAAAAATCATCAAATGCTAAGTTTAGACTTTCCTTTCAAAAGCTCATTTTTGTGGCATCACATTTCAGATGTACAGTACAGTAAATTGGCAGTCATTCATAAAAAACATGAAAGCTAGAGAAGATGAAGTCAACCGTTAAAATACTGCACATACACATTAAAATCAGCAGGAGAAATTAAACCTTTTTGCATTCAACAGGCAAAAGGAGAGTTCAGACTACTGCCAAATATCTTGCCTGTAGCCCCAAAGATTACTTTCAAGATAACTGCAGGTCCTTCTGCCATAAAGCAAAGCAACACACATTGCAACTTCCTTTGTGAATTCCTTAAAAACGCAGAAGCAGAAGAGATTTGATACACATTTTTACATTAACACAGTTATAAGTTACATTGTAAGGTTTTTTTTTTTATTAAAAAGGGAACCCAAGAAAAGAACCAGCATATCCAGCAAAACCACTTTAAATCTTTTGTTCTTCAATGAGAGAGTATGAAAGCAACCACTAACAGCTGCCCAGTGCTTTCAGATCTTGGTGTGTAGTTTTCATTAACGGGGCTCATCTTATGAGGGCATGCAATAAAGCTTACAATTAACAGGATGGTGATCAAAAATGGACCAATCACTTGTTGTACAGGTGACGTTTGGTGCCAGATCACTCAAGTCCATACTGCAATCATTTCAGTTTTTGCAGGCTCTTAACTATGCTTTGCTGATCATTTATAGTCCTTTTCTACCTTTAACAGCTCTCTATTCTGACTCAGACCAATAAACTATCGCCACAGCTGTAACTGTGGCATTCTTTAAAAAAGCAGACGCTATTAAAGAACTATCAGCTTAATCCTTATTAGGGAAACATACATAAAAAATGATAGAGCACAGGCATGCTATTGGGAATGATGTGTTTTATTTACTGCATTAATTACATGGGTGGCCCTTTTAATTGTCTCCTCCTAGCCTCTGCAGTTAATCTTTTTAATAAGGCTGCTGCTTATAGTCTTAATTCAATACGGTCTTTATGTATGAATTTTCACAAACACCTGACAACACTAAAAAGGGAGATTTTCCTGCTGTTGTTTAGATTATTTCAATAAATTGGACGTTTCTGTATTTGCACTGAAGGATTAATATTTTAATAACAGCAGAAGAGAAAAGAAGAGGGAGCTGGAGGATTGACTCTAAAATGAATGTCACTCGCTGAACAAAAGGCACTCTGTGTTTTTAACGTATGGAAGCTGTAGGTCCTGACCTTGCAATTGAAACTATTAAGTTCCACCTTCACAGCATTAGTTTAAGATGAATTCAAGTACTATGGCTGCACTGTAAATGTCTGAGGTTCCCTTTGGTCCATACAGATGGTTTGGCAGAGTGACAAAATAAACTAGGCCCAGAACCAACTGCAACCTCTATTTCACGGTGGCTTAGCACTCTCTTTTTCACCAGACTTCGACTGCACTGCTCGTAGGACTTACTGTTCAATCCACACTCTTCCCTGAAGGAATTCCAGAGTCATAAAGTAACAAAGATCATTTGGAATTTTTATGATATAAATGTGAAATCCAAGACACAGCTGTATGAAGTTTTGTCATTTTGGATATTTTTAATTATTCAAGATGTCCGTAAAGAGTATAAAAGAAGATGCAAAATGTGTCTGGAACACAATATCATATATTTACAAAGGTACAGTAAATGAAACTTAGGGGCAGCAAAGTTTCTTAATGCAATGAAGGCTCTTCCGGAAATGAATATATAAAATTGGGAGTTTACGTTCCTCCAAAAACCTTTGGATGAGTGTACCATCCACTTTCAAGAACTTGTGTTTGTCTCATTCTGAAGTTCTGCAGTGCTTCGACTGATATAACACCTCTTTTGTAAAGTCACTGGTGTTGTATTATTTTGTGGTCTGTAAAACAATTTTGGTATGCTTTGTCTTTATTGTTGCTTCTCAAGGAAAGTTACACAGTGATTCAGAGATTCAGATCTGGAGAATAAAGTCCACCTGTAACCACAACATCGTGTATAATGATTTGAAAATCACTCAATCCTCATAGGATTTGAGAAGTAAAGTAACGTAGGCAGGGCAGTGCATGAAATTAAACTTGTATTTACTGATGCAGTTTTGTCAGTCTTTACCTTTGTACACCTGTCTGTGAAAATCATTTGAATAAATATTATCAGTCTTTCCTTTAAGATCCTGTGTATATCAGAACTCCTGCCAATCAAATGACCCATTGCATGTCTACTTTTTGGGAGAAATATAGCAGAAGTTATACTATCCAGATTTTTAACGCTCCAAAATTTGGGACAATCATAATCAGTGGTTAGAATAATTATAAAAATCAGTCTTATTCACTGCTTTATATATTTTCCAATGCAATTAGTGACAAATGTTAAATTACTGTGGTGTTTATTAACAGCTTTTTTTAAATGTACAGTATGAATCAAGTTTCTGGGATGCCAGTCAACTGCAAGGCACATTGGGACAACCGAGAGACCCCAATTAACCCACCCAGCATGTCTTTGGAAGACCGTAGGAAACCAGTGCTCCAATTTGTTACGCAGATCAAGAACACAGGATATCTAGGAGCTCTGATCCTAAAGGTTTTTTATTTGTATGTGCACCAGCTCACCCAGCTCAGGTTAAGTCCAGCAAATCCTAGTGGTTCGTTTCCCTCGCTTCCTGTTTCCTTGGGAACCACAAAACCAAAAACCTTCTTTTACCGCAGTCCCTCATGACAGTCTCCAATAACACAAGTTTCTCTTGAACATGCAGGGCTCTAAACATAACAAAATAAATAAACGTTTGTTTGTCCATAGAAACCAAAGCTAGGCTATATCTGGTCACCCTAAACTCCGGGAAGTATCACTGGAATTAAAAACTGAACAAGTTTCCCCAAAGTTATAAAAAACACATACATGTGTTCACATGCAACTTCAGTAATTGGGATTTGAGCCCAAGCCAGGATTTCCTGGAAATGTCTCCATTACTCTAACCATTAGACTTCAGAGCCTCTCCAACACATACTCACTCCAAATAGAGCAGAAGAAAAATGGAGTGGCTTGTACTGGTCTATTTAATGCAAGCAACATAATGTAGTGGTTTGCTTGATTTATGCAAAAATTGCCATGAAGCACTGCACTAAGCGAGAATATCAGATTGAAAAGAAACTCAGGCTCATACAACCCTTCTTACAATCATGAAGCCTGACTTTTCTGAAGCAGAAGAATGAACTCTTAAGTCCAAGGCCATTTACACCACTGTGCTTGTGTGTCCAAGATAAAAACATTCCCAAACTGTCGACAAATAAAAAAATCCGGCAGCAACAAGCAAGATGTGTTACTGAGTACAGGCGCAAGCGTCATAAGGCAGCTGAATTTGTATCATCTTATTTACTCTTCACTCTTGCATTCCTCCTATCGCTGCTGGTCTACAGTGCTTGCTTTTGGAGGCTGCGAGGATCACAACACGCACCGACTTACTGTGGGGATCCCCCAGGGCATCAGAGGTGTGGAAGCAGTGGAAGGAAAGGAGGTGGGAGGGGGCGGGGGGGAAGGTAGGCAACTCTGCAAGCCGATGTCAATTTTCTGCATCAAATGTTTTGATAATTAAACGAAGCTGGTGGAGAGTGTAACAGCAGCGTGAATTCAGAGTTCAGGAAGCTGAGGACCCAATAAATAGAAAAACCAGAGAGGGAGAGAGTCGGGGAAAGGGAAAAAAAAAAGTGCCAGAGGGGGCAGTTTCAGATTAATAACACGCTGGTAATAGATTTACCCAAGAAAGTCACTCAGGGGACTCAGCCTTCACAACAAGTTGCTTAACCTAAAAAACAATGGAGGAGCTCTGCAATGGAGTTTGACGCTCATGCGAGAGCTTGCCATGGTGAACCAAGATTTAGATGTGCCATGACTGCACCACGTTTTTATCATGCATTTACATGTGATGGCATCCCACACTTTGAGCAGTATTATCGTAACGTTTAAGTCACTTCACCATCCACGTACTCTGCTATTACCAAGGGAACCTGTGTACCATGCACACTGTACAAAACAAACCTTTAAAAGGTCAGCCCTTTCCTGACAAATGTAGCCCCATGCAGTTAAAGGTACTGTATTGCAAAGCCTCTGGAACATCAGAGTGGAAAGATCATTTCTGTTTAAACAATACTGCAAGAGCAGAAAATGAAATTAAATGTGAAGGTAAAGACCCGTAAAATGGAAAGAACTGCTTTGAAATTCATTATGAAGAAATTCATGATGAAGACAGGATGAACAACATATTGCAGAAATGCACCACAGTGACGCAACTCTGACAAAACAGGCTAGTCCTCCAACACCATTCACTTTCACATCAATAAAAGATGAAGCCTGGCATTTGATCAGTCAGCAGAAACCACAGTTCTGAGATTCACCTTTAAACGAGAGCACACAGCAGACTAACCTGCCCAGAACCCACAACATCCAGCCCTGTCCTGCCAATGCTCAGTTAACCATGAGAATAAATGGAGGATATACAGAAGAAGCCATTGTAGATTACTCATTACTTAACCTGTAACATGTTAAGCCTGCTCTCCGCATGCCAGTATTTTAAATACAGGAGAAATTATTCACTGCCTTGGGCTACTACTGAACTCCCCACTGTCAGAGTCCAATTTCAAGCTACCCCCAGTGAGGTAGCCTGTAAAATCATATGGAGAGAGAGACCTTTACCTGAAACGTCACAGGACCCTGCCTCAAGTACTTCAGTAACACAACCAAGCAGCTCTTTAAATATAATAAAAAAAAGAATACGGACATATGTTTCACAACAGCATCCTACTGTAGAAGACAAAAACCAAAGCCTTTATCGAATAGGTGATTGACAGACGTTGCATTGTTGTGATATTTGTGACATAGGCATGAATATTTACATCGGGTCCTGTTGTAACGAATGTCTCTGCTGATTTCATCTACAGAGCCTCCAGAGAGGGGACTTCCATTTAACTCACCACTGCCCTTATTAAATAAATAAAGAGACAAAACTATGTTGAGCAAAACACACATTATCAATTAAATGATGCAGCAACTACTTCTAGGTCTAAAGGTGAACCTACCCTGCAGAATATGTTTCAACTGAGGCAGAAAATTATAACTCGATTTGGTGAGGTTCATTCGGATACAAAGGCTTGCAAAAATATTTCAGCCATGAATTAGAAAGTTCTTGCCTTAAATATTTCATTCCACAGACCTGAGCACATCCATGGTTTGTCATGGCCTCCTTAAAAGCTAACACCTGATCTTAAATTGTAGATTTGCCACACAAGAGGATATTTTCAGATGAGCTGTCAATGGATGAACTGGAACTGGCTCAGCACCCAGTAGCAACTGGTGCAGTCTACCTGGGCTGAGTTAAACACAATGTGTTTCGGGCATGTTCCTGGCTTCTGGCCTGGAGTGGAGGATATCAAAGCTACAACTGCTCTTCTCATCATTTATTACCCACATTTTTAAAACCACAGAGAAGCAGAAATAGGTGTAATGTGTGGCCTAGTGCTTGGTTTCATAGCTCCACTCAAATGAAGATGGGACCAAGCAATTTAACTTAGTAACACGATGACAGCATATCTACCAATATGAATCAAAACAAGCCTTTTTCCTATAAACTGTAGGACAGAAAAAAATTGTTTGTTAACTCCTGACCTTTCAAATATGACCTATGGAGGCAGTACTCCACAATTGCAGCTCTGAGCAGCTGTTCAGTGTCACTCCTATTATGACCCGATAAAAACTCTGTTACTCTTCACCAAATAACCATCCATCACGCGGCCTCTCTAATCAGCATGTTTGTCACTGTAACTAAACAGTGGCATGAGCGACGCTGGCACGCTATTGGCTGTGACAGGCAGAAATAAATCTGCCTCTAGCCAATCGGCTGTGGGCAGCAGAGCGTGACAAGCAAGGTGACAGCCGTTTGAGGTCTCAACAAGCCAAAGATTAGGAAACCGACCCCAACTTGGAGGTGAAGGAAGCAGCGAACATTTGTCGTTTTTGTGTAGCACTTGTGTCTCACTAGCTACATCATGGCAAAACTGAGAAACTGCTTTGCTGTACCGAGACAGGTCCATTTATTTTGTTAAAAGTGATCTTGGCCTTGTTTTCTACAAGGAAAGCTACAGATCGTGCTCCCTTACCTAGAAATGCATGAGGCAGTAACTGGTAAGGAGCATCAGGTGCACTAAGCACTGCAGAATGTGGCAATAGAAAATAAACATTTTAAAATGGTATTTGTAAATATTTATGAATAGGTAAATGAGTTTTGTACCACACCTCTGCATAGGATTTCTTGCCTAGTTTGACTCATGGTATTCGCTCTACTGATTACCATTTCTACCATGGAGATGAAGTAGTGAAGAACCTTCCTCCTCTCTTATTCTATAAAACAATATGCAAAAAATGTTTAATTATAATTAAGGCCAAGGTGAGAAATAAACAGCTAGATTTCTGGATCACAAAGCCAAATGCTCCCTCAATTAAACAAGTCATCTATACTTCCAGCTAAGTGTAGGAGTTTTAACTTCTACTGTGTTAGTAAAATGGCTTGACTTGTTTTCTTTTTGTTTTGCTACAGCCCTGCCTCAGCCTCCTGAGAAGGAAGCACAGTAGCTAACAGCCAGAGTCAGTGACTGTTTGGCTGGATTTTCAGGAGTGAAGTCACCAGCTGCAGCAAAGACATTCAGGGTGTAAAGGACTTCCCATCGAAGGCTCTGCACATTTCCTAGCCTTGCTCGGTAAAACTCTCAGTGCATTTCAGGAAATTGCAACTGGCACGATTATTTTCAGTTTTTGATGGTCTACATCATAACAACATACCTCTGTGCCCATCTCACAGCAGTCTCTTCTCTGGTTTGGCCCCTTTTGCTTCCTATTCAACAGTCCCTTACAGTGGAAACAGGATATTTGTTTAAATTGAATCCTTTATATTTAACCAGAAAAGTCCAAATCAAGACCAAAGTTTCACTAGAAAAACCTGGAGAGGTTTCCGTTTTTATAAAAAACATTGGTCAGACTGCTTGGGTATAATAACAGTGTCCTGCCCAGGATGATCCCAATCCAGTCTGGACTCCTCTCTCTTGCGCCCTGTTCCTACCCAGGCAGGGGTGAAAAACAAAGCCGTGTGCATCTCCTCCCAACACTTGTCAAAGTCTCACAACTTAACATTCTCCATATTGCTCAAGACAGAGGGACATGTCAAAACACACAGGATATTCAGGTGAGGAATTACTGCAAAATAACTTTGGACAAAAAAAGATGATTGAATTGAACTTAACAACCGAGCTGTCATGCTTGCCTGCCTAGAGCTTTTCTCTACGCTGTTGGTGATATTGAAAGTCTTTTTCATTTAAAAGCCGAGATATTCCAGGTTTATCAGATTTATATGGCCCATTCAGTGTAAACCAAAGCCTATAAAATCCTTCATATATTTTATCAGTGACATAACAGTGAAATAGTTCAGTGTGTCAAACTCAAAGGGGCGACATTAAGCTCTTAAGACTAGCAAGAACCCAATCCTTTTTTTCTAAAGAAAATAAACAGTTACTTTACTAGTAGTCAATGGCGCTTTTGTCTTATATGTCATAACAAAGCTGTTAAATTATCTTTGTGTGTTCCAGCTCTCTGCACTTGTCCCCTTGTGAGGTTTTCCCTGAATCCAGAATTTAATATACGACTGGTAATTTTTAATACCTTTGCATTAGGAAAAGTAATAGAACACGTGTTTTTTCTGTGAAACAGAACCAGTGTGATGTACTGCGGACAATATGAATAGAGTTCTTTGTCAGGTATTTTTAGCTGGTGAAGCTGGCCTGCATAAACATTTTAATCAAATTAATCTATTAATGCCTTAACAAATAGATTTCCCTCTCTGTCAAAATTTCACGTTTTGCACAGAAACACTGCGGCTTCCACAGTCAGACGCATTTATCTTGTTAGACGCAGGGGAAAATGCGTCAAAGAGATCTGTGTATCAATCCAGCGGACTAAGACAGACAGCTGTTAAATATAGGAAATTATAAACAAGAAAAAATATAGCAAGGGCAGGAGTGTCATTGGTCAGTGCTTTTTCCACAGGGTACAGTTAGAAAAAGCATGACAAAGTTTAATTATAAAGTGCTGCATTCTCTGCAGAAACACCAAGCTGGGAGATGTGGTCTCTGTCTGGTGAATATATAGACAATATTGTCAGACATATTGGCTTTATGTACAATTAATCTTTAATTAAACTTGAGCCCTAAAATAAATGGTCTTTACACTTATTAGAAACACCATTTGTAAAATAACAATAAAAAAAACATTTTCAGATACACTATACTTGTTAGAACAATCTCATAAAAAAATCTTTACTTTTGTGAAAAAGGAAATAAAACACCACTTTTCTGGGGGAAGAACAGCATTGTGATAACCCTCACCAGAAAGAAAAATACACCTTGTGATCTCCTTTTGAAAATGTGTGCTACTTGGTCAACTCCTGTAAGGGATCAAATCCAAGAGCATCCCTGTTCCAGACTTTTGTGTGTTCACAAAAGTGACTGAATATTACTGAGATTATTTCTGACAACTTGTGGGTTTCCCAGGTTGAGTCCACTTTCCCTATGGGCCTGTGCAGTAGTGGAATCTAATGAGTCTGTTCAAGAGGAACTGCAATGTTATTTTTATATTTTGGGATTAGAAAGAATCAGCATTGATGACTGCATTTCAGACTAAAATGAAAGTAAAATGTAGACAGTAACACGTCCAATTGACATCTCAAAATTGAAATAGAAATTGCTGTATGCGCAGTACTGCATGTGCAGCGTCTTATTCTGAGATTCAGAATGAGGCTACAAATATTCCGGTGAGGTAAGCAGCCCTATTACACTGTACACAAGCAGGCTTGTGAATACGTCTCTTTTAAGCCAATAGAAATATTGCTCTAATTTTCAAGACGGTTTTGCCAGCAAATACTACTTACTCGTTAACTCTGCATGCAGATGACATTGGAATATTTCTGCAGTGATGTCTGCTGCACAACCTTGTACATCACATTACATTCGTCATTCAGGTAACTAGTGAGCAGGAAGAGCTGGTTCGCATCACAATGATTTTTGACAACATGGCGACTTTCCATCACAAAGTGCACGATATTGTGCTTAATTTGGAATTTGGAACTTTCTGCAATACTGTCAATTAATTATTTTGTTACCAAGATTAAATAACCGGTCGGAGAAATTGGGACTGCAGTTCTCCTTTAAAGGATGGGAGTGCAGGATAGAAATAGAGCCTTGTTTCATTTAATCTAATTCAGACCAGTGATATGAGGACAGAGGATGAGGAATACCTTATGGTTTACAATACTTCACTCGACCCCCATCTCCAATCCCCTTGTATTGGCAGATAATGGTTTAATAAGAAGTCTGCTTTTTATTTTAAACACTGGTAGTAACCCCAGATCACATTTCTCGCTCTGTGGGTTTGAAACAAAAAAAAAATACATACACTCATTTTTGCAATGTAAAACGACACTATATCAAATCAAGCATTTCCATATGCTCAGTGCTGCTTGGGTGTGTGCAATGGACAGGCAAGGCAGAGAGGGCGATAGGGAGTTGGTGTGGATGCCATGGGTTATGGCGCCACCTACTGGAAGAAAAAGGGATGTCTCCTTCCACAGCATCCAGTGTGACCCAGAACTGATTTCATTGCCAGGGCACACTGGTCTCTAGGGCAGCCCAAATCGAACAGATTTCCCCTCTGGAAGTCAACAGGCATCTGAACTTTAACCATGGAGAAAGATGATTATATTTGGAAGAGACTAAGTCAGAACACTCCTTTTTCTTTTAGTGGAGTACCCTCAGAGGCTTCTGAAAGGCCAGTTTAACAATAATAATGAAAAACAATGAATAACTACAGTCAAAAAATTAATTGTCATTTCTTTTAAAAAGCCTTCTGTCTTTAGTATTTAAGGTGATCTGATGTTGTGGTACAGGGGTTCCAGGTTTTAAAATACATGACAATTGCTTGTTTCTTTTGGCAAATGACCTGATAACGTCTTGATCTAATTTAAATTAAAAAAAACAACTGTGTGCAAAAGCAGCTAGCCACAACAAATATACAGTATATATGGTAAAATATAAAGTTTCTGCTTATGCATAAAACATTCCAGAACAACACTTTCTGTTCCCTCACCTGTACAAATGTTGCTATTCTGCATTGCCTTCTCTGGTCACCTGCTCCTCCATTAGGGTAAAAATGGGCCTCACCCTGTTTTTCTATTTACTGGGACTATTTACAACCCCATCTATTCACTGGGACCTGCAAAACGGGGGCAGCAATACAAAAAACTGAGGCCAATCAGAACATTTGCACATATTCCAACAACACTTTGCACTGGCACTCATCTTCTTCTGTAGTTAGCAAGATTTTAAAGGAGTTTTTTCTTGTCGAAGGTGGCAGGGCTGCTTCTAGCCCTGAAAAGGGGTTTCACACACAGCCACATGTGTCACACAGTTACTCACAACCCGGCTTACTTCTTCACAGACCCGCTTACCAGTTAGTTAAATGGAAACAAGCTTGACCAAGCATGTTGAAAATGGGACGTTCAAGATTATTATTATTGAGAAGTCCCACTTCTACCTTTTTGAAAACCAAAAATGTGACAAAGAGGAAAAACGAAACTTGACTGCCTGTACTGGCACAGAGTTTATGAGACAGGAAGTCCAAGAGACTCCTTCACTTGCCCTGTTAGTGTAACTCTATACCAGTGGCAAAGAAAGTACATCATATTCTTTCAGTGTAACATTGAATCGTTTGTTTTTCATGCAGGAATTGGGACTTAAGACCTGTTCTTTATAATTACTTGCTTCAAAATGAAGGTGGATATTCTTAGTTCAGTTACCAACATGGAAGTGCTTTATTTTAAGAAAAGCTTGAAGATTCCAAGTCCACACAGTTACACATACATCGACATATGTATGGCTAGATAATGTAACAAACAAAATAAATGAAACACAATACTTTGCTGAATACACCTAAGTTAATTATTTACACTCATAAAACAGTGCATGAACCAACTGCCTGGATGATGAGATTTGTGTGTTCAGTAACTATTTCATTGAGATGCTAGCATTTTTAAAATTGCATTGAAAAAGAAATAAGTAAACTAAAAACAGTTTACAAGTAGATGCGATGACCTTTTGAGGGCCATAATCTGAGCTTTAGTCAAATATTCATTTCAAGGCCTAGAGGTGCTGGATCAATTCCAGATCGTGTTCTCGGCCTGAATAATGTCCTTAGCCACTACAAACCCAAACTCTCCACTTTGGGGGGATATTTCATCCCAAGAGGATTTTCCAGAAGGAGCCACAAGAATTACAGTGTTTATAAAATTGGAGAACGTCCCGGCGTTATGTTGAATCATATTGTAGGAAACTATATAAACTGGTGCAACTGAAAATTTGTAATTATCCATAACATCTGATGCTTTCTCTTGCACGGATACACAGAAACTGCCATTGTCTGGCAATTACTCACCCGTATTTGTGTATTTCCTCACCTCCTGTTTATGCTTAATCAAAATAAATGTGCATCCCCTTCTTCCATATTTTCACAGCTACAATGTTGTTGCTGTATATAAATTTCTGTTCATTAAACTCCTCTAGTTTCTAAAAGCAGTGGGAAAAGGCGTCCAATTAAATTTAATTTTTGTAAAAACTGAATTGCACAGTTAATGAATTGAAACTAAAATTAGTTTAAAGGATTTTATTTCAAGGACAGGTTAGCAGCTATGGCGCTGTACTACATATTAAGGATTATGGTATAGTCCAAGTCTATAATTATTTTTCATAGGAAGTTATCATTGACCTCTGACATCTGACATAGTACAAGTATGTACTCAGAGCATGTATCCGAACTAGCTTCTGGAAATCCTTTATATTCAGCATTCTTTGGAATAAATTATGTATTCCCCCCTACTGAAAAAGCACCTTTCCTGCTGTAATAATACCAGCACTTTCCAAGGTACAGTGTGATCAGCCACAATGCTAGGCAGCCTGACAAAGCCAGACCTTTGCAAAAGCGGACATCGCATCTTTTAAAGTTTCTGCTGCACAGCTGACAACAACTTTAGAGAGGCTTTGACAAAACATTTTTCAGTGTTTGTTCTGTTTAAAAAACCCTGCGGTATTAGAGAGCACTAATCTTTAAAAGGTTAATTTATTCATAGAGATTTTGACAGAGATGTATGGCCTAGTCAGCTTCTCGGGCACCTCTTCCCAGAGGGGGCCTGCTGTTGTGAAGAACAGAGTTCTGGAAGAGAGAGAGAGGAGAAAGAGAGACAGAGGGAGGGAGTCAAGAGACTCTAAACAAAAACCCATAATTACCTCACTGGGGCAGGCAGTGAATAAGGCCCTTAACCTGGTCTGCTCACAGTTCCAAACAACAGCTCTCATTTGGACTCCAACGGGGTACAAAAAATATGCCCAAACACATTGTCTTTGACATTTCATATTGACAAATGAACCCTGCTAATACAAATTCTGACGTCACCACAGTTGTTGTAATGTATCAGGATTTCCAACCCTTGATACCTTCATTTCGGTCCATTATTGAGGGAGAAAATGTCGACATTACGAATGCCCATGAACAGTAACATTAATAATTAAGCCCATTTTCCTGTAACGATATTTTATCATGTATTTAAAAAGTACATTGAATACTTCTGTCTATGCATACAGATTGAATTAATACCTCATATGGCATTGCATTTTCAAACACTGTTTCAAACACAGGTTTCTTCCTTTATGAGCATCAGCCACTATACCACTTCATTGGCAGAATAAAAAAAATAACGTATGAGAAACAATAGATCTGCCATTGGCTTCAATTGAGTTAAATGGAAATGGAAAAAGAAGAGAGGGCAATTAAAAATGCAATGGAAATCTACCAAGCTGCAAGGTATTTCAAATGCACCTGAAGTACTACCTTCTGCACATGAGCCTGCATCAGAAAGAGGAAAATGAGGCTTTGTATACAGTCCAGACAGTAGCTAGGAGCTACATAAAGAGATTGAAGCCAAAGCTACAACTGAAAACATTTAAAATGCTTCACAAATGTACCAGAAGAAATTAAAATCTTGTGGCAAAGAAAACTAGTTGGGTTGCTGAAATGGAAAACAAAAAGAAAACAACTTTACTCTGAAGGCCAAAAAGGGTGAAATGGATTAGTAAGTAAAAGAACAGAGGAGACAAACGTTGTCAGAGATTCAACTAGATTTTGTAATTGAAATGTTAATAAAGAAGCAAAATTAGGTCTGGTTGCTCTGCATTCTGTGAGGACTTTTAGGTGAAAATTAGGCACCCTCATTTTAAGAGAAATCTGCATCTGACATTTCAGGTTTTAATACATAATCCTGATAAGCATGGACTGTGCAACCCAAATTGCAAACACGCAGTTACACTAAATGATGCCTTAAAGAAAACAGTAAGATTTCTATCATTTTGGAAGGAACAAGAAAAAAACATCAAGATTACAAAAATAAACACTGCCCTAAAAATGATCGCTGGCCAATAAAAATGACCACACCAAAGGGGTCCTCACAGTGCCCTGAACAAAGATGCCTACAAGATTAGTTTGGAGGATGAAGTGATTCTTTGTAGGGCTCTGTTTACAACATCCATAGGAGTGTTCCACTTGTATCAATCATTCTTGTCAGACACTATAACTGTGCATCTGTCGGCATGAAAGACTTGCAAAGCCAGACATGATTTAATTTGTCCTATTTGTTGTGAGCACGCAACACTGATTAATGTCAGGAGGAAACCAAATAAAATATCTTAGTGGCAATGCTAAACTTTCGCATAGCACCTGTCTTTTCAAGTGGAAGATTAAGTGATTCTAGCGGGCGTTACGATTGGTGATAACCAATTCTAAACTTTTTATAAACAAACATATTGTTCTTATTGTACTGTACCTGGTGAGTGCATCTCTGTTGGGCAATCAGCTGTAAAACCGGTTAGAACAGCTTGTTAGTCATGATTTGGAGTTGCAATTTACTGTTTGCACAGATTTTTCTAACTACCATTATGTCAGAATGGTGCAAATGCCAACATGTCACGTCTACAGCCATCAGTGGAGTAGGAAAGATGCTCCTTTTTGGAGTAACTATTCCAAAGCACCTTCCATAATTGAATCACAGTCATACATTACAGGTTGGATTTTAATCCCCCTTTAAATTCCTTGTTTGGTCCAAAGCAAAGCATCTTAACAGCAGCCGGAGTTTCACGTTGGATGCATGGACTATATTTTGTTGTTCCTTGTCATCACAACACTGTCTGTCCGCAAGAGAAATATGTGATAGCAAGTTTTTTTTAAGTGATTAACTAGTGCAGTTTATGTACAGTTGGTTTCCATACTAAGGTGGACCTCTGTTGTATCTAAAGCAGCAACTGACATTCATTATAACGTGTTCATCAGTGTCATGCACAAAACAACAGAAACAGCTCACACATGTAATGAAAGGGAACGTGGACACATTAGGGAAAGTGTCGGATTCACATTTGCTTAGGATAAAATTGATAAAGAAAGCTGGAAAGGCCTGCGTGCCATCATCGATTACACAGATTGCCAACACGTGGAGTCACTCCGACGTGAAGGAGTATCCATAAGAGCCCAGCCTCCCCCTGAAACAAACAGGGTCTCCTATGCTGAATGTACAGTAAGTGACATTTCTGGCCTTACACACAATTTCTCCTATTCACATGCCATCAGTTTGATTTACGTTGGAATGGTGAGCAGTGCAGCTCGTTGCCTTCCATTAACACCACTTAAACATGACCCCAGCCAGTCGGGCCAGGGCAGAGCGATGGAAACACAGTTCACCCCTCTTCTTGTTCCAATCTTTCACCAAGTCCCTCCTGCTTGCCTTGGGCGCATCTAATTGAAAGTGATCTGCAGGCTGGGAGAGTTCCGTTTCTCTTCTAATCCTCTTCTGGGGAAGCTCACATGGTCCCAATTACCCCCGCACACTGGTCTTTCTTACTCACTCTCTCCCTCTGCCCCTGCCAGCGCAGGGGTTCTTGAGGAGTTGATGTTATTAACTGTGCGCTGCCGAGTTCCTGTCTGTCATGGGGGCCTGGAGATGTTATCGTCGCTGCCGACATATACGGTTACCTTGCAAATATTCCATAAATTAGATTGGGGATAGGCGATTCGGAGTATGGATGCTGAGCTGAGATGGAGGGGGGCTGGGAGGGTGGAGAGTGCAATAACACTGAAGATCTCTTGGTGTTTATATTGGACAGAGAGTGGCTGGAGGTATGTCACTGCCAAGCAGAAAGGTAAAAACTGAGAAGGAAAGGGCTCAGGGCTTCAGGGTCTATCAAGGCCAGAAAGAGACAACACAGGATTTAATTTTGGGGAAAATGCTTATGATAATGCTCAAGATTGGTACAAGTCAAGAATTGCTACCTAATGACAGGCATATCCCCCTGTAAGTTTAAAAAGGATATTTAGACAAGTGACTTCTCATTTTTAAGAGTCGATAAATTAAACATTCATAAAAATCCTCTGAAGGCACTTTAGGTTAGAATCAGTGCATTCAAAAGCATCAAGAGAAAAATCACTCACACCGTTGAAACAAGATGATGATATAAGGTCACTTCTGTAGCCTTTAGAGATCCAGCGAAACATGAAAGTAGGTTTGAGTTTTGATCCAGAAGAGGGAACACAGCTGCTTAGCAGAGCTACACTACCTAACAATCAGTTTGCAACAAACTGCTTTAGCATCTACAGGCCAGTTCACGACTGGAGCTTCTATGATAATTATGTGATTACAAACATGTCTGTAAAATCCTCCACTTTTAAAGGTAATGCAAAACAGCTGATAGCATGTTGGGATTCCATGAAAAATTCTGCCATTCTTTCAAACAGCAATGGCTCATAAAAACTAGGAGAACAAAGACGGAAAAAAATGAGAAACTCCCATTTTGAATTTTGCTGCATAATAGATCAGCATACTGTATATATCCCACAGCCCACAATCAAAAGGAAGAGTTGTTTAAGTATTTTTTTCAGCAAATAAATTTAGCAATGTAATTACTTTGAGCAAAAGAGTAAGCAAGATTTTGAAGTGTACTTTTCAGGCTGACAATAGCATTATCAGTCTTGAAACAGACATGAGCACTACAGTTGTCTCCAGTAATGAAAACTAACTCTGTTACATGCAGGTTTGTTTCCACAGGGGCTATGTTGTGAAATGGGCTTGCTAGCAGAAGGTTTGTTGCAACTATTAACCAATTCAGTGTGCAACCCAGAGTGACAATACTACTAGTTACACTTGATTATCTAGTCAGACCCAGGATTCCAGCTGCATTCTTGGACATACTGTACTACCAGGAACACAAGTTAAAAAACACTAGGCCAAGAATATCTTAACAGCCTAAAGGGCCAATGCTACTGAAACATGTTTGGTTATATCATTAATAGTAGAGATTAAGGCAAAGGATGCTAAACTTACACATTGGAGTAGTAAGACTTTATATTGAATATTGTATTAGGTTTTAGCTACCACCTAATATAACATATATTGCTCCTATTCATGCAAGCAAACTAAATCCCAATCTGAATGGAATGTCATATTTAGGATAGGGGAACTGAACATGTCTTGCTTAGAACAGAGAAGATCAAATGGAGCCTTGATTCAGGTATTCGTGATCTTGAAGCTCAATAACACAGTCAAATCAGGGGTCTTCTTCAAGCTAGGCAATGACACAAGGGCTAAGGCACACAGATGGAAATTAAGCTCAGAAAACAGGAGACACTTCTTTAGACAGACGTTATGTATACGTAGACTGTGAAGCATATTCCTTGGCTTTAACTGTAACTGTCTCCATGGGATCCTTCAGGAAACAGGCTTGGATCATTGGGCTACTAGAAACCAAATAAGCAGTTGTGTTAAGCATTCGCTTCTTTGTCTTGTCTGAAGGACCAATGTTAAAGGACTGTCTTTCAAGCTCTGGATAACAGAGGCTTTGAAATTGATTATTACTGTTGCTACTCTTTCTATCCACAGTGAAGGTCAGGTTCACTCAACTGAAATACTTCTACATAGACTTTCTATATAGAAATGAAACAAATAGAATATCCTCTGACTGAAAACAATTCAACAATGAAAGATGAAGATAAAATAAAACAAAGGTATACTATGGCCTTAAACTGAAACACACCTTCTCTACAGTGCCCTATATACTTTTGCAAATTATTACATTCAGAGCTTATTTCAAATGGGATGAAAAGCTCCATTTGAAATTAAAATATTATTTATTATATTAAAAACCACATCTGGAATCATTTCTCCATTTTGCAGCACTCCAAGCCTGGTTGATCTTAAAATTTTAAATTAAAATAAATCTGCCTCTGAGTGCATTCACATATTGGCAGGTGGTGGACAAAGAAATGAAAATAAAATATCCTTTCTCGACAGCTAGAATATCAGTGCTCCCGCTCCACTTTTAATGGCCGATTTCTAATTGCTTTCGTCCTTTCCTGCCTTTTTTTCTAACCAGTTCCAGTTGCTGCCAGCCCCAGCGTCCCCAAATTTAATAATATATTGGCTAAATTCAATAAAAGACAAAAATGTAAATATTCCAAAGGGAACGCATTTTGTCAGTAGTTCTGGAATGACCATCCATCCTGACTTCGATCTGTGACTTCTGACTCTGAACAGCACTTGTTCAACAATTACAGCTCATGGAGTTATTAGAAGTATATTGCACATGCATGTTTGTAGGCACACACAAATGACTGAAGATATCATGACCTATTTGTTCAACTTATTACAATATAGGGCAGTTTTAAGATCTTCATTATGTGAACTTGTATACTAATAGTTAAATGTATAGGGAAAAGTATTTCTACAGCATGTGCATCGAGTAATGAGAGGTTAAAGGATAAAGGTGAATATATGTATTATGTTTTCAAAAGTGGTAATGTTTTGGCCTACTTTCCACACAGCTTTTGCAGAATGAATATTGCATCTTAAGGCTTGAAGACTAACATGGGGTTGTTTTTAAGATTTTAACACTTTTTTGATTATTTTTTATTTATGCATCCAAATCTGAATAGCCAATTGTATGGTTTTCACATCCACAAAGTCCATGGCTACTTGCAGAGAGATTTAGGAAGCGTAGGCCACTAATCTTATATCACATCACAGGCAACACTGCCTCCTACTGGAGGTAGTGGCATCACAGGTAACACTGCCTCCTATTAGAGGGGAGGCACCTCCCTCCCAAACACAGCACAGCGACTCTTGGATTTGCATTCCTGTGAGCACATGGAATTCAAGGGTCTTTGTGCTGCTGAGAGCACCAAGGCCAAGACACCCCACCCTATCCTATCCTCAGGGGTGCACAGCCAACTGAACGCTTGGGGATCTCAGTCACAGTCAGCTAGTGACACGACCCAGGTTCAGACCTGGGAACACTGAGCTCAACCTGCACTCAGGCAAGTGTCTTTAACAGGGAAGCCCAGAAGAGCCTTTTATACACATTGATGTAGTGTGACACTTGATTTCAAATACTGCAAATGTTTCAGGATATTAAAAAAAATGGCAGATATCTTTAAACAAAATGTCAAATGACTGCTTTATGAACACCTTGTATTGGGTGTTTTTAAAAGGACATAAGTGACAGTAGCCGCTTCAGGTGATTGTAGGCTAATATTTAACAAATGCAGGGAAAAATACTATACCTAAATGTAAGGCACCCACACTCTTTAAGATGTTTACTCAGCTGTCACTGCAGGTTTAAATAAAATGTCAAGTATTAGTGTATAAGTAGCTGTCTGAATGTTGAAAGGCCACAGATACAGTCAAAGCCCCAAAAACCCACAGGAGAAGTAACTGTAGTACCAGCTGGCAGGCTGGTATTTCTTACTCTTGACTTACACACTCCCCTGTTTTTCCAGTAGCAGTTATCAGTTAATCTGGCTTCAATTTTAAGAACTCCACCATGGACCACTTTACACAAAGAAACTCAATGCACTGGTCTGTGCTGCAACAGTGGGGAACCCAAACTATGTAAAGAAATCCCCCTCGCCTCAAAATTATTTTTCTTTCTGAAGTCCAAACCCAACGGGACACACAAACCCACATGCACACATAATGCGCGCTCACATACACACAACCACACCGCCGTGCATACACTGCAAGCACACGCTTGCTTTTCAACTGGCAGCACTAACTTTTAAAAGCAATGTAATTGATTAAAAATAGCTCTGCAGTCATTTTTACTGCAGGCATCTGTGGGTGGAGGTGCCCCTCTGAACTCTTGCTGTGAACAGATGTCCTTCTGAGGGCCTGTTACATTGGAAGAAAGGGAGGAAAAAAGGAAATTAAAAACTGTTTAGCCCCCTGCTCGAGCAAAAGCAGGCAGTTTGCTCAGTAACACAGACACTATAGGGCTACAAGGTCACAGGTTCATACGCTGCTCAAGGCGAAAGATCTAAACTTTGTTACCTATTTGACTGTGACTCCATACATCGCTAACAGGCATGTTGTCGCTTTAATTAGGTTGCCCTCCTGCAGAGCTGGGGTTTAATTGGGAGGCTTAAGAGAAGAGAGCCAGCACCGCCAGGACTATAGTTTGTGTTGCGAACTGAAAGACAGTTAAACTGGTAAGAATCATTGAGTTGCAATATTGTTCTCTTCAACACCTCATGCAAGCAGCTAGATCACAGCAAGATGCCACCAAAATATGAGAACTGAGAAACTTGCACAGTGGTTAAGGGCTAAGTCCCTTGCCACAGTATAAGTTTCTGTTTCCAGACATGGTATTATGTTTTATGCAATCACCATAATTTTAAGTGCTTCACATCAAGGGAAACTGTAAATGTTTCAGGCTAAGGAAAAAAAGACAGAAGATCAGGGATCTAATGAGAGCTAAATATGAACTTAAAGAACTCAGTTCCTACATCTCTCGGCTCATTTTAAAGCTACGGATTATACATATGCATTCATTTTACCATCATCTGTTTCCCGCTGTGTAAAGACCATAAATTTTGCCTTCTTCTCACACATAAGGAACAAAACACCAGTGAGAAAGTTTCAGTCATTCTCAAAAAAGGTCTGAAAAACATTAGGAAACACTTTTCAAGAATATACCTTCCCTCTCCTGCTCTCTTATTTAAACATCAAATGTGTTGAGGTTGTCCGATAGAAAATCCTTGACACATCTTCTCACAGGTGGCTCCAGACTCCAAATGAAGGCACAGACAAGAGAGATCAAAGCAATGTACACAAGGAATTCTCATTATATTAGGCTTCTGTAAAGAATAAAGGTGTGGTGATGATGGGGCAATACTAATTTAATTTAATACTAATACTGCAGTTAGTCTGTTTTCGGTAGTTGTTCAGTTAAAATTATGATATAGTGTATAAAGTTCAGTTGCATGCATTGATGTGGTTAAAAGCTGTTCATCTCTCTGTGTCACAGAATTCTTTCTAGGCTGTTTTGTATTTAAAATAGTTCCCGAAAGACACACAGTTTATCACTTCAATTGCTTAACAAACCAAGTGCAAAAATGATCAAGAAAAACCGGATCACAATTTTTAAGAGACAGCCATTGAAGTTGGGCTTTTAAGTCAATGTTTCCAGTAATATAATTTGGCGCTCGGCGTTCAGGAACATGACAGCCACGTGTTTTCATTCTTGTATCTTAGATGATTAAAGACAAAGCAATTTACCCTCTAGTCAACAAAAGATCATTATTTGTAGATGGAATGTATTTATTATTTGCATGTGTAGAAATTTTGTCCAGTAAAATGTTTCATCTCAGTTTTCATCAGTGATCAGAACACACAGAGCAAAAGGTTTTCATGCAATGTTGCTTCAGCAGATCTGTTATTCATTTCTCCTTTTTTTTCCTCCTAAGAACATGTGAAACAGACAGCAATGAACAAGAAAGCAGGGCTGTAGTCTAAGGCTTCTGTTCCCAGAAAGTGAAGCAGCTCAGCTATGAAACGTAAAGTAAGTTCTTTGCTTTTGAACATGTGGTTTTCGTTACAGAATGTTTTACTGCTGAACAATGTTTCTGCCTTGGAGCACAGAACACCACATAAAGAGCACTTTGTCCCCTATGCCCACACACACAATCCACCCAGCACACACTGTAGCCAATACTGTATGACATCAGCACAACAGCAACTGGCACTAAAAATCCTGACAGCTCCGTTTCTTTTTATTCCATAAGCAATCCAGATTGCCCTATTCAGGGGGGCTGAAGGTTACTTTCCTGGTCATCTTTCGAAATTCCAGTCTACGTTTTAATAATTATTTTTTTAACACTTGCACTAAAGGGTTTTTAAGCCAGGAATTTGCCTTTTTATGAATTAACTTGCCCAGCATTTACTCTACTGTATTTCACAGAGCAAACTCAAGAACCACAGAACGAAGCAACGAAAGCAAAGGCCATTCATAATGATGTGAAAAGTGAGTAACAAGTGCACAGATGCCTTGTAAACTATTCTGTTAAGACTGCAATGATGATTAAATGTTTTTCAACTAAAGAAATGCGCACCGTTTTAATAATATGATCGACTGGCCCTCTGTAGCCACCCAGATCTCTTTCCACCAGCCTCTATATTCTCAGAGTGCAGGAAAAGTTTGGAACTGCATAAGTAATGGAACTCTTAAAAATACATTTAGCCAGTTTAAAAACTGATAAGTCACACAGCTATTTGAAAACAAGGCCAAGGTGTGGAGTGAAAAGCAGGGGGTTGGCATCCTGTCACATGCTGAAATGTGGTTCTCAGCACTTCTTCATAATTTAAGAGGAGCACCGTCCAGATTTATTGACACAGCTGCATCTGGGCAGTTAACAACTCAGGCAGCCTACAGATCCAAACCAAACTTCCTAGTGTCCTGTCTTCTTGAACAGTTTTAGGAACACATTGTACGCATTATAGTTATAATGGTAATACATACTGTACTTATAGAGAGAGCAGGAAAGAGGACAATCAAAGAACATACAACATGTTCACTCTTGCAAAGTGATAAGGGAAGCTGACTGACCCAGAAAATCAAAGAAAGGCTCTAGGTCTACATCTGCATTGGATATGAATCATTAACAGAAATAAAATGGTTCAATCGAAATATGAGAAACCTCCATTAATTATTTAAATCAATAATAAAACATGAACCATTTCTTTTTTTATGATATCTACCCTGATACATCTCGAAAACTATATTTTCCTTAGGCTACAGGTTAAGATTACAACAAAAGAGAATATCATTTAGCCTGCAACATTATGTAGATTTTTCCTAGTTCTGTAACTGGAGAGAGTACAGTAGCTGACAGACGATGCAGTAGTTCCCAGTTGGAGTGTGGTCAACCACACGACCCATCTCATATTTACAACATCAGGATGCGCTCTTGTCTGAACCACAATTAGGCTTTTAAGAGGCTTAATTTGGACTGCAAACAAACTGAAACACCATAAGTGTGTCTGCGATTCCGGAGTAAATACAGTGAATTGCACTGCTGTGCGTGAAGGACTGACTGCCAAGAGCACTTGGTTTTGTGGGAGAAAAGTTAAAGGTGACATTTGTTCAGAATTAGGCCATGTCAGGTTTAGTGGCTGGAAGGGAAACACACACCTGTTGGTGTCCAGAAACGAAGCCTTTGCTATGACTCACCCCTGAAAAGAGAGTGTGAAGGAGGCAACCTGGGCTTCTGTAAAAGTATTACTTTCTCATGTGCGCAACTTGACATCTGTACTGTTTCTCCAGCCGTTACAGATGTAACAAATCACATATAAACGCAAATTAAATTGACAGGATTCATTTTATTACCCATATAGCTTTTTATCCACTGACAAGTGAACACGTGCAGCTGGTACTGTACACTTCAAAGTAGCAAATTCTAAAAAATCCTATCTCAAATGCCTCTTAAATCCCCCTTTCTGTGCAACTTGTGTCCTTCTGCAGCCATTATGTGCAATTTGCCTTGAACTACTGTTAAAGTAAACACATTTAGAGTGTTAATGGCAATACCTGAGAGGATCCAGGAATGCTAAACATCTTTCCACTCTGCATTTTCTGCGGCTTGATGTTAAACCAGCCGTATCATCTTTCAGGGGGAAAATGAAGGAACACACTATGAGGCTTAACACCACGGCCACTTTGAAATAAAAAGGGCTTTTCTTTTTTACTTGTCTTAGAGAAACACAATACACAAACAGACAGTGGGATAAAACTGCTGAGTCCCTGTGTCTCTGTTATTTTCCAAAATGATCTTTTCACTGGTTTACTTATAAATGGAGTCACCGGGGAGATTTTCTTTCTTTTCCTTGGCCGAATATGTACTGAGCTATGTTGGCGACGTAAGAATGCATTTCTTATTTTGAATCCCTCTCTGCCTCGCACTGAATATGTTTGGCCCTGATGCAATTTATTTATATTTTAGTCAATAATATTAATGGGAATACTTAAAACCTCAAACTTTAGTAATTTCATAAGCTTGAAACATCAACATCATATATACACATTGTATAACTTCATGTAACATACTGTACTGTGCAGTGGCAGTAACACAAGCGACCTTCAGAAAAAATCAGGCCATCCATTTAGTGAGACTGTTATATGTACACCAGTTAAGAACAGTTCCTTGAGTTAAGAGGATTTTATTTGCAGCAGCTACACAGACACAGGTACAGCACATGAGCATACAAAAGGTCAAACCTAACAAATACTTCTCAGGTGGAATGCAGGATAGGATGTTATTGCCTATTTTATCATCCCTGTCAGCAACTATGCTGTGGTCCACATACAGAATTCCCCTAAACAGCTGTGAATGAGGCTAATCTTTTAAATGGGATTTTGAAAAGGTTTAGAGAAGCTGGGATTTTAAATAAACACAGACATACTATATACAGGTGGGTAGCTGCTTCAGCATGCGTAGGCTGCAAAGGAACAAGTAATAGGTTTATTCCATGCTGAAAAAAAGAAGAAAGAGAACACAACGTTTCGGCCGTGGAGCCTTCTTCAGGTGAAACGTTGTGTTCTCTTTCTTCTTTTTTTCAGCATGGAATAAACCTATCACTTGTTCCTTTGCATACTATATACAGTATGTGAAAGAGAGACTGAGAAGTACAGACAGAGTAAGAAAAGAGGATACTGTTCAACACATGACTGAGACCACAGAGCACTAGAGCACTCCAGACCAGGTACTTGGTCAACTAACGCACTACTGAGGCATGTCACATCACTGCTCCTTAACTAAAAGGCATATCAGGGTAGGTGACAATTTTTACTCAGAGTAACAAGGTAGAAAAAGGGCACTGATTTGCAAAAGGGTTCATAAGCCATTTGCCATTGTTGATATGCTATGGATTCTGGTGAAAAGAACCAAATGAAAACACAGATCTTACCTCCACACAGCAGTCAACCACGCGGTCCTCTCATGATAAGGCAGTAGAGGTTTCCTGCGACAGTGTGAATGACCATGACAAAGCCTCCAGATAATCGTGGCCCTAAAGCCACGAAAGCGAAATACCAAGACATAACATAAAGATCATGCGCTTTTGCGAAGTTGTGGGGGAAATCAGGGTACACAATTAACCACATTTTGTTTCCTCAGTGTTTTTTTTTCCTCTGTCCAAAGACACCATCAAGCCAGTTTGACAAAACCAGCAGCTCCAGCTCGTGGTAATTGGTTTCATCTCTCTTTTCAAATTCTATCCTATGCTTCAGCATTGTCAATGCTGTCAATTGTCAATTTGTGATATGCATATGCTCCCTTATTATGAATAGTATGTGAGATTACTTTCCATTCTCCTCAAAACATCAAAATAAGCCTCAACAGTCTTCCTTCTGAGATATGAATTACTATCCTGCACCATGAGCCTCCAGTCCTGGTAAAAGGTTTTCATTCCAAAACCAAAGACGTCTCTCACCTCTTCAGGTGCTGAAGATTGAAAGAGACACAACTGCTATCAAGGACCTGGACTGGAGACCCCTTTAAAAGCAGTGATATTGTGATAATATGCATTAAGACACTGGGTTCGTGTTTATGGATTTTGCCATAGTTGTGACGTTTTACGTCGAAACAGTAAACTTATCTCACAGTAACTGCGTGAATTTATGTTTTTCTTGTTGTTGCATCCTAACAGGATAAAGTTAAGAGTGATTTACAGGTGTAACAAATTCATTGATACAAAAATTCCTTACATGGTAGAAAATATACACTTCACTGGCTAGGCTGAATATGCCAATATATTTCTTTAATCATTAAAACGTGTGTAATTTTTCTTATCTCTCTCCAGATGTTACTGTAAAGCCATTTATTGTAATGTTAAAACATATCAGACCATATTTGGTTTGTCTTATATTCACGTAACCTATTGCACTTAAGATTACAATATTGCTTAAAAATAAACACCACCTAAAATGTCTAAAAAAAAAACACCGATCTCCATTTTTAAAACAGCTACTTCCAAACTATTTTTCAGTGTTGGATCGTTTGGAGCTTGTAGCTTTGTAGGAACTGAACTTATAAGAAAAAGGGCAAAAAGGTGTTGAATTTAACAACAGTGTAATTCACTACGACGCCAAACACAGCAAAAGCTTTGTACTGAGCAGGACGATTACGGTGCTTTATCTTATAAGTCAAATCTTAATTTACTTAATAAAATGTATAATTCCATTTCTCACTTCAGAAATCCAATGTTAATCCTTAAGTAGCGAAAAGCAAATTAAGAAGAAATGGTTATCTTTCAATTAGGCTCCCAGAAGCTTTAAGTAACAGCCTATAATTCTATTTAATGATAAAAATAAAATCATTAGTCACCCTGTCTCGTGCCTGATGGGACAATCTTCTGGGGGGACCTCAATGGCCACTCGCGCCGCCTTTATTTAATTAGAAAAATAGTTTGTTTTTCCCCATGACTTCAGAAATCCTCCGGGTAGGAATTAATCAAGTCCTCGAGCTTGGCTGTCTAATAAACTACTGAGTTTTGTGGTTTAGCTTACATTATGTAAAAGAAAAAAAAATATGAACTTCTTTGGACAACGCAGTTTTGTTATAAGTGCTTTTGGGATGTTTAATAGCGATTGTCTCATTGGTGTTTTCAGAAATCTAACGAGTACCAGACATTCATCTGTAAATTAATGTAGGTGTTTGTGAAACCATAAGAGCCACACCAGTATTGGCAGTAATATTTGCTTGCGTTTGCGTACCTTGAACGTCGTCATTTAGCGCAGAAAATATATAATTCCACGAAATATTTTTAAAATTTGAAATTTTGTCTTTATAGATAACTGCATTTTATAGAATAAATTGAATTTATGGATATTCAGCTAGGTTGAACTTTTTTTTCTTATACTAGATATACTATTCACATTACATACTATAAAGCTAAAACAACTTTAGACTACCTCTATTTCTAGGACAGTGGCAATAATTAAGGGATATCATCTGTACGTAAAACACTTGGTGCAACGTTTTTTGGAATATATTTGTGTGTTTCCCCTATAGGAAATGAGATCTAGTTAGAATAGTGTTAGTTTTTTAATGTGAATTGAAGATTTCCCCTGGCAGTCGATGGACATCAATGGTGACTGAAAAATCTGTCGGTGTCACTGATGTGCAGTTATTGATGTGATAGAGACATCGCCTGCTTTAATATATACAGTAGGAGAGCAAAGCTTGTGTTGGTTAACGCCCGGTTTGTAATCTCCAGAAAGTTTTAGAACATCTACAATAACCTGGATATTTTCCAAATGTGATGAGTTAAGGGCAAAGAGTAGTTCTCTGAAACTGTCTGAGCTCAGTCCCTTTGCATAGATCTGCTGTAGTCTTGTCCACAGACCACAGAGAAAAAAAAACATCCCATAAAAAAGTGTTACCTGGGAGCATAATGATCTTTGTTGTAATTTTGAGAGTGTTTTTTCTTGTTTTCTGCCCTAGAAAAAGGCATTCACTTTTTGATTTGTTTGTATTTAATTATATCCCTGATACTTGAGTGCTTTTTACTGTATCGTTTATAATTGGTACATTCTATTATTTTGAAAGCTCAACAGCCTGAACATGTTGCTTGTATCTTAAATTGGCAAAGAGATACACAGATTACTTGGTTATTGGCTCTAGAGAGCCAGAGTCCAGCAGGTTTCATTCCAAAACCGTCAGCTTCTATACACTTAGAAAAACCACTGAAGCTGACGATTTGTTCAAAATGAGCACTTTGGGGATTGTCTGAAATGAAAATGCCAACATCCGGTAGCTCTCAAGGACTGCAGAGTTAATTGAGTATTTAACTTACTAAACTGTGCAAAAAGTGTGTGCAAAATTCCATATTTCAAATTTCACACCGTGTCTCTGAAAGCTGATATTTTAAGTGGTTAAGTAAGATCTGTAGAGCTGTCTTTTTTCAGAGACCAGGAATGATCACCTATGCTTTATATATATTTATAACATGAATTATAAAAACTGATTAAAGTAAGTAGTGTGCAACCTATCAGAGTGGTAAGTATGGTATTGACCAGCAGAATCTGTAGAATGCTTTTGTAAATTCATCAAGGCTACGTAGGGAACTATTTACTGTGCACTGGCACCTGCAGTAATACATTTGTGAAGGAGTTTCATTCTCCTTTTCTGAAATTTTGTTAGGCTTCTTGAGAAAACATAACTGTTAGGCCGCAAAGATTCCTGTAAAGTCTCCACAAGCCGCACTGTAAAGGTTCACTGCCATAGTCAAATAAACACTGAGGTAGTCCTAGTCTAAACCTGCTGCTTTTATTTTTAAAACACCTTTTGTTCTGCCTCCTTCCTTAAAAAGTTCTGCTTTGTGTTTTCGGCAGTGCTGAATTATAAATAGGATTTTTCTCAGCAAATAAAAAAGTACAAGCCACTGAAAGCGGTACTAGAAAGTTCAATACCAGACGAGACCAGCTGGCAAAGCTGAAAAACATCGGTTACACCGCGTTTTTAAAAAGCTTTGAAGGTCACTAGTCCCACAGAGACGGTGTTTTGTCGCCCTCTTTTGGTGAAAGAAAACATGGCATTCGTTTGTCACATATTTTCGGTCGAGTATGATGTCTCTAACCATATTAAAAAACGCGTTTCTTGGGTCTGATATAATAATACATGAAGAGAAAGCGTGCGTCCACACTAAAAATTAAAGGACTAAAGACTATAGCAAATTGCATAAAAATGCAAAGATTTTTTTTTATATAACAGCTTGATCCACGGTACCGTTATTCAACGTTTTCTAATCCACACTGTTATTTAGTATATGAAGACGCGTATGGTAGAGAGCTTAATATCTTCACTCGCGTTATCTACACTGACTCTGGTAACATGCGCGTGTATTACAATACTTTAATCTAGCAACTGACCTCACTGCAAATAGATGAGTACATTTTGTAAATTGCAATTCTAATTTTAAGATAACGTAGTTAAGTTTTCACAGATCTTCCAAATCAAGTTTCCAGGTTAATTCAATAACAGAACTCCATCATATTGCTTAATCAATAGTTTGAAGTTCAGTTGTCTGGTCTTTCGTTACTAAAATATGAAGTATTGTCTTCTACTTATAACCACAGAAGTAACTCAAAATATAGGCTTACATGTACTGTACATATATATGGAGGAAGAGAAAGAAAACTATTCTAGCCACTTTTAGAAACATGACTTCCTTTAGTAATTCCAACCCCTGAGCTTCAAGCGACAACTGCAACTAAGGTACCCTACGATAATCTGACTTAATAAATTCCTGCGGCCAAAAAAGTATTAAAACAGGGAGAAAATTTCATGTAAAAAATGATTAAGCTACTAATTAAGCTGTTTAGGACTTGTTTCCCCTACCACTAATGATAATTAACATGCAAATGAGCTCGGGGAGAAGGGTAAGGCCCAGCGGTCTGCAGTTCGTTACCGACTTAATTACTGCTTGAACAGTAAAACATCACAGTTATAAATGGCAGCATTTCAGGTAATGGGCAGCACGATAATTAGGGTTATGGCATGCTGCAAAACATTTTTTTTCTTCTCTGGTGATAAATGGTGATCCGCCATGATGTGCTTTGACACACAGTTCAATTAAAAAAAAACTACAGAAAAACAATTAGATGAGCATTTGAGCTAAGCAAAAACCATTCAAGCCTCTGACTTATTTTTCTGTTAAGCAACGGGTTCCAAGGAAAAGTACACTAATTAGGCCCAGGACTATAGGAAACTACCGAAAAGGTCAGGGCTGATTCTCAGATTTTCAGTACAAAGCACGACGGCTTGTTATTGGCCGAAATTCCTCTCGCACAAACTATCCTCCTCTTGCTCGCCCAAACAATCTTAAGAATCGCATCACAGAGAATTGGAAATGAACTAGGAGGAAGGCATTCTGACCGATTGGATCATCTGACTCATCCTGTAAATGGGGTTAGATTAATTAATTGTATTACGAAGCAACGCTATTTTTGTTTTTGCAGCTGTAACAGTTCAACCAGGGGTGGCACCACCCAACAGACCACAACACGTTTTCAAAGAGGGATTGTGGGTCAGAACCTCCTAGAGCTGGCAGAGAATTAGCTGCACAAAAACAACTGTAGCAGGGCCAGTGTTTTCCCAGTGTGCTCTGTATATAATTATTTAAAAGACCATTCATTATCCATAAAGAAAATGCATCCAAGCACTACAGGTTACGTCTTGTTTTGTTCTTCACTTATGGGGTGCCCTCCTTGCTAGGTATGTCCCCTCAAAGGAAGATACCATTCTGTAGAACCAGAATTGCTTATCAACATCACATATTGCAGTATGCAAATGTTCTCAATACTTTGTGTCATCATTTTTAGCTTAAGGTGTTCTCAACTCGCAACCAGGAAAATCTAATAACATGATTAAAATCAAGACAGTCACTTCATCCCATGAGGAACATTTAGGGCACAGTTTATAATCCAGTTATTACTCTTGATGTGCTGGATTTAGCATTTTTAAATCACCAAAGAAAAAGTGCAAGTTTTATAAACTTTGTGAGATGTTCATTTAAGTACTTCATTTAACCCTGACTTTATTGCCTAACTTTGCCCATAAAATGTACAAATGCTTTATTGAAATAAGATTAATTTTTCCATTAAGCAACTCAATCAAAAAAGTATTCTTTATAAAAAACAGTCCTACATTTTTCTGCTTTTGGCATCCTTTTCCTGTTTCTAATTAAAATCCCTTTAATTACTTTTGCTTTAATTAAGTATTATATTATAATTTACAGCCCATGACAGGTGTCATGTGTTAGGACTCATTATCATAAAGTACAGCAGAGAATATTAATTCACAAATACATTCAAAAAATATTGGGAAGGTTGGCAGACTGGAGGCTAAATTTCATTAACCATCATATTTAATTACCTACGCTGGATCAGAGAAGAAAGTAAATATTAAGGAGTGTGACTTAGGGGCACGAATTTGATGAATACCCAAGACTACTGACCAAAAGATCTCCTCAAAGCCTAATTTTGGTGCCAAAGGAAAAGGGGCTTAATCTCTAAAAGCTACATTTACTAAACCATGGACCCTGAGCTAAGGATTGAGCACGAAGTCCCTCTGGCACAGAACTTATCAACCAAGCAAGAACCAGCTGATCGTGGTGTCACCTACCTGAAGCCAGGCCTACTTGATCCTGCATCACCTTAAATACAAATTCTAGGATAGTGTTCTGGGTAAAAAAAAGGCACAAAATCTGGTAAGCTTTTGGTTGGTCATTTGCTACCAAACCTGCATACAGATACAGAAAAGTCTGTTGTCCGGTGGTCTTCTCATCCACAGTCCGATACAATCTGAAAATAAAAAGGTGCCACGTTCCATTTGTATCACATAAACCAAAAGCAAGGACACACTCAAACGCAAAGGGTCACAAAATAATTCCTTATTCCCAAAATAACAAAACCGATACCATTTGGACAAAAGAGACGAAACCCAACATTGGTTCAACAATAAAAATCTTTAACCTTATAACTTTTATCAAGATCGATTGTTCTAACCCTCCTCTATTTCCTAAAACACACCACATCTCTGAGTTGCAAATTGACTGGAATTTTGAATGTGAGAAATTAATCTAATAGTAATGGTTTAAGTGCATTTGTAATTACTGCTGGTTAATTACAAGTGGTAATTATTGAGAAAACAGTCTCATATTTTCATGCTAAAATTATCCTTGATATCAATTGGTGCTGAAACAGCTTTGCATTGACAGAAGTACTGCACTGATTCAGACTGTTGTCTGAGTGATACGAATCTCTTTGGAAAGAAGGAATGAGGAAATAGAGAATTATTTTCTGGAAGTTGGAGATCACCCCTTGCTTTTCATTTTTGCTATTTGCATCTGCAAGAAGGACTGGAGATCGCGGCCACATGGTCTCAAGAGCTTGTTGGCCTCTCTCTGGGCTCTAGATAAATCACTTAGAAGACTGTTAAGGGACGGATAATGAAGAGTGTCACAACATTACTCTCTTCCAATCTGAACTATAATCTTAGCTTCTGCAATGTTGCAGAAATGGAAAATCACCTTAAGAAAACAGATTCTTTTGCAAGTTTCTAATAAAGAAAACTTCAAATAATTGAGATTGATGGGAGATCAGACTGAATAAAAAGAAATAAAATACATAGTTTAAAAAAAAAATCAATTTACATTTTCTAACTGAGAGGACCAGGGTTGCATTGGAATCGATTTGAAACATGTAACTTAGTGAGGACAAAACAAATGCAGTGCTGTTCATTGATGAAAGCACAGCTGTAGTTATTTTCTACTTGAAGGGCAAGTGGCTTTTTCACCCACCACTGAAAGGTACTTTCCCCTGGTTTCCCTGAGCTCTCAAAAGAGGAATCACCCATAGCTGAAAGCAGAGAAGTCTTATCCCGACACGATGATCAACAAGGACTGAAGAACACATACAAAGTAATCGTGCTTATTTTTATTAGATGTTCCTTTTACAATTAGAACTGCAAAGGAGTACTACAGCCACTGCATGCACATCTACCATAAGAAAGACCACACTGTACCTTAACACTCCTTAGGTAGTAAATAATTTACTTTACCTAGCTTGGTCACTCAAGAAAGAATGCGGCATCGGATACAAGAATACAAAAAAAACATAAAATAAGATACAATTACAAGGAAATTGTTTAAATCAAGCAGCAAAACATAAAGTGCATTTTGTGCTCCTGAAGCTTTCTTCGGAGTCACTCAAATCAGTTGGCACCAACCACACTCCAGTGTCAAATGAAAGAAAATATAAAGAAATAAAGACACCTGCTTGAATGTCTTCTTGGGATCCGTCTCTCTGACTGAAAAAAAACTTCTGCTAAATGTAGAAATTGATACAGCTTTCGGAGTATTTTAAAAAGAGCCAGAATTGTGCCGATACCTTTGTCAAGTGTTCTACAAATCTTAAGAGCTACCATATTTCAAACATTTCCCAGTTCCTCCTCTCAATACCTCCAGGTGCATACATTTCCTTGCTTTTAAAACTGAAAGCAGTTCACAAAAGATAAATCCCTTGAGATAATTCTCTCAGACCAGCATCAAGGATATCACATCACACAATGCGACTCCATTCATCAGAGCTAGTCCAGTGAATGTACTGGTAAAACTAAGCACCCTCAACACGATGAAGTAAAAATACAACTTGTCTTCCTACAGCCGTAAATTAGTGTTACCATTCTTCATACTTAACTTTCTTTTACAATTCCACATAAAAACAATTTCAGAGACTTCTTTAATAAAGCACAAATCCTTTCTTCTTGGACACAATTTACTGCACGGCTCATCAGCACTACAGGAAAAGTCCCACCTATATCTTCTTTTTTATTCTGTCTCTCCTGGTAATAAAGCCTGTTTTCTGTGATCTCTGAAGTGCAAAAGCTAAAATTAAACTACCACTATAAAAATGTATCATGTACCTTAACCAACATATGTGAAATATCATTGTGAAATAAAGAATATTTTAAGTTTGCTTAAGTGCATCCTATGCAAAAGTCAAAAAGGTCTGAGTCATCTTGTTTTTATTAACGTCCTTTCCGGCAGCTGCCTTTTAAATATTACTCTCTCAAATTATTGTCTTGGCTCATATTAGGTTCACCAATTCATTTGCTATTTTAATGCAGACTGAAATAAGCTTTTCTCTTTTTCTGTGTAGTGAAGTGAGGCAGAATGAGAACATTGTTTTGCTTCACTTGGTGACTGCATAAACAAAGAGGCTCGGACTCCACTGTGGAACAGAAGGGATGTAGAGGGGGGACACTGGTTTGCATTTCAAGTTCAATAAATCAGATATAAATGGAAAACAATTATGATAATATTACATTGTACTTTCCACACAGATTGTAAATACATTTTTACAGCTAAAGACCTGGGACTTGTAGGCACATTCTACAAAAATAATCAGACTTTTCAAAAGCATAGTGCTTTGCAACCATTAGGCCTGACATTAAATTAATTATGTACAGTCAAGACATGCACTCTTTTAGCAGGACTGAATTCAGCCAAACTGTGCAGACATATAACAAACAGAAATATTACTTCCAAAACCAAACATTAGACTCGAAATATGCATGGCTATATAGGATAATCTAGTGCTTTTAAGTTACCTTTATCCACAAGGTGGCACCTACAATACTTAAAAAGGCAGTTTAATTATAAATTACAAACAATACTTAAAAGACCCAGCAAATAAACAAGTTACTTAAGAAATATCTCTCTCCAATGGCAACACATGTAATTGATATTACTTATTTATCAACTTATAAAAGCATGAAACAAAAATATCAAATGCCAAAAATTAATGACCAGACGAATCTCATAAATTGTCCAAGCTAGAAAGTGAATCATTTGCAGTCCACCTTCTGGCCAGTGTGAAGGTTCCTGGCCCATTTTACGAAGATTTTGGTACAAAGCCTAGCTATTCCAGTCGAATCTCTCTGGGCTCTCTCTCTCTCTCACTTGGCTCTATCGACCCTGCTGCAGGTACTGCTGGGTGAACATGTTCAACTCGCTGTCCAGCCAGCCTGCTTTGTTCCTGAAATCCAAAAAAGAATGGTAAGTAAAACAACACTTAGGAGGTTAAGACAGCATCAAAGAATCCAAGTCATGCACACCAAGACAGGTACAGCTGCTGTTACTGCCAAGACCTGAATAACATTCAACCATTCTTCCAGCACGGCTACACCTTAGAAAGGACACCAGTCAATTGCAGGGCACACACACAAGCACACTGACAATTTAGAGACACCAGTTAACCCTAACCAGTACAATTTGATGAGAAACTGGAACACGTAAAGAAAACTCAAGTGAATATGGGGAGAACATACAAACTTCACACAAAAGACACTACAAACCAGAATCAAACCAAGGATGTAGGCGCCTTAAAGCAGCATTTTAACCACTGTTTCTCCATTTCACTCAAGAATTTAATACTACTTTAAACACTTTGCTTTAAAGATTGTGTAGTAAAAAGAATAGCCAAGCTGTTCATGGCTTAAACAATACTGAATCCGCCGCTTTCAAAAGCCTATGGATTTCAGAATATTCGATGGTTATATGTGCTTTAGTTTTCTTTTGTAATTAAATATCCAGGACAGCAAAAACAAATACAAACATTAAGATACTATTACAAAGAGATTAAATGCTCAACAGATTATGTCTCAACAATATGATTGCAAATAACTGCAGATTTTTATAGAGAACCGCAAAAACAAAAAGAGGAGAGTTATTAAATTCTCGTAATGATGGGCTGAATCCTGAAGGTTTTAAACTTTACTCTAATCAACCATCAGCAAATGATCAGGATGTTTTGTTGATCACTGAGATAATTAGCTATTAACAAAGTAGAACATCGGCAGCTGTATCAACCTGCAACTCGCAACTGGCAACCCACTGAAGCTAAGCATGTCTGAGTCTGGACAGTACCTAAATGGGACCAATAGGGGGCGCTCACCCGGTGTCCTAATGCCCCAGTATAGTGATGGGGACACTATACTACAAAAAAAGGGGCTGTCCTTCAGATAAAACGTAAAACCGAGGTCCTGACTCTCTGTAGTCATTAAAAATCCCAGGGCACTTCTTTAAAATGTAGGGGTGTTATTCTGGTGTCCTGGCCAAATTTTCTCCTGCCGTTTACCAACCATGGCCTCCTAATAATCTCTGAACTGGCTTCATCACTCTGTTCTCCTCCACACTGATATCTGGTGTGTGGTGAGCGTACTGGCGCACTATGGCTGCTGTCACATCACCCAGGTGGGGGCGGGGGAGGGGGGTCCCCATTACTTGTAAAGTGCTTTGAGTGGAGTGTCTAGAAAAGCGCTATATTAGCATAAGGAATTACTGTTGTTATTATTATTAACAAAAAATCACAGTATGGGACCAGGGCACCCCTCTGTGAAAAAAGCATCATATAGCCTCACAGTAGAGGCCGTCAGTGGAAGCAGAGGGCCCAGTGAGAGCCCGTCTGGCCGAGCCCGCGTGCTGTCCTTACCGCAGCAGCTTGGCCTTGCTCTGCAGGGAGTCCAGCAGCTCGATCTTCGCGTTCATCTCTTTGATCTCATCTTCAAGGTTCTGGCGAGTCACGTCTACCTGCTGGCACAGCTGTGCGAACGTGCCCGCCAGCTCCCTACGTGGCACAACAACATGCGATTAGTGTGGCGCTGCTCACAGCTGGAGAACAGTCATTCAGGTAATCGATGTAGACTCTTTGGTAGCACCTCACTTGTTTTATCTTATGTACTTTCTATCACAAAAACATTATGCATAATCACTTAGATGCGAATCAATAGCCTCTTGTAGCCATTGTTACAGCTGGTACCCTGGATTCTTACAAGAAATGGCTGGATAAGACCTTGGACCAGTTAACACTGATTTTTTACAAAGCAGTCTCCTTCCACTAGAGGGCAGCATCAGCCCTTTACCATCTTGGAAAGACTACTGTTTCATGATGAATATGCAGCAATATTTTAGATTTGTTTTTGTAAAAAAATCCCATTTTGGATATTAAACAGGTCCTAGCACATCTTCTGTTGGTTGAAATCCAAGTGTCATGCTTAGTAACCTCCAGTTAGAACTCAATTAACAACTAGATTAAATAAAAATAGTGCAATGGAAAGCCTATAAATTCTTACTTCTTGGCTTTATTTACTGAGAGAACTGCTGAGCTGCTTCTTTAAAGAAAATTAAACACAGTAAGGGAATACAGATAACTCACTGCTGGACTTGGTGGCTGCAGTTGGAGCCGGTGTAGCTGACAATGAGCTGCAGCTTCTCGCTGGCATAGTCAACAAACTGACGCTTAAATGCTCGTTCCTTGGCCTTGTTTGTCCACGTAAGCCTCTCGTAGATGTACAGGAGCCCGTACAGCCCCACGGACAGAGCGATCAGCCGCCAGCCCACCGCTTTCCAAATCTGAGGCACATGGAAACGCACGACGAGGTCACCATCAGTCTCCAGACACGTGAAAGTCTGTTCGGTGACTGGGTTTGTATGGACTACTTCTGAACACAGTTCAGCCTGGAACTGAAAACTTAAAATCAAGAAGCTCTAATAGATAAAGGTGAAAGCAGACTGGGTTGGGGTTCTGAAGAAAGCCTCCTGTCTCTGTAAATTCCCTTCTCCCCCAGTTAACCTGGATAACAGATGGTATTTTCTTGGAGCAGTCCAGGTTCTAAATCCTAAGGACAGCTGCTCCAACTTACTACGAGTGTTGCTGGCACTCGTTTGACTACTTACCACTCCTCCTACGACGATAATGCCCATTGATGTTCTGGAGGTCAATGATGCCAGTCCGGTCACCATTGAGACCATGAGTTCCTCCTGAGTCAGGGAGCCCTGAGGAAAGGGGGGCATGCTGGTGCTGACAGGGGTGATGGCCAAGGGACGCGGCACCTGTGAAGCCAGGAGAGAAGATTTTTACACACACCTGAACACCTGAGCGATCCACCTTCATAGCTCTGTCAGAAAGGGCTCACCGACAGAACAAACACTCAAGACGTAAACCCATTAGACTGCTTTATGTTCCTGTTACCAGGTTAAGATTCTCTTTCCTTCTAGACTAAAAAGGAAAACTTAGCTGGTGAGATCTCAGATGTACAGATGTTAGATACACAATGAAGATGAATGTTGAAATGGTTGCTTTTTAACAGCAAAGCCATGATACTGGAGAACACATGGGAAGTACTGAGCAGAGAATCGCGAAGCAGCATGGCCTTACCTGGTCGTTGTATCCAAGGAGTGCTCTGCGGGTGTTCTTGGGCCCCAGAAAGCGGTTGACCAGCATGGTCCAACCCAAGGAGAAGTGGAAGCCAACGTCTTCCTGGAAGTCACTGCAGAGCTTGTCACAGTTGAGGTCGTAACTCAGGCTGAAGCACTGCCTTGGGACCAGTTTGTCTACCTGTTCCCGCACTGTGACTGGCAGCAAGGGCTTCAAGCCCTCTGTCAGAGCAGGGCAGAAAACAGCAGAGTTACTTCTGTATACCCAAGCTTAATTTTGTTAAAAAACTGACTCGCCCATAATGTAAAGATCTGACTCTCAACTACTAATCAAGTAATACTTACAAGAGAACAAGATGTAAATTATATAACTCTCTTATCTCCTGTAATGCTACTGTACTATCTTCTCTGTTGGTAAAGTTTGTCTTCCTTGTTGTGCTGTAAAACTAATCTCCCCCAGATGATGATAAAACCTGAACTGAATTGTACCGAACACGCTCCTACAACACACCCCCTTACAGAATTATTGGTCATTTGACACATTGTAAGATTCACAGGGCCACACAGGACAGGCCAGTCCATAGCCCAGTCCTCACTGACTTCATATCAGGACATTATGTGCCTGGCAGCTTACTGGTCCACTAATCCCAACACTATCCTGGTGAAGCCCTGGCAGATGTGCACTGCCTCTTGAGGCGCTTGGCTGGTAACATGGCCTAGATTCAAACAGTAGCATCTGGAGTTGTAAACCTTAACAAGTTTAACTACGTAGCAACCTTGGAAATCTAATTTGCATTAATCACTTCAATTGGTAAGAACCTCTGAATACCCCATGGAACCTAAATTTAACATTTTACATTTTGTGGTAGCATTTTTATTTTCCACTACAATAAATACACAAGTCATTTCTTCATAATACATGCAAGACAACATAAGCCACCATGTATTGATGGTCTTCATTTAAAAAATGATAACCTACAATGCATTAGCAGGATCTAATATGCTTTAATGGAAGATATGGTTTCACTGTAATGAAGAGAGGAGAGTCAGCAAGGCCGACTGCGGGACTGACCAATCATCTCCGTCTGGGTGGTCTGTAGGGCAGTGGTGATGGCATTGGAGCACCTCTCTGACATATTCCTACCCAGGCCCTCCTCGATGTGTTTGTGGAGCTCCTGGGACAGGCCAAGAGGAGAGGGTAAAACACACTGCACTCACTTTCAACATTTTTGAAGAACTCACCCAAAAAAACTCTAAAAGAAAAGCCCCATTACAAGTCGTGCTATTATTTTCAAGGCCAGTGGGAGATGTCACATTTTAATCTTAACCTTCTTTCCATTCTGACGAAGAATACTGGAGATTGGAAAACCCCACACTTCTGGCACAATATTGTTTTACATGAGTTGGGTGAAGATAACAGTTCATTTTCCAATGCGATCCTAAAATTACAGTATGAAAAGATCAATTTTTATAAAAATGTAAAAATAAATGCAAGCAAATGAAGAACTGCGTGAGAATATGACATCTTCATATGCAAAAACATCTAATCTGGAGCACTGCTACATTTTCTTTGTGACTTTAAATCTGTAGATGGAACAAAGATGAGATGATGTACAGTCACAAGTGCAACAGTTCTCTTATCAGCAAAGCAAGCAGAGGATACTGTAAAACAAAAGCATAGGTTACACTATTTAAAGATGTAAAGTTTCATTTTCTCACATGATCACACGCTCTTTTAATTCTCCAGCAAAACGTGATATAAAATGCACTGCTAACAACAACTGGAGTAGAATAACAGTGGGACAACACAGGGCACTTACATTCTTATAAACCTTAAGAACCACTTGGGAAGGGTGAAAATCCATGTGGAAATCGTCCACCAACACATACAGACGCCGGATCTCTTCAGCCATCGCGTTGGACACCTTTAAGCAAAACAGATATAAATATCATGAACTGAAATAGGAGCATGGAACAGATTATAGTAAAAGTGGCAAATCTCACGTAGAGGATATGTATATCTCTGAAGGCTACTGAGATATCCTACCTGCCTCTCCACCTCCTCCGTGATCTGCTTAATCTTACTCTTACAGTCCAGGGTCAGCAAATCCAGCTGCTTATCAATGAACTCCAACCTGTCCTGTCTCTCTTCTCTGGTCTCCATGCAGTGAACCCTAAAGCCACAAAGACAGCAAGACTCATTGGTCACGTCACTTGAAAAGCCTTCAAGTCACTTCAAAAAACTACATAAAAGCTACCTTGTACCTTAATGACACTCCCTGTTGAAAAATAAATGGTTCTTCAAGTAAACATTATTTTGGAAAATTAAAGTCGATGCCAATGCAGAATCAATCCATATTTTAACTTTCTAAACATACTAGCCCCATATTCAAAACATTTAGGCACTTAAAACAGTGTTCAGAAAACAAAACGTTGAAAGTAGTGTTTTTTTACAGTATTTTAAATGTATCTACTGTGAAGCTTTTTTTAATTTTCCATTATTTCTATTTTTTGTAACCTGCTGCTTAAAAGGTGTATAAAATAAGCCAAAAGTGAGTTTTCAAACTGGATTTTTGACCTTTTTGATTGACAGGCGCAAACTGCAAAATTGGGAGGTTTTATTCCTTGTACAGGTTAGGATTACATTAACTCTAAAGGTTAGCTAAATGTATCATTCTGTCTGGTTTTAAATGCAAGAAATAAGAGAGTTTAGCATGTAGAAAGCGAGTTTTCGAACTTTTGATTTTTGACAGATGCATGCCTTAGCAAAAACTGCCAAATTGGGCCAAAGTTCGTTTTCAAGGAAACAACAAAACAACACTTTTCCTGCATTTCAAATGCATCCTAAAGCACAGCAAATGCATCACACCATCTCTAGGTGCTGTTCAAACCCTAACCCTAGCTTGAGCACTTCCAGAACAGGTTTCAAAAACCTTGCTTTAAACATACATTACTTTTCTAAGGGATTTAGGGATAAACGTGGGCCTAATTAGTAAGTAAAAAATTCAAGTTTGTTTTACACACTAATTTAGTTTTAGTTGTTTTTTTTAATACTCTCAAATGCAAAGACGTTTTATATCTAACAAGCAAATCCTAAAAAAAATAGCGTGACACGTGCCCGTGATGCAGTACAATGGGGAACGTGCCCACCTTTGCTCTTGTGCAGCGATGTGAACTGAATCCATGATCTGCCGCAGCGTTTCCGATATCTGCTTGGCCCTCACTGTGTGTTGCTCAAACTTGGTCTTCACTGCAGACTGGGAGATGCACTCCTTCAAAAGAGCAAGCCGAAACCGTCCTCTGAGAAACTGCACGGCAGTGGCGTTTCAGACGTTATCAACATCAGGAAACGACAGTGCTCGCTTACCTCAAACCGCCTCTCAAAGTTCTGAAACTCAAACATTCTTGCTTGAAACCCTTCAGCCAGCGCTCCTCCTATTAAACAATGTAAAACACAGTGGGATTAGTCATCACCAATATTGTATTATTACATGACGTATGATATCGGATTATTCCCCCCATTAATAAGGTGTCTGCCTCACCTGCTGGTGGAAAAGCAAGCCTAACATAAAACAGAACTAACGATTCAAGAACGTCCAAGTAGTCCTTTCCAAATCATTACTTCAAGCACGCTAAGTTCTGATCCGATTTGACGTATTGATTTCCACGCTAGTGATTTATGACGCCGCACAGCGAGGCACTGAACAATCTACCTCCTTCTGGCATCCCCTGGGCCTTCTGGATACGGGCCTGCAGGACCTCCTTGGCCGACACGAAGAAGATGCGGTCGCTGGCCTGAGCACGGTCCACCACGGCCAGCTCGTCCACCAGGAAGCTGGTGCAGCGGTCCATGTGCTGATGGCGTACCTACACGACAGCACGGAGAGACTGAACTCACCCCCACCACCACCTCCTGGCCTGACCATCTCGCTCGTCCTACCCCAGGCCATGAAAACCACAGCTCAGTGCCTGCAGCCCAGTGACACAGGCTTCAGAAACAAGACCTTCTTCGACCTTGAACTTAAGTCTGATCGCCTCATCTCTGGTTTTGTACCCCTGATGATATTTTCACAAGAAAACCAATCAAATACAAAGTACACATGAACGAAATATAGTTCTACAGTTCCTCTAATCTCGCAAAAGTTATCTGTCTCGCATATAACTTAGCACAGGACATGCAGAATGAGTTAGAAAACAATATGGCTTGTAGGTAGAAAGAAGTTTAAATGTGCCTTAACAGCAGGCACAGTGTGAGCACTGACGTCATGCGCTGCCTTCTCCTTACCTCCTCCATGTACTCGGGCTCAGAGGCCGAGGCGTCCCAGCGGTTATTCAGTATGAAGATATTTGGTCGGGAAAGGCGCTCATTCACTTTGTGGAAAAACTGCTTTTCCTAAAGTTAGACCACAGAAGAAAGGCTTTAAGGTGGAATTGAAACATAGTGGTGTATGGTGGAGAGGGTAATAATACATCAGCAGAGTACCAGATAAGATCAGTGGAACAATATTTAACAAATCTGTCTAATGTTCATTTTTGTTATATAATACTATGAAGTAATCTCTTAGACTATATATTCTCAGTGTCAGCAGCTCTTTCTTTGGCTGACTAATAAACGATATGCCATTTATCAATCTGATTTCTCTTTGACATCAGCAGACTATAGTTAGCCTTATCATAATCACTGTACCTCAGGGACTTAATATTGGGGAAACAAAAACAGGACGTTTTTATCTTCCATCTTTTTCCAGCGTCACAATCTGTTTGTATTAGATCCCACATGTCCTTCTCACCGTCTGCATCAGTGTTGACTCGGAATTGGCCACCAACACAAACACATCGGCGTCCAGGCAGAACTTGTCAATCCAGCTGTCCAGCTCGGTGGTGACATCAATCCCAGGGCTGGAAACACGCATTTGGGATGAGAGAATAGAGCATCAGGCCCAGCACACAGCAAACACAGGCTAAGCAACTAGACTGAACCCAAACTGAAGGCAATCCAGGCCGGGAAAAAAAACGCAGACCAGCTGCACGAATGTTTTTCTATGTAACTTTCTGTGTGTACAAAACAAACAGATTTTTCAAATGATGCTCAGAAATGGCAACATTGCCGCTTCTAAGCAACGAGACCCTACCTGTCCACGAGCACCAGGTCATCACGCAGCAGGGCGCACTTGGCCTTGGGCCACATGACACACACCAGACTGCCCGCGTCCAGGTGTTCGTCCTGGTGGAGGGCATGAGCCAGCTGGTTCACCGTCTGACAGGCAAGCAGAGAGAAGACGGGCACTCACTAACTGGGCACTCGCACAGAAAGGCACTCCGATCAGGGGTGTGCAAACCAGTCACTTCAGAATCTTCTTAATCTTAAATCAGATTCCTTAAACACAAACATTCATGCCATCGGGCTTAGGACGTCCTTTTCTTCTTTTCGCAGTATGTGCTGTGAAAATAACTGTCACCGTAAAACTGTTTTGAGGCATATGTTTCCAAATATACTGCTGAAAAAGTTGAACTGACCCTTTTTGTTTTACCTAGAACAATCTTAGCTATGTACAGTATTTCCATGTCAGGGTATGGCAAACTCATTAGCTGGCCTGAGGCGGGGCAGGTGTCCCTAAAAGACACAGGGCAACAGGTTCTCTTACCCTTTATATTTAAAAGGTAAAACATACCCTCCAGAAATGTTATGAAGGGGTCACATGCATCCATACATATTACCACAAACGGTCCATCTCAGACCATGTCAAGGTTTTAATCATTTTATTCAACTGCCACTATTTGCTCCCATGCCAATATCTCCTGTTCCCTTTAGCAGCTTCTTCAGTCTTAGGGTGTGACATCCATTTGAAATTCACGTATGCCAGAATCAATTTAATTAAGTTATACTTGGTGGACATTTTTGTGCATGATGTTTTTACCAGCCTGGGTGTTATTGCTCATTGTGAAATCAAACGTATCTTTTTACATTCTTAAATATAAACTAAGTGTTGGGTTATAAGTGAACCAACATACAAAGTAAGTGAACCGAAATGCATAATAATTTTTTTAATCAAATTAACTGATAAACTACAGAGTATAACATGTATTACATTCACTCCCTATAGCACTTTTTAGAACACAATAGTGTAACTATATACAGATGATCTATTTTTATAGATATTGATCTAGTTTTAAATAAATATTTTTGCGTGGTTGAGCCACACTCCTGTGTCCGTGACTATGAGAGGAAAGACTACTTCCTCGGAGAGTAGGAATCACTGCTCAACAGGACGCCCTTGCTGTAGCTTACATTGACACTCTTCCTCTCCTCCGAGCCCTCAGTCAGCAGGTAGGAGTCGTTGCCATCGGTGCCCTCCACTCGCAGGAAGCAGTTGGTGGTGTGCCCGATGCCCGAGGGCAGGACCTTGTCCCAGAGCATCGCATTGATCACTGAGCTCTTCCCGTTGCTCGTCCTGTCGGGAGGGCAATACAGACGTGTCACGCAGGCGGGGGTAGGGGTGATTCAACCAGACAAGATTAAATTACCTGATCAGCACATCCATTCGGCCAGGACAGAAATTATTGCTTTGACAGCCTGTTTAAACATTAAATGTCTTGGAAGTAAAAGCCTTCAGTTTAAAATTTCCAAACATTTAAGTTCAAAGTAAAAATTTGTCCATTTCCAGAATGTACTCTCCTCGTTAACTATAAAATTAAAGGGGGAACCTGACCAAGTTACTGTATTTAATGCATTTTCTCATTTTATTAAAGAATTTTAGCTAGAGATCTCCTTATAAATATATAGAAATATAATCTCCTTATAATATTTCTAAAAACATTTATGAGAAAATACTCAGCTTTTTCAAAGACAAAACAAACACAGAAATAATGAAAGCTGGCTTTAATAGTTTAGAGAAAGGTCACAGGAGTTTTCACCTCTTTCGGAGTTTCGGTCTAAGTAGTTTGTACTCCTAAAATGATACCCTATGTTTTATCTACTGTATCAGAAGGTTTTGATGCAGCAGGATTGCAGTGTACAGGACGTGAAATACTGTGGGCAATAATCAAGCGTTTTTACATCCATATGAGAAACCGAGATCCCCCATATGAATAACCTAATCCGAATTTCAATAAAACACAGCAATATTGCCCTGTGAAATATACACTGTGCTTTACCTCCCAAAAAAGGCCACTTTCATGTGTCTCCTGGCCAAAACCTCGCCGATCCCTGCAACCTTGGACAGATAACCTTTCACCTCCATCACCTGCTCCTCTGTGGCAATAGGGTCCAAATCCTCATTCTTGTATGTCTCTGCAGAAAAATTCATTTCCAAGAAAATCACAATACAAAAAAAAAAGTGGACAACTGCAATCAGAGTTAAGAGTTGCATGCCAGGCTTCAAAAGGAGAGTTCAAACGGTTCAGTACCATTCCAATTTAAAATTCCCCCAATTCTTACTTTTTGAGTACTCAATGCTCAACTCAAACTCAAAACACTGGGAAAAAAAGTGGAAAAGAAATATGCATTTACTGAAAGCAATGAAACAAAAACATGAAAATTAAAGGAAAAGGCCACTGCATAGATGCAAATATTTAGGTTAACAAATTAACTGTGTGATTACCTTGTTTCAGAAAACAACTGTCTACGTGACCACCAATGAAACAGGCATTCAGGCCACCTGTGAAGCCTCACTGGAATATTGCGATGGGCAGTAGAAGATGCTTACCTTCAAGGAAGGCCGAGCTCTCCTTGATGTAGGCACCCAGCTGCTCAAAGATACCGTTGATTTTCTTCTTGGCGGTGACGAAGTGCTTGAGAGGCGAGGCATTCACCTCCGCCATTAGTCTCTTGTCCTTCTTGCTGATCGCAGTGTTGGTACGAGAGAAAATCAGAGACATCGCGCTGTAAAACAAAGAAACCAAAACTGGTTCATTCCTGTGTCTGCACTCTTGGTCCTCTTCCAATGGATTTGACTTTTTAACATAACTAAAACTCTGCCATCTAGTTTTTTTAGTAGAAACTCAGGAAAGGTGATTAAGGGCTTGTCCAAAAACAGTTGTGTGGTCTCATACAGCAAGAGCACACAACAGAATACTTCACTCAGTAGCTGAAGATGAACTGCAGTCTCAGACTGCATTTCGGAAGAGTAATTATTTCATAAAAAGGAAGGAATTTTACTGTCAAACATTTCTTACAATACTAAAAGAATAATATTAACACAAAACAGAAATTAGTCAGCGGATACTTGCACTGGGAGAATTTTAAGGCCTCCGACCTTGAGCTAGAATTAATTATGCAAGCTGTTCGAAGTTTCTCTAAATTTCCAAAGAGATATCTGTGCCATCTGAATAACCTTGACACAAATTAGGAGATTCAGCCTAGATTTTATTCCTGGAAAATGTGTTCACAAATACAAGCAAGCATGGCAATGTAATTATAATGAAGTTAACTCTGATGAAGTTCATTTGTAGGTCACAAAATCCGGTCGTTGCTTAGGTAACACTATTAAAATTTAAACAACTGCTACTTCAATACAATACAGTAATACTGCCATAGTCTCTTTCTCATAAAGGCAACGACTCTTTATGAGGCGTAAGAAAGCGATAAGCAAAGATCACTGGTGACACACAAAAGTCTAATATTTCACAGAAGAGCCCAAAATTCAGCATAAATGAGATTTTCTCCGGTAAACCAGGCATAAAAACTCTTTTCACTAAAGACAAGAAATCACTTGGCTGAAGCTCTGTTATACTACAATATAACTAACCTGCAGGTAGAAAACATTCGTACTAAAAACATCCATTTTGTAGTATCATGCGTGGTGGTGATACTACAAAATACTTGGTGTGCTCAAAAGTTCTACAGAACTGAAAAATGAAATAACAATAGTCAGAAAAATATCTTAAGAATATTCTTGGTACAGCTTGTCATGGTTCTCAGGTGGCATTCACTGTTATTTCCTGTACTTTAAAAGGATTTGCTTTAGAGATATTTTAGCAAGCATTTACAGTATTTTGTGTATTAACCACACAGTTTATCAAATTTATTATGTTTCTCATGATGAGAATATTCTTTGATTCTCAAAACCCTTTTTTTCCCCCAAAGAAGATGACTGTTGCTTTTAGAGAAAGTACCCCTTAATACTCTTTGAATAATTCTTGGGTGTATTTCTTCATAGTACTTTATAAACATGTCAAGAATATTTTTTTTCTGTATACTTAAATCCATATAAGGACACATAAATAAATGTAAAGTTCACATACAACTGATTTTACTTGACTTGAACTCAGAGTAAGTCTTCCTTTGGCAACAGTAGTGCAGCAGGGCCATGATCAAAATCCCCGATCTCATTAAACAAAAGGTCTCAACTAATCTTTTCTATTGCTGAATGAATAAACAAACGTTTCCCTGACTTTCATCTCTGTTATCGTGAGAGCCAGACTGTTCTTTATAGGGATGGACTGCAGGCCCACACTATCTGTGAGAGAGTCACCTTGAAAGGGTTCTTGGGAAATGTCCAGCTCACTTCCTGCTGCAGGGAGTCCAATCACACAGCCTTTGTATGACTGACATTCCCCAAGACTCAAATTCATGGTTCTCCTTTACAGTGGTTCAGAGCCGCCACCACCAGATAAAGACGAAACTCAGTATGATGCATGCAACAAAGTAATCAATCAATTACGACAAAGTAATTGATCATGACATGTGTGAACCAACAACAATGCAGAGAATGTGGATCAAAGCATGTCAAAAAGTCACCTGCTATTATACTAAACATCTGATGGACAGTTATACAGTTTTGTATTCAGAACCTCAAGGCAGGCACAAAAAGCTGTGTTTGAATTATTAGAGTCTGGTGCAAAATCTTGCAAACTCTTGGAAACACAAATATCCCGACAAACTCTTATCACTATCAGGATCATTTACCAACGAGCCTCTCACCTTGTCAGGCCTTTTGCTTCTTCCAGAGAACCGGTGAATCAACCATAGCCTTTCCCCCAACCCTGGTCCTGTCTTTGCAGTCCTGTGTGCCTGCTCCACATGCATCTGCACGGCTGCTGAGCGCACCAATCATCACTTCTCTTAACCTAGCCTTGCAAGGCAGCATTACCAAGTTTAAATCCAGCAGCCCGACAGAGAGACGGAGAGCAAGGATAAGTGCTGCGCGTGACTTTCTTTCCTGCCAGGAGGGGAGGTGAAAGTTCTGTAAGAATGGCAGGACCACTCAGACAGCATAACTTGCCCGGGCCTCTCTTTCTGACATGCACTAGGCTGGGTCAAATAAACATCCAATTGTCTGCCCTCTTGTGCAAGTGACTGCAGACACACCTCCTCAGAGACACCACACACATCTCTGGGGAAACAATATGAAGCTACAGAATGCACAGGTTCTGTTCAATATCGGTGCATAGGGCACAGCTTTGTGGACGAGACTCCAAACATGGCCGAGACTCCCAAACACGAAGGAATGCAGATACAAAACATCCGGCATGTCCTTCTCATTGTTAATTTTCTAGCCCACACAAAGCTAATGGGTATCTAAAGATCAGCCAAAGAAAGACGAAAAGATTACACAAAAAGCCGAAGTCCTGACTCTCCGTGATCATTAAAACTCCCAGGGTGTTTCTTGAAAAGAGTAGGGGTGTTAGTAGTTAGTAGGGGTGTTGGTGTCCTGGCCTTTACCAATCATGGCCTCCTACTAAGATGTGTAAGCATGATGATAATGATGATAAAGATTAAAATATAAAAAACTGCTTTTAGAGCATAACCCACTAATGATGCACAAAATGTTATTTTCTTGCAAGGACAAGGAAGGAAATAGATGCTTATTGTTATCTACTTCTCACGTGGTTAAATGCACACACTCATATTCTGTTAGTACAGACCACAACCTGCTCTCTCTGCTTGCTGTTTGAAGGGTTAAACTTCCCTCAGTTCACAGCTAATAATATTCAGCCCCATGCAACCTTTCACCCACATTCCCTGATTGCAGTCACCGATGGGCAAGTCAGCCCAGAGACAACTGGAAACTCCCTAGTTACCATGGAAAAAAAGCGCTTATTATATTCCTGCATTCCACAGTGCACTTTTCAAGATGAATTTATTGAGTATTTTAAAGACCTAGCAAATTCTCTCAAAACAATAAACTACAGCTTCACCATTATACATTCACAAAATGTATTTAAAAAAGAGAACTGCACAAAAAATCATAATAAATAATAAACAGTGCACAACCACCCCCTAGAGAGACAGTACAGATAGAACTTAACATTTTCCAATTAAAATGCATTTAATAACAGCTAGAAAATGCAACCAAGAAGCTTAAAAAACGTACTGAAAACCACCCCCCACCCAATAAAAATTCTCATATTCTATAGAAATAGTATATATCAAAATATGATTCGTTTATTTAAACCTTAACGTGAAACTTCACGGTATCATCTGCAATAAAAGAGATTCCTTGTCTGCTTCCTTAACACAGCAGTACTCTACAGTAGATGCTGTAACGTCGTCTAGTTCACATTACTCTTAGAGGTGATCAGAAATACTTGTCAAGCAATACATTTCCCTGATCTTGCTAAAAGAAAAAAAAGTAAAAATCTGAGGCCCTCGCTTGAATCCACCTTGCACTCGACTTAAGGATGCTCCTATTTGTTTAAAATTTAGAAAAACCAATGTAAGGCAGCAGGATATCATCGTGAACAAAAATATAACCATTTCAACATTTCATTTAACTTGGGCAATTACTGAACCTGTTACCCAGGAGAGCGGTGTTAAACAGAAGCAGTTACTGTACATATGCACCGGTGCCCGATAGGTTCTGCTGTTTCAACCAATACAAAAGCTGTTATTTGTTCCACTGTAACATCGTGAAAGGCCGAGCAAGTGGCTAAAAAACTATGGAAAGCACTAGGCCTTTAATTATCCTGCAGGGTGGAGGTTTTAACGAATAGTAACTATATATTACTGTATACATGGAACTAATCAAACATCTATTTAAACAGCTACGTGACCCAACTATGCAATACCGTGGTTTGTTTATACATATTAGAAATAACTTGTATTTCTTACTGTACCTTTAAGGGTAAGGCGTGGATCACAGGTCTTGCATTTTGAGCTTTGCGTTATGCTCTGCCGAACTAAATCTAATCTGGATAACCTTTCTGGTAGAAGATCGTTATATTGTTACGGCTGGGTCACTTTCCCACAACTGGCGTAGATACTTGGTTCGATCGAGGGACCAGCTCCTCTGCGGGCGAGGCGAAGCACTTTTTCCCGACTCTTTCGTTGGTTCCACTTTTTTTACTTTAAGTCCGAAAGAGATCCCTTGGGCCCTTCCAATTATAGCTGAAATTTCACATGTATCATGCCTCCTTCACCTTCAGTCCCTCACTCTCACTCCCTGTCAGCCATTAACGCCCGATACGTCATCAACTGCGACACCAAAAGGAGGCTAGTACGTTCAATAAAAGCGACAAAGAGCGCTGGTGAGGGAGGGTTTGGACGTCTCTTTTTCTGATGAATTACTCTTGTTTTAATTGAGAACTTATTCGGCAATAAACAGTCCTCTATACTGAGCTGATGTGTAACCTCGTATGTATTGTAATAACTGTGCATTTATTTGCTCAAATTGTAAAAAAAAACACCATGTCTGCAAATTCATCGCGATCTGTGCAATTTTGTGCTGATTGCAGCCTCATATTTAGCTATTATCTGTATCATATTTAATTCTTTATGGCCTGTTGAGAGTTCAAGGTCCTCCCAGTAGAAGAACTCTATGAACTCAGTCTCGGCTTGAGTGAGGAGCTAGGAAAAAAAATGTAATGCAGAATCGAGGTGGACACTTGTTAAGAATTTGTCTTGACAGAGTCAGATGTGAATGATGACCTACAATAGTGGCAATTCTTCTTGTTTTATGTTTAAACAAACTCAACTACAAAATCAGGCCATTAAGGTTTAAGATGTATAATTTATTGTGTTTTTAAGCTCATACTAACAGCTTACATACAAACTACCGTTCAGCACTCACCTAGGTGCTGTGACAGCCATTATGTGCCAACAGCCATACCACACAACAGATCAGCTGGAGAAGTGAGTTATTACTTCACCAATTGAATTAAGGGGGGCTTTAAGGAGATCAGGTTATGGAAAGCCCAGAATGAAGATCACCAAAACACCAGAGCTAACACACCCCTGTGTTTAACCTGGTGCCTACCACCATATGACTTAAGAATTCTGCTGCAGGTGCCATTTGCAAAACATTTTTGTGGCTTCATCAAGGGCATCATTACCATTGTGCAGAAAATGATTTACACTAGTGTGAAATTGGCACATTGAAATTTTACTGTTTCTTAAACAAAGCCAGCAGTGCACCAGTGTGCCATGGGGTACGCTGAGAAAAGTGCCGTATGACAGGTTCTTTGGGATTTCATTAGATGATCGAGTAGCCAGGACTTCACATTAATGTCTCCTACAGCAGAGCCGTCCATAGGCTATAGGGACCCCCAACAGCACTATGTACAGTCCTGGCAGTACTGCACACACCTCTCTGTCAGGGGCATTGGTGTGGAAATTCAGTTCCAGAGGGACAACTGTCACCTACTATTTTACCAGCACAACAGCCATCTAGTTTTCCTTGGAGGTCTACCATCCTCGCCCTGACCAGAGACAAATACCAGTAAATTGTGAGGGTTTTCATGTAGTTTATCTTTCGTTTTTATACTGTTCAACAAGGCTTCTTGAACTTTGAATTATTGACAGATTGAATGCATAAAAAGAACACTTGCAAACTTCATAGAGTCCTTTTTTAATTTTCCTTTTTCCTGCCAATTTGCTCTGAGCTGTAGGGCAAAATGAGAGACTTACAAGCCACATGATTTTACAGTTACAGTTTAAAATGAATCAGCAAAATTCCAAATTTTAACAATAGGTCTGATAAATTCAATGTATCATATTTGTGATGTGACATACAACACAACAATATGCATTACAGGTATTGTATAAATGGCCAGCAATTTTTGATTTACTGTTTTATTGAATACTGATTATTGATATTATATTAATATTGTTTATTAACATGTGGCTTCCAGAAAGTCCATTAACTTCCAGAAAGTCATGAAGTCAAATGCTGCATAGTTCTCATATTACTTGTGTAATCCAATTTCCAGTATTGTTAAGACATAAAATGAACACACTTCCTTTTCCCCAAAAATAAATTAAGAGCACTTTCAAAACAATCATTTGTTCAATTCAGCGCATGTTACCCAACAATGGCAAGGATTTGCAAATTAACCTTTGTTCAGTAGTTAAAAGAAATTTATATTTGCATTTTTTTTTTCAAAAAAGGAAGGCCAGTACCTTGTTTTTAAAATTAAAAAATTAAGAAGTTTGTCTTACAGTAAATGTCCTCTTTTCACTCCAGAAGAATGTGATGTTGTATCTTATAATACACATAAGGCTAACATTTTACTTTCTTAACACTTTCTCCAAGTCCAGATGGTTAAAATATGTTAAATTCATGATAATAATGTGTGGTTGGTCTAAAAATAATACACGTTTAACACAATACAGAAGGGCATCATTTCCAGAAACCAATTAGTTATTTTAACAGTTCTGAATATTTCATGTTGGCAGTCATCAAATTAATCAGTTTTTTTATATATAGAATTCAGATTTCATTCACCAATAGAGTTGTGACAGTAAACAAAAGTAAAATCCATGTAAACATGTACACTGTTTTTAAAGTTGAATTTTTTGGTAAATCTGTTTTAAGGCTTTATATGGTGTTAGCATATATAAATGATATTGAAACTTTTTGGCAGACAGCTCTTATTTAAGGACTGCAGACTATTTTTCCACAGCCTCCACCTGAAAAGATCGAGATATATTCATTGGTTTACTAGTATTTTATGTACTGTCTCTTAATGGAAGCACATTGCCTCACTCAGTTGTCTGACCCATTTTGTGGAATAGAGGTCAAACAAGTGGCCTGTCTCTCCCCATCTCCTCGGGAGAACAGTTTCTAGTAATCTGGTTTCTTTACATCAGAATATCGCTATTCCTCAATCTAACTCTGTACCAGTATCATTAAAACACATAACATCAGACAATTAAAAAAATACATAAACTTGATTTCTGTTCATTTAAGGGTCAACAAATGACACCGCAATGTATCTTGTGCCTTTGGTGGTGGGCAGGCCTTCGTGGTAGTGTGTGAGGCGTCCTGGGTGCATCAGGGCCCACCCCTTTCGTGGGGCCTGGATAGAGCAGTTGTATCGGAGAAACCGGCAGCCACCACCCTTCGCAAAAAGAACAAAATGGTAAAAGTAAGCTACTGGCCCACAAGGTTAAAGGAACAGCCATCACAGCGTTCTAACCCACAAACACCAATTAGAATATGAGCAGCCTTGAATTATCCGTCATGAGAATGAAGTAAAATAGCACTTGAACGCATAATTTTCTATGGGTGTGACTACAGAGAGAGTGGATATAAACTCAGTGGAAACTGTCTGCTGGTGCCAATGTGACGGTCATAAAAAGCTATCCGAGTTTCATTTTGAACGTCATTAAAAAGTACTGTCGGCTCAATTATCCCTATTTTCACATATCATGTAGTTTCATTGTTTCTCTTTCATTTTAAAGCATGCTTAAAATTGCAAACCACTTTTGCTTTAAAAGTTGTTGCAAGGCTAGGGCAAGATGAAAAAACATCTCCTAACCAATTACTTTACAGCTGAATTCAGACTCTACTCTCTAAAGATAAAAAACATGTGGAGTAACCCACTGAAGCCTTATTTTGTCTTCTTTGCAGTTGATGCAGGGTATTACTAAACAACGCATAAGAACATCACATCTAAGAATATAAGGCTTGTTTTATTCCTCATATACCCAACATGCAAAGCAGGACAAGATGAAATGCTGAGAGAGAAAAAATCTGTATAGTGCAAATATTAGATGCATTGCTAATATCATTATTGGAACAAGTAATAGGTTTATTCCATGCTGAAAAGAGGAGAAAGAAAACATAACCTTTCAGCCGTGGAGCCTTCTTCAGGTGTCACCTGAAGTCTTGAAACCTTCTTCAGGTGTCTTGACACCTGCAGAAGGCTCCACGGCCGAAACGTCGTGTTTTCTTTCTTCTCTTTTCAGCATGGAATAAACCTATTACTTGTTCCTTTGCAGCCTACGCATGCTGACGCAGCGACCCACCCGAACTAATATCATTAATGTTTCTTAGAGTTGATCTACTGAAGCACAGGAGTTCCAAAGCATTAACTAAGGTGGTGAATGTGATATACAAACAGCACAGACAATAACGTATTAATAAAACATGCTGCAGCCAATGTAGTTAAACCTATCCAGGTCACCTTCAGTAAATAACTTTTCTCTTTTTTCCAGTTGCGTACACCAATCCTATTCTTGGGGTTATTTTCTTAATTATATCTAAAAATTCATAGCTCCTATGTCCATATCGCACAGAGCAAACCGCGTCAATTCTTCGCACAGGACTTCTGCGAGACGGCCTTGTTCGCTGTGGGAATATGGGCTTGCAAAGGATAAATGGACTCATGGCAACCACAGAGCTTCAAACTCACCTCGTAATCAATCCCAACTTGGTTCAGAGCAATATTAATAGTAAAAGTGGACGCATCGTGATGAGGCTTTAAAAATGGCTGTTCATCTGGTTTATACCTAACTACAAACGCCAGTTCAAATTGAGCCTGCAAAGAGAGACAACAGCAGCATAATGCAAAAGGAGACATGCAGCATTCAAGCTGAAAGCAAGGCAGCCATGACGGCTTTGGCCCTTACCTAAAACACACCAGCAAAGGTTCCAAGACTGGCATTCCCAGAAAAGAAAAAGACAGACAGAACTGACAGGACACCTCCTCCTGCATCTTTGGACACTAGATTAGGACCCTGGCTTTCCACGTGCTCTGCGTTGGTACAGCTGTGTACTCAATTACCTGATAGTCAGTGTCTTTGCTGTTCAGAGCTATGTTAATTGTAAAAGTGGAAGCATCATGGTGGGGCTCGAGCAGTGGCTGCTCGTCAGGTTTGTACCTCACCACAAAGTTGAGATAAGAGGTACACTGTCCAAAAGAAGAAATGGAGGTCAGCAACAAGCACAATATTGCTACATCCACAGGTGTTCAGGACCAGAAAAACACCCTGGTCATGACTGTCTGATAATGCCATGCATGTTTTTCTTCAATCAAACCAGTTTTTCTTATTTCTTATAACTTTGTAAAATCTAAAACGCAAGACAAAGCAGGTGATTCAGTCTTGCATTTTAAAGTAACGAAATCGTGTATTTAAGGTTTCATGGACTGACTCTGTTCAGTCTCACAAATATCTGAGGGTTTTATATCGTGAACACACGATTTCGATGATCAAATACTTTGGACCTGTTGTATTTAAAACAATTAAGGCAATATTTGGCTCAAATAAATGATTAAGACTTTGGGCATAGTGGGAATCAGAATGAAACCTGTCCAGGAGGAGGACTGAGAATTGCTAGTTTGATATATTACTGCTCTAGTGTACTTTGGCAGCATCTTGTTGCAAAATGATTTGTTTAGTACAGCTTGATGTTCTGTAAAACAAAAATGATTTTTGGATTTACAACTCAGAATTATCTAACACTTCTTGGGATGCTGGGTTTTCCTTCTAAGACTGAAGCAGAATGATTAGAAATTCAGAAAAACACATACTTTTTCCGTAGTATAGTGAAACTGAAAAGTATAAGCATTTTTTTTTTTAATCAAGACCTCGGTTTCTCCTCAACCGAGATTCAGAATATACAAGTGATTTTTTAAAAACTTTCTGGGACTCCAAGCACTTACTGCAGAGATGCATTACAATAATTGGTTGAGTGGATCTTCTTTCTCTGCAAAGGAAACTGAGTAAATACACACAAGAATGTTAAAGCTGAACTACGAACTATTATTTCTGTATGAAGTATGAATTTAATAAAAAAATATATGAATACAAAGAATATTATCACACACCATTACTATATTTTCAGTGTTCAGGGTGGCTTACCTTGGTGTAATAGCCTGGGTACATTTTCTCTGTAACTGGAGCAATGTACTCTAGCAAGAACTTGTGCCACTCCCTCTCGTAGCCAACCTGATTCATGTGAATGTCTATTGTGGGCACATTTTCATAACCCCCTTGGATCCTAGTATCCTGGAAAGGGACAGATAAAAAAATACAATAGTGATTAGGCTGCGTGCTACCTTCTGAACAAAATTTACTGATCTACTGAACCACAGATTCATACTTATCATTTAAGAGTCCTTTCAAAAGCTTCTGAAGGTTTTTCTACAGTCATTTTTAGATTTTCAGTTTACCTCTAATTGTTTAGATATAACAATTAAACAATATCCTATTTTATATTCAATTTTTTAATGGTTAAACAAACAAATGTATAAAATCTGCACCATCATTGAAAATATATTGAAAATCTTTGAGAATACAGCATCTGTGAAAAAACACACTCAGGATGTGCTTCTACTGAGACATAGGATTTGATACTGTCCATGTATTAGGCTTACATTACCAGTCAACTTACCTCATTGGAGCCATGTGACCACTGTCCAAAATGTTCCATTTCTTCAACAAGATGATTACAGCCAACATCACTTATGATTGGAAACCAGTAAACATCTGGACATGGCTGTTAAACAGAGAAATGTTTCAGTTTGGGATTCAATGCCTGCGATAGTGAACCCTACTGTCTGCTGTACATGTTAGTTATGATGAGATCAGTACTTTTTTTATTGTAATTTTATTAATTTAACATGAGTACTCCTTTTTGTTCCATGTGCTAATGATCCCCAGATTAAAAAATAAACACCTGTCATGTTGTGATTTTGAAAACAGGGGTTCTTCCAACCATAGCAAGCAATTAAGGAAAACAACAGTCCGATTGAAATGAAAAATGAACTATATTTCATTAATGGAGGCCAAATACAGCTTATGCAGGATAATCTAAACCCAGGAGTCTAGATAAACAGGGTGGAACAGATACTCACTGTTTCTATTAATTTGTCTTTCATCATCCTGCTGTAATTCACATGAATGTATCTTTCTTCCCAATCCTGTCAAACAATCAGAGAAGGTCAGACTAAGGAAACCGATTTACAGACAGGGACATTAAGTTTCACTTTTAAGATTTTATCAGACACAGATCTTCAGTGTTATTCCTTCCTATAATGTGAAAGCAAAGAGCAGTTAAGAAACATATACACTTGGGCATTGGCCTACCAGAAAACCTGTGTAATCTTTGTAAAAGTGTATAATATAGAGTAGAAGTTAGAAACATCAGAGCAAATTGGTGTAAGCACTGGTGATAAAGTGTCTATCTGTAGGAATGTGTTGAGAGGTCAAACTATGACTCAACAATCCTTCACCCAAATTTCAGCATTTTATGAATACAGTAAAAACTGCACCTGCTTTCACTTTTCACTTTCACTTTCACTTATGTTTCTGCTTTTTTAAGTATCTAAGAGCACTACATCAGCAACAACAGTGCTGAAAGTTCCTTTGCTCTTACCACAGGATTTTCAAAGATCTGCCAAAGGTCATTGTGTAGGTGAGAGGTCTGGTAGTTTTCAGTGGAAAGGATGTGTCCAAACTCCTGTCTGTTGGTAACATACATGAAGCCTCCCTGAGGGAAAATGTTTGAGCGAACGATGAGAGGCAAATATCAAACATGTGTAAGGACATGCTTTATTCCATTTTCTTCTCAGGTCTGTATATCTCTGCACATCATATTCATGAAGTTATCATTAAACACATGTACCAGCTCCCAGCCATTTTCTTAAAGCAAAAATCATTTTGTTTAAAACAGTGACAAAGTGAACAGGAAATTAGATCTTTTAAATGAGAAAGCTGACAGGCTTGACAACAGGGCCTTTTAAGGCCTAATTAAGACCAGGTAGTCTGACTGCTAGTTATATTTCCCACTGATCCCAAGATGGGTGTCTTTCTCATAGCAATTCTTTCTGTACATCTGCAGCAACCTTAAGACAAACCTCTTGGAAGTACAGACCTGGTTTCGCACATTGTGGCAGAAGGCCATATCAGGGTCCAGATGGGGAGAACTGAAGAGGTCCTTGGCCAGGAGCTCTGACTTCAGAACACTGCCTTTGATGAGGTAGATGCTGGAGATGTAGGGCACATTCCAGACCCCTCTGCAGCAGGAAACACATGACCAGAGAAATGCAGTACAGCAGTCAGTACTGTTGTATTATTCATCAAATGATATTTAAGACAAAGAATAGGAATCCTGCCATCTTTATGTCATTCTAATTGAGAAATGTATACTACTACAACCTCCCGACCACATGAAAAAATTAAATCAAAGCACCCCCTACAGAACTGACAATATTATCTGACATTGAAACTGGCCTTTTGTTCAATTTGGCAGACATTTGCACTCTGCATAATAAATATACTGTATTTTTATTTTTTTTACCAGATAATAGGAAGATAATTTAAATGGTTAAACTTACACCCTCCTTCCTTGAACAATGTCCACATAGTCCTCAGACCTGGCATAATACCCTTCTGCGCTAAGAGCACCCCAGAAATTAGACCACAGCTTCCCATGTCTGGTCATCAACGGGGTTATTATGGGCCTTCAGGGGGAAAAGGGTGCAAATACACTGCGTTACAAACAACAAAGATTGCTCAGTTGCATTTATTTTGATATAATTTGTGTATCGCCTCTATCCACACTCATCCATTTAACTGTCTAAACCCATCATTTCTTACCCACAGGCAGACTTGTAAAGGGCAGTGGGTGCAACATGTAGCCAATTACTCTTTATGGATGCCAGATGTTCTCTTAACAAATTAATGCTTTTATATGACATCCAACTAAAATTACCAAAAGAGGGATTATGTTCTATATATACACATACAGTATGAACTGAATGGAGTCTCAGATTAAGGTTACATGTGAAATAGAGAAAATAACATTTACTTGTTCTGTTCAATTAGAATTTTGAGGGTGTTTGCATTTTTTACAACAACTTCCACGTCCACACTGAAGTAATACTCGCAGTCCGTGTCCTGCCGGCACACATCTCTGGAAGAAATCACGAAGACCCATTAAGGACTGAGCACCTCAGTACACAGAAAGCACATACAGGTGTCACAGTAGGTGTCTGGTTAATAGAAGAAAAAAGTCTAGCTAAGCATCTAAGCTTTATAGCTAAAGCTAAATTACACCAAAATACACACCATATGGATGACCATGACATGAACTTAAGATGACAAATAGATGTTTGTTGCTCTTAATAGACCTGTCTGTTTTTAAAGTTTTTTACACATTTTTAGAACAACTAGAAAACAGACAAAATAAGATCAAAATTTTACAGATATTTTTAGGATTCAAGTCATAATTGGCATTGAACTCACAATATATCACTTAGCTTTTAGGAACTATTTAATGTTTTCATGACTGATCGTCTGACACTAAACGTACATTCCCAAATTCCGTGGTGCTGCGCTGTCCAGCTCTTCCTCTGGACCAATGACTTTCACAGCGCGATACTCTGTCCCATGATTCTCCAGGAATGACTTGACTTGCTTTTCATGATGAGGCTCCTAAACCACAAACCAGAAAACAATAAAAGGTGCTGCCTGAGAGCAGATAACTGAGTATTTTCACTCCTAATGAGAAAAGCATGATCACTTCTCGCATGGGTTAATTTCTGTGATCCTAGTCCAAACAGTAACATCTTAGATCATGCAACAGATGAAAATCAATCCCATAAATGTATTGCCACTAAAGATGACTGTAAGAAAGGCCTTACCAAGGGCACTGCTGCTCACACTGTAAGACGCCAGGCTAAGAAAAGCTGTGTTTGCACTAATTAGACACTAGAGGGCTCTGGACTTTCCTCTCCTGGCACCTCTTCAGCTCTGACAGCAGTTACAATCACACTCATTTGGACCCTGGGTTCTCGATTCTTTACTGGGGGTTAGGAATCCAGCAGGTTTTCTATATTTATTTATGTTATGGAAGAAGTGTTAAACTAATTCAATTAAGATTTAGTTGTTGTTTTTTTCTTTACAACAAAACACTGGACTCAGTGTTGATAACTCCTGCCTTATATTGATGAAGACTGATAACATTGTTACATTGTATAGAAAAATATGGAAAAACCTTAATATCTAAGAAAATAAAGTCTGAAGAGCATTGGTTTCTTTTTACAAAAAAGGTTGGGGGGACTAATCTGAGGAGGACAATTCTTGAGCAGTAATTTGTGAATCCTTTACCATTTACCAGATACCCTTCCATACATAGAAAAATGTGCCTTTGTGATTTGTCTTAATAAAATGGCAAATATGTTAAGAAAGTTATTAGTTTAACACTTATTAATATATTTAAAAATCAGTTATTATTATTATTTTATGTATTATATATACAGTACTACTATAGTTACACATCTTAAGGCTGACACAGATTTTGAATTTTACCACATGACTGCAAATATATATAATTCTCTGGTCATGAAGATATCTGACATTGTTACTCCAGTAGAAAACTGCATGTACACTCACATGATTGTATATGAAGAGCTTAAGCCTGTCTTTGGGGTATTGGAGATTCAACAGACGCTCAAAGAACACCGTCACAAAGGGAGTTGGTTGCTGAATGAAGATCCCTACTAAGACCATGGGGTATTCGCTCTCCTGTATGAAAGAGAAATAAATAACTGCAATGGAAATTTCAGATGCTTTAATCAACAATGAGGCAGTTTCTAAGCTGTGAATATGAAACAGACTGCAGCATGCAGTACTGGGTTCCCACATTTACAGAAAAGATCACCAAAACCCCAAAGCTATTCAGTCCTTTATTATAAAAAAATCAACTTTTAAGAATTAAAATTGTTACTAAAAAATATATGAAAACTAATTCAATTTTTACATCCATTCATACTTTTTTAAATCAAAAGAATTTTCTTTTAAGCCAAATAGTTACATATAATATTTCTGTAAAACTATTCTGTTGATAAGGTATAAAAGAACCACTAAAAATACTTAGGCATTAGCCAGTACACAGTACAAGGAATGTTTTGGAAACACAATAAAAATATTTATTTGACCTAGTAATGCCTACCTTGAGGCCAGAGAGAAGTTTCTGGTCCTCATCACACACAGTACAGCCAGTTTCAAAGGTCCACACTCGTGGGATGTAATTACCAAGGTAGTTTAGCTGGAGCTAAGTAACACAGGTAACAGTTCAGAAAAGTAAGACCTTTATTATCAATAAATGACAGAGTGAGTGGATTGAATTTCTAGTTTACTGAGCAGCAGCATAAAATCACAGATACTAAACTGTTTTTTTTCACTATTCAGCAGAAACAAGGTACTGTATTTAGAAGTGTCTGCCAAAGCAAAGAAAGTTGTGCCATTGCCACCTTCATTTTCATCACAGTGTCAGCAACAATTGAAAATTAGGTGTTACTGTTTTATGACTGACAATTTAAAACAAAGAAGTAGTCAACTTTGTGAAGGAAACAAAATCGTTTTTATAGTTTATATCTACAGCAGAACTGTGATTGAGGTTGGGATTAATACTTCTGAGCTGTACCTTTGTAGGACCGTTGCCATGGACAACAACAGGCAGTGTATCATACGCGACGTTCCTGGCCCGAACACGACCGTCCTCAAACTTCAATACTACTTCATCTGGACGTAAAACAGGTACATGGAAGAAAGCAAAAGGATAGTGGAACTGTGTTCAATGCCTTTGATTTTGTCTTCTTAAATGTCACAAGGTAGTGGAAAAGGTAAATGTTACACATTATATGCTATAATATTAAAAAGACAAAGTAAACATGTGTCGGCACAACCAAGGAATCATCAAAAAGACCAAAGCACAATTTAAGGAGGGGCAGCCTCAGCAGTCAAGGAAACGAAGAAGGGAGTGGTTCATAATTAGGGGCTGATACCTATTGTGCTGTGATTGAGAAAAGCTGCCATGTGATTAAATACCCAAGAACACCTAAGGCCATTCCACACGTTCTGCTTTTCTTTCTAGAGCTTTGTTTTGTTATTTCAGGTTAAAAGTTCTCTGGAATTTTAGAACAAAGACAACATCCAGTAAAAGTTGAGGAAATACAGCGATAGTAAATGTACAAATCCTTAAGTGCACAAACAAGTGATTTAATGACAGTACCTTCTTTTCAAACTCACCACTACCAATTCATGTATTTATAGACATAGGTTTGCATGACACTAACTGATATCCCTGTTTAATACCTGTTTCTGCTTTCATAAGCATGCATATTTGGATACAAGTTTATTTTCCCTAGATCAATTAAAAATGCTTGAACAAAAAATAAAATCTGCTTTGCTTTTGTTCCAACAGCTACAAGCATGTCTACAAGGGATTATTTTCAAGCAGTATTTGTAATTCACTGTATTTACTCTAATGTCTTTGAACCTAAAACTATACTACGAAAAATACCTTGTTCAAGTCAATCGCCACTTAAGCAATAGGTCACAGAAACTTCTTTGGAACTATGTAATTTATATACTGCGAGACAATAATAGACATATTGTTAGACAATTTGCACCAGCAAATCTGACCATGTGCCACAAAAAATAGAATTATTATTTTTTTTAATTTCAGGCAGAAAACACTAGGCCTATCATTTTGGGTCCAGGAATCCAGTTTTCATTACTTCTAAGATGTATGAAATTAGTCGCTAACAGAAGGCAATTAGAGTCTTGAGTTGTAAGATCTCAGTGGGCTCCAAGTTAATTAATGTCAGTCCCAGGCAGCTGTTTCTTCCTCCCTCCTCAATAACCGATAATAAGTATCTGTTCGCTAGTAAAAAGGAAGTTGAAAGGCAACGCCTGTGCTGGAGCAGGTTCCTACTGAGCACCAAGGCTACGTGTGTCTACACACATCTCTCAGCAAACTCATAAATTCCAAGCACAAGCACAGCCCCAGCCAGCAGCACTGCTGGGCAGCTTTCCAGGAAAGTAGTGACTGCTGGCTCAGTCTAGTCAGGCTCACAGCAAAAAAATGAAGGTGTTCAGATCTTTGTCATAACAAATGCGGCTTTTCCTTTTCTGTGAGGGTCTTAAAACCAGCGTTCGAAAAGGGACAAAAAAAATAACTCAATGAAGATGCCTTGTCTTAAGACAGTTTCCGGACATTCCCCAGGAACTCTGGAGTGCCCAAACCCAAAGTAAACAAAGCAAATGAAAGTAGCAGAACCTTGAGTTTCCCATGAGGAAACTGCTCTTTTCTGATACTGTATAAGCATGTCTAGCACACAAAACTTAGATAACTTCTATTAAACTGCTTATGTGTTCAGCCCTCTTACTATTTTTTATGTCAGACTTTGTACCCAACCACACAATAGGGATATATTCTTAGGATCAACTACATCTTTTTCCTAAAGAGCTGGATCAATAAATGGGAAATCTAGTAAATGTTCCACTTTTTCAAATGCTTTTCAACGTCACAAGGAAGTGTAAATTCTACCAAATCTTTTTTATCATGTTTTTTTCACATTGCAGATTAGGCTTGTAAATGTCATTTATAAATGTTTTGTAAATTAAATATGTTCTATACATGAATTGAGTAACAGAAACAAAAATGAGAATCTACTGCAAATCTACTGAAGATTAATTAAATGTTAGTAACACCCTTATCTTGACAACAACATGAATCTTAACAGGGTGATTTGAAGACATTAGCTTGTTATTCACAATTCCTAATTGTTAATAGTATAGTTCATAACTTTTTAATAGATAGTTTATACTCATGTTCGATACCTAAACTGAAGTGTTGCCATTTTAAATTATATCTGTGCAATGCTTTTACCAAAGACAAAACAACGTGTTAAAGACCTTTACAACAGCCTTACCTAAAGCTCCATGGAGGTTCTGGAATATTCTGCACTTGCTGTCTAAAGTAATGTTTATATTTTTCTGGGGAAAAAAGTAAAACAATAATTTACTACACAATCAATTTTTACAAAAAGAATAACAAACTCAAAATTAAAGTGAAGACAGAAAAAATGCTGAGAGAAAAGCTAGTAAATATGATAATACATATGATATATTTTCATAAACTACATTCAGACATGTTTAGAAGACACAGCATTGAAAATCATTCGGTAAAACTTAATTTAACACTAAAAATTAATGTAACTGCAGGCTCTTCATACCCTTTTCTCTGGGTTGATGTAAATCTGGGTGTAAAAAAGCTGGTCACTGTCATCGTCTTTTCCACTCCAGTCTTCAACCATCTTTTTAATGTTGGGCACATAGCCAATGAAGCCTGAAAAGACAGACATTTACTGATGGGCTCTGAGCTTTGCTGTAAAAGTGCCACAATTATTAACACACTGCAAAGTTCAACTAGTAATGAAAGTACATGATATAAGAGGAACGTCAAACTCTGATTTGAGCTTATGAGCAAATTAATTCAAATTCAGAACATTCCTCAGCTTCCTTTCCAGAATCCGGTCAATGGCTTTCGCTCAAACGCATGGGAAATCTTTAAAGAGCAAAACCGGACACTTGCCTCCTGAACCAAGGAATCTCTTGCCCTCTCTGAAGTAGGGGTACTTGTCCTCGAGGTGGCGGTCAGGCCAGATGAGGGTCTCCGCAGAAAACACCACCTTGTGCCGAGTCTGGTGGAACTTCTTCAGCAGCTCTTTTGGACCCGATGCAAAGGCCACATCATAGCTGCCCACATGTGGAGAAACATCATTCCACTGAGTCAAGACTGTGACCCTCCCATTGATCTCATGCATTTACCACTAAGAAATCAAACTGTTTACATCGTGTCAACTTAAAACTTTCTTATGGGTATATTGATGATGCTGAAAGACTGTATGACATGTTAGCATCTTGTAATCTGAAAAAGATGTCCTTTGCATTAGTGGCTTTAAATAAACTGGTTGATACTGATGATTACACTCCTTATATTTTATGCTTATCCCTAACCAAGCAACACTGCAATCAGGTTTGATACTTTGCATACCAATTAGGGATAGGATAGCATGCTAATCGTGCCGTGAGGTGAAAATCTGGGAGCTTATAAAAAAAACAGGCTTAATTTCTACCTGTCAATGAACAGGATGATCTGATCTTCCTTTTCCATCTTCTCAAGAGCAGATTTAAGGAGCCGCACCTTCTGGCCCCCTCCTGGTGGAGTCAGGTAGCCCCCACCTCTCCATTTCTCTCCTCTTCCTAGCACCTTCGAAATGAAACAAAAACCCTTTGCGTTTCCAAAGAACACTTTTCAAACTAAAGGCCCCCTAATTCAAAAACTACACAACATTTATCTAATGCATCATTCTATTTAGTTTCTGTTACTACCCTTTTGGTTGCACAGGCTGTAGTATACTAAAATAATTATCATCTCACATTATTGTGGATTCAGGGATGAAGACTTGAAAAATAAAATCCCCTAAAAAAACATCTACAGTATATATCGTTATTTTTTTAACATCAAGACTTTCCTTCAGAGTAAAAGAAACAGCCTTTTCTGCAATAAAACCTAATTGTTTTAATTACAATCTGAAAACCTGATGCTTCACATTTAGAATGTTAATGTAAATGGAGCGCGTATGGTTCATCTGTACCTTGATAGTGTAGTTGAAGAACTTGGCTGATCTCATGAAACGTTGAAATCCATCTGTCTCTTTGGTGGCAACAGTCAAGACTAAAAGATTTTCTGAAAAGAAGTTAAAAACAAAACAAATGTGGATGCATTTACAGTATTCACATAAAAAACTCTACCCGTAAACATTATACATTTTTGAATCACTTAAGGGATAATAAGGAGAACACATAATAAAACATTTTCAGCATCTCATTGCTTATTCAAATCATTGAATAGGGCATACAGGTGTGTCTTCAACACAGCATTTGTGTAGGAACGGAAACTAAGAAGGAATGAATCTCCGACTGAATTCAGGAAAGAAATCTTAGCAATGGCCTCGTGGGGATCTAGTACAAAGCCCCAGTCATAGCATGCAAGCCAATTCCCTGGGATGCCCCAAGAATGGTCTTTTATCCTTTAGAAAAGTACTGGATGTCGAAGTAACTCCAGTCCAGAATGCAGAGGAAGATAAGATCCTCTTGCAGCAGAGCTGCAGAACCTTTGCAAACCTCTATTGGCAACAGGTACAGACACACGGAGGCAAGATTGCAGGCAGACCAAGGAGGCTCCCGAAATGCCACCACACTGTGAAATACTTCACCAAACCACCACCAAGAACCGAACTGAAAGGTCAGGGGTTCGTAAGCCACCTGGTCAGTTCATAAACCGCTCAAGTCGCACTACCCTCTCATCCTTATTTATCAAAACGGATCGGCATACCTTTGGATATAGTGTTGAGATATTTCTTTAATACTTTATAGTGTCACTTGTGGCAACATTACTTCTCACTCCCCTGCGCATACATGCATTTCCCTTGAAGAATCTGTATGAACGCAAATGCGGTATGTGTTCTCTTTCATTAGGGAATATTGCGTTTTTCCAAAAGAGAGGTCTGCTATTGTGAAAATCTCACATGTACAGCTCATCAACTATAAATCAGACTGTTTCAAGGTAGTAAATGAGTGCCTTTAGCAATAGTGCCCCCTACAAAGCCCTGCGTGCGGACGCACAGCTGGAATGTACCGACTGCTGCAAGAGGAAATCAGAACCGGGCTGCTGGCGGACAGTGGCAAACCTTTCGTCCCGGTTTACAGACACAAAACGCCCCCACTCACACCCAACCCACCGCGCAGTCCACACTGACTGGAACACATCGTCTTCTAGAAAAACGATCACGTTTCAACCTTAGCTTAAAATGTATTCATTTCTCAGCTGTACAGGCAGACATCCACGTCAGCAGCTACAGAAATCTCGAGAAAACTAAATATTCCATGGGCTTTTTCCACCAACGTTGTGCACGATATTAACTAGATTACCTACTATATTATCTAGATCAACAACAGTAGCACTTTTACAGAGTTTTCTTAAGAAGTCCAGAAACGTTTGACGGCTCCATACTACTGACTGAAATACCAAATATCCATTAAGATCGTGCCTGAAGGCACGTATACATGGCACGTCAAATGTAAGTGCCAAGATTTAAATGAAATTCTGTTGTGCTTTTTGTTTGTTTGTCGTTTTATTAAAGAAACTTTGAAGGCAGTATTTTAAAAATCTACTTAAATTACTGAGGTTAGAGCGGGGGAGTTGCTTTAAAAGTGCAAGCAGCAAGGAAATGTAGTGGTTAATTCCTCCCTAAAAGTTAAAAGGATTAATACCCTTTTAGCTGCAAAGCATTCTTTAGCTTTCGAGAATGCATTAACATCCTCCAGAAAGTGTTCATGCAATCGTGCATATCCTGATGAAATCACGCAAACTAATCTGTTACCCCCAGACGTTTCTTCGGGTTAACGGTAGCGTTACTTTACCTTCTGGTACGGGCTGCAGCTCTTCACAGTTCACCTTAACCAAAAGTATGGTTAATAAAATCCCCCATAACGGCATTAGTACCCCGGTCTTCATTTTTTCCTTTCCTACACCCTTTCGTTTCAGGCAATTTCCAGATTTCCTACGGCTCGCACTTTCGGTTCCTTATTCTTCCTCAAAATAGCTGTTCTTCCCCCCTCCGATTTCCCTGTTTTCGTCCCACTCTGAACCAGATTTGTTTAAGAGCCAGTGGGGTCGGAACTCCTCTCCACCCACAAGAGAGTTACCGCATCACCCGGGGATCCCACGAATCAGCAACGCTAGCCACCCCGACACCTCTGTCCACACCAGAGGGGGGTGGCTTTCCTGACAGAAACCTATGCCCAAGGAAAAAAAAAACATGTGGGAGTTGTGCACAGCTTCATCCCCTGAGAAATAATCTGGAAAAGAGTCTGGAATAATATAGTTAATATTTTAACTCCAGTTTGTAACTTTTTAAATGCAGTCACCCTTAGATGTCTGCGACTATTTCTTTTTTTCTAGAATAGCAGCTGTAAATCCTAAAACTTTGTATGATTAATACAATGCAGCCACAGAACAGCCTCACTTTCTCCTGCTTGTTAGCAAATCACGGTTGAAAAAATCTTTAACCGTTTTTTTATATATAAAATATTATTGTAAAACATTCCAGTTTCATTATTAACACTCCTCACTTTTTCAGCTTTTTATATTCGTCTTATTAATTTGATCTGTTTTGTCAACAGGCTTTCTAATGCATAAATGTGAATTTCTAGATGACTGAACCTCACCCCATTGGTTTTACATATTTCCCCAAATCATAATCAGAATTTACATGAAAAATACACTCAGTATATTATTGTCAAAACTATCTAATATCAATGCACGCTTTACAACTTTTTTCACAATTTGTTTTTAAATTGGGGCTTCCAGCTTTATAAAACTTTTATGAAAAGATAGATGTTGCTAAATTGTGACAGTTACAAGTAACTCTTCAACTGTTATTACTGAGGGATCATCTTCCAATTGGCCTGGGGATTTTTTTATCTACTGTATATTAATTACAAAATAATTATTTCCCTCCACTCTGCCATTCACTGCTACATAATATTCACACCCCACCTTCACACTGAATTGCGTTGTACCGAAGCAAAGGTCATAAACCATCTTGTGAAAACAAGATCATTGTTGTAAAAACTAAGGGAAGGGGGTGTTTTGCGACACTTCCGGTTGTTGTTTTGGACGCGGTTTACGGCACTCACGCCAGAAGTGTCGGAACTGGGACGGGAAGAGGAGTAGCAGCGCCTGGTGAAAATGGAGAAACCAGCAACGCGTTGACAAGGAAGGGGAAACGGACAGGCGGTTGCGATTCAAGGAGAGCTTAAAAATCGGAGGAAGCAAAATGCTGGAAAAAAATACATAGTGGGACTTAAATCGATTACATCATGCAAATCGAGAGATCTTGACTTTTTACACCAGATCCGTATGCAGTTTTCTGCGTAAATACAGCACCGCACACAAAAATAAACGTTTCTGCAGAATAAAACGAGGTGAGGTATGGCTCCAGCAAGGAACTCCAGTTTAATCGAAGCTAATCTGCTAACCAAGTATTTGCACTGAGTACGGAAAGTGCCAGAATTAAAACTTTGGGAAGTTGTTCGCTGCGGTAAAGCATGTAAGAAATTCTCTGCTTATATATTTTGTTTATAATGTACTCCGACCATGAAAGTCGCTATGAAAAAGCAGTCGATATTTATGGGATTTGGTGCGAATGTTCAACAAATGTGAACGTGAAATAAGCCGATATTAAAAGAGCGCTAAAATTTTATATTCAAGTTCGAAACCCGGAAGACTGTAAACTAGATTGCACACGACTCCAAGAAAACTCGATATCGAAACTGGGGGGAAAAACGCTGTAGATATACAAGGTACCTTGTGCTGTGAACATTGGAAGGATGCTGCACGTTAGTTGAAGATTGGATTTATAAAATATATATTTATATGGCTGACCAAAGAATACTGGGAGTTGGAAAAATGTACATACCCGTGAGTAGATGAAGCCTGTAAAATAAACGATGGGTGACAGAAACTGGTAACAGAAAAGCAATCAGTTTTGCATTAAGTTTTAGAATTAAACATATTATATAATGTGGCTTCAGCAGAGACTAAAGGGGCTGCCGGGGCTCTTGTCGAGCAGCTGGGCAAGGAGAGTTCTTGTTGGATTGCTGTTGTTCTTCATTATATACTGGTACCTCAGCTCAGATGGTATTTTGCGGATCTTCAGCAGTTCAGGGGAGCCTGGAGGAGCAACAGGCCAGTGCTTGCAGACAGAAATTCAGAGATGGAAGCAGGTCGCAGACAAAGGGGAGGGAATTATTATAACCCCACAAAGTAAGGTGGTTGTACCTGCTGTAGTTGGAAATGGACACTTCTTGGTGGACATTGATTCCAACAAACTGTGGATCTCCTCAGCCCAGTCTGGTTCTGCCCCGGTCTATCTGACGGAGTACTCGCCCTTGGTGGGCCTGAAGGCTTCCACGAAGCGCTCAGAGGCTGAGGCAGTTATGCTTTGGTTCCGTAAAGGCTCTGTTCTGTCTGCCCGCTGCACTCTGATGGGGCCTTCCCAGGCCACCCGGGACTGCGTCACGGTCAGAGAGGAGTTCATCGCCCACCGCAGCCGGCCCAGGGTTTACCTGCAGAGGATACACATCACCAACCCCTCCGACAGGACAGCCACCTTCGAGACCTTGGCCCCCTCCCCGTCCTTCGGGAGCAAGTTCTCGGCTAGCGTGGAGAAGGTGGAGGACAAGGAGTTCGTCCTCTCCTCGGGGAGGGTCCTGACCGAGAAGAAGCAGATCGTGCTGGTGGTAGTGGCCACAAAGAGACTGGCTGGCCGGCTGCATGTGGGTGCCAAGACGGAGTTTGTGGAGAACGTGCTGTCGGTGGTCCACACCTCTGAGCCTATCGAGGCATCCAAGCTGGAAGAAACCTTCACCAGGCTGAGGGACGGGGCTAAGAAGGAGATGGGGGATTTGCTGAGAATGAGTGTGGAAGAAATCTACCAGGACCATCAGCAGGCCTGGACAGACCTGTTTATATCTGGTAAGAGGATCAAGTCTGTTGAAGAAAGCTTCTGTTGTACTTTATCATGAGAGAGAACAGATACACGCTCATTAAATCTGCTTCACAAATTCCTCCTGCATAATTTATATTCTCATATATACAAACTTAATTGAAATGTGATGTTAGTAATGAAGTCGTTTCCAATAAGCATCTTGAAGTTTGAGTTCTGTGGTGTACCATATTAAAATTCAGGAACCCACCACTTTTTAATTTTTAGAACTTTAAAGCTTTTGTAGGGGAATATGAATAGGCTGTATACTGTGTTCAGTTTGACCTCTCCCTGGTGTGCTGGATCACATGGGCTCAGTGACTATTCTAGGAAATGGGCCAAGTTATAGTTTTTTCAGACGTCTAGATCCCTGCTTCAGCATTTTAACCTAGTGAAAAAAAAAACTCTGAGACGCATAACTTGATACAGTGTTTCTAACGCATTAAATGGTAAATTGTTTTAATTTAATCTAATATACTATCCAATAACTGATCTTTTTCTGCTTTTGAGGGGACTTTAGAAAACCTTGTTGCATTGTTAGAAATGTACTTGTGTGAATTTGGAAGACTTTTTGCTAGGAGTAATAAAATAAAAGGTGAAACAAAATAAATACCGGTACTCTTGAGAAACAAGTACTGAGCTGAAATTGAAAACCATACTGAAGTCAACATCTCATTACCCGGGGTAGTCCGGTGTGATGTAAAAGAATGAAATGCCAAAGCAAAGGTTTAATGATTTTTGTAATTTTCCTCTGGTGTAGATTTAAAAGAACTGGATTTCTGTTTTTTTTTTATAAATGCCTTTGTTTATATTATGAATTGTTACGTCAATGGTAGGCATCTACAGTGAGTATAATTTTTTTCCGTTTTGTTCTACCACAGGGGTGGAAATGAGAAAGATTATGGACTCTCACACGCCGTCCAGTGACACAGTGAACACCACGTTTTATTACGTTCTCTCCACCTCCACGGCGCCCCTGCTGGACAAAAGGATCACTGTGGAAGAGCGCGAGAGGCTGGAGTCCAGCCTTAATTACGCTGACCACTGTTTCAGTGGCCACGCCACCATGCACGCTGAGAACCTGTGGCCAGCGCGGGTCACCAGCGTCGCCCAGATCCTGCAGCTCGTCAACCTCTGGAACCTGACCCTGCAGAAACGGGGCTGTAAGGTGCTGGTGGCGGCGGGGGTTCACGGGGTGATGCAGGGCATGGTGCTGAGCTTTGGGGGGCTGCAGTTCACCGAGAACCACCTGCAGTTCCAGGCGGACCCTGATGTCCTCCACAACAGCTATTCCCTGCGAGGCATCCACTACAACAAAGACCTGATCAACCTGGCGGTGCTGCTTGACGCCGAAGGCAAGCCCTTCCTGCATGTGTCAGTGAAGCCTCAGGAGAAGCCGGTCAAGCTGTTTGCCTGTGAGGCCGGCTGCATGAACGAGCCCGTGGAGCTGACCTCTGAGGTCAAAGGGCACACCTTCCCCGTGATGGTGACCCAACCCATCACGCCTCTGCTCTACATCTCCACAGACCTGACCCACCTGCAGGACCTGAGGCACACCCTGCACCTGAAAGCTATCCTGGCCCATGAGGATCACATGGCCAAGCAATACCCTGGCCTGCCATTCCTCTTCTGGTTCAGCGTGGCGTCTCTCATCACGCTTTTCCACCTCTTTCTGTTCAAACTGATCTACAATGAGTACTGTGGACCAGGGGCGAAGCCCCTCTTCAGAAGCAAGGTATAGAAACCGGCAGTCCAGTTGACCCTGCTTTTTTGCTTGGGCACGGTTTTATTTTGCTTTTTTGCCCGTTTTCATTCTGACAACTGTCTTTGCCTTTTTTCTTTTCATTTTCTGGAGTGGCTGTCTAGTAACTCTCCAAACTGTTTTAGAAGGCCATTCTCAGGGAGTTTTTTTTTTTGCAAACGTTTGCTTTGCAGAGCCTTCCTTTTCTGCCATTTGTACGAGTAAATAAATCTGAAGAAAACTGAAAGGATGCAGCAGTCGTATTTAAACTACATCCTTTTTTACTGATAGTTAAAATAACATTAAAACTGGTTTTTAACACTTCTCAGCATCTGTTTCTAAAGTCTCAGTCTGTGGAAGCCTTTCTGCCTAATTGAAAGCGTCAGTGCAAGAGTATCGGCATGTCTTTGTCCGAGTTTCAATAACAAGAACTGAACCCTAGCTAAGACTCTTAATCAAAACTTTTATGTATTTATAATCCAGCATTACTTTTATAGAATTAAGTTTGCATTGGAGTCCAGAAATAAAGAATTGGTCATTTTCAGAATTCAGCTGGAGCTCATTTAAATGGAACTGCACATATTACATTTTTTGAAAAATGCTTTTCAGTAACAGTAGGTCACTTTAAGGTGAATACACCTTAAAGTAGACATTTAAATGTAAATATAGTTCTCCAATAGGTATAAAACTGTAAAATAAGATAAATCGTAATGGGAAATTAGTGTTTTGGCTTCAGTTAGGGCATTAATGGAGTGAATCTGATTTAGTGACTTTTAACAATGAATGACAATACATGAGATTCTATGGTACCAGAAGCATTGGTTTAATTTATCTTCAGATTTTAAAATTGTGCTTCCACTGATGTCTTCAAAATTCTGGGTTTTGGAAATATATTCTCACAAATCTTTTTTTTCCCCTTACACTTTGGTGCTTTAATACACACAGCTCTCAAGTTTGAATACAGTTATACAAGTTTTGTGTGTGTTAAAGGACAGCTCATATCTCTTTTTTTCTAGATGCATTTTCTGGTGTGTACAGAGTGGGACAATGGTTTGGACAATGGTCTACCACAGACGTAGCTCTGAAAACGTCTCACAAGTCAAGGAAGTACACTTGTGTAACACAACAGAATTTTGTAAACTTGCTCTGCATGGGGCAGACTGTTCCCTGACAAAGCAGACCTGACAAGTACTTTCTGATGCTTTGAAAAAAAAATGTAGATCTTGAAGTACTTGAATGAGCAACATGAGTGTTCAGGTGGTAAAACCACTCCTTAAAATTCACTTCTTCTAAAAAGTACTTCTTGCTTGTCTTGTTTAGTTGGCTAATTTGCACACCTTTGTTAAATTTTAACTGCCGTTGACCTTTCATCACATTCTTTCAACACTCTTCATGGAGTACTATGTGGAGAGTCATTGATATTGTATGACTGTTTATTCAGGGTACTTCTCTACAAATTGTGTTACACAAGTTGCAATAACACTTCTTAGCTGACATCAGACTAATCGCTAACAGAGGTATTGCTTTTTATGGTTTCTTGGTGTGTGAGTTTTTCATTGATTTGGTGGAATTAAATCAATAATAATATTACAGAAGTTGGGTGTCTTAATTGTGTGGCGACAAAGACGCTGTTTCATTTGTGAAGATTTATCCCAGCAACTGGTTTGCACTGATGCACTTTCTGTATTGAAAGTTTCAGTTTCTTTACAGAGCTGCTTTGCAGTTTGATGATACAAATTTCTTATGTGTTTTGGCAATAATGCCTGATATTTTATATACTTAAATATAGAAAGTACATTATTTTCAAAATTATTTTTAATTAAATTAATTAAAAATATATTTTTTAGAAATCTCTTTGACCATAGACAAAACTTGTGTCTTTTTAGTCTAATTCAATCTCTGCATAAAAAAAAATTGCCATAATTTACTACACCTACATTTCATTAATGTAAATGAAATGTACATTAATTTCACATTTAATTTAAATGTTAACCACTTTCTTTTTAAGACACAAGGGTACTGACATTACGAAACACCAACTTTGTTGTTACTCATAATTAAATTTGCAATCTTTTCTCCCTTACAGTTTTAAACATCTTACATTTTTTTTAAATTAAATATATCATTAGAATGTATCGTTTAATATATGATTATAAATATATTAGAACACACTTCTAAAAGCATTGAACTAATCTGATATTATTGGCATTAAAAAGGGAAATGCAGCTGTCCCATTGGTAAACTTTAAACAACAATACATTTGAAATCAGTGATTAGATTGTTTGACCATACTGTTCTGCATACAGTAGCTTCAATTTTTTGTTTAGGCTGTATCTAAGAGCGTTTATTTTGTTGCTGCTATTAGCGGTGCTAATGAGTTATAAGTGTCTTCGAAAAAGCTAATATTCCACGTACACAGGAAGACTGTGGTCATGGAGAAATCTATGCTAGCCTGGCAGGTGTTTTTCTCCATCAAATATCTGAAACTTAGTGCTTGAACCTTTTGAAAGAAAATGAACTTCTTGTTTCCATTAACTTCCTGAAAGAACCGTCTTGAACTGTGCTGAATAATTCGTTTTTTTTAATTTTGTTTATACTCGTTTGTCCCCCTAACCTGACAAACCGTAAATGTTTGTCTTTTTAAGAATTCTTAACCATTGTAATTGACCTCATTTTACTTTTACACTAGAAAAAGGTGTTTGTGCTGTTTTCTGTAAGTACATTTCTCAGGTTTAAGACATATGAAATTTAAGATTCTCTGGGATTCAGGGGGCAAAATACATGACATTAAGCTTTTCATCACAGTTTGATGGAATAAGATTAATAAGACATTAACACCATTGCTATTTTAATGACAACTTTTAAACCTCACCAGGTAATGACCAGCAATGATGACGTATGAGACGGTAAGAAGAAATCATCAGATACACGATCTGAAGGACCTTCAAAGAATCCATCCAGAATATGTTTGGAAGTTGCGTGTGTGTGAAAACACTTTTAAATTTATTCTTATATTTATTGTTAAGTGAAGGGTTGGGACGAGCTTAATTTTCTTTACTGGTGTTGGTTTCATACAAAACAGGAAGTAATATTGCTGTTAGAAGCATGTCTTTAATTTACTGGTGACTACAGATAATGGTGATTTTGGAAAGGATGTTACCTTCAGCTTTTGACTCCATTGATTATAACAGGGTGACCCCTAGATGAAATTCAGGTGGTCACCACTGGAAAGGGGTTAGCACTCAGTCGCCAAAACTCAACAGGAGGAAAACCGTGTTCCATCTTTAACGCAGGTTCATTTCATTCTTCCCTCATTGTCTGCAGAAAGATTTATTTAAATAATTGTATCTTGTTCTCCCGAGACAAGTTATTTATAATACTGCATTTATAGTGGATTATTAAGGCTAATTTTATTCAGCTAATAGCTGAAGGGTTTTGCAAACCTTAGAGCTTTCTAACCATGCACATAAATGTCTTCATGAAGTTTCCTGTTTTAATTTTTTCTTAAGAAGTTATATTGTTGATGAGCAGTAGGACAGTGAAAAATCATCTGCAGGTAATTACTGAATAATACTGTCAAAATATTATGACAATCCAAAGGGATTGAATTAACTGTGTAATTATGAAGTTCTGATGAAATTCTAGACTGCAGTTCACATAAATCACATATACAGTAGCCAAATATTAGGAGAGGGTTGTTATTCAGCAGGTCTATACAGTTTAAATGCCAGAGGTAAATTAACTTTCCAGGGTAACTCTAGGTTGGTCATTGTATAGAATGGTAATGGGCCTAGAATCATTTAGATGTCTTATAACTGCTTTAATTCTGATCATTTACATAAAAATCAACAGAAACCCCAGGTCCCAAGAGAGGATCAGAATAGCATTTTAATGCTTCATTTAGATTTTGAAGGTGTTGTTTTATTTTATTTTTGAATGAATTGATGTCTTTAGTATTAATGGATGTATCTCACAGTCCTTAGTTCATTTAAAGACAAACACTCTCATTGTGTTACGCAATAAGGGCTTATTAAGTTTGTGGTTGCCATGACAAATCACAACTTTCATGCTTGGAATTCTGTATTGTTTATAAGACTTGTCTTTTACAGAAGGTTGTATCCTGCCTTCACCACTTCATAAGAACATAAGAAGGTTTAGGAATGAGTGGAGGCCTTTCAGCCTTCATCCAGCCCTTTTGCTAGTTAGCACTTCAGTGATTCAAGGATCTCATTCAGCCATTTCTTGAACAAAGCGGGGGTGTCTGCTTCTCCAGCATGGCTGAATAGGCTCTTCCAGGCCTTCGCAACCCAACAATGTCACGGAAATCTGGAGTAAAAAGCTTTGAAAATCACCCTTTCGGTGCTTTGGAGTTTCAGAAAGGTTTCAGAGAATATATTGAGTAAATTACCTGTATTCCCTTTTTTAATGACCCGGCTTGGATTTATAGAATTCTGTTTTGTTCTCCATGGTGAATATTCAAAGGAAACTCCTTTTGTAAAAATCATTACTGGGTTGAAATCACATAATTAACACTTTGAAGATTAAACACATACAGAATGGCTGAATTGTGACCAACAAATTCAGATTGTGCCTGTTAATGACACATTTATAGAAATCATTAGTTTTTTTTTGTGAGGCTTCTTCTCGAAACTGTGTGCAATTATGATTGAAGGTCTCCGTGTTTGAAAGTTATTTCAGACCATTTTAATAAAAAGGATTTAAAATAAATGGGTGTTCAAGTGGATTCAAATGCTGTTTTTTCTAGATCCAGAATAAATGAAGAAAATCAATTTCATTTGTTTTATTTATTCTTCTAACCCCATTTCCAACTCACAGGAAACTGCCAGACATATCTTCATCCAGATGAACTAACATGGCTTTGAGATTTGTCTTGTTCAGCAAGGCTGGCATGTGTGAACTTTATTGCCACTACAAAGGCAATTGCTTCTGTAAATATTTAAGCATTACACAACCAATGTTCTCATGAAAGCTGAGGCAGCCACACCACTAGGAAGCTTTCTATCTCAAAATGCATTTCATTTCCAGCCTGACAACCACCCCTACCCTGTCTGTATAACACTGTTGCACATGCTTGTATTACAGACCTCACAAAAATAAAGGGCCACAGCTGTGATGTGGAACCTCCTGGCCTATACACCAGCACATCAAAAGGCTATCTAATTCTAATGAGCAGTGAGTAGACGAGGCCATTACACTCCTCAATTAGTCGCCCCTGCAGAAACGCAAATGCAAGCATATGTTAGCCAGTGGCCCAAGAGGACAGGGATATAATTTGGGGCAATTGCAATTATGTATCACACAAAGCACGAAAGGGCTTTTGCTGATATGAAGAAGACCTATTTCAAGGAATGGAGACAAAGAGTTGTCTCCAGCAGCATCAGCTGTGCTCCCGTACTTGTCAGAGCAATCAGCCAGGGAGTAGAATGGCCAGGACTAGGGAAAGCACAGGCTTGTTGTCCCTTGATCCTATTGTTCTTTTTTACATTGGTCCAGGGAAAGAACATTAGAAAAGGCTTTGGTTAGCAATGAAAATAGACCCAAACCATCTGAGGAGTTAAGCGATGAGACTGCGGTGACATCGGTATACATTTCTACGTAGCTTTGGAAGGCTCATAAAAATCGTAAAATTTCAAATGAGGTCTGCATTAATTGAAGAAATCTAAATACTGACTGCAATCAAGCATGCATAAGGAATAAACACTGGTGTATTCAACTAACTTCTATTTTTCTTTCAGGTTACAAAGACAAACCACTCATCCATCTATCCATCTTCTCACCATTTTATCCAGTATAGGGTCATAGGGGAGCCACAGCCTATCCCAGTAAGCAACAGTCGCAAGGCAGGGTACACCCTGGATGGAATGCCAATTCAAACCCCTCATCACAAAATCTATATATATATATGTCTTTCTGAAGATGGATTGGGACAACTGGGACAATCGTCTTCATCTTCAGTGACGATTATTCCTCAATATAACAATCTAGTTTTACATTTTTTAAACCTTTCAGGATGACATTTTAATTTCAGTTAATAAGAGTTGATAAAGAGCTTTTAAAAAACACAATTTAAGGGAGTTTCAGGCTAACAACTACCTTTCCTAACCTGATTGGTTGCCTGACATGTCTATGATTGAATTATACAGGGATTTCTCCTGATCACAGGTATGAGACTTCGGTAAAAAAGCCTGCATTCGATCATTGTATAAGTCATCTGGTAACAACAGCAGCTGCCAACTTCAAGCACACAACAGTCTGAAAAGATTTAGGACCGAAAAGGTCTGTGTGATAAACAGTTTCACTAAATGAAAGATTCCAAGATTCCAAGGCAAACCGAATTAAGACCACAGTGTGGTCCTAAACTGAACTAAAGGGAGCAAAACAAAATTAACAAAAATATTCAAATTATTTCATCTTATTTGATATCAGAATGTGAAAAATAAGCTAGTGTTATCTAAAAAAGTCCTAGTAAATAAATGTCATGTATCCCACCTGCCATATCGTGTCACTCCCTGGGATGGTCCTGCAAACAGCTGGCTACAATTCTCAGATCATTAAGCTGGGTTGAAAGTTGTCCTTCCCTTTGTAACCGGTTTTACATTCCTGGGCCTCTGGAGGCTCCCTGGTCACTCACCACTGATCCAGAAAACAAATGACAGGCCGTACCGACAGAGCGAAGATAGATTACGCTCTCAAAGTTTTCAACAACATTTGTTTTCACGAAGTACCAAGGTCATTGATGTTAACTGTTGTTCACCAGTTCGATTCATATTGCTTTGACCTATTAGTCCAATAGTTCTTGTTTTAATCTTGGCTGAGACAGCAGAAATGAAGGAATCCATTAAAAGCCATTTACCTTTACTATTGCCTAGAAAATTCCAATCTATGCATTAATCCTGTTTCAGTCTGCATGATTAAAAACCTGTACAAATTCACCTTTGAATTGAAATTGAGCACTCATATCGTTTATACTGTACGTACAGTACAAATACCATTTTCATTCAACTGTTTTATTTGTAATTACTCAGCAATAATATGATCATATCAGTTTGCAAACAGTAATACCCTACAGTATAAAGCTTTACAAAATAAATGGAGAAACGATTATTTCAGAAGCTTCCCTACAGAGGGAATTGATTGAAATTTAGCAGGCACTTTTCCACAATTACAGGAATGAAATACAGCAGTGGAAGCTACAGAAACAAAGCCGTAGTTTCCGTTAGACAGCCACTGACCGACAAGGTTGCACATGAGCCTTTTCGTCAGCGACCCTTTAATCGGCTCATTAAAGAGACACCTCTGTGCACCGTCCTTGTCTGACACTACTAATCCTTCATAATAAAATCATAGAGGAGGAACGTCACCGTTTGCTTTTCCGTTTGCTTTTATTTGACATCCAGGTTGTATGAATAGGGGATTGTTTGACACCGCACCCGTGCTTATGCGGAAATTAAGACCTTTCTTTGGAAGTTGAGCTTCCTCGGTAGCTGAATTAAATTTTGCGGCTCAAGTTGTAACCCATTAATTAGGATCTGATGTCAGGAGTAGGGAGGTCTATGAAAAAGGACTGTTTTGCCTCTGGGGCGCTCTCCTCGTCGTCGCTGAAAGGGACATTTACTAAAATCCGACAGAAGAAAGCCAAACCGCACAGGAAATCCCAGCCAAGGAAGAAAGAGGACATCGAGAGCGACTGTGAACTTTGCAGGCAAGATAAACGAATTAATCACATTAATACTACAGCATCACAGCGGGAACATTACTATATTAAGACTGGGATTAGCTTTCAAAAGTTGTGGTTAAAAATAATTCTGTCTTATAGAATAAACCTTTTAAGATTATTTTACACTATAAAAAGAAAAAATATATAAACAAGTCGCTGTTTGAAGATAATAAATTGAATATTTACATCGATATTGATATTTATTGTTTAAGGAACAACGCTATTATTAAATCCACATGTTAGAGTTTCACACTGATATACAAGCATTCGTTGTTATAAGTTCTAAAAATGTACTTATTTAAAGGTTGTGTGTGTTAAAAAAAATAATTGCGAAATATTCCAGCATTGTTACAGAGCAAGGTATAAAGTTATTGGAAAATGCTTGCAGAACAATTATAGATAACTTTATATATTTTCATGTACATCCAGAAAGCAACTGGGATTTAGAGTAAAAAAATCCACACTTTAATGGAGCTATTTTATCCAGGGTATTGAGCAAGGAAATAAAAAGGCAAATATGGAAGATGTATTTTTCTTCAGTTTTTTTATATGAAAAGCCTTATTTATTCCACAAGATGATTTGTTTCGGAGTTGTTACTTTAAATATTTTTTTATTGTTTTAAGCAAGTATTGTTCATAATAAATGTAATTAATGCCCGGCCTAGAAAATATTTTAGTGAAACAGGACAAGAAATTTTGTAACAAAAAAATAACGGACCTTCAATATTTGTTGTAAGGTACAGATTAAGTGTTTAAAGTTCGAAAGCATTTGTATTCTTCTACATGCGACGTTTTAAAGGCATAATGAAATATCATTAACTAACAGAAAGCCGATTATTCCCAGTAGGGATTGTCGCAAATCGGAGACTATTCCAGAAGCACAGAATGTAGCGAAACTATACTGTGGGGAAGTACTCCGGTCCATCGAAAAAAATAATGAAATAATATGATAAAGTTAGTAACAAACATATCCCAACAGATAATTTCAGCAGAGTTACAGAATTGTGTACAAATTGCTTAATGTGTATTAAATAGAAATGACTTCCCTTTGATGAGGAACGTAAAATATATTTCTCTTGATAAATAGAAAGTCGCTCAGTAATTTGTTTCTAATTAGATGTTTTATTAATTAAAGCTATGTCTTGTTCGAACTGTGTGTTTTTTTCCTGCCAAAGTTACACAGAACGTAGAAGCTAGAGCAAAAAGCAATGGGAAATAATTATTTTGCATAGCCTAAATCAGAGATCACTTTGGTGATCCAGTTCTTCAGAAGTTAACTGAGTTGGTTTTCAGAAATAAACGCCTTTAATGTCTCTAAACATATACTGTATTTTGCAACAATAATTAATAATAATTGTCAGACAATTAACGTTAAATTGCTTATTATTATTATTATTATTATTATTATTATTATTATTATTATTAAAAGCATCTAGCACACCTATAATTCCAATTTAGTAAGAAATCAATATTTTCTCAAAGTTTCGAAAGGAAATTAACTATTACGATTCACAGTTAGGCTGGTATACATTGTATTTTTTCTGTAGCATTAAAAATCCTTTCGTTGTGAGAGGAAAAAAAATAACATTATATATACTGTATATAAAACATTTTTATCTGGAATGCGTTTTTCTTTGTGTTTTGGATGTTCTACAAAGCAATAATATTGCACAGACATACTTTATTTGATACATTGCGGGGGTGCTGTTTCATGTTCAACAGGTGCTCGTCCTCCCCGAATGTTGGTAGCAGCAGAACGGTTCGGCGGATTCTGACTGCTTGCGTCATCTCGCTCTTGGCTCTCCTCGGCTCGGTGTCCGTGGACCTCGGCCCAAGCCTGCAGGTATGGCGGGACACCGAGGCCGCGCTCAATGAGCTCACTTCGTGCAAGAGCGTCCTCATTCTCGGGCTCATTCGGGAGCTGCAGAGTGACCAAGACTCCTGTAACGCCACGTCCCCTGGAGCTTGTCAGCACTTATCCACCAACATCATACCGAGAATCAGCCACCTCTGTCATACCCTGGATCTTGAAGTTAATGTTTCTGGACAGTTATGTGCTGAAGATCAAAAGGAAATCTGTCAGACACTTCTTTTGGTGCTACCCACTGTCCTTAATGGCACAGGAGAAAAAGAAGACTCAGATACAAATGTCACAGGAACTGCTTTCTCCCTGACCATTTCAGAGCTCTTGGACCTCTGGGGAGATCCAGAGCTGGATATCTGGAGAGTGAGGTTCAATCCTGACTGGGCAGATGTATTGTCTCTTAAACTTCTCCTGAGGTTCCAGGTGGCTGCCCGAAACACGAGGGAGTCATTCTCACCCCTGCCCAATCAACACCTTGTGAATTCCTGGTATCACGCGGTGAGCCATCTGAGTTTTGCTATGTTGGTGTCAGAGAATCTGCAGAGCTGTTGGCTGGAAAAGGGCAACGTATCCCAGCATGCAACGGGGCTAAGAAAGCCTCCAATTCTCCTGCCTTTGTGGACTTCCTTCGGCATGAGCTCAGTCAGCCACACCGATGCAGTCATTTACACGCTGGGTGATGTACAGAACTGCTTGCTGGACAGGGCGAGACAGACTTTGAAGAAGAAATCGAGAGACTTCATCTCCACTGTGAGCCTCAAGCTATGCTTGCTGTCTATTGCCTGTCTCATCTATCCCATAGTGCTACTGTCCTTTAAGCAGATGACAGAGTGGATAGAGAACTATGCAAGGAGCCTAAAGGAGAGAACTGAGGACCTGAAGCAGGAGAGACGTCTGGCAGAAGACCTCTTGCACCAGATGTTACCCAAATCTGTAGCTAAGCAGCTGCGACAGCAGAAACATGTAGAAGCTGAGAGTTATGAGAAGGTAAGGTACACTGCCATGTCTTGGAGATCATGTAATTCTTATAGGGTGTCTTATAGGTCACCCTATATCACATTTGGGAACATTAGAAAGTGTGATTCCTTAAGCAAGTAAGATGTTCTTATTTTCTTAATGAATCAGATCTAATAGGGCAGACTGGCATTTGGAGTATTACTCCATTATTACTTTATTTTTTAAAAATCACCTGCTGTATTGTTTTAAATTAATTTTTGAAGTCTTTAGAAAATTCGGATCTAAAGATTACCCAGAAAATCTACTGGGACCATGGCGGGAGATCCCTGCTATAGGTGATGGCTGAACACGATACAGTTTTATGTGAAAGGTAAGTCACAAGGATCTGAGAGGTTAGTGTGCGATTTGCACACATATCAATGAGAATATAGCACATTGGCCTCAAACATTTGCACACAAACAAAGGGAATAGCCCGTCCTTTCCTTTTTTGTTATATTCTTAAAATTATTAAAATAATTAAAACAATGTATTAAAATCATTATTAATTAACCATTTATCTGTGGTCTTCTTAAGCTGGAATGTGCCTCACATTGCCCAGTTAGCATTGTAATTCCTTTTAACAATTTGATTTCTTTCTCTGGCAAAAATGGGAAAACGTGAAAAAACAGTGTACTGTACTATTTGTCTTTTTTCGAGAAGACTTTGATGATAATCAAAAGAAGGTGAATAGGTTTTTTCTGCTTGCTGTTGCAGAAATTTCATATCAAGTGACAAAACTAAAAGATGTAGCAGGCTGCTTTTTCCTGCACACAAAAGAAGACAATTGCTTTTAGATGAGCTGGGAACAGAGCAATGTAACTGTGCATATGAATTATATTATTTGTAGTTATTGTCCAAATAATTACCTATAATTATAGTATTACATATTCATTAGAAGATAAGACAGATTATGAAGGTGAAAAGAATGCTCATCTCATTAGGGCTTGCATGATCCATTAGAGCAAGCTGGGTCCTAAAGCAACAAACATAGAAATCGATTCATTTGTGTGTGTATTTGATTGCATTAAATGAAGGCTAATTTGGAGTGTTAGAAAAATATTGGACTAAATTTGGGGTCTTCTTCAGTGAAAGGAAATGCATGTTATTCTGAGTTCATTTCTAACCGCGTAAAAGCAATGGAAAACCAGACAATAGTAAAGGAATGCTAAGACCTAGAGTTATAAAAATAACACAAAAAAAACTAAAACTGAAGTTTAAAGGCTCTCATGGGTAGAGATTCTGTTTTCAGTTTTTGGCTATGCTGACTATTACTAGCTATACAATTCTAGTATGGACACAAGTACTGAACCCCATGATTTTTTCCTTATACTTTTGTGCATCAATGCAATAAAAAAACCCCACAAACCACAAATATTGACACACTCTTTCAATGTTAGAATTTTTTGTTTACATGTTCATATGTTGGGAAAATAAATACATAGAGAAGAGAAGTCCAGGTGATGTTATATTTGCTTCCAGAGTACATGTACTGATTTGTGGAGTTACAGAAATATTTTGAAAGCCAGGACACTATACTGTTAAAAGATGCTGTCCTTCATATGAGATTTAAAACTGAGGTCCTCACTCTGTGGTTTTTAGGTTTTTAATAATCCCAGGGTGTTTCTTGCAAAGAGTAGGGGTATTATCCTGGTGTCCTGACCAAATTTTCCCCTCTACTTTCTCTACTTTCCCCCTCTAAGTTCTTCTACTCCACTGACAGCTGATGTGTGACGAGTGTCTAATAATTGCATATTATTATTATGAATTAAGTGAACTAAAGGGAATTCAGAAATCTTCGGTTCTATGTTCAGCTTCCATTATTTGTTTTTACAGCCTCACTCATCATAACTCAGTTCTCAGTTAAACTCATTTGCCTTCCATGTTTACTTTCATTTTTACTTTTATAATACGTTGAATACCTATGATCCTTAAGAGGTGGTTTCCTTTCCCTTGGGCAGGTGACAATATTCTTCTCGGACATTGTGGGCTTTACTGCTATCTCAGCCTCGTGCACCCCCCTGCAGGTAGTGGAGATGCTGAACAACCTGTACATGTGCTTTGACACCCGCATTGACTCCTATGACGTGTATAAGGTAAGCACAAAGCACCCCCAGGCTTGTTTCATCTTAGCAGTTTAGATTCTTTCTTTGACAGTTCTGAGCTTCAAAGAAAATAGTTTGTTTAAGCTGCTGAAAAAATGCTATGAATTCCACCTGCTGGTTGCTCCTTCTTTGCAATGTTTTCCAATTGTACCCCAAAGGCGATTCTAACTGGATAAAGGCTATTCTTGATCTCCCTCTTCCCAGGTGGAGACTATTGGAGATGCCTACATGGTGGTGAGTGGCCTTCCGGAGAGGAATGGGGACCGGCATGCTGATGAGATTGCCAAAATGTCCCTGGACCTGGTGGCTGCTGTGCGGCAGGTGCCCATACCACACATGCCTAGTAAACGGCTGCAGCTCAGGGCTGGCATCCACACAGGTAAGGCTATAAGAAGGCTTCCAAATGAGAGAAATCCATAGAGCTAACTGACCCCAGTCTCCTACCCCAAATGTGTCTTGGAGGACAAAGGATTTTTCTACTGCATAGTTGGATAGGTTGTTGAAAACTCTTTACGCAAAGAAGTGCAATCTTAGTCTCTAATGCACTATTTTTATTTATTTTATTTTGTTCTTCTTGTTTGCTCATCTATTAGCCTGGGCACATTCTCACTCTTCTGATTCGTACAAGCTAGACTGCTTCAATCCTCCTGTTCGCTTGAGGTACATTTTGTGTGAGCCTAAGTTATAGAGAACTTGAATGTTCTGTTCCTTCTGATGGAGCCTGCTAATAGCTTTTACATGATGAACCGTGACCATCACGCTTGCTTGATCACAAATGCTTCCCCACCTATACTTACCCCCAAATGGTGAATCTTTACCCAAATGGTGAATGTTTACACTAAACTCCTGATGACAAAGGAAGGTTTCTATTTCCTGGAGTTACATCAAAGACAGGAGGGGGGAAACATGTATATAAGTTCTGTAGGACCATATCCCCTTTGAGCTACGACAGGTACTATACCTATTATGGTCCTTATTGTGGTTCCTTGTATGCATACAATAAAGCTTGGCTGGACGAACGAACACTTCACGCTCGAATTTCTTAGTTTCTACACTTCTTATCTGGTGATTTTTTTTTATAAATCACAATTGACAGAAGTAATACAGAAACCAGAGACAATTAACAGTGTTAATGTTTGGGCCTGCAGTCTGTTAACGTCTCCTGGAGAAAGTTCTATTGTGACAAAATACCACGTGCAGAGCAGATACACCAGAATGCTCCAGTAATGCAGTTCTAATAGCAAATAAAGAAGACTAATAGTTCATTACAATGATGCTGAAAGGATCATCATTACTGCTGTAAGGATAATTTCCTGTCCAAATTGTTGTTTGTGCTTGTTGAATCAGGTCCCTGTGTCGCGGGGATTGTGGGCTACAAGATGCCGAGATACTGCCTGTTTGGAGACACTGTCAACACAGCCTCGAGGATGGAGTCCACCAGCCTGCGTAGGTAGACCCTCTCTTGTTTGCAGCAGTGGGTCTGAATATTCAGCTTTTGTTAGAAGAAAGCGCTCTCCGTTTTTCAAGCCCGGGAACTGTATCATGAATATTTTCAGTTATTATATCACCATAGAGACCGTGTTATTTCAGTCTTACAAGATGCAGAGTCCATCGTTAAAATCTCATTGTTTCCTGCTATCACACTAACACGCGGTCTTTCAGGTTGCTTTCCAAGACAGAGGACGAGCTTAGGTAGTTTTCTGTGTGGTTTATATACATTAAGCCTGTATTCACCAGTAAACACTACAGATCTACACATTGGGTGTGGATTCTTGGGATCCCTGGAGACTGGAAGAGGAAGTTGCCACTGGGGCAGGGATGATGGGCTGGGGGTAGAGGGGGGTTTGGGGTGGGTTTTACTGTTGTACTGCTGTAATAAAAATAACAACAACAATTAACAATTAATAATAATTAATTATTATTACTGCTGTAAGGATAGTTTCCTGTCAAAATTGTTGCTTCTGCTTGTTGAATCAGGTCCCTGTGTCACAGGGAGGTGCATGGGAGAAAATGGGATTGTTTTTTGTATTATAACAATTTCTGTATTCTTTTCCAAAAACAAAAAAAGATCTGTTTTTTTTCCAAGATAAAATCCCAGAATGCATAAATCATGGGGATATACATTATGTATCAAATGCAATGGCCAATATAGACTAACGGCAATAAAACAAAATAAACAGTGAAAGCCAAGATAGGAAATTAAAGTTTTCACTGTTGATTTAAAAGAACTCACAGTGCTGCCAGCACTAATGCCCTCTAGAAGATTGTTCTCCAGTCTCAGTGCAAAGCAGGGAGAAGCACTCTGAAGGATCACTGTCCATCATAAGAGCAGCACTGTGACATTGTTCTGGGGACACACAGAAGCTGAGTCAAGAGAATGTGGACGTGGGAAGTGAAGGCCATGAATGTAATTTGGAGCTGAGAATCAAGGCAGAGATGTTAAAACTAGTGGGACCTAAAATATCTGAAACTAACCCTTCAAATTCAAATTCATTTTGCATACCCGGTGGTGTTAAAGATTTGTGCCGTACACCACAGCTCGGTGACAACGTTTTTTTCTTCTATGGCAGCTCAAAAGGTTCATGTCAGCTCTGCCACCTACCTCGCTCTGAAAAAGGATGATGCCTATGAGCTTCAGCTGAGAGGGGAAATAGAAGTTAAGGTAATATTAGAGACAGCCATCTCATCTCCCAGGCAGGTTCATTCTCCCACATCCTGAGTCTTATACTGTAAATGTAAGCTTTGTTTTTAGTTCAGAAAGATAAAAACATTCCCAGTTTTCTGTCAGTATTCTCATTTTATATATTCAACCAATCTTAATGAGAACAAATACAGGAGACATTTCTTTTTTTTTCCCATAGTGTCTCTTGTCACACATTTTTAAAAGAACTGTTGGGAGATGGTTTGGTTTTGCATTAAATAGCATGTTTTTATAAAACAATATAAAGTTTTAAAGTAGTATAAAGTTGTAGGTGATTGCTATACACATATTGTTCATATAAATATAGGGACAATTGTGATTACTACTGTGTACAGTAGTATTATAGGCATTTGTCAAAAATGTTGTCTACAAATGGTCTTTCTGTCTGCTTTTCATATAATTTTACAGAGACATAGAATTCACCATTAAATTGTAATGTTTTGGTATTTCCAGTAATCAGGCTATTAAAAGCACTTCAGGTAATTAATTTCTCATGACACAAAGTTACAGAAATGGGAATTTATCTTTATATGAGTGTTAGTGCTTCTTAGCTCCTGTCACATCAGTATGAGTATAATTAACCTTTCAATTATTGTGTGATTTTCTTTCATGGAGTACAAGAGATAATGGCCTTTAAGGGTGTTGAGCTCTTTAAAGGTGTTTTGTAGTGTTAAAGCTGTAATAAATTCTGACGGTCAGAGCAATACAGGGAAGGAAAAAAGGAAGGATTCCCAATTCATTACTCTAATTTGCTAAAATACAGACCTAGTTTCTTTAGAATGATATTGCACTTCTCCACTTACAAATTACTAATCAAGTGAGCATACAATGGAAGATGCAAATATATACCTACATTTTAGGTTTCTCTTTGTTCTCAGGGGAAAGGTAAAATGAACACATACTGGCTGGTAGGCCACAAGAATTACAGCGTTCAGAATGACAGCCTGGTGTGTCACTGGAATCCCAATCTATCAAGAAACAAGAAAGGGGGAGATGGGAGCAATGCATCTGTTGAGCAGGTGGGGACATATTTTTCCACTGAACCTTATCTCAGCTTTTCAAGTGCTGGCATCATACAGCAGAAGAGCCACTCTTGGCAGGGCAGGTTAATGACTCCCAGCAACACTAAATTGCGCACTCCAAGAGACATAGAAAAGGACTTCCCATTCCCCGTAGAGAGCATGATTGTGTGTTGTCAGCTTACCAACAAACGTGTCTTTTGAAAGTCTCCTGAAGAATACTTGGAGAAGATCTAAGTAAACGTCACACAGAAAGACCGCTTAGCTCAGAACTGAGCCCAGGAGCCCAGAGATGTGAGGCAGTGGTGGTAACAGCCACGCCATCATGTCTCTAGGTGGAGCTGTTCCACATGATATTCAATTCTGCCTTTAGCCTACCCTGCAATGAAAAAAATAATGTGAAACATACTGGCCAATGCTGGGGGTTTTCAAGTCACAGAACATCTGCTGTATTTAAAAAGTGCCAAACAATCTTCTGGGTCCATATCACAAAATAAGAGCAAAAACAAATGAATTCAGTCTTTTTTCAGCTGGGTATTTCCTACAAGTGATTCAAATGAAAAGTCAATCTATTTACATGCTGTACTGCGTTTTATTTTTTGTCTTCTAACAGTCTAACACTAGCATCACAGTCTGGAGCATCAGTGAGAACACTACCCCAGTTTCCATGGTGGATTACAGCCCTAATGGCCGGCCTCTGCCAGAGCCCGCCCACACCACAGCTCCAGAAAGCCCACTGTGCGTGTCGGCGCTGGTGGAGCAGCCCCCAGGCACGCCTGGGACTCTGGGATCAATGACCGGAGGGCTCCAGAGCTGCAGCAGTGAAGGTGCTAGCCCCAGACTCTGGACCAGCAATGGGACAGCTTTCTCTACACAAGGGGGCAAAACTGACCTGCTGCCTGGCTCAGTCCATCAGGAATAAACACGCTGGCTCCTCTGGACAGAATATGAATGTATTGTATATATTGTATTTTTGTATTGTTGAAAGATGGTTTTCATACAGCATACAGGTTTTCATACAATGCTGTTTTCATACAGCATTTCACAATGGGCAAGGTTTTTTAGAATTAATGTTTTCTTATGTTAAGGAAGATTCACAACAGAATTTAGACTTTGCACTTGTAGTCAAAATGCATCTTTCTTCCTGTTTTCCCTTCAAAAAGGACTTTTGAAAGGTTCTGTATAATTGTAATAGGATTAAATGAAACACTCTAAAACTAAGGTTACAGGCTTATTTTTTGGTGATGTATAGAGACAGGTGATTTTATAGGCTAAAAGAGTTAAAATGTAGAGCAGTCAGAAATAAAAAAAAAACATTTGACTATAAAAAGAGGAAATATCAACAGAAAAGAACAATTTTGTCTGGGAAGAAGATTTAATAAGGGGTTTTATGCGATAGATCTATAATGATCTCAAAAGAAATAGTTCTCTTACAAATTGTCCCAAAAGCTACAGCTTTCGAATACAATTAAATGCAAATTCATGAACCGTTAACAAGTATTTTTCACATGCTGGTCTGTGTATGGATGTAAGGAAGATTACAAACACATTATTTGCATGAACAATTATTTATTCAGATGTGGTCCTCTTGAGAAAAAAATAGGCCTTTCTTGCCACAGTTTTATTCAGAAAAAATTACATAAAATTACCTTGTTTCCATGATTACAGCAATTATCTGTAGTGCTCACCTGATGTGGTTTGCCAGTGAAGGAGAAGGCTGGTACACTAAGACTCTCTTGTTTGTTAATAAAATGAACCTCAGGTGTAATTGCACTTGGCTGATCACAGGACCAGACTGAAAAGCTAGCTTTTGTTGTTGCACACTGCTACTGCCAGAAATTTACATTGGGTGGAACAAAGCAAAACTAAATTTCTAGGGTTATTTTTTTTTATAAATTCTCTTTTACATGGAGCTTCATGAATATTTCTGTTTTAATTAGGTTTATGTTGTTGTTTCAAATCCTTTTTCCTGCATGAATGCCGTGAATTTAGAAAGAAAACTACAAGCATGGCATTGTGAAAAATTAAATAAAACTTTTAAAGACTTGCCAGTCACAAAAAAATGTCATAGTCATCTGTGTATTATTTTGAGATCTTCACGTGTAATCAACTAAAAGCCCACAGCTACAATTGAAATAGTCACAATAAATTACACACTAATAAACAGAGTATAATGTGCTTTTTCTGGAACAATAATTCAATAATAAATAATATTTTATCTGTTTACTTATTTATCATTGAAAAACAGTCAATCACAGAAATACAAAGAATATATTCTAAACATAAGTCATTCTAAAAGAAAAGAATACATTTTAAAAGAATATTGTTTATTAGAACAAAGATACACATTAATCACCAATTGTGTGCTTCTCATTTCACCTTTGTAAATAAACATCATTTGTTTCATGAAGCACGGTCTCTACTTGAATTCGCCATCTTTGGCTTGAAAGAATATCTTATCTTGTCAGAGCTAACAAAAAGATGTTATTCAGAGGACAATGATACAAAAGCACCGCCATTGTTGGGTGAGTACGCCCTATACGCCAGGAGAGGGCGCCAGTTAGCTATTTCGTTCCTCTTTTCTCTCAAAAGTACTACACAAACACTTTGTGTAGGACAGCATTTGTACCTACAACAGATTTTGGTGAGAAGAAGTATTATTAACTGTCTGAAAGCCTAATACAATTAAAACCATAAGGAATTATAATAATTAATAACTCCTCACACCTGCACACATTTTTTTCCTTTATTTTTTAGCTTTGTCAGTTCACAAGCCTTTTTGCAACAATTAGTGGACACTGTGGTAAGAAAAAATGATTCTTTGTTGTATCCGTAATGGTTGACTTTTTAAATGTAAGTTTCCCAGACACAAACAGCTCAAGTATACAACGGGTAGTATTTCATGGATGCTGGAAACTTAAAAAAAAAACTTTTTTTAAAGTCAAAGACCGTTCCTGCTAGTTGCTACAGGTGGTGGAGGTACAGATACAAATGTGTGCACAAGCAAGCTAGCAAACACCAGAATATTCTCATAAACCTGCATAGAAGGATATATAATTGAACTCTATTTCTATCAAAGCCCATCAATTGAGAACAAATGTAATAGATCCGAACCAGCACCCATGCACACAAGGGTAAATTAAGAGCAGGAGTTAAAGAGTAAAAATAGGTAACACTACACAGTATCATGGAATCTAGTGACTGGGACCCTTATCATGTTATTGAATCTCACCTGCTAGAACAGCTGGATGAGAGGGGATACAGGCAGCTAAGCACACAAGGGGGTCCATAGTATCTCCTCATATGTAACCTTTCTGATAAAGTGTCATATCTTGCCCATTAGACACAAATGAGGTGGATTTTTCTCAGACTGGTGACAGCACAGGGACATCATATGACTTGGAGCTAATGTCCTGTAAGCACTTCAAGTTTTCAGCAGACCTGGCTTGTCACACCGCGGAGCTGGGAAAAGCCAGCATAGCCGGAGCTCTTATGTGACACATACTGCTGTCACATTACTGTGCTCTTACCGCACTGAGCCGGCTCACACTAGCACTAGACACTTTTATTGCACAAATAAAAGGCACAGAATGTTTTTAATAAGCCAATGGAATGGGAGTTTCCCAAGGCAGAGCAGGAAAGATCCTGAGAATTACACCGCCTCCACTCCACTTCACCTCTAGCAATGTTAGAGGAAATCCTTTGGAAATGGTCCTTAAAGCTGATTCTAGGAAATCACCTGCTGTCAGACTGTTAAAACCAGTTGTTCTCTAGTGATCTTACTAGAGGGCAGTATTGTGTTTTATGCTTTCCACTTCAGAGAGTGCAGTTAGTTTTCAGGGCTTGCTCCATTCTTTCTTAATCATCCGTCTGTGTTAAAAATAAATAACCCCCCACCCCACAATGAAATGTGTGTGTAATTTTGAATTGAAAATGAGTACAGATTTTTAATGGTGTGCTATAACTGATAATATTTTGACTACATTTCATTCAATAGTTGTGATTAGCAAGTCTAGATGCATTTTTGAGTATGCAGGTGTATGTGTAGATAATTTCTTTATGGAACATAAAAATGTTTAGGAAATTAGAAAAAAACAATCAGGTAAATGTATAGTAGTACTAGTATATGTAGCATGACTTCCCATGTTCTGTATAACATTCAAAACACTGTGGTCTTTAAAACAAACAATAAAAATGTTATATTGTTTTAACACAAGGGTTAGAAAATGCACTGTTATCGGAAAGAAGCCAAAGTTTTTGAGTTTTATTGAGCAAGATCCCATATGAACATTGTCATTTATCAATCTACTTTCTGGCAAGTCTGACCATGGGACTTTGAACTCCAAAGTTTTGATGCTAGAAAGTTATTAGCATGAAATGAAAGGTTTTGATGGATGATAGAAAACATTTGATCCTGGATAAAGTGGATTTGTAAGTGGTTTCTGAAACATGGAAGCAGACATTTTCATAGGTCTGCCTTTAATACAATTGCTACTTCTCCCTGACAAATGAAACCCCATTAAGGAGTATTATTTATGAGTACCACTTGCTCCATTTCCCCCCCACTGCTTCTTCTGTAACCTATGCTGTTTAATGATGATGGATGATTTGCTTCAATTATTGAAAGCAGTCCATGCTAAGCTTGGCTTGACCCCACACTTTCATGTAATTGAACAATACATATACAACAGCAGAGCTAAACAGCACTGCATAAAGCCGTTCAGCCTACCTGTATCTATTTTTGAGGGTCAATCTCTGTGAATAATTCTGAAGTCTGATGTATACTGTTAGGCTTATTATAAACTCTATCTTCATCTTTCACAGCTTGAAATTAAAATTTGATGAAGAATGCTTCACAAAATCTTGCAGTCCTTCCACTGTCGCAACATGCCTGTGGTAACTCAGGACACATTTAAGAGACATGAACATGAATGTACATTTCCATCTGTTGGTGGTGGTGGAAGGGAGTCCCCATTACCTTTCAAGCACTTTGAGTGGAGTGTCCAGAAAAGCTCTATAAGTGTAAGAAATTATTTTTATTATTATTCACAAATGGTACAGTGTTACACAGATACTTGAGCAGAATGATTTAAAGTCTCTACTGGCAAATTCCGAAAAATGTTCATGGGTTTTCCAAGTTAATTACATGAAGGAAACTGCCCTTGATGACCCTATATGGTCTTCAATGAATGAAAAATACAACACAAATATAAATGAATTAAAAATAGCAGTGTCTTCCTTGCCTGTGAGATTTCAGTGCTTCAGTACTGGCAAACATCATCATCAGGTGGTAAGAGGGTTTGGTGTGTACCACAAACTTGTCCTATGAGGTTTTTTTACTCAACTCAAAAAGAAACTTGAAATTAAAAAGGCAAGAGCAGTGAGGTCTGTTTATAAATAAATCTTTCTGTGCAGCTGGACTGGAGCCAAATACTCCTTCGTAAGTGTCATTTACAGATGCCCAGCCTGTTTTTTACTAATCACATTCTTTCCCCATTTACCAACTTCGGGGCCAAAGGCTTAACTACTCCTGCTGAGTCCCAGTCCTGTCTCACGTGCACCCTGCTCACAGAGAAGACCAGTTAAATAAAGGTGGATTGGAACTGAAGAATTGTTTCCCAGAAAGCTCTAAAATCCTTCCTCTTACTCCATCTGCTTGCTGGGGTCGCCCGTCCACATGTCAGTGACACTCACTTCTCCTGAGGTGTGGAAACTGGCTAAATCATTAGTGGAAATTACTCCCAGTGCATTCCACTAGATAATAAAGCTGCCACAGAGGCTATCTGATTATTGTCTTGCCATCAGCCCTCTCTCACTGTCTCCCTGATGCCCACATCATCGCTTTCTCCTGGAATATTAATGCCTGCCTGGGCAATGATTCATAACGACATACACCAACTCCCTGCTCCCCCCACTGGCTGAGCCAGTGTCACTGAAGAGAAAACCAGCCTTTTAATTAGGACTCAGGTAACTGCAGAAGTCGACACCCAGAGAGTAATGATATTCAGACATGGGTGATTTCAGGGCATCAGGTTCGCACTGTTTTGTTTTACTTTGTTTCTGGGTGTCCAGAAAGAGCCCTCGATGTGATAACTAACAAGCTGCAATCAAAATAACTTTCTCTTACAACTGAAAGAATGAGGGCTGGGGAAGAAATCCTGTTTTTTCTTATTCCTTTCTGTCACTTTGTTTTCCTGAAAACTATATGTTTAAAAAAAAAACAACAACAGGGACACAATGGCAACTAACCAGCTTCAATAAACAAAAAGAAAATACAGTAGCTTAGGAACATTTCTGGAAACACAAACATTTGTTTTTAATTAGGATATGAATGAAAGATCACTTCCCAGATCCTTCATAAAGCTTCATTCAACTTTACCAATATATAGAAAATTAAATGTTTGGTATCAAACCCTGTCTACTTGATGTAAATTGAGATCAATGTTTTAAATCCACTTCAAATATCAGTTCTCAGTCTTTGAAATAAATAGAAACATGAAGAGGCAAGTAAATTAGCAGAGAATAAGTCTCTGAGGAAAACATATACCAACACAATGGATTCATCAAACCAGAAATTCCAACAATGGGCCGATCTCTGTGTGTGACCCCACAAGACATCTACATCACCTCAAGTGCTCCTGAGTTATTACAGTCAAACCTGAGGATTGCCAGGGCCCAGGAACAGTAAGATCACATCTTCTGCTCCAATCACATGAAATTGTACACTCAGGCTTCACGCTAATCCACGCACCCAGGGAATTTAGGATTTTCCAGGAGTAATTTATTCCCATCAAAGAGGTTAATCTTCCATCTTGGATTGTGGAGAATGACAGAGAGTGGATTACAACATAGACTTTACCTCAGACCAGTAAGTCAGCTATACAACCGCACCCTAATGGTCAGTGTACCCAATATTCTGTACAGTACAATCCTATGCCAAGCTTCTTTGACTTCTGCATTCTTCCTTTTCAGAGAACTTTCTTTGGATTGCATAAAAAACACTTCTACTGCCAGTTCTTTACAAATTAGAGTTCAATAAACAAATCTCCTAAGCAATAAGAGAAAAAAAGACTCAATCCACATTGTGAGGCATAGAAATACATTTAATTAGATGATTAAATCTGATTGCAGATAAAAATCAGAATATGGTAGCTGACGCAGTTATCTGATGACGGAGCCATTAAGTTCACTTAGAATAACTCCTGGAGCTGGAGTCTGATCTTGTTAGTAAACTAAGTTAGGTTTGGATGTTCTTGAACAGTTTCAGAATGGTTTGTTACAGCAACCCTATCCCAGATTTCTCTCAATAAACCTGAGCTGTTGCATTCTTTCCTGTACGTGTGCTCCATTGACCCATATCCCTTTTAGGTGATTCTTGTGGATCATGCTGTGGTATGATGTCATGGCCGAGGGCAACGCCTGCATTCCACAACCAAAGATAGCCACGCTTCGGATCCCAAAAAGGTACACACGCACTGCTGCCAACTACTGGGAAACAACACCTTCAGCACAGAGACATGGCCTCAGCGTCAGTTCCCGTCTTTTGTGTAAAACTGGGCTCGTGTACACAGCTAGGTGCGTGAGAGATTATGTCAGCTAATGGAGGGTGCTGCTTAAAAACAACAACAGAGAAAGGGCAGTGAAAGGAAGGAGACCACTTAGACCGCAGTGAATGGACACAAGGGGTGCAGGGTAGAAGCTTATTACAATAAAGCTTCCGTAAGAAGTTCAAAAGCAACAGAAAAAGGCAAATTACAGACAGGTTTTTATGTTGGCTCCTTGGTTAATTCCCATTAGTGCCAAAGTTCTTCTGGTACTATTTAAAGTATCTCAGTGGGAGCCTGAAACACAGGAGGCCATTAGCTTGGAAGAACACCTTTCTTATTGGCCACAGGTATAGAGACAAAAGAAAAGCAAAAGCTCTGGTTCTTTTTATAATAATTCTCTGTTTCTTTTTTAAAGGCAATTGCAGAGAAAAATCAACCATTGAAAAGGAGAATTATCTGTTTTAGCAGAAGTGTTGGTGGGTGTGGAGTCTCTGCTTCAGTTTTGTTTTGTTTTTGTTCCCAGAGTGTTAATCACTCATTAGTCACTACAGGAGTCAATGTGCCCTGCAGATATGTCATCGATCTTTCTGTGAGATTAATGGAGAGCGGATTACAGACACTAAAGAGATTTTAATGATGCACAGACTGCACTTTTTCACATTCATGTAGCAGCTTAGGGCTTCTTAGTGGGACTTCTCTCTAAACAGCTAATTAATGGAGGTAGTTACATATTTTCCCCTCCATTCATATTTAAAACAGATTTTAGGTATTCAAGACTCCTTGTGCTTTCAGCATGGAAACTACTTAGAGGTAGGCAGTAAATGTTTCTGGAAATATTCTTGACCAGACATGTTAGTATTTAAGTTGTCTTTGGAAAGTTAGATGGTTGCCTATTTACATGTACCATCTTCACAGCTAAGTATATTCAGTTAAATTTTATTTCTGCGCTTCAGACACTAAGCTTGGGTGGCCCTATTGGCGTGGAGATTGGCATTACTGCCTTGCCATACTGTGACACAGGGTTCAGTTCTGGACCTCGGGTGCTGTCTGCATGGGGTGTACAGTACATGTTTGCTCCCCTGAGAGCCTGAAATGGATGAAATGGTAACAATGGATGGATGGAGCAGCTGAGCTTTCCCATACTTCCATACTGAATCATCATATCAGCTGATAATTAGAACCTCACAGATAACCATTTGACAACATTGAGAATTTCACATATTTGTTGCCCGTGGAATTATACCCCTGAAGATGCAAGAAATATTCAAATACATCATGAGTTTATGTGAATATCAGTGGTTTTACTTCACTTTGCACCTTTATTCTGAGATGATGTGTAAAAGACTACTCAGAGCTAAAAAAACACTACTTTTACAGTTTTCCCACAAATAGCAACAAAGGAGCAAAGAATATCTCCTGTTAAAGTCCTCTTTAAAGAGAATGGAATTCATAGGCATCATTCATTGATCACCTACTGCCACTCCAATGCTACAATGTTATTTTCCTTATGCTTAATTCTGATATGACTTTATCCAAATGTGGAAGTAATACAAAACTACAGGATTGTGGAACACTTTAGTTAAATTAACTGCTATACTGTATACTAGCAATGAAATATGTGTGTCTGTTGTACATAAATAATAAAATTACTTTATACTACCTTAAAACTGCCAAAAAGATAGTACTGTATATGGTACTAGCTAAAATGATCAGATGCGGTCACTGTACATCTAAAGGTGGACTTACTGTTCTCTAAAGGAGCTGGGAGAGAGAATACAATGGGCTGATTTCATCGACTTCAGATGTGTGGAATGAAATTCCTTCCGGAGCCACGAGCTACAGTATGATGTAGCTTCCCAGATGACTGATGGGAGACGCGCCCAGCCACTTCACACCACTATCCCTGAGGAATCCAAGATACAGAGGTGTCTGGTGTCACTGACACGTTGGTGACAAGACCATAATGTGGACAAATTGAACTGGCCCAAGAATTGCAGCTCTGCCACGTCTTTAGAGGTCATTTAGCAACTCCCTTCTTACATCTTCCAATACAGTAGTCAACATATAGTATAGTTTAAAAGATCATTTGAATTATTAATCAAAAGACTAGGGGCAATGTTTAAGAAACATACAAACTTACCCCCTGTAAGTAAGTTACCTATAGTGAATTTAGTGAATGTTAGATAGTGTTGAAGTGATTACAGTTGAACAACAATGAGAAAGTTCGCTTTAAATTCACAAATTCAACCTGCCTGCAGGCATCAACTGTCATCCCTGTGTGATGAGGAAACCTGATAATTTTGTAAGCATGTGGGTATTTAGACAATAAATTCCCAGACATAACACTGGAACTTGAGAGCCTGAATGAAACAGGAGGGTACACACATCACATTGAATTCACGGTACCGTTACAAACATATTTTTCATAACGATGAATGGATGAATTGTAAAAAACGAACTGAATTTGTGACATGAAACGTATATCTGAATTTAAGACTTAAGTTTCAGCTGATGGATTTGGACTCCCTTGACTGAACAGACTGAACTGAACTTCTGTTATGTGTGCATTGAATGTATACTGTATGTGTATCTACTCAGTTAACAAAGTAATCAATTTCCTTTACTTTCTCTTAAATTTCTAAAACGTCACCAAAAATGCATTTGATTCCTTGAATGTACAGTAATTAACTACTGAGTTGTCCCTTTATAACTCAGCTTTAACTCCAGAATGTTCCCAGTTTGGATGAACCCATAACCATCTGAAAAAAAAATATATTTTGCATGTCTTTATCTTTGTTTTTTTCCTACATGATTCTGAAATTCCTATCACCCTTAATGGTATTTTAAGCATTTGAGCTACAACAGAAACAAAGCCTTTTAAAGAAATTCCTGCTATGGGTCTAAAAAAGGGAAATTGACTTGTGTCTTTTCATGAGTAGTGTAGCATCTTCTTCTTTATGAACATATTGGGTGTTAATTAAAGGGCACACACAGGCTATGCAGTGTGATATGCAGGTACAGTAAATAAAACAGTGCCATAAACTGATTCACAGTCATGTGGGTGTCTGTTTTTCTCCATGTGGTTGATATGATGTAATGTCTAACCCGGAGTTTAACACTTCAACACCAATGAAAAAAACAACACCCATGACACTAGAGAAGGTGACAATATATAGAAAATACCCTTTGATACAGAGTGATAATATATAGGTTATACATACAAGAGACAAATATACTACAATGGATTATTTATGCTGTAAAATTAAGAATTTTTTTAATTAAATCTATTAAACATTTCAATCAAATATGATCTGTGATACACAGTGTTTTGTGGTTATCACATCTTGCAAGACTGTTGTGATATGCTGCATGAAATTTTGTGTACTCTGTCATCTGTTGAATTAGTAATGGAGTGTCTCTGCTTGTAACAGTGTTTTAATTGGGAATTACATGTATAAATGGGTGTTTTGCTGCAGCCACAAAATTGTCAGTGTGCATTTCATTCAAAGTCTCCACATCCAGTGACTATCTAAGAGATAGAGAAATTAAAAACCCATCTTTCCTAATGCTTTCTGAAGAAAAAAGAATCAGCAAACTTCTCATGCTCTCTTAATCATAGAGCATAACTTTTACCTGCAACTAAATTACTGTTACCACTGTTACAACTGAGATATTTGGAAAAAAACAAATTGTCTGTTTATCAACCTGTACAATTAACAGGGAGCTGGCTGCTGAGTAAAGCTGTCTTTTATAAATACTATTTAATTCCATTCACATTTGAGCTGAATTCTCGGGGAAATGCACGTGTCTTAAATGTCTTTTTTAATCTAAAGCATTGCTACTGACACTAAAGAGATGACAACAGACATAGGAGAGCTGCTTGTTATCTGGAACCAACACTAAGAGGAGTCACAGCCCACAGCATGTCACTCAATCACTGGAGAAGATTGCAAGTCCTCTTCTCTTCGATATTGAGGTGAGGTGAGTATTGTTCTAGAATGCCCTTTATTTAATATCAGAGATTTATGATTTGCTCTCAATGGAAGATGTCATTCTGTTATGACAAACAAATGCTGCAAAGCAGCTACAGACAGGCTCTTCTGCCTATTCCACACATTAACACTGATTTTGTTTTATTATTAAAGCTTGATTATGAAGCAAACACATAGGAAAAACAGTTATGCAGATATGCATAATAGTATAACCTTTCTTATCCAAATGTAATTATAAAGATTTTCAATAGAAACTTTAATAGTTCAAATATCTGAATATTACCTTATTCCTTTATTAATCAGTTCTGCTGTCATATTATTTTCACCTTTGATAAAAAGTGATTGTTTTTATTAATAAATCAGGTGCTAATTCCTACTGAAGAAAACAGATGACTGGTTTCATCTCATCAATAATAATCACCACCCTGCCCAAAACAAGAAATCTGTATCCTTTATGCACATTAGAAGTAGGGAAAGTTCCAATAATTATTAAAAAGTTCCCAAAAAACGTACAAAGGCTACGAAATGTAATTGTAACATCCATCCATTTTCTAACTACTTTATCCAATCTAGGGTCACTCCGGACGAGATGCTAGTCCATCACAGGGGAAATACAAACACAGACGCACAGATCATTATTGGAACTAGCAACTTAAATTGGTTATTGCCAAGCTTTAAAATGGCATCTTTGGAGACCATTTAGTGGATCCTCAGAAACACTTCACCACGAGATCAGCAAATATGTTTGAAATGCTCAGAAATAGTTTTTCCTGTCATGAATGGAAATTTGTTAGTTAAGCAAATGGAGCTGACACTACAATCTATTTGTATACACAACATTTTGGAATATTTTATTTTTAATATCAGCATTACAGCATTCTAATGGGCTTTACTGTGATTTGTGTGGAAGTCAGTTTAAAATGGAAGGTCCCTAGTGAACAGGATTGCAGAACATGAGGTCCCAGTGCCAAAACAGACTTGTGAACTCTTGTGATCAGATGGAGACGATGACAATATAGCACAGTAGACTATTATAACCTCTTACTCACAATTACATTACCAAACACTATAGACCGGTATCACTACTGAATTACAGATACAGTATGAAGCAGTGTTTTTGGATTCATCATTACTGCATTGGGAGTACAATGCAGAACATTAAAGATTTTTGTATTAATGAATAATAACTGCAACCCAGAATATTTTACCATATCCTTGGAGTACTTAAAACTCTAGAGTTCCACGATTAGGTGTACATAAATCATGTAATTCATCTAATTTCATATGAAAGGTTGTGGTGCTATGACGTTTTGGATCCTGTCTGTATTCATGGTTATATTGTCTAAAAAGAGAATGTCTAAAATTGCACAGAGTAAAATTCATATAGACATTTCTGAAGAGATATTAGAATTAAGTTATATGAATTCCAGAAGAACTGGTTACTTATTTCCTGGTTTAAGCAGTGTATGTTTTGATAAGACAGTCAGTATCTAATAATGAAGTGCAAAGACAGTGCTGACAGCTCAGGTTTGCAAACCCAGTGGCTATGGGTCCTTCTTCCTATCCGTAATTAAGTGTGAGATTCTGCTTTTATCCTTCAATGTCCTTTTGACCTGCAGGTCTGATTATGGTCTGAAAGCCTTGCTGCACTGAAAGAGACCAGACTGAAGCCCTTTCCTAAAAACTAGACACTGCTAGACTTTCCAGTGGGTTAAACACTGTGAAAGCAGCTTCGCAATTAACTCCTTCTGTTATACCATGTTTCAATGTATAATTTGGTTTCCCTTAATATGTTCTGTCAACACAGTTCTGTTTTGAACTTTCTAAAAATCAAAGTTGGTTAGTTTTGACTAAATTTTAAAAACTCAACTGTTTTTGTCGGCAAGAAAATTGTAAAATACCACCAGCAAGTGTAGTTGTTTTTTTATTTCAAGTCTTTCTTGTATTTGGATAAGAGGACAGATGTAGTCATATCCTTCAACATGAATTTAATTAAAACTTTCATCCTTAAATTGGAAATCAAGCGCCTAAAGCTTGGTTTCCAGTAAAACCTCTGTGAACATCATAGACATCATAACCACATTTCACATTTTGGTCTTGCAATCTGCAATAGGCAGTTGGTTTGATTTTTTACTTCACAATCTTGAAATTTACTTTTTGATTCATTTTGCAGTGTAAGGTAGGGATAGTGCAAGATTGGCAAGGTAGGGGTTCCTTGCCATTCAAAGGGCTAAAATGATACAAGCCCAAAAATCACAAATAATCATAATCAGAGTAGAGGAGGAATACAGCAGCATGAGAAAGCCAAATAATTCTGGATAAGCCATATGAGCCAGAGGGTGAGGGAGGGGACTGGGTGCTGTGCAGAATAATTGCTGAGGATTGGGTGCAAAGTGTGTTGGCAGCAGGAGAGAGAGGGGAGGGGTCAACACTGAGATTGCTGGCAGAGGAGGAGGGGAGGGGGTGGCAGCGGAGTGAAGAGGCAAAGAGATGGAGAAGTCCAAAGGGAGGAAGAAAAGAGAGGGAAGAAGGAAAGGCCAGACATAGAGCAAATAAAGTTCAGATGCTGGACGTGCATTCAGGAGGAGGAGGCTGTGAGATATGGGAGGAGGTATTAGTATCAGTGAAAGGAAATGTGAGGGACATTTGAGCAGTGTCATTATAAAAATGACAGGAAAAGCAGTGGGAGGAGATGAGAGGACTCTAGGATCAGGCATGGAGGAGAACAGAATGGGAACCTGGACAGAACCTTGGGGTACACCAGTGGAGAGAGAATATAGAGTACACAGCAAGTCTTACCTGATATGTGTGATTATAAAGGTAAGAGCAGAAACAGATGTGAGTCTGCATTCTGAACCAGTGAAATAGCTATTAATATTCAGTAGATTAGTATTAGAATTCCAATTTAATTCAAGTAGGAGGATGTTAGTGCAAAAGATAAAACTTCAAAAGTCTCTTAGCAGTAAATCATAACAATGAAAAAGCTGTATTTATTTAATGTAATATGAGGTTAACAGAGCAGCTAACCTTAGAACATGCAGTACTATGGCAGAATTCTCAATTAGTCCCATTTCACTGTTAATACACTGACATGAGGGCCAGTCCTCTGTAGTGTCTGATGGGTCTTGCCAACACAGGATTTTATTCTCACTTATTCCTACATGTACATCTTACTGCCTTTCAAAAAGCTTACTGCACATGCATACATCATGATAACTGCATATAAGACTGTAAAATATTGAGGAATAAAATATAGCATAAAAGGTAAAAGAAAGCAGAACTACAGCAACATCATCCAGGGAAAAATTAGGTCTTTAGTGTCACAGAAGCATGTGACTCCTCAGCCAGACATGTTTGCAAAGATAGAACTGGCAGGGTTCGGCCAGGTTAGTAAAATTTTTACCTGACTATGTTAATGACCATTGGACTACCATGGAAATAGAGCCTTTCCGAGAATCTTTGCCTGCTTTTCAATTAAACATAACAGGATGTGTGACCAATTTAGCATTCAGATGAAAGAAATGCATTCAAATGTGAACCTGAAACATTTCAGTCCTCTCAACATGAAGGCCACATTGGCTGAACTGATCCAGATCTCACTGCTTGACAAATTCTACAGAATGGAAAAATAAAAAAAATAAAAAACAGTAGTTGGAACAAGCTGAAGTTCCAAAGAAAATCAACACTGTAAGTTATGTAAATCATTTACAATTTAACCAATGTGGAGGTTCCACAGTGAGTAGCTAATGTGTTAAAAACCATACTTGCACTCTGTTTCCCTAACATTTATCACTGTGGTACTAGAGCATATTAGAATGTACCTGATGCCAAGTGACTTTTGGCTGTCCCCAAAATCGAGGAGAGAGTATGCTTTTTTCTAGTTCCTCAGGAAATCCATTTCCTACAGTGAGAGGGTCCTGCCCATCCATGAAGCGTACCATCCCCAGCAGGACAAAGACATCCAGCAAATGATGAGTAATTAACTTCAAGATATCAAATTTACCACACAGCATGGAACCAGAGTTGGGCTAATTGACATTTTGCAGCCTTTTGCAACAGGGAGCAATCATGTGAATTTAATTCTTGCAGTGCAACATTGTCTGCAAACACAGCTTTCTTGTTAATTCATCCCAAACCGAAACTTTGCCATGAAAGTTCGTATTCAGAGAACTGTTGAGCGGTAGTAATTTGAGGACCATGACTTAAATCTGTACTGTAGGAAAGGATAAAGTTTTATCAAACAACATTTTACTACCTTTTGTAAAAGGTGTCAGAGTTAGTTTATTCTGCATTACATAATCCTTTTAAAGACACATAAACCGTTTATTTAAAAGACGTAAAATCTAAAAAAAAACATTTTGAGTTTGACATTCATTTTCTTGACTACATTTCAATTAATACCTTAGTAAGGAGACACAGCTGATGGTAATATTCTATTAAAACTGAAATTAATTAAAGCATCCCTTGTCTCTTTTGAGGCCATCAGTACCAGCTGGATGTGATGAATGTGGCCAGTTGTAAATTCTTGTGATCGGAAATGCCCTGCCCCAAATCAGCCTGGGTCATTGCTTTCAATCATGCGCCATGGCATTATGCAGTACCAGCACCTTAATGATGAACCCACACCTTTGCCCACGTCAGCAGCAGTAAAATGGAAGACACTGACTATTCCATTGATGTCATGCTGAAGTCATAGTGATCACTTTCAACAGTGAGACGGCAAAATGTAACACATGCACTTTGAAATTCTGACAAAAAAAACCAACTAATTCCAGAGCTGGATAATCATATGTATAATGATGCAAACTTTATATCTCTAATATTGAGGGTAATACAAAGTCAATGCATACTGTAGGCACGGTGATCCATCATGCAAAATTAAACAAAACTAGGCAACAATTTGGAAAAAGGAATGTTTAAATATTTAACTGGAATATTTGTTTAATCAGCTCTGTTCAGTTACAAAAAATCCAAGTTTAGACCACAGAGTCTCTCTTAGATTGGGAAAATGCAACCCCTTCCTCGTTCTATAAAAAGCCTCTCTTGACCAAGGCTCCTTCTCTGCCTGATGTTCTGCATTCCTCCAGCCCATGGGCAGCAGTCACCTTCACATAAAGGATGCAGTGACCCACACCGAGACAAAAAATGAGCAGTGCGACTCCCTCCCTCATCAACATGCTAATTACCAGCACAGCACTAAATCATCTGGACGCAGATGCTCAATGAGCCGTGCCTTGTGAAAGAAGAAATTGTGAACAGCGTGGTGAAAGGAAATATAGAAAGCTACTGAAAATACCAGCGAGTAGCAAACAGAGTCCCAGAGTACAGAACAAGCTGCAGAGTCACAATGGTAAAAGCTGATAGCCTGGCTTCATTTAAGTAACAGCTGGATGAAATTCTCTGATCCATGAGCTACTAGCAACTGAAAAGATCAGATGAGTCAAATAGCCTTCTTTCATTTATTACCCTTTGTATAAATGTATTCTTCTGAGTACCCATGCAAAAACCACACTTGCTCAAATTCTTCAGAACGCTGTGAAAGTGCCTCCAAGCTCTTTCTAGAAGAAAACTGAAAGTTTCAAACAGCCTGCCCTATAAAAGTACACCAAGGGAATCTATGTATGTTTCAGTATTTTCTTACTGAGTAGGTTTTTCGAGCTGTACAAAAAGACTGCAAAAGTAGAACTGTAGATTGTGTTTGTGTGAATATTATAAAGGTAGACCAGGTGGAAACATTCACAGAAATTATATTAAGGATATTTACTACATCATTTAGTGTTAGACTTGGTTAATAACTATAACAACCAGTAGGAATAATACTTTTAAAGGGACCATGCAAATTCTCATTCCAGCTTGTGAAGAAAGAGTCGTGTTTTTTTCGTGTCTGAAACTAGCAAACTCACTCAAGAGGCCTCTGCTCATATCACGCCCAGGGCTCAGACTTGGATCAAACAAGTTCACTGAGTACAGTATTGAATAAAAGGTTAAAAGTGCTTTTCATACAGCACTGGGGGGGATAGGTATACATGGAGAAGACAGTGTTAGACACGTAAATAACACAGCCCTGGTTCCTTCTCCAACGCAGGGAAGTGATGAGCACTTCTTAGTTATATGTCATGAGGCCTCCAGGGTATTACACAATAAAAAGTGGTAGCCAAGTTCAAAAGTCCTCAGAAACTTTAAGTGAAGATACAGTTCTGTATCCATGGCTACGAACCCACTATCAGGAAAACATTCAGTGGAATGCTAGAAGAAGCCTTCAGCACAGTGTGTAAGCCGATCAAAAACTCTGCTGTAGGGAAATGTGCTTCTTCAGGGAACTGTAGAGAGTTTAAATAAACACTCCAAAATGTTCAGCACCACATGGAAGTCTTTGACAACTTGGGTAGGTAAAGAGAAAATGCAATGATGATAAGAAGCAGTGACTGAGGAACACATTTTCAATTCCATGGATATGTCTTTAACTGAAAATGAAATAAAATGCACTATCTTTCAGAAATCTGGGCATGTTATCTATTAGAAGATTAACAAGACACTGGAAATGCTCATGTCTATTTGGAAATTAATAGCAGTATCACACCTACACACTGTATGTTTCTCAGCCACAAGATGGGTCTTGCTCCTAGTTTCCAGCACAAATACATTTTAAAAGCAAACCTTATAAAATATACCTTCATGAAACATAATAAGTATGTCCTGGAATTTACTTAACTCCCCAATACTCTGACATTAATAACCTTATTTAATATTGGTATTTGAAAACACCAAAAGGTAGAAATATTTTATTTGATGACTATTAATTAATTCAGTATGCAGTAATGACTCTGTTGTTTGGATATGTATATATATATGTATATATATATGAAGGATGGACAGGTATATAAATGTTTTGATCAACAAGTGTGCATTAGGGACATCAGAATTTCACCTTCACTATTCTTGTAGAGACATTACAATCCCTCTTAATGAGGAACTAAAGAAAAAGTGTAACAGTGACTGAAGAGGTTTACAATGTACTTGGAATTACTAAAACATATTTTAGGAAAGCTTATTTAAAGGCTTAGAAATGGTAATTTCCTAGAAATTTATTTAAATTTAAACTCAAAGAGAATAGAATATGAGCAGCATGCCTAAACACAGAAAATACATTTTCATTTAATCTGTAGGTCAGACATATTCAAAGCTTGTTCTATTTAAAACAATTTTTATTCCAATAATTTTTAATTTATTTCTAAAAACTGGGAACTCATTTCTAAAAACTCAAAACTATGCATCACATTTAGTTTAGAAATTACTTTACTTACAATATGAAGCTCACAACAGAATGGAACCTCTATATAAATTATTTCATAAATAGCAGCTTCATATGGCACAGAAATGCCAATGACATTAAACGACTAACATAATCACAGCTGATGCAATGACAAACACACTTTAATTAACCCCTAAAGTCAGCTTCCTCACAAAATAATGATGCATGCCAGACAGGAGCTCAGTGTATAAATGCCTTAGAGCTTGGGATCTTCTATATATGAACAACTGGCACAAAGTCATACAGGCTCGTGATTCAAAAAGGGCAAAGCAACAGGGCAAACAATTTTTCTTCAATTTAAAAATTGACTGAAAACACACACAACTAAAGAAAATACAAATGTTATATAGGAAAAGAGGCCAGATCAAATTAATCCTTGACCCATTGGCTTTTTACAAATTGAAAACCTGCTATTTGATACCAACATTCCATTGGTCAGAGATAAGAAGCTCCTACCAACAATAATGTTGGATTCGTCATTTTAAAGTTTCAAGTGTCACACAACAACATCTACTGTACATCTACAGTTCTTTCAGCCTGAAAGTCTTTCATTTTTGTTTAAAGTTGTTCATTACCAAGTCAATTACTTTGCCAATAATACAATTTTCCTTGGAAGATCTCCATTTCTGCAGCCTTATAAATCAGATAAAAAAGTAAGTTAGGGCTGTGATTTTTGAAGCGTGGTCAATAGCTTTGAGGCATGAAGTATCTTAATAAGTTTTCCATTTGATATTGATTTTTATTTATGCATTCAGCAGGATGATCAGGGAGATAATCTGGTTATATCCTCTGCACAGGTTATTCAGACACCTTGAGTTATTCGGTTTTGAGATGGAAAAAGGGAAAGTGACAGGAGGAGAAGTAAATAATTTCACCATGCTCATCAGAATTATTCATTTCATTTACTTCAGCGAGAAAAAAGTACAGAGGCATGCAGTTTCCCAGTGACCCAGAGGAATCTCATTTTATACAACTGAACATCTGACCAAATCAGTTCAGTAACCCACCAGTTTCTAGAGTCAGAGTCAATGTAATAAAAAGGAAGAGATTTCATTAAAAAAAATATAGAATATCAAAAGAAAAGTCATGTGTACTGTTCTGTGTTACATTCAACACTTTGCTCAAATTTATGAGGATTTATTATGGGTAGTAGAGATATCCCAGAGAATCTGTATAATAAGAATGGTTATGAACTTTTAAAAAGAATATTCCTGTGTTTCTAAAATAATTAAATTGTTTTTTTACTCTCTTGTGGTTTGGGATACTGTACATGTGCTGTATTTGGATCATTTGTGGTTACCATGGTGATTCACATGACTCCTTATAAGGGACCCAACTGACCTGGGTCATTTAAGTCTTGGAGAATAGTTCGATGGAAGTGTATGTAATAAAAATGTAATCGCTGTGGATGGCAATGGAATTTCCAAAAAGAGCAAAAAGCTGTTTTGACAGATGTATTAAATGCATTCCAATTTTTAATGTGTAATATTCTAACATTTTTGGAATCTTCTCATATCATATCACATTTAGGGCCTGTATGGACAATACAAAACGTGGACAACATAATTAACAACACATCAAATATTTAGATAGTTGATTCTAGAATCTTATTCAGCATGGTAGGCCACAAAGGATGGCCTTATTATTGCAAACACTCTGTGGAGAACATACATCTCATTTCATGCCGTGAAAGTAGTTGACCCCCTGCAATTAATTCACACACATACAGTACTTTCTACTTCCAGGGGCTCTTCAGATTCTCTCTGACAGCTATAGAAGCTCCAAAAGGAGGTGAGTGGACTGAATTCTGAAGAGAAACAGGCAAGAGGCAAGAAGAAAAAACATGCCATTTCGAAGAGGAAACTTTGAAAAGTGTGAAACATTGTCACAGGCTTTTCCATGCAGGACGAAGCAAAAGCTACAGTCTTGGGTGATTTGAGTCTTGGCTGGGAGAGGTTGGAGAACTTTTGTTCATAGTAATAATAACTGTGTTATTGTTATTTTTATATGGACCCTCCACTCAAAGCACTTCACAGGGAATAGGGACTCCATTCCAGATGGGTAGCCGCGCCTGCAAGTAATCAGTAAGCCAGTTCATATGACCTTTTATCATGCAGTCAGATGGGCATTATTTGGAGGTTAAAGGCTTAACCATGACTGGTTAAAGGCCTATTGGAAATCTGGCCAGGACAAGACTCCTTTTCGAAAAACACCCTGGGATTTTTAATAATCACAGAGAGTCAAGACCTCAGTTTTACATTTTACCCACTGATCTGTGTCATTTTTACAGTATAGTGTCCCCGTCACTACACAGGGGCATTAGGACCCATGCAACCCATAGGGTGAGCACCCCCTGCTGGTTGCACTAATACTTCCAGCTGCAGCCTTAGCTTTCCCAGGAGGTCTCCCGTCCAGGTACTGACCAGGCTCACACCTGCTGAGCTTCAGTGGGTTACCAGTTGTGAGATGCAGGGCGAAATAGCTTTTGAATTGTAAACCATGACATTTAAAACTGTGTGCAGTGAGTGCCATGTAGAAACCAAAAGGTCTTTCCTGAAGCCTTACATTTCTTTGATAAAATGTTTACATTATTGATTCACTAAAAGAAACTGGAAAGATAATATAGATGGGAAGCAAAGTAAATCTGGAACAAATTGTGGAGCTATAACTAGTGCAGAAAACTACAAGAAAACTACCATCTTCAACAAATTATCATAGCTGATTAAAAGAGTATTAAAATGTTGGAACTAACCATCATTGTTTTAGGGATGATTTATTAGAGGTACCATCAGGCCCTAGGGATTTATTAATCTTTAATTAGTATTTATTAATCTTGAATTAATATTGAAATTTAATAAATGTTGTTAAGTTATGCCCTTTTCTAATTTTATGAACATGAATAAGAGAACCAAATCCAGAGTTTTCCAAGTGCAAGAAAGCACAGTATATCTCCTCCGAGATTAAATATTGTAAGTATATTTAATTTCTTGTATTTTGCACATGTATGTACAGATTTGTAGCTTGAGTATGTGTAACATACTTTTAAACAAATCTACAAAAATGCATAACCTGGTTGTGCAGTTATATTTAATTGCATGACTAAAGGTAATATTTAACAAATAAAGTACAGCATTCACAGCCACACACCGCACAAAGTCTAGTTTGTGATGCAAACTGGGATAGCTTGTGCAGTGTGAGGAATGCTGGTTCAGGGTAGCCCTTCTTTTACAGTAAGAATAGGCTGGATGCCAGGTGACGTGACCATGTAACCAGCTCTTTTTTGAGAGGCCATGTGTACAACTTGAGAATATAACTACAACAATCTCTTTATACTACGCTGGTGTCTGTGGTATAATAAGCATTGACTTTTAAAACCGTGCCTTAAGACTCAAATCCCATGTTTATTTCTTTATCGTCTAATCTTATTTTTCCAAAGCATTGCTTGTTCTTTTCTGACTTTTCCATTAATGACAAAAGCAGAATTTGTTAAATCAGAAAGAACAATTTTATTTTTTATGTAATTTGCTATTTACGATGTAGAAGCCAGCCCACCCAATGGGCATTTTTAGCACAAGTTATTTTGTTCTAGTACTCTCCCAGATATTAGGTTTTGCTGGATGGCTTGAATCTAGGGTCTGAAATATCAATTCAAGTGGTCAAACAAAGGCAAAATGTTAAAATGACAGAACACTATTACCGCTAATATATTACAGAATATATTGTACCGCTGCTACCAGTAGTATTACGGATATTAATTAAAAAAATGAACAAAGAATTGTAATTCTTATATTTACAAACTCACAAGAATATGGAAGTTTAGCAGATGTCAGCAGCATAGTTGCCCTACACACAGACTTTGTGAATTCTAACAGCTGAGCTGAGGTGTCTAACGTACGTACTCACCATGTCTTCAATAAGCATAGGGAATGCAAACTACAGTAAAAATACTAAATATGAAGCATTGTGAAGTTTCTGAAATGCTTGTTTTATGTGTATTCGAGTGAATATTTGCTTTTCAATGTTTATATTTTTATTGCACTGAAATTTAAAGTTCTTAAGAGTTTCAGCACAACTTCCTGACTCATATCTCTTGCATCAAGAAACGTGCAGAATAAGGTCATCTGCATGCGATTATTCTAATGAATAAGTAAAAAGCAGTTATAAGCAATGCAGTGATAATGATTACAAACCACCTGATCTGTCTGTGATCAGACCATGAAACGGAGCAGCCAGCTCTACAGACTGGCACAGCATGCACCAAAACTTTAGTGACAATTTAGGAACACCAAATATGTATTCATATTACAGTACCAGTTGCCATGCAGCAAAATGCATAAAAATAATAAGGCAATTCAACCAGGTGTTTCACATATCCAAGGTGTTGATATATTCTAAATTAATTTGCTAAAGCCAGGTGATCAGTTGTTGTACCTTTAGCCTCCTAAATGCTGATTGCACAACTTTTGAGTCAACAGCTAACCTACATTCATGTCCAGCTGTAACTAACAGGACATTTTATTTGATTTTCAACAGGTTATTTATTGTTTTCAAATCAAAGTATCATGATGGAAACAAAGTCAGAACTTCAGAATCAAGAAACTAAATAATGTACATTAAATATTTGCCTTTGTTTGTATTTTACAATTATATTAGTCACAATATGAGCAGCATTGTGCATTATATATTCCAAATCAATAACTGTTAATTAGTATTAGTATTAAATTAATACTGAACGTGATCTATTGTTATTCACGGAAAAAATGTTCAAAAAAGAAACAAAAACGTTTAGACAGCATTGAAGAATTTAAACATAATCGATATTTTTTGTTGATTAATAGAGATAACTTTATATACGTTATCTATTATATTGCCTTGAAATGGGTTGGCGTCAAGTATCTTTCACTTTTGTTGGTATTTTCTTCAAGTAGCGGTAGTTTCTAACTACAGCAATCACCGTAATTAAGGATTACACATCCTTCGTATCACGATTGATTGCTGTTTTCACAGGTTATTAAAATAGAGTAATGGGTATTATCTATCAGCAAGGTAGTAGTCCTTCAGAGATTCTGAAAACGACAAGCCCACTTTTCCTTTTAACTCGGACATTTAATTGGAATCGCACAGGTCTCGGTGACGACATTCACGAGCAATATAAAAGCCGAGGACCGGCATAGGAGAGCGAAGAGAAACTTGCCGAAGCTCACGGTAATAAAACTCCGGTAAATCTGATAAAAGGAAAAAGAAATAAAAGAAAAAAAAACAAACTGAATTTCAAGAATGATGACAAAAGTCAGCATTTACTGCGCTGTACTGGTGCTGCTTCTAAACCAGATTGGAGCTAAACCGGTGTCCCACCTGCAGGTAAGACTTTTAGAGTTTGTGGATTTAAGAGTACTTTGCTGACACTGATTCCAAGCGTATAGACTGTATTGATTCCTTTCAGTTAGATCAAGCTACTATTTAAAACCTTGCTCAAATTAGAAATAAAACATCCTTGTTATAGCATCAACAATGTGAAATAAAGCGTCTTTATTTAATTTCTTTTCCATATGAAAATCTCGTGGTGTTACCTTTAGAATTTAAACACCAACCTACTGTACAGCATTGCAAATGTGTCTGTAGGACCTTACATTCAGAAATTCGTTGTTCTGGATTCGTGTGAAGGTTGAGAAGGAACTTTTCTGTTATTCCCTCTTGTGAAAGGCAATTAATTCCTGTATAATAACGAGCAAGGCCAATGGCTTGGGCATTCGTAAGGCGAGCACCTGCTCTTCTGCGTGTCAGGGCTCCTTAACAGTTTGTGTTGTTGGGGTTTTTTTTCAGACCCTTACGCAGCTCTTGGAAGAGGAACGGAATCCACCTTATCCCGCCTCAGAAGAGGCTGAGGGAGAAGGAGACCTGACAGCAGAAAATGGTGCCTACAACACGGCATCAGAATTGCCGTGGAACCAAAACTCAAGGGATCTCGAGCAGTCTGCGAACGAGGACCTGATGCTGCGCCTCTTCAGCGATATTCTGACATCCTCCAAGAGATCGTGGAGGAGGATGAAGAAAGGGAGCCTGAGGAGCTGCTTCGGAGTCCGGCTGGAAAGGATCGGCTCCACAAGCGGACTGGGGTGCTAACCAGGCCGGTAAGCTAAAAATAACAACAGCTATTTTCAAATGGAATGCCCATTTACTATTTGTTCGTTGATAAATTTTAAATCGGACCGAGTGCAGAAAACGCATATTACAGCGACATACAGTATGTTTTCTACGATGTAGTCTCCATGAGACACAGCGCGCAGGATTTAAGGCGCAAAGCGAAAACGTGAAAGTCTGCTCAAGTGAGAAAGCTACAGCATACCGTATCAAGCCAAGTGTTGATTAGATTAACAAGGTGTCATTTTATTTCAAAACCAGGAGGCTAGGCTGTTGTGTGCAAGAACAATCTTAACTCGTGCGTTCGTTCGTGCGCAAAGTTAGACTTGCAAGCCTGGTTGTGCGTGATGAGAATAGAAGTTCACAGAGCGGCTCAGTGCTGTCCTGCTCTCGCACTCACGGATGGGTATGTTTTCTTTCTTTCCAGGTTTTGCCGAGCCCAAGGAGTAAACTCGGGAAAGTCACCTTACACAATGGACGTTCTTCTACTCATTCCAGAAAGAATGACCTGAAAGTTTACAGCAGTATTTATTATGAAAGTATTTAATAAAGATGTAATGTGTTTGTTTTCAATTGAATTGTTCTAGTTTAGAGATGTATATATTTTAAATGAAGCTATTAGGCTATGAAGTCTATTAATATTGTTTTAACTATTTATTCTTCTTGTACAAAATACCTTGAAATATCTATGGAATTGCATAAAAACAAAATAAATATTTTGCTTAGTAAGTAAATGGTGAATTCTGTTTGTCATTTCGAAACGTGCATTTTCTGCATTTGGCTCAACGAATTGTTTACCTTCTAAAAACGAAGTGAATGTCTTCACCAAGTAAATAGATTCACCGATGAAACTTCAAACTTATGTTTTCCTTAAAGACACTACCAGGGAAATGGCTCCATGCTGTGGAAGGTTTCTGTTATTCATTTTCACAAGGTTCTCTTTTTAAATGAATGAAAAATAACACGGAAAAGATACTAGTACTAATTTCAAGTTTGGAAACCATTGGGGACACTGTGTGACAGCAGTATTTTATTGGTACTTCTGTTATGTCAGTGTGCGTCATATTGGACTGAAATTGAAATCGAAGCTCTTGTGCTACAGTGACATCTTTACACCTTGGAGCGACAGTACCTGCCATGTTCGTAGCATTACAACAGCTATATAGTGGGACGTTTACATCATTTATAGAGCTAAAAACACAACAGCTATTTTCAAACACAATCACTCTCTGAATGGCAGTCCCCTATGTGACTGCTTTCCGTGCCATTTATTTTGTGCAAAAGCGCTTAGTTCTTCAAGAAGGTTGGCGCTTTTTAATAAAGCCTTTGGAGAAATGAACTTTAAAAGTGCTGTTGTCATTTGAGCATATGTATGTTTCAAGACATGATTAATGTCTTATCGCAAATACAGTGAAGAAAACAGTGGTCCATCAACAGTGGTCAAATTGTAAAGCCATACACCTATTACACGACGGGATGAGGAAGTTTGTAAAGGCAAATACACATGTATTTTTAAATCTATTTATTTACATAAAGAGCCCACTTTTCTGATATGGTCTATTCTGTTTGGAATCAACTGATATTTACGCACACACACAGAGTAAAGGTTGACTTGAAGCCTTCAAGTTCAATTGAAGAGAAGGAGTCTGTTACTGATTTTCATCTTACAGTATACCACACTAAAGAAAGAGCACATAGGCCACAACAACGACTCGACAGGAGATGTGTAGCCTACAGCGCCAGCGGTCTCAGAGCATTCAAAACCAGTTACCTGATGACAGAACATCGTGTATTATTCTCCAACATATTCATATCACTTAACACGCACTGGTCCGCTGCAAATCTATTATTTTACAGTAATTAAGAAAGTAATACTACTTTACAGCCATACCTTATACACGATCGACAGTTTCAGTCGGTTTCACTGAATATTAATATTAATAATAATAATAATAATAATAATAATAATAATAATAATAGCTTACACTCATATAGCGCTTTTCTGGACACTCCACTCAAAGCGCTTTACAGGTAATGGGGACTCCCCTCCACCACCACCAATGTGCAGCATCCACCACCAAATGAATAACAAATGCATTTGACGGCTCGTTACATGCAAATAACTTTAAAACGTGTTTCCTGTATCCCAGCGTGACAAGAGGGGCTTATAAAAGAAACACTTCAGTTTCTTTCAAGAAACCACATAACTACAGTACAGTACTATCCAAAACTCTATGTGAAGTCGAGATATTCAGAATACAGCTGTATTACAGTTTCTACTAAAATAGTTTGGAGTTTGGAGGCGCAGTTTGTTCAACGTGTACTCTTGAACCATACATTTTAAAACCATTTCAAGTAGGAATCGTGAAAATGCGTTATCGACGCATAAATAAAAACATTTACAAAAATGGTCAGCTGCGCCTTTTACCTGTGACAACAGAAATTACGCGCGGACCGGATGGTCTTCAATGTGCTCTTTGGAGTAGTTCAGCTCTAAGACTCCACCAAATATTATCTTAAAAGGCAGTCACGCCTTAGCTGAAACTAGAGCACTTATCAAGTTGGACGTGATGGAATGTCAAGTTGATTTCTGTCATAACAAGCGGTTTATCACAGATGCCGACAGCGCGGTCCGGGTATATATTAAAGGCGCACCTTCCGAATAACCACGTTGTAGACGCATTTCATACGCAGCGTTCAAGAAGTCTCACGAATTCCGAATCTGAAAAGGAATGGCAAAGTTAGACGTTTACTGTTCCTTTTTAATTTTGTTGATAATATACAATGCAGCAAGGGCAAGCACTTTGTTCAATAGGTACAGCACCCAAGATCTCGACACTCTGAAGGTAAGAGCTCCATGCCAAAAGTAAACTCGAATCTTAAATGTTTCCTACTTCTCAGCTGTTAGAAACCAGCTGATAATACTGTAGTGGGGAGAACTGTCTTAATTTTTTTTCTTGTACTTTTTCAATACAGGACATAATTGAGCGACTAGAAGAGAAACTGACCCCCAGTGAAGAAAATGAACTCTACCCCGGATCAGAAGAACTAAGTATGGATTCAGGCGAAGACGCTCTTGTTTCTCCGGGGATTCTTCGACAGCAAGAGGAAAATCTGTTGCTGAATCCTAACAGATTAATCCAAGAAAATTCGCCAAGATCCCGACTCCGAGATTTGGCTGGTTTGGCGAGGACCACTAAGTCTTTCGGTGGTTGTTTTGGAAATAGAGTTGACAGAATTGGTTCCTGGAGTGGATTAGGATGCAACAGCTCCAAATTTGGTACATATTCCTTACATTCAGTTTCTCTTAAGAAATCTAGTCACGAAGAGGTGCTGTTTGTACGATCAGACATATCTTAAATCACTAATAGTAACACATTTCAATATTACAATGTGTTGGGTAACGCAAAATGCACAGTCCGACACTCCAGTGCTTTAACAATCTGTGCGTAAAACCGCCCATCTTCACTGAAGGTCTAATACATTTTGTATCCTTTTAATAAGAAGAAAGTACCGTTCTTATTAAAACGTCTCTACTGTATGTACTGAAGTTGCATTGCAATATAATCTGAAGCAACCTGTAAAATATTTGAACACGTGTCTGCAGAATGCTTATGTTACTCAGCTAAAAACATAGAGTTTATATGAATGATTCTGGGTCTTAATTGTAAGCATATTTCGTTAGTTTTTACTGTATAGTTAGAAACACAACATCATTTGTAACAACCACTGCTTGTAAACCTATGGTGTCTTCATAACAAAGTCACCAAAGAAACACAGCATTATCAGTAAATATGGTTCCAACGTATAACTACAACTGACATCTGACAGACTCTTTAACTACACATTTTTAGAGTGGGGGATATTCGGTTTTGTAATTACACATTGTATGAGAATATTCGACAGTACATAGGATTTGTGCTATTATTCTATAGTAATCAATATAAGCAGTAGGTCATTTCACTAGACTGTAATTTTACCTATTCAACTTCCTAAAAAAGCGTATTTTTTCCCCCGCCAGGTACCAAGAAGAGAATATTCGGCAACTGAGCTTCACGCCCTGTACAGACTCGGCACAGAGGATCAACTCGATAGTCACCAGATGTCAAACTCCACTTGGAATTGAAAAAAAGAAAAAAATAATTGAAGAAAACGCCCACAAACATTTTATACAGCTAGACAACCAAGCAGAAGAAGGCCTGTTGGAGATTTTTGTAGCCTCAGAAATCTGTAATTTCGTACTCTATCTCAGAGTGATTTCGAGGCTTAAATTATTTTTTGTTGGTAACGGAATAATTGGGGTACTCAATATAGTCAGGACTCCTTCAAATGGATCTGGGGTCGCGAATCAGAAATCAGGACACAGAAGAAAGCCAACCAGTAGATTGAGTAGCTGCACTTGTAGTTTACAATTAGTGACAGCGAGAAGTAATCTGGCCAAAACCGACAAAAGAAAATTATTTAATAGAAACAAGAGTATTGAAATACAGTTTAAGAAAGAATGTTACACCAAATCAGTTTTCTAAGAGTATCGTAAACACATGGCAATATATTTAGAATAGAGTTTTAACTCACATTCTATAATTTCCTGCTTCTTAATTCTGTTATATGCATATGTTGTTATTTGAATGTTTAGAACAAACGATGTTTTGGAAAATTATTTATAATAAAGAACGTTTAATTTACGTCTTGCTTGCATTGTGTAGTTCGTGACTAGATTAAAAATGCTTTGAGAGTGATCTGTTAGAGTTATTAGACTGGACAGTACCAATAATAAAAATGAGCCTTGGTGACCAGTTTTTGTGAGACACGTTCTGTATTTGATGAAGAACACTAAAAGATTCAGAAATATAATAGGGGACACTACCAAAACCAAAGTAAAGAAGTTATAGAATAGTTATTTTAAATAATGGTCATAGTTAAATAAGAATACAAACTTTGGGTAATTTCTGTTTTGAATTCATTGTTATATCTACCGTTACTTGAGCTCCTTGGTTTAATGCCTAGACATAATCCAAAGGTGAACATACAGTATAGAGTTTATACAGTATATGAACTTTACATAGTCAAAATCGCTATTTTCACAACGTAAATTAGATGAAAAAACTACATACATCTTGAATCAAAAGATTATGATCAAATTCCGTTAGAGTGATGTCATAAAAGGATAAACAAATCACCAAACGTCATGGATATCACATGTAACCGAAACCATTTGAACTTTTCTCTCCAAAGACAGCGTAAAGTTGTCTTAATGGTGCTTTTTGTATTTTATATGGCGTTTTGCACAAAATCCAAATCGCATCTTATGTAGATTAATTTACACAAAGTCTTTGCCCCCCCTTTTGGTTGCTAAGGAAATATAATATTAGCAGTTATATAATATTTCAATTTTAAACTATTCACTACATGGGCTTCAAACTCAATCTTGTGTTTTTTGGTTTTTACCTTCTCAGTTACAGAGTGGGTGTAATCATTTTAATTAAGTGTGTAATTGTAATACTCTGACCAGACTATAAGTGACTTATAGAGTAACTGTATCTCTAATGAAGTTTCCCGTGTATTCAACTGTAAAAGACCTTCAGAGAAATGCTGTGTTACATTTTGGTTAGGGATAGGTTAATTTTTTATTGACTATCCGGTTTGGAACAGTTTGGAACAAAAACCAAAAGACACAAGACTCGGTTTGAGACACCTGGCTCACAGGTTTGAGATCCCTGCTTTAGGGTGTATAGATCGCCTTTTATCACTCTGCTGCAGTGACTACTGAATCCTGTACCCAGTCACTTGAAAATGTACACAGATGCACCCATGTAGAATATAAATAAACAAATAAAAAGATCGCATTGGAAATGCTTAGAACTACTGTATATAAATACAGTTTTTAAATAACGGGTTAAAGAATGTGTTCGAGTCGTATAGAACAGACCTAAATATACTCCGGTTAACCGAGTCGGTTTGGGTTTTCACTCCTTTAATCAGCATACCCTTCAAGCACATTTACAAATGCGATTATACTTTCCACTGACGCATGAATTGTGAAACAGCCAATTAACGCGACACGGTGGCTCGCTGCTTCTTGATGGCTCTTAGTTTCTGGTTTCGATTTCCGACTGGGGCGCGTTCTGTCTGGAGTTTGGAGGTTATCGGTTTCACTAATATACTATTTCATCTTAAAAGCTCAGAGTTTATCGACACCATTCTCGAGATTCCATGAATGCACTGGTTTGTTGTTATGCCTTCACAAAGTATGGCGGGCAATGTGCGGCAGGAAAAGTACCCCAGACGCGAAGCACTACGATTACTGCGGTTGTTCCGATACACTGAAATAAATAAATTCAATTTCGTGGTTGAATTAATAGCATAAGAGCTATGCATCTATTAAAAACCTACCGATCTTTGTACAGGTTTAACAACAATAAATGTGGAATTTCATCTACTCGACTATGCTTGGATCATGAGCCTCCAACCCTAGCCTTGGAGAGCCTCAATCCTGTTTATAATTTATAGATCACCCTGAATGACTTGTTTTTGTTTGTCAAGATTAGACACATTGTAATGTTACTGATAAATGAAGCAAATCATTTGTTCAGCTACGGGATCTTGTTTAATAAATACTTGTTAACTGTTTCTTTAATTATCACAATTGTTCTAGGTCTTTAGAAATGTATGATTTAAGGTCCACCTATAAAACCAGGGCTGAAGACCCCACACCTAGATTACCTGATCCTGCTGTATTCAATTAATTAAAATGATTTACAGTATAATCAAAGCTTTCACTTCGATGCTATGTTGCATTTGACAAAATCATCCTAGAAGTTAGTAGTGGAAGAGTTAATCTTTTTGGTGTTTTGTATCTTCTAGGGTAGAGACACAAAATGTAAATTCAGTTAACTTGAGAAGACAATGTATAACAAGTTAGTTTCTTTAAGGTATAGGGCAAAGGACAACGTTGGTATGTGTTGGTATAAAAATATGCTAAAGACTTTGATGTAATGTGTGATTTGTGATTTCAGAGATACGTGTGTTTTTGGTCTTATTTTGCTGAGAATTAAAAGTATTACTAATTATTTTTGAAGTTAAATAGCTTTGGCACACCATAGAGTATAGAAACTGTACCGTATCTTGTAACCAATTAAGGAACAATTGTTCCGTATGTTTTGATGACGTTAAACGTTGAGAGCACAGAATGTGCTGGGTATTTACCATAAATGCTTAATTCTCATAGCATTTGCAGATAATTCAGTTGAGGTCTGCCCTCACTCTTTCCCCAAAGTGCATCGCCTGTCATTCAAGACCAAATAAAGTGAACAGAAGGACAAGCAACGGGCAGAGGCTGAATACCTCTGGGAACACTTATACTAATTATGACACTTCTGAACAAATTATTGAAATATCTTGTGTATTAGCGCCAAGTCTTCACCAGGTTAGCCGACAGCTTAAAAAGGAATCGGTTTCCGACAGCTTGCTTTATCATAATCAGGTGACGGAATGCGATTCTTCACATAACTATCCATGATGTCACACTAAAATGTACTGTATAAAAAGCCTTCGTCTTCTAAACGGAGACGTACAAGCACAAAAATAACAAGAGAGACGAGAGCCTTCAAAGAAAGTAGAGAAGAGACCTTGAGATTCAAAAAGACAACGTTGACAAGTAAGATGCAGGTGCTCACAGATCTCTCTTTCTTCTACGCTCTTCTTCTGCTGTTGAATGCACAGCTCTGCAGCGCACAGCCTTTCCACACCGACACTGTGGCGAAAGACGTGGAGAATCTGAAGGTAGATTTGCAAATGAATTGTCAAAAAACTGTCAACCGCCGGGTTATTAGTGTTAAATTGCATTGCATAGTATCTGAGGCTGAACTAATCTCTTTCTCGTAATCCTTGATAACTACAGACTATGTGTGCTCTGACATATTTAAAGCTGTGCATATTCTAGCTACTACAAATAATCCTCCTGTAATTAACTGCACTGGAATTGAATCTAGATTAAACTGCGTACTGTAATGCGATATAAAACTAACAAAAAAGGGGGCTGATGTTTTTTTTAAATGCAATGGCATTCAATACCATATCGCAATGGTGACACTTTTCATAGCATTATAAAGTGTACCAGTCTGCAACAATTCAAAAACTGACATGTGATAGCGAGAGCACATTGTCTTATTTATTTCTTTGCACTTTGTGTTTCTAGACTTTGCTTCAACGACTGGAAGAAGCTTTTCCATCGCCTGACGAACAGGAGCCTTTCCTCTCAGAGCAGTCTGAAGAGGGAGTCTTCGACGACCTCCCGGGAGAGGCACAGAGCGAACAGCCACGAGATGAACTACACCCCAAAACCACCGACTTGGAGAAGTATCTGTCCGCAAGAGATCTGCAAACACTGCGTAGCGCCCACTCGTCGTCAAAACGATATTCCGGATGCTTCGGGAGAAGGCTGGATAGAATCGGTTCAATGAGCTCTCTCGGGTGCAACACTTCATCGCGATACAGTACGTACACTCTTTCATTTTTGAGTTAAAACGTGATAAAAAAAATGGAGATGCATCGCACCTACAGTGCTGTCATAGTGTCATATTATCTCTGCATCAGTTTCGCAATGTGATCCGGGCTAGAATGGGCTAAATATGACCGTGCCGTCTATATCATTTTGATGTTATGTTGCAATGAAGAAAAACTGGATCAGTGTGCTCAAGGTTCTGTACTCTAGTTTGAGCTTGTGGGCTCAGATGAGGTACTTCACCCAGGTTGTTTTGGTAAAATGTAAATGTGTGCACTACATATCGCTTTGGAGAAAAACGTCGGCGGAAACACGATAATTATTTGCTTCACAGACCACATATCCAAGTTGTTACCATACTGTTTTCACTCATGGTGTTATCTGCGTGCTTTTCAGGGTCGAAAAGAAGCTGAGGCGATCTTGCAGCCACAGACTCCAGAAATGAACCCCGGACCCCAGTGAGGATTCGGCATTTCCACGATGAACTCGACCTTTAGTTTCATTTAACATTAACACTATTTATTGAATGTTATTTATATTTAAATATATTTATTCTAACATATATTTATTAAATTATTGCCTCTGGTCATTTTTATCGTTATAAAACTGCAAATGTAAAATGACAAGTCAAACATAAATTGATTCAATAAATTGAATTCTATTTTATCAAACGCTTTTTTTTTTGTCTTGGCTCTTCTAATTTAACAAACTCCTGTGCGCAAACAAGACCTGCCTAAAAACGAAGTGATTTTATTTATCCGCCTTTTAACGCCTAATCCTTAAAAAGTATTGCCAATTGTACTACTATCATTTTTGGCGTAAACTTCATACATTCACGCGAGTCTGCTAGGTAAGACACATGTCTCTGGATACTGTTTGTCCATCAAGAACGTTTTTATTCCTAAGAATATACGTAACAACGTCCGTTTCAAATCTGTTGCCTTGTTTTAACATTTATTAAAATCATATGGATGCATCAATTCATTGTTTATTGTGCTAAATTAAATACATAAATTGAGGAGGCGGCTGAAACTTGAGAAGCGCGTTAACTACCCCCCACTCTTTCCGCTTGAATCAAAGAGCTGAAGTCATGGAGTCCTTCAGCACCCAGGACAGCGCCACGGCGGCCTGCGCTCAGAAGGAGGGAAGGCAGCTTGAGTCCTCAATCTTCTCCACTGAATAATAATGATAAATAATAATAATTGCTTACACTTAATTGCTTACGCTTTTCTGGACACTCCACTCAAAGCGCTTTACAGGTAATGGGGATCCCCTAATCCCTGACGGCAGCCATAGTGCGCCAGAACGCTCACCACACATCAGCTATCAGTGGGGAGGAGAGTAGAGTAATGAAGCCAATTCATAGAGGGGGGTTATAAGGAGGCCATGGTTGATAAGGGCCAATGGGAAATTTGGCCAGGATGCCGGGGTTACAACCCTACTTTTTGTAGGGTTGGAAAAGCCCTGGAATTTTTAAAGACCACAGAGAGCCAGGACCTCGGTTTTACGTTTCATCCGAAGGACGGTGCCTGTTTACAGTATAGTGTCCCCGTCACTATACTGGGGCATGAGGACCCACATGGACCGCAGGGCGAGCGCCACCTGCTGGCCCCACTAACACCTCTTCCAGCAGCAACCTTAGTTTTTCCCAGGAGGTCTCCCATCCAGGTACTGACCAGGCTCACACCTGCTGAGCTTCAGTGGGTTGCCAGTTGTGAGTTGCAGGGTGATATGACTGCTGGTATGGAATAGAACTATTCGGATAGGAGATCAAAATAGCTCTGGTTTCCACATCTTCAGCAGGTGTTAACCGGAAGGTGCCTCTAAATCCTGCCGGACCTCAAGGATTGGAATTGCCTACTAATGACTGGAGCAGAAGCAGGGCTGCAGACCAGATGAGGCCATTAGGGCTGTCCAACTCTTTCGGTTGCCTAAACCTTACTGATCTGAGAATCTCATCAAGCCATTTCTTGAAACACGCAAGTTCATAAGTTTTGAATACAGGATCTGGGCAGCTTGTTCCAGACTGCCACAACCCTTTGCGTAAACTAGCGGCTCGCATGAACAATCTTCAATGTACTTCCCCATAGTTACCAGTTGTGTCTTCTTGTACATTAAACTGTTGATTCTGAAAATGTCGAGGTTGACACTGTCACAGCCACAGAGATTTTTGAATAACTGAGATGGGAGCCCATTCCCTTTTTGCTCTCTTACAAGACTGAAAAGCAACAAATCACCTCATTAATAGACCTGCTGTATTCTGGCAAGCACCAGTTAGGATTTATTATAAAACATCCCAGCTCAGCCCCCTGTGCAATGTTCCGGCCATTGTTGTCACACTTTTAGTCACTAAATAAAATTAAGAACCCAAAAGCACAGCAGGGCGTGGTACAGTATTCTCATTGAAAGTTATAAAGCCAAATTATAGATAAAGCAAATTGCCTGATTAACATGGCCTATATAGTGGGATGAATCAAGGGTTAATTAGTATCAAAACCCTGTAGTGAACATTCCAGCTCAGAGTATTTTTTTTTTTACTTGGTGTAAAGGTAAAATCACATGCTTTCTTTCCACATGAAGTACAGTATTGGGGTCTCATAAACAATGTATTGTCCTTAATATCTAATTCATAAAGCCCCTTACCAGACCCATCTATGCTCTACATAGAATTTGTCTCACGGAGTATGAGGAAGGGCGTTCCATAACATGGAGCAGTGAGAGAAAGGGCATAATCACAAAAGGTCCAAGATTTAGCCCTGGGTACAGTGATCAAAGGACCAGCCTCAACTGAACAGCGCCTAGAGGAGGGAGTGTAAACATGGAGGAGTTTACAGATGTATGATGGAGCCAGATTATTTAGAGCATTAAAAATCAGTAAAAAGGTATTATCTTGAATACTTGACTTAATAGGCAAACAATGCACAGACTTAAGTGTGAGAGGTTTGTGCTGCCAAGGTCTGGTGTGACTTCATAATCTAGCTGCAGAGGTTTGGACATATTGCAACATGTTAAGTAAAGTGTTAGGGAGTCTGTGGAAAAAAAAAGAGTTGGAGAAATCAAGGCTTGATGTGATAAATGCATGAATCAGGCACTCAGCATCAGACATGTACAGAAATTGCATAATGAGGGCAATATTTCTGAGGTGAAAAGGAGTCTTCATCAACATTTTCCAAGAGACTCAAAAGACAGGAAGGGATCAAGTGTAATCACATTGTTCTCAAAGGATGGAAGCTCACATATCCATCATTGTTGCCAACCACCCTGTGAAATACAAGAACATTACACCATTTGGAAAGACATGTCGACAACCATCTGTATTAAATTTCACTTCTGATCATAATTACCTAATGAACAAATTATGTAAGAAATCACATGACCCGTTTTTCAGTCCTAATCAGGTGTTAACAGTAACCATCCGTCCTAATTAGAACACAGAGAACAGTAAGACCAATAGCACACCTGGGAACAGGAACTGCCTATATCTGACTGAAATTCCTTATTCACATCACCATATAAAGATAAGATATTTGTTCTCTTACTGCCAGTAAAGTTTTGTCAGCTTGAAAATTCAGAAAATGTGTCTCAATTCCTTCTTATGGATAATTTAAACCTGTTGGCTTCATCAAAAATACTTTCATAAACATATACTGAAGACAAGCCTTAGGACCCCAAATATTGAGGCCAAAAGACATTATAATAATAATAATAATTGCTTACACTTATATAGCGCTTTTCTGGACACTCCACTCAAAGCGCTTTACAGGTAATGGGGACTCCCCTCCACCACCACCAATGTGCAGCATCCACCTGGATGATGCGACGGCAGCCATAGTGCGCCAGAACGCTCACCACACATCAGCTATCAGTGGGGAGGAGACATTACCAGCATGAGAAAGAACTCAGTGTTTGAGTACTTGTCACTATATGATGAGTACCATGGGAAAATGTTATGCTGAGGTTATTTTAGGATTTAACTATACATGCGAAAGCAGCTTCAACTAGGCTCTCCATAAGGTGTTGCAGTGCAATTCAGTGCATTTCTGAATAGGTGGTCCTCAGGCATGTTATAGATATAATATTACTTTGGAAAGGTTTGCAGGATAGCTGTTTTAAAACAGCTGGGCAAGAATTTCAGACATGCCTTGTGATGAATACTTCACAATGCCTGACATACCTCAGCTCAACAGTGAAAACTGTAGCTTAATTCACAAGACATTTGTGGACAAGTGGATGCAACATGTCTTCACACACAGCGCATCACCCTGCACCAAATAACCACTTAAAAAGGAAATCTTGTACAACTCCTATCTGTAGGAGGTGACAGAATGCACTTGAGACCATTATTGACACGATGAGCCGTGGAACATGAGCCATCTCTGTCAGGGCTATAAAAGAAAATGTGAGGCAAAGGAAAAACAAGGAGCAAAGATCAAGGAGAGAAAGGCTGAAGAATGTGATAATGCTGAAAACAGCCATGTATACTGGATTCCTTATCTTTCCTTGCAACCAGGTGCTGGAAAAAGAAAATGTATTCAACCAGCTGTATTCTGCTAATGAACTAGCAAATCTGAAGGTTCATATACCACTTCTATAAATTGGTCAATCACATAATCCTATATTATCACTAGAATAGAAGCAATATATCCTCCCCCCCAAAGTAAAGCAAACAGATAGATATGTTCAAGTGCATTTTCTTAATTTGTTTTAAGCCCACAAACTCAACTGGAACTGGTTTCCTTCTTTTCATTTTCCTTGGAAAAATATTCTTGAGGCATCCCATCCAGTGTGTACCCTGCCTGGTGCCCATTGTTTGCTCCACAACAACTCTGAATTCGGAACAGCAGCTAGAACATGGATTGATGGATAAATGGAAATATTTGTTTCAATAAATTACATAAAAATACATAATTAAATTAAATACCAGATGAGAAAATAAGCTAAAGTGCACTGCAAAAATATAATGTATTTGCATTCTTTTCCCAGAGATTGCTAGCAGACTTAATGGAAATCTAGAGTCATTCAGAAGGTAATGAAAGTCACACAAATGACGCAAACGGCAGACGAAAAGAAGATGTGAATTTGGGCTGCTTCGTGTGGGACAGGGGAAAAAAGTAGCTGGTCTTGGACATGAATAAGGAAGAAGAGGTTTACCAGTGCAGAGCCATTGACTGCAGGACTTGCTGGTGGCGCCCAAGAAGAGCAGAACGGACTCCGGGATGCATTGGCTCAAAAATGGACCCACTTGGTTCTAAAAGTGGCCTGGGATGTGAAAGCTCCAAAAGCAATGAACGACTCCTAAAAGGACTCTATAGGAGGATCATGTAGCAGAGCACCGCAAAACTCAAGGGAAAAGCATGATGGAGCAGAGAAGAGTGGTAAAACACAAGAAGCTGGGAAAACACAATAAAGCAAAAATGAAGATGCTTGACAGAAATTGAACAAAATCACAAAAACAGCAAACACTTAATATTTAAAATGGTAAACATTACTTTATATATACAAATATACTCTACTTGATTTTTTTAATTAAAGTGTAAAACCTTGCTTTCAAGGAAGTTTCATGAAGAGAATAATTTTCACCGATATGCTGTACAATGAACCACACAGCAAAAACACTGTAGAAGATTTTATAACTTGCAATTGTGATTTGCAGTGTTTGTCCATTTCTTACAAGTACTTTTTTCTTCAACCATTTGTTTTTCTTTCCATGTACAGTAGGTTAGGAACATCAGAATGAGAAAACAGAAGCCTTGTCATCTCTCACTTTATATTGAAAATAAAAGTGATAAAGCACTCTTTGGGGAAAAAAAGACTAGTTGTTTTGTTAACATAGTTTTCTTTTTAAATGTAGTTTTGTTGATACATATGAGTGTTGCGAAAATTAGAATTTTATTTAATATTTTGAAAAGCATTTTTCAATTTATTTTTAAATGTACTTTAATGTATCAAACTAAAAAATTAAATGATGAACAAGCCTACTGGACACTATAAGCAAATTGTGTCAAAGTTTTTTTTAACAACTACAAATTTAATCATTCTTTAGAACATTAATAACTTTGTATTAGAAGCTCTGAAATCATTAAAGCCAAACTCTGAAATCACGATACTCAGAAGACACATACGTGGAAGCAGCTGCATGATCTTATTAAAGAGCAATTGGTAACACCTGCCCTCTTTGTTATTAGAAAGCTCCTGACACCTTCGTCATTACTGACACCCTGACAAACCGCAAGGCCTGAATGAGCACAGTTCTGTTCAATCTGGTTCTTGCTTTAGTAATTAGTAGAGCAGTGGACAAACTCTCAAATCAACACATATCTACTTATAAAGTCTTTAAAGCAGATAGAAAATGTCAAGGACAAACAGTTGAGATCAAAGGAGACCACATTTCACTGCTTGTTCTTGCATTTATCAGAAGGATAAGATCAGATTTTCACACGGACCTGACATGGTGAAGATTAGTGTAAGCTGTTTGAAATGATTCTCACAAGCATCCCGCAAGAGAAGGAACAACAGTCTAAAGGGTTGAATCGTTTAGAAAGATCAATCTTTGTGTTTTCATCTGTTGCTATGCTATTGTGCACAGCTACATCTTTAACAATCTATTGCATTTCTGCAATTAACAACAGCTGTCCACACTGATAACTCATCTGCAACCTGACAGCACTCGCGGCAAATGCAGATTTTGAGCACCATCCCTCCTAATTAGAACACAGAGAACAGAGATTACTCTTGGACTTGACAGGGAGATTGTCAAATGACTCCTTGTCTGCTATGATTAGTTCCAGCAGTGTGTGTCATTGGATATTTCTCATCTGCTTTCATTAACGAGGCCCACAGGTAGCACTGACAAACAGGACAGGACTGGCTTTTGAACAGTGGGAAATAAGACACATTTTTCCTCCCTACCTTTGATAGATAGCATTAATGTTCTATACATGCCAACACGTATTATTCACTGAAAATCAAATACTTATATTCCCTATAAAAGCAAAACTATTTTAAGATAATTCAACTATTTTTTAAATTATCCTCAAACTTCTCTGTGCCAAATTATGAAAATGCACAATTGTATGCTTTCACAAGAGAAGGGAATGTACAAAATGCCACTCTAAAATGATCAAACAAGGTTGAATCCATGATGCTCTTGTGATTAACAGGACTGAATCCAATAAAAGAAAAAAACATTTTGGAATACCACTGTGCAAGCACAGAAAACAGATCAAATAACCAAATTTCAGGGATGTGTTCCACACAATCAGCAAATCTACCTTTACAAGCCAAATTAAAAATCTTAATATAATACAATTAAAGGTGTAAAGCTTAAAAACCAAAAGGGACTTTATAATCAGTCTTTCCCTTTTAAAGAATGTGAAAATATATTTGTTAGGATTATAATATAAGATCACCAGGCTCTGGAAGTGCACAAGTCTTTTTTTCCTTTAATTGTTTGACACATTAAGGCAAACATACAGACAGAACAAGTGGAATCCAACTCAAGTACAAAACCATTGTTTTATAATACCAAAGGTAGCTAAATTACATATCACAAATATCCAAAATGAATATCTTTTTCTTGTAGTGGAAAAAAAGTACGAACAAATCTGTACACAAGCATCAGGAAAAGACACAGAAATTGAAAGTGCATAATGTGGAAATTATCCCTTTTTAATATGGCTTGGACACATGAAAACAAACTGAAAAAACAACCTAAATAAGGGCATTTTTGCATTGTTGGGAGACATTGTTTACCAAAAGAAAGTATTATTCAACAAAGCTGGAGTACATGCACGAAACAGTTGCCAGCATCCTTATTCTTGCAGCAATAAGCTTCCTTGGGAGCATAATACCTTTCTGGCAGAGAAAATATTAGATAAAAAAATAACTGGCTTTGGTGAGACTGAACTTGTAGGAGATATGCAAAACAAATCACAAATACTTTAACTAATCATATAGCTCACATGGGGAAAATGAACAGCTTAGGGTTTCAAAAACTCTCAAAAGAGAGTTCCAGTCCAACAGATTTTATATATCTCCATTAAATCGCCTCAAGTCTCCAAAGGTTTGGTAGACTTAAGCAAGTGACCTGTGAATTAAATTTAGAGGTCGTTTGGGACCAAAAATCCCATTCAGTCCTGGAGAATCGGTATAATCTGAATTGAGTGCATTAATTGCTTAATTGATTAATCGTTACAAGCATTCCCACATTTTAGAAAAATGTGACCTAGCACGTAGGCTGGGGCTCTCTAGGATCAGGGACAAAGATTCCAGGTTTTGATATCTGCAGCAACTTAATTTGGACTGGCACATGCAGACTTCACCAATGAGAGGTAACAAACAAGGAACATTTAAGCCCTTTTGCTATTTCACAAAAAGCCACATTACACACACACTGTATATACTGTATGCACCAGACTATATATTATTCTATGGCTTTTCAAAAAATGTGTTCTGAGGATGCTATCAATTCTGTTCCGTCTGTGGACTTTTATATCCTAATACATTTGGTCTACAGACAGATAAACAGGTTACGTGAGAAATTTAATCCACAGTGCCTCAAGACTGCTTGCCAAGCAATTCTCATTGAAAAACTACCATCAAAGCTCCCATTTTGCAATTGCTGAGCGGATCAAAATGTTCATGTAATACAGACCATAACGTGATAAAGGGCCACAGTGTCACATTACTGATTAAAAATAAGTTGACTGGTGACTGTGTCACACACAGAAAATTTTATTGTAACCAGATCTTTAACAGAGTCTATCAGATTAAGTTAACATAGCCTTTTTCCATCACAAAACAAAACATTCAGTTTCCTGCTAACTTTAACATTAATAATAAAGTGAATATTGGGGAAAAAAATGTTAAATTATGAAGGAAAGAAATGATATTTCCATGAAAATGGAACAATTATAGTGTGAGATTTTTTAGTGTCAGAAACAAGAGCACAAAGTTCTGTCAATACTGATTCTGATAAACATGTTTTCACATGCTTTCAACCAAACACAATAAGTACCAATACTTATCTTGCAGGTAAGTGCAAAAAATTAATCAAAACATACAAAATATCAAATAACAAAGTGAATTTAATAAAAATGAATGCATCAGCTCTGAGGGTGTATTGATGGTGAAACAATCAATGCTTTATTATAATCAGCCAATGTTTATGGATAGTTTCCCCACATTTACCCAGTTAAATGTCCCACTTTTAAAGTGTAGTGTACATGGCAGTGGGATGGCTGTGAATGGCCACATAACCACTGCAGATAAAGACACCTTGAACTGTAACAAGATGTTCTACACAAGAGCAAGTCTTGTTGAAGGAGGAAATTATTTCATTATTCCAAAATAAGACCACAGACCTACTTCATTCAAAAGACTAATGAAAGTTTTATGATTTACAGAGAGATATTTGGTGTCAAGCTAAGTGAATTTTCAATTCAGATCAGACGTCAGCAGGACTCATCATCTTGGTGGAGAAGCTCAACATCTGTTAACAGGTGAATTTCACAGATAGATAAGAGAAGACCTGAAAGTCTGTCTCTTCACATTTTCCATATCCATAACCTCCTGAATCATTACAATACTACACCATGCATACTGCCAAACGAGACTTGTTGCAAGAAAGTCATGTGGCAACTACCGTTCATGCAAGGAAAATAAAATGAATACACTACCTTCTTTTGACATACTATTCGCAACCTGCTCTTCTCTAACCACAAAGAGAGCTGCCCTGTTGACCAGCACAGTACAGCAACATACAGGTGCTGTACACAACTCGATACGTGTGAATTCCAGTTTAATAGTAAGTAAAATGAAACTTCTAGCTTATGTTTACTGCCTTCAAAGAATGCCCGATAGCTTTATCTAAGGCATAAAAGGAATGTTTTCCTGCAACAGAAATATGCCCTAGTTGTATTTAAAAATGTTAAAAAATATCTTCAAACATCATCAAAATGCTATATTTGAGTGGCCAGACTTTAGCTTCTTTTACTAATGAAACAAAGGCTGTTTTTTAATTAATCTCGGGTAAACAACAGAAAAATGCTACTCTGTCAGTGCAATGTCAAAACCATAATGCCAAAATACTGAAAGTACATCAGTGTGAATGGAAACATTTCCATTCAACAAAACTTAAACAGTAAAATAAAACATATATACCTTATCTAACTTTGAATCACATGATTTTAGTTACATTGATTCTAAGCAAATAAACCTTAAATATCCCAATTTGCAATTTTATTAACTTGATACTGATTCAAATTTCTGCATCACTGTACAACATTTTGAGTAACTCAAAACCAAACTCCTTGGTTTTCGAGGACTAAACAAGCATGTTACCATTCTACAGGAAGCTCTAGGAAACTTCCTATCATAGGATAAAACTTAATTTCAGACTAAATGTGAGTCACAGTTGCTGCTTGTCTGCTTGAAAACAGCTCAGTTAAACTGGTTCTGAATTCAATAATATGGTTTCTTACTAGGTTTTATATTACACATAATGGGCTTATATTCATAAATGATGCTTCCTATTCTCTCTTTTTTAAAACCAAATACCAGTATGTTCCTGAACTTTTTGATTTGATCATCATGTATCATTATTGGCAATTTATGTACCTGCAAATGAAAGTTTAGTGGTATGACAAAATAAACACAAAAACAACAAACCAAAAATAAATTCTCAAATTATATGCAGCATAAATATTATAAAGAGGAATGCTTCTTGTTCAACAAATGAGTCATCACCGTCAACTGAATCATCTGCTAGATAATTTTCTACTAATTGCCTGCATGGAGATTACTGTAACTTGTTTCACTAGTACGTTAAATAAAACTTGACCATGACATAATGAGTGCACAGAAAGCAGTCCATTAGATTAACAGTGAGTTATCCTATCGCAAAGTTAAGTGTTTCTCATTTGCCCAGCATTGGATTGTGATCACTTTCCTGAGATTAAAGTTCAGTTTTCAATTAACTGTTTTACAACACAGGGAAGTATTAAATAATTCTGCAATTCAAAATTCATTCTAATATAATCACAGATCATCTTCTCAACATTTAATAACATTCCCATATCTGTAATGGTTAAAAATGTGTAAAGTAGAATTTAACCAAAGAGACTGATTTTAAAATGTATAGGGGAAAACTGCATTGCCAAATTAACCCCCATATCATTGTGCATTTTCAGCTCAAAAAAATTTGAATGTTTTACCGTTAGTCCAATGCAATGCTTATCTAAAAATGACAGCACTTGTAAACAGGATATAGTCATCTCTTTTTTCAGATTGTAAAGGCATTTCCAGTTTGAGTCAAAGTCTTAAGTTCCTTCTAAGAAGTGTCACAGAACACTGGTTAGTACAAAAAAATCTAATGCAAAATCACAAAAAAAGTGCTATAGTGTAGTTGATAAAGCAGAAATACAGGAATCAGAGAGCACTTTCAGACTCTCTGTAGGCATAGCAAAAAATTAGATATATTGGACATCAGACTTACTTTGAAGCACCCACTGCTGATCCAACAAAACTACTGTGTATGTAAAACCTCTCTTAAGCATGAGTGGTGCAATGCTGTAGATACAGTGCTGCGGTGCATGGAGGCTCTTCCCCTGGGTGCTCTTGGAATAATGGATGCTTTGGCCCCCAGTTGCTGTGCTCAAGGAGAAGAAGGGGTCCCACCTGAAAGGCTCGAAGATGTCGCCAGGTGCTGCTGCAACTCACATGGTGATGTAGTGCTGCCTAAGCTTGGCCAGGAGAAACTCCTGGGTCAGATTGTGCCTGGTGATGATCCCAACGATCTGGAAAAAAAATGGGAGGGACAGTAGAGATCAGCTAGCTTTCTCTGCCACATGCTTCTGTGGGTTTCGCAAATACAGCAGCAATGGAGCGGCTTTGGAAGCACAATTCAAAATTGACGTGCCTCTCCTACAGCGTTGACCACAGGCAAATGTCTCAGTCCCATGGTTCTGAAGAGGTTGAAGACTTGAGAGACGTGGGTGTTCGGAGACACAGTGTACGGACAAGGGTTCATGTATGGTGTGACATCCTGCAGAAACAAAATCATGTACATAGTTGACATTTGAGGGGGGTGAGGAGATCCAGTGACTACAATGACACTGACTTCAGCCCCTTGATCAGGGAGGAATGCTAAAATGTAAGAGTGGAAAATGCAATGATAGAGTAAAATTCTCAAGTTATTTGATAACACTTCTCTGAATAAAGTTTTTTTTTCAGTGCACATAACAGTATAACCGGTATTTTTTAGGCAAAGCTTTAAAAGGAGGTACAGGAAGAGATCTACTGAAAATTTACAGAGGTATTATGCAGAAAGAGAACAATAGACCAAGTAAAATGAGGGTCACGGATATACCACTATCATCCTAGGGTTGAGTAAGAGCAGATCCAAGTCGTGGATATCGGGGTATCGAGGATAGTCTTCAGTCATCTCACTGAATGAGAGCCGTGGCTGTGTTGCACTCTGTAAGGACCAATAGAATGTGAAACAAACCACGATTGTGTTAAAACTGTCAATAAACAGGTAGGACATGGTCAGGTCAGCTTGTTAGTTTTCAACTAACGCTAGTTTTTATTCTAAAAATTTTAAATATTTTGAGCTATAAAAAACAACCTATATTGAGAAGAAAAAGATTCTTATTCTGAATATTTATGTAAAAATAGTCATTTGCTTTAATGCCATTCTCTTATGCATTAAACTTTTAATGAATACATATGAACATATCAGGTGTTCACCCATTGAATGACTGTGTAAATACCTCCCAATTCCACCTGCATGCTCACCGATTGGTTTTCTGCATAGCACACACCGCGTATCAGCAGAGTGACCAGCTGGGAGCGCAGGATTAGACCATGAAAGGTCAAAGGGCGGAAGCGCTCCTCCATAGTCCACTCCTCGCTGGGCGACTGGTCAGGGTACAGGTTGGGATAAGGCACATGTCTAGAGGAAAGGGAAAGCAACCCCGTTAAAACAATGTAGGTAAATCTGCTGCCTGTACTTAAGCTCTTTTCAATTCTGATCACTTTTTGTGAAGCTACACTGATTGGCGGGTTAGTGGTTTCTTAAGAGGACTATTCTTAGAAGCCTAGAGGGGTGTAGGTCTGGAGATCAGTTCAAATAACTCATTATATGCAAAGAAACATTTCCACAAGTACTCTGCAATCATTCCAGAGCAACAATATATTTTTTGCATGTGACCACAAATACACACATAACAGTTTAAATGAGTTACATTCTGCAATTTTAACATAACAGTTAACCTTGATTTCAATGCTACAACTTTAACTACGTACCCTAACAGTCCAATATAGATACCTTTTAATTTCTCATGTTTCATGCATTTTTTTCTCCTTTTCAATAATTCCAATACTTCATGTTTTGCTGACATAAAAGACTCTGCCCGAGTACTGTGGAAGATATCATTTTTAAAGCAGGTAACAGACCCTGCAGCTGAAAAGCCATAGTTCAGCAAAACATAATAGATCATTCTTAAATGAACTGACGCATTCTTAAAGTCAGCACACTTGTTCCATTAAGTCAGGAACAACCAACTATAGTCCTCAAGACTACACAACTACAAAATGTATTTACTTTTATGATAATAAACTATGGATCTGGACAAATCTCACTAAAATCGGAGGTCAGAACAAAAACTGTTTCAATTAAATGCTCAAGTGAAATTGACAATTTAAGCATCACCCATGAAATCGGTGGACTTTCCAACATTGGCCATCACTGTTGCAGGAGCACAGGGACTGGTGCCACTGTGCTTCTCACCTCCTCTCCAGCATCTGTTGCAGCATGTCCTGTCCTTCGTCCACCGGCTCGGCGCTGACCTGATCGTCGCACACGTTGCGCAGCTCGCTTGACGGGTACGACTTCATGGACTGGCTCCGGCGCCGCTGCTCCCCGGCCCGGGTCAGGATACTTGACTTCTGAGGCCCGGCAGAAACGCAGCCTTAAAACAATGCACTCGGCTGCACGCAAATAGACAGGACTCCACCCACAATAAAGTTTATTTTGATGAACATGACCCCTTCCACACACTAAGCGCATTTCCATTTTTTTAACCGTTTTGTAAAGCACTGAAATATGAACATTAATAATTGAGGTAAAATTATAATGTCACATATTCTAGCTGCACTGGAGGTCACACAGATATTGTTATTATTAAGTCTCTTAGGCTGCATGTTTTGCAGTTTCTTTCCTTATAACAAAATTACAGAATGTCCCTTAATTTCTTTTGCACAAAAGCTGTAGATAATTTGCAAAATTTAAAAATGCAGGAGCAAACACAAAGGAGTGCAGTACTAGAAATACTGTGCAATACTACTTTTTTTTGCAAAGCACTGTCTACCTCTACTGGAGAGCATTGGAATTTCACCTTAAACCTGATGTTGTTGCTAATGAGAATGTTCCCTTTCATGAATTCTGTCTCGTTGCCTCGGTTCTCTGTTACCACAGGGAAAGCATGGTACACTGTGGTCCTCAGGATGCTGACCAGAGACTGGATACGAGTGTGGGGGTACACATAGGTCAGATTGGGCTCCATAATGTCACTAGCTGTCAGTCTGTGGGGAAAAAAATACATTGTGTGACAAACACAGGCTCACAGAAAATGAAAATGCTAGCCGTGAACTAAGCTTTTGGGAATTCCTGGAAAGAATGACAGGTACAAACTATGGATAAGAAAAAAATACTCTCCTAGCGTGGCTTTGTTCTAGATTGGCTCAAGGACCGTACTGTAGTACTGCAGTACTGTAACCACCACACCAAAGAGGAACAAAGCCTTAGCTAATTGATAACATTTATTATAACATAAATAATATTACTTACTTATCCATCTCAACCTCTGTCTCCCACTCCAATAAAGGCGCTCCTTTGAGAACAATATAGATATCATATATGCCCTTGTTGAAGAAATCTCCAGTCCACTTTGCTACCTATTAGATCACAGTGAAAAAAACAGGCATTTCTCCTATAATTAGTATGGAAAATTGCAATTTTTTCTATAAGAACAAAAACTATTTTCCAAATGATGGGATTACATAATTTACTATTTGAGTTTAGATAGCAGGAATGGATCAATGCAAAATGGGTAACTTCTAACTTCAGATGAAAGTTCATTTTAGTGCTTATACTTTTATTAAGGACTAAAATTTAGCAATGCCCTTGGACTCATCTCTGCTCCTAAATGAAACTTCAATGCCTTTCTGAAACCATTAACAATTAATTACGCTGGAACTGTTTCTACATTTAAATTATTAAATTGTCCTTTCACAAAATATGTTGATAAGAGTTCATTCATTTCACTTGAAAAAACCTTTTAAGCTGAAAGTAAGAAATTCAAACTCTTATATTCTCACTGGAGATCGCCTACTAGTGGACTTTAAACAGCTACCTTCCGGCCAGCCAAACATCATTGGACCGTAACAGAATTAAACTGGGCTGACAAGAAAATTGGAAACCATTAATATTTGACAGCCACATGAGTTAGAGATAGAAATGACAATGGATAGAAAGAAGCTGGCTGGGAGTGTGGCCAGTAACCCAGTTCCTACCATGAGAGTTATCATGATGGGCAGCCCGTATGATATTTCATTGGTCGATTCGATTAGAATGACAGTCAGGCTGATGGTCATCCGGACCACACCCCCAAGAAAAGAAGCTGCACCAATCAAAGCGAAGGTCCCAGCGTAAATGTCCAATCCTATGTTTCTAGACGGAGAGAAGTTAAAATGAAAGCTTTTAATCGAGTGTGTGAATAGCACGTTATTTCTGTTGCTAAAATACATAGAGATCTGTAGAAGGAAGATAAGCAAATTTAACAGAATAGCATTCATTGTATACACACAAGCTTACAACAGACCAAATCAAAAATAGTGGTGCACAAAATCAGGAAGTCATATGTAATTATAAGCATACTTACCTTATTGGATAACATTAAGAAATCACATTACCACAATGACATATTCTTGTCAATTTGTGATGGAAATCACCATATTGTGATTATTGTGAATGCGCGTGCAACATTTCACGACTTGTAACAGACTATCAAAAGGGAGCCTTCATTAGGGTAGCCATGTGGCAGTCAGAGCAGCTGTGGAAGTAGGTCAAAATGAGCCTTGACATGTCCGAACAGTTTTGATAATGAATGTCTTCACTGTTCTGCTGAATGCCATTGGAACGGTGTCAGCGTTGCCATGAATTATCTTCACAAGTCTATGCTTTAGTGCTCTCTCAAATGTGAAGAAATACAGTGCTAACTTTTCATGCATAGAACAAGCCATGAAAATACATATTTAGTAACATGTCAACAAGAGGTTGTTTTTAGCAGCTGACTTATATCAGTCTGAACATTTCCACAACCTGCTTTCCTGGGCTCCAATGTGTCATGAGTGATTTGGCGTAAGTGTCATGAACAATGTGGAACAGCTACATGAAAAGTAGAGAAGGGCAAGCTCACGTTTTCAGGATGTTTGCTACAAGTCGGCCGTACGCAGCCCCACACAGCAGGGAGGGCACGAATAGGCCACTCGGCACAGAGACACCGTAGGTCCAGCAAGCCAGCAGAAAATACAGCACAAAGAAAATAGTCAAAGTCTCAGGACTAAATGTACCTGTAATGACAACAGGAGAGAAGCTCAGAAAGACAGTGTCACACTGTTACAAACCAAAGGAGGCTGCAAGCAGCCCCTAAGTAATACAAACAAATCTTCGGGCATTTGACATTTCAAAAAGATTATTTAGCCTGGGAACCTGGGGTCACTCGGATTTGGAGAGTGCTCATGATTCTCACCGTCTTGGTGGAACAGTTGGTGGATGGCCACTTCCTGTGGATTGAAGAAGAGAGCCGCCATGTCGTTGTAGGTTTTGTTTCGGCAGAAGAACTGCTTTATGGTGGAGTTTCCATCCTCGGAGGCAGGGCTCTTGAAAAACGGACAACAAAACTACATATTGCAAAAAGTAAACCAAGGAGGCCGTTATGTAGCAACTGAGGTGTTCAATGGACCTGATATTCATCTCATTTATTACAGTTTATTCTGTTTAACAACACTGTTTCAAAATTGAATGTTGGAAAACAGAAATGGTTCTGAAGACTTGTTGTTGTGCTACAGCAGGTTTAAAAGGGTAGCCATGCAGTCAGGATAAGGAAACTGGTACAATTAAGTTTAAGAAGCTCATCATTTTTTAGCAACTTGTTATGCTTATATACTGTTTGCTCCGTTCACTTTGTTTATAAGATTTCATGATGCTGTCACAAAATGTTGATGAATGCAAGGAGTTAGTTACCAACACAATAAACGCAAATGTATAAATGTGTATAAGTTCATTCTCATGAGGCAAAGACCTACCTACATACAAAGAGGTCCTTAATAGCAACTGCAGCAATGCAAATGTATTTCTTTGATATTAAGCCTTAAGAGTACCAATAAAAACAAGAAATCTTCAATTATTCCCTTGTTACACATCATACAGCATCTCACCTATGCATATGGTACCACAATAAACATCATACACAGACCTGAAGAGAAATAACTGCAGACTCACTTGCAGCAGCAGGGTGGTATTGTCAGTGGTAGGAGAAGAGAGGTTCTGGCATTTCCCAAGAGTCATGGAGGCCACAAATATCACTATTGTTGTAACCATGGAAACTAGAAGGCTCTCCAGTAGTCTGCGACAACAGAAAAATCAACAGCATGGAGGTCCATGAAGGAACACAGGAGAAACAAAACCAAGGAAGAAAACTTTTTTAACAGTATGGATTTTGTCAAAGATGAAATTCTTTACACAGACAAGCCCAATGAGTATAGAAAAATGAATTTTGCATTCTTCAGTCAATGGTCAAAATCATTAGCAACCCAATGGAACGGCTGCTAGATATGTTCAAACTTCCAACACCCTTCCATACAGCAGGACCTCGTCACTTGAGGCTATGATGCGGAACTGAACTTGTCTTCTCGTTATCAGGTCCTCACATTTTTAATATTACTGGGATCTGGGGGGTTGTTCTGACCAGGGAAGGTGATCGAAGTCTACTGTTCCTTTATACTCCTCATCCAACATAGCACAACCCACCCCTAGAATGCAAAAGATCATGGTATTTTGGCCACCACTTCTTAACTATAAAAAGACTGCAGAAGAAATGCTGTAATTTGCGGTCATGTTTCGAAATACCTGACGAACTTGGCTTTGGGATGCACATTCCTCATGCGGTACTTGGCCAGCCTCTTGTTCATGCAGTTGAATAGAGCTCCTAGCAAGCCGCCACCTATTCCCATCACCACAAAGAAGGCCAGGTCCACTGCGGTCCACAGGTGACACTTCTTATTGCCATCCGAGCACTGGAGGGGACAGCAAGACCTTTACAAACAACCTGCCCATCACAGACATGGTGGTGTAGGGAAAGAGCTACCCATGACTTTGAAGCACACACGCATTGTATTAATTATTTCTATATCTGGGTAGCAACTTACAGCAGCAAAAAAGTTAACTTTCTACAAATTACACATTTTTTTTACTTCATTAAAGTCTGACATTTATAAAATTAGGACAAATTATTAATGGGCAAATCATTCATTCATTATTCCAAAAAGTACTCACATTCCAGCACAAACAGCCCTTCAAAAAAAGGTAACAAAATCTGAATAACAAATTTACACAGGAGTCTGCCACTTGCTGCTTTTTCGTACCTTAAACTCTCCAAAGTTTAGAAGCCCTGGGAGCTGAAAAGTGCCCCAGCTGTTGAACATAATTCCTGAGCGGAAGAAATTGAGGGTGAAGGTGGCCGACATGGAACAGAACAACTGGAGAGACAAAGAGGGAGAGGCAAATGATCAGGGGAGCACATGAAAATACTCTTTGCCATCACTCTACCACCCAGTTTCTCATATACAGTAGATTCCTTCTTTCTCTTGACTTGCGAAACTACTCCTCTTTCAGTAAATGTTCACACAGCTTGCTCCACTGTGACTCAACTGGTAAAGGTGCTTGCTTCAAGCACAGTTTGCACTCTGCAGCCCAGATCTCACAAGTTTGATCCTGGGTCATGTCACTTTTTGACTGTATCTAGGATTCCCCCACATGAGGTGAACAACTGGCAGAATGTTGTCATCAGGATTGGTCAGCCAGGACTCTTTAAGCAAAATGATACCTGCAAGCTTGCAGTGACATCTGTGAGAAACCTGCTGCGCCAGCTAGCACTGCCTCTACTGCAGGGAGCTGTGGAGCTTGCAGCCTTCCAGAAGGTGAATGATTTAATAATCAGACAGATCAGAGGAATTTCTCTGCCTATTGTCATTCTGTCCATGTATTGCCATGCAGAAACTACTGCTGTACGATGCAAATACACAACCAAAGATTCAAAACTGGGAGGATATATGACGAAAACGCAAAGGGAATGCTCGGAAACAAATTAGATAATATTTCACAATTAGGCACAGTCAATAATACCACCCGAGAAGAATTATCAGTATTGCACAGTCTGCAGTTTTGCTAATATAAATTTACTCTTACACATTGCAAATAAAATGTGACAACAGGCATACAAATATGACTGATGGTTTAGCAAATTTAACACTTAAATGCTGCTTACCACTTTCCATGTGAGTGCCTGGTTCCAAAAGGATGACCCTTCCTCCAGGCTAAACAGTGTTCCTCCTATAGGAGCCCCAAAAGCAGCTGCCACACCAGCTGCAGCCCCTGCTGACACAAAGTCCCTCTTGTCTCTAGGAGTTGGACAAAATATAAACATACACTGAGCATCAAAAGACAATTCTAACAGCAAAAATTCATTTGTTTATCACTGGACTGGGAAAAAGATTCTTTTGTGGCTGATATAACCGCATTTTATTGAACAGATATGACAAAGTGATTATGCTGCATTGAATTCGTCATCAACAAAGGTTGATCAAGTGAGGGGCTGCTGTGAAAGTCAAGGCTAGCAGCGTGTGCAGGTACCACTAGAAGCAATACAATCATGGTTTGAGGGATTCGGTTCCATTCCTTTCACATAGCCAAGACAATCATGTTTCCATCTGTTCACTGGTCTCTGAGCCCTAGAGAGCACACATCATCCCAGCTCATCTGGCAAATGTTCAATGGGGCTCAAGTCTGGTGAACTTGACATCCATCATACAAATGTCACATTCTCACCGAGTAGGAAAGCTGTTGCTAGGCGAGCAGCATAAGGACATGTATTGCCCTGCTGGAATACTGTCAAGTGAGGTGAGGTCCCAGAATTTGATCAATGTAGCACCAAGTAGTCAGCATGCCATTGATTACTACAAGTGGATTTCTGTAATGACTCGACACTCCTTTGCAGAGCCTTCACACTTTCAGCTCCCCTTTGAGTTCAAGCATATCTTTTCTGAATGCATGCATCATATAAAGTACTTGCTGGTGTCCATCAGGGTGGTCAATACAAAAGGTTGATTCATCGCCAAAGAGGAAGAATGAATTGCTCTCGCGATAAGTGGTGCACATTGGTTCTTTTTGCGGGTCATTCTTTATTTATTATTATGCTTGACATTTAGCAGGGTAAAGGATCACATCCAACCTACCCAAACCACTTTTTCACTAATGAGGTGATTAACTCAAAATCAATTGAGTGCATCACAGTGAGTCATGAATTATTAACTAATCAAAATGATACCATAAACATTTAATCGATACCCATAATCCGTATACATCCCCCCCCCAAAGATATACATGCATAAACAGAATGAAGATTATATATTTTACAGGTCTATTTATGTCTCATGAGGAGTGTCTGGTGAAAGCTCAAGAAATAAAATGTTCATTTAGAATACATAAAAAGCCAAGATCGGCAATAGTGATGTTATTTAATATTTTTGAAGATAATCCACTCTTTTTAGAAAGAGGTGTTACCCAAGAATAAATCTGATTTTGTTTGGGATGGATTAGTGCGACACAGAGAAAGGCAGAATGCCCAGCAAAAGTTGATCACATTCTTGACAGAAGGCCGCAAAGGCATCAGAAGATCAAGTTGAAACGAAGATATGTGCGCTTACCTGTCGCTACGGAAATAGGGGAAATTGAAGCGAATTTTCTTAAAAGTGATGCTCTGAAACTGGAAACAAGAAAAATGTTAAAATTGGAGTATGGAGAAATGTAGATCATGAGACAATCCAATCACAAACCTTGACACACTCACCAATTGCAAATTACAAACCCAGTATTTGAATGCAAATACTGGTTTGGTGGATGAGTCCAAAGAGTGTCAACTCTGGTTTTGAACCCAGTTTCAACTGTTGTCTTTCAACAGTAACAGACTTGCAAAAATCTATTGGTAACATATGGCAAAACATATAACAGTACTTTTTCTCTTTTGTTTCAAAGCTAGCATTTCACTGATAAATACAGCTACTGAATTGTCAAATTTATGTTATTACAAATGCAGCAGGCTAAATTAGAATAAACTTTAATAATACCTGACAGCAGGGATGCCCTGGCAACAAGCATGGCAGGCCACTGTGCTGTGTCTGCAGTTTTCCATTTAAACACAGCTCTAAATGAGCTAATCCAGCTGGTTACTGGCTTAACTGGACCAGCTGAGCTGCATCTCCCAGCTCTCATGCTGCCCTGGCTTTAATGAGGTACTGACATCATACAGAAACACTGGCCCCCTACTTATTCTATTGTTAAAGTCACCAACAATGAAATGATTTCTGTACCTGAGGCAGGCCTGCTCCTATGATGGAGCCGCAGTGAATCATTGGGCCCTCTTTCCCAACAAAGAGTCCTGTAAACGATGTCAAAGGTCACAACACAAACTTCCCTTTTCAGTAAGTAACCTAGACCAGTAGTACCTAAGCTTGATCCTGGAGGAACACAGGTGGTCAAAACCACCCTTTGTCACGTACCAATTCAGCTTCTCCTCAGCTTGCTTATCCTTATTTCTGCCTAAACAATCCTTGCTATTTGATCAGTTTATGACGAACAAACACAAATGGGAATAAAAGTGTATCACACACACTCACAATGAGCTTTTGTTTCCTTCTTCAGGCATGCAACTGTGTACATTTCAGGCATCATAACTGAATGAGGGTACTTCTGAAACTCAGAATCTGGTATAAAGTTGATACCCATTACAGATTCCATTTAACCTTTTAACAGCTAAAAACAAATTTACAGTTATGCCCCAAACAGAAAACTGAAATCAATTAGGCTGCAATTAAATTCTCATCTGGAGCAAAAACCAGAAGACACATTGTTCTTCCAGGATCAGGGTGGGAACCACTCACTTATGTCATTGCATTGTGAACGTACTCAGCACTTAAAGAGAGTCAAAGCCAAAATGCATCTAATACACTTGCGTTCTGCCCACATAATGAATTGTGTTCTTTGAGTTTGCTGTGTGCTTAGCTTCCAAATGTAATAATTTTAGGTGAAACTACTTTGATATGAATGTCATTATCTGTTGAGTTTCCCTCATGTACATGTATCTTTTATGGATTCCTGTCACATGACCAGACAGAGAAACTTAGAAACGGATCACCAAGGAGGAACGTACTGAGCGCACCACCTACCTCCAGCCACAGAGAACAGAACTCCCACTGCCTTGCACACGAAGGTCCGGAATCTCACAATACCAGGAATTTTCACCCCGTTCAAGTAGCTCTTTATCTCAGGTATACCTGACCCTGCAGCTATAGGCTGAGAGAAAGTATCAAGCAAAACTTAATAAAAACAGAAAAGAAGACTTGGCAAACAGTTTTTACACCACAGCACGATTTACAAACACATTTTTTATTCATAAGATTCAACTTAAGGAGATTTTTGAAGGTAGAGCATTTTATGAAGTAGCTGAGCAGGAAGGAGCCCAGAAAATGAGTGTTTCATACTAACATCATCATGCAGGTACATTGGCACTTCACAGGGTACATTTAAGTTAAGTCATAAACAATAATATCAAAATGCTGACTTGCAGTCTGCACTTCTCACTGAAAACACTTACCTCAATAAGAACTAAAACACTAGCAAAAAAGATAAAGGTCATGTTGAAAGCCAGTAGTTCTAATAGGGATAAAGCAAGACAGCCCTTTTCACTGCATTCCTCCACAGCTGTAAGCCACCGGTCAAGGAAACCAATAGACCGGTTACTGACAGGTTTTATGAGAGACTGGAACAAATCACAGACGTTTCTAGAACTACCGAACTATTGATGGGCAATCAGAAGCAGGCCTAAAATACATTATTTAAATCAGTCTACAAAGGTAAGCATAAAAACACTGAAAAGGATACATTTTCCAACCAAGTTCAACTTGATCTGAGAGAAGAGCCTTACAAAATAATCAACAAAAAGACCCACCTGTAAAAAGAAAAATGTACATGCATTACCGAGAGAAGCTAAATTGAATCTTTTTAGTCCACCTCTCAGGTAAATATTCGTCCAGTTGTCTATGGATCATGGATATTCTTCTTTCACCCTAAGCTAACCACAATAAAGCAGCCTGCTTTAATTACGAAGGAATGCTGTTCTTCTACTAAAATAGGAAATATTTCCATTAGTACAAAACACTACATTTGGCACTGAAGCAAGACACCTACCTGGCACTGAACAGAAGCCATTATTTACCAGCTGCCCTATTACACAGCAGGTCAGGTCTTTGCTTCTCTGGCTGAATTAAGGACAGGTTTAGGTAAGCCAAAATGAGCAATGCTCAAAGCAGAACTCAGCGAGGGCACTGGGGTTAACACCCTTACTCTTTCGAGAAGTTCCCATGAAGTCAAACAGGGCAACTCCAACATCATTGTGTCCACCAGTACCAATACCATTCTGGGGTACTGGTTTGGAAATTATTTTACAGAGGGAAGAGCACCAATTACTGGTCCACAGACACCACTTACAGCAACAGCCTGGTTTTCCTTAGAGGTCTGCCCTCCCATTATAGATCAGGCTGAGCCTTGCTTAACTTATGCGACCTGACAAGACAGCATCAATTACTTACCAGACCGGTACAGACCCCAATGGCAAATACAACCATCCACTTCACTGCTTCATACTTTCTGGCTGTCTAATTTGGGAGGGGTAGAAAACAAATATGATTCCAATTACAATGGCTGTCTGTAAACCAGAACTCTAATACCAATTCAAAGTGTGATTTACATTACAAAAACTGTAACTGTAAACAAATTCTGTGAAACTGAACTTTAGTCAAGAAAACTATAGTAGATGTAGGTTTTGACTTAGGCAAATAACCAAATAAACATGGGTTATATATCTATCACAATATTGTTTACCTTAATAATAAAAGCAGAAAATTGACTATGGTAAAAACACAGATTTTATTGAAAATAAATGCTCTAAGTATAAAATCGATTCAGTCTTTTAGAATACGGATAATATTTTGGTGGTAAGTACGTGTCCTGCCATGTTGTTGCTTTACCTTATTGTCCATTCCCTCCAAAACCTCCACATAGGGTTCATTGATGCATTTGTCATAGTCCAAACTCTGCCGTAGAAAGGAAAGATGAATCAATAACAGTGGTAAGAATTTTCATTTCCAGCTTTCCACCTGTGGAATTGGTGCTGTATCACATGAAGCAAGAAACTGATTCTCGGAACAAGACCTGGGTACACAGCTCATGGATCTAGCAAAAAACACTGAAAGTACAACACATGACACATGCTCTTTCTTACACATTCCACGTACCTTGAGACTTTCAGAATTTAGGCATTATATAATAACTCAGAAAATGTAAAACTCTTTCAGCCTTAAACTATTAAATGCAACTTTAAATACAAAGTGCTCTAAAAACCACATTAGCCACAAAAATAACCTTTAATTTAAGAGACCTTTTCACATGAAAAAACTGCACTATTAAATTTGTTAAAACTTTCATAAACATATACAGAAAAAAGTATTAAACCTGGAGGTTTTAAATTGCAAGTTATCCATTTGTCTTATTTTTTTCAACATGGCATGCTAAAGTAACATCTGGGTGTCATGTTCAATGATTTAAGGGAAAATAAATTTAATTGATAGTATTTTTAACATGCTCACACAACTTTACACTAAGCAATACATACAAATACTGTTAAAAGCCATCTTTATCTTGTTTTTATCCCTTTCATGGGCTCAGGAGAAAACTTTAATGACGTTTTAAGGAATGGTGGTCAATATGCCTTCTGTTTCAGTTACAATATCTTTGGAGTCTCACCTCATAATCTTTTCTTGGAAGGATTTCATCATCTTCATCATGAGTTTCCCCTAGAATTGTCTGTCATAAGCAAATGAAACAGGAAATAGAAACTAATTACATGGAAATCTTGTTACCCACATTCGTTAAATTGCACAGCCTATTTATAAAACCAGTAAGCAGACAAATCAAGGGGTTTATTTGCTAAACTCCCCTATCCTGAAAGCTGGTTTACCTTTACATTTTTCAAATATTTAACTCAAACAAGGAAATTGTTTTCAAAAATATTTTGTTTCCCAAAAGGTTACAAATATTGCAACATAGACTTCTTTTCATGAGTAAATAAAGCTAGCAGGGAGCTGAATCAGTAAAAACACGAGCATGTGCTTATGTTTTCATTTTTAACAAATAAAGCACTTGTCAGGAAAGGAAAACAAACAAATATGGGTGACAGAGTTACAACTTGTTATTTATATTGCATGTACGCAGTATTTAACAGAGTGTACACATACAAAGTCATCGTCTGCACAATTGGAAAACAAAGCCACAACACTGTTGAGTTATGGGATATATGAAGACCCCATCCATTACAGCTCCAGTCTGGGAGTAGCATTCCCTGTGGATCAGCAGATAGCCTTATGGCATCACAGTAAGGACCTGTGCTTTTGTTCATCACATAGCCTTCGTAACCGCAGTACAATACCTTTTTTTGCTTTTAGAGAGCATTTTTTTTTTACATATGGTAGTTTATCAACACGCTTAATATAAAAAAAAAATCGGTGCCCTGGTCTAGACTCAACCCTTTGTCGTGCACAGCATTACGAATTCGTCTAACGTGCGCTTCATCCCTCGACTTAACTGGTCACGTTCATATCTCACGCAGCTCTTCACGACTGTCTGGGCTTTATTTCCCACTGTTCTACAGGAATTCGAAGAATTCTGAATGAAAGCCTTCTTCATTCTTAACTGAGTGTGCACATACAAAGTCAGTGTCCATCAGGGCTTCGACTCCAATCACAGTAGCCACTGCCCAGAGCTCAGCGGTGGCCCTACGAAATGTCGCATTCTCATGCAGAAAACCCGTTATGCCGCACGCGTTAACACCTTTTAAGAAATAAATAAAGCAAAACAACGCAGGCATTTCCAAAACATGACAATATAATTACACAGCAGGGAGGAAAAGAGTGAATGAAGGGGGGAAAAAAAGAGTTTGGTCAAAGGATCGAGATGAGCTTTTTTTGCAGGTCAGAGCAACAGAGCAACAAAGGCATGAAAAACAGCACAGCGTTCACCCATTGTACCAGTTCCTCGGGCGTCCTGGTCTCCCCTTCCCTGCAGCAGCACTGACAACACAGACAGCTCCCACAACACGCCATCTTCCCCACCTCGGCATCCGCCTGACAGCGCTCACGTCACATGACCTCGCGGCGGCCCGTGCGGCCACGTGCTGAAGCAGCTCGGGGAGCCGCCATTGCGGGACACATGGCTCTTTAAACGGCCAGGACGATAGAGAAGGGGATCGCATGCGCTAGGCTAGGGAGTGCATTTATGTACCAAGCAATTGCACGGGAGCGCAGCAGGGGGAAAATTAGGCTCTTCGATTTTGATCCTCAAGATAGATTGCAAATGTCTTGATTTATAAAGGCACGCGCAAAACCGCTCTAAAAAGATAGTGATTATCTAGACTCTAGACTAGATTAACCTCGGAACACCAGTGTTGTTGACACGATCTTCTATCTCCTATCGTGCTATTTCGATACCTAGTAAGCATTGAAAATATAGCAATTTAAAGATGAGTTGCAGGCCTGTGGAAATAAATTTCATTCGGGAAAGGGTGAATCTTCTGTTTGAATATTTATTTGTTTGAATTGTCAGCCTCCTCCTACGTGACAGGCTTCACTGCACATAAATGGATCCGGCGACAGTGGTGCAAGATGCCCGCACAGCACCCGAGTGTCCAGTTGTGGAACTGGAAAGGTCTAGTTACACAACTGTCACCGCACGCCGCGCAGTGCTGTCCGCTTTTGGGAATGTCACCACTATCCTCCAAAACTTTATCGAGCCGGTTTCAGTAATCTCTCTGAAACTCCCCCCACGCTCTCTCCACTCCGCCCCCTGAAAGGGGAAACTTCCACCGGCTGCACCCGCGTCACGTGACAGGCTATATTTAATATTATTTTGTGAGCGACAGAGGCTACAATTTAACCACGTTATGAATCGACCTGCTGCCCCAGCTACATCTAATAAAACATCGCAGCATCGTCATCAGAACGCTACAAGCTGATCTCAGCGTTAGTTGCACTGCTTAAATCCAGGTAGGTAGTGATTTATTTAATAGTAAAAAGTTAAGCAGCACTAGGTTTTTTTTTTTTACTGTTACCGAGCAGTATGTTTAAACCACAGAGTTCTGTGCTCCCCGATAATGAATGGTTCTGGTACTTTTTGTATTAACCAACGCATTTGCAATGAGATAAGCTTTGAAAACGACCTATTTTTTTGGTAGTTGCAGAATAAATGAAAACGAATGTGTGAAGTACCCTATTCAAGGGAATGAAATACTCACTTGATCCCAGATATCTGGGGTTCTCCTCAGGGGTCGTTCCTACTTCATGCCTTCCCAGTAGTTTTCTTCAGTGCCTGCATGTCTAGTGTCTGGAAGTCTCTGAAAACGCTGCAGTGATCAGATGGATTTCGGACTAACAGTAAGCGGACAAAGCGCAGTTTTTGGAAGCGATGTAGAGGATCAGTATTTCTAATAAGCTTAGCACTGAACCTACATCTTTGGTTCAATGGGCCTACTTTTTCTGGTAGGTTTTGAATGTGTATTGTTGAATGAGAACAAAGACGTTAAAGGAGCAGATGTAGATCAAACAACTGTGATGTGTGAATCTAACGTTAAAATATCACCGGTGCACAGCAGAATACTATACTTGCATAAGGGAAGCTAATCACGTCATGAAAGAACAATAACTCAGTATATTATTTTGTAAAACAACATACAGTGTAATACAATAATGCATCCCTTGCATATTAAAGTACTTACCAGATTATAATACCCAAACTGAAAAAAAAATAGAAACACTTTTTATTTCTGAGGATGAAAAACAGTGTTTATTTCTGTGGCACACAAGAAAACCGAGGAATGTTTCTCTGCTCCAAGACCCAGGCGGCTGGGTTACTTGCATAACTAACCCGTCCGGCTCTTCGATTGTCGCAAACTATCAGGTCTCCGTATGATGAAATGAAAATGTTGCGTTGCCAAAGGCAGTTTAGTTTTAATTTAAATATAAAATATTCCCAGTTACAAACTTTGGCTTAATCAGGTTTGAGTGATTAATTTGGTGTTTAATATAACTGGTCTTGTGCGAATAGAGAAATACCCTTCTCTGCACGTTTTTGAGAAGAGATTGCATGAACCTCGTGTCTTGATTTGGCAAGATTTTAAAAGGGAGAAGTGTCATCTTAAAACAAAGTGAGGATTAAAATGTAGATGCCTTTTCAAATAGTGTAACAATGTTATTTCCTCTGAAGCCAATAAACAAAATGCCAACAACAAAATATTTAGAAAACTTTTGAGAACATTTAGAAAATCCAGAAAAAAACATTTTTAAGTGGCATTTTTTAATGACATCAGTCCAACTTCACTTCATCTACAGAGACATTTTTGTATATATGGCTTGGCCTCTGTAAAGGTTATTGCTATCATATGGTTTCACTTCATTGACTTTCCTTTGTAGCACAGTGGTGCTCTAGGACCATGTTCCAAAATAAACTCTTGTCAGCCCCTCCCACTGTAAAGAACTGGCAACACAAAAGTACAGTACGTTACAGAACTGAAAAGATTAAAATAATTCAGATGTTGAAATGCAATGTTAGTACATGATGTTCCATTTGAGACGTTTAAGCAGATAAATTAATTCTTGCTATTGATAACACCTTGTTGTTTTACCCCACTGTTTCTGTTCTGATTAGTATAGTGGATGTGATGCTTTTTATTATGGAAATAATGGTTTCCTAGATTGTTGATCACCTAGGACCAGGGAGTGTTTGAAAACTGACAACAAGGAGTTACAGAAGGGTCACGTCTTTGATGGGACCCGATCCTGGAGTATCTGTAAGTGCAAGCGCATACAAAAGTAGGGTTTTATGAAGGGCAGTGTGAGAGTAGAACTGTGTGGAGTATTTATTGCACCTCTGATTCCCCAGTAAAACCACGCCTGGCAGCAGGCTAGATCTCGGGAGCTCAGGTGAAGTGTGGGAGCGTGTTCTGTGGAGGACACCCCAGTCCCTCACGAGTGGGCGTGGCGCTCACCCGCAGGTCGCCATGGTGAACGAGCTGCCGCAGACGGACAGCAGCGGCCAGCCCTGGCGCTGCGACTCCAGCGGGCCGAGCAGCAGCGGGGGGGACAGCTCCAAGGAGAGCTCCCGCTGCTCCACGCCAATCCTGGACACCGACCGCGCCGAACGCCTGCGCGACAAGATGAGGAGGCGCACGGACTCGGGGGACTGCTGGTTCTCCCTGGAGTTCTTCCCTCCTCGCACCTCCAGCGGAGCTGTGAACCTCATCTCCAGGTCAGAATCTCGGACTCGTCCTCTCCCACTTCCTTCCTCTGGTGTGCTGCCAAGTTTCTCATCTTACTACACCGGCTTCTTCCAAAACCAACGGAGGGACATCCCTGGATCAGTCGCCTCCAAGCAGCCAAATGAACTGGATGGGTGAAATGGCCTCTTGTTTGTAACATTTCTTCCATTCTCCATGCCATGAGTCTGGTTTAGTGTGTTTATTAATCCTTAAGAGTTCTTTTCTCAGAAACCACCAGTGGCATGCTAAGGCATTTGATAGCTCTGTAAGAGTACAAACATTGTAGAATGAAAGCATCCCCCCCCCCCCATGGAGAAGCCTGATGGTTTTCAGGAAAATGTTTGGAAAGGCTAAGTGCATATGCTCATTTAAGGACACGTACACTAGTAAATATACTGTGGTTTGAGAGTAGTTGGAAGTGATGTATAAAGTATATGAACCAATTGTACAGAAAAACAAAGCTAAAGACATCCTCTGTATGTGTGTGCCAGATCATGGGGGGAAAAGTCAAATGTTTTCAATTAATTAATCTGAGGATCTCCTTGTACGATTACTGCATTGAATTCAATTCAATTCAATTCAATTCAATTCAATTCAACTTTATTGTCATTAAACTTACACAGGTGCATAGTATAATGAATAGTGTTTCTCATTAGTCACTCAGGTGCAGTATATAAATAGGACAGAAGATAAGACAATAGACAGTTACACAATAGCAATAACAGTAACATGTAATAACATAACATAAATAACATGTAATCAAGTAATCGAAATGTTAAATTGAGGAGTATATTGTTAAGATTGCCCAATGAACTAACGAGACCTCATTTAAAACATCATGTTGTGTCGTGTCCTTCACATAGGTTTGACCGTATGGGGGCAGGTGGGCCACTCTTCATTGATGTGACCTGGCACCCTGCTGGAGACCCTGGATCAGACAAGGAGACCTCCTCCATGATGATAGCCAGCACGGCTGTCAACTACTGTGGCCTGGAGACTGTGCTGCACCTCACCTGCTGCAACCAGACCAAGCAGCAGATCACTGCACATCTGAGCAAGGCCAAGCACCTGGGCCTTAAGAACATCATGGCTCTAAGGGGAGGTGGGCCTGAGAGTTCTGTTCTAAAGCTAGGGCAGATTCCGGTTAGCTTGAACAGGATATTTCCCAGAGCAAGTGAGCCTTCCAAACCGTTTCAGCTGACAGATTTATGAGGATAGCCATCTAAACTATTAAAATATTACTTTATTCCATGGAATGTTAAGTTGTGCGTAGCAAAATTCTACATTGGTATAGAGAGGATGAGCTTAGTAGTCCTTCCACACAGAGTAGTTTTTTGAAACAGCCTAATAAAAACCTGAAGAAATTCCCACTTGGAAATTGTCTGCTTCCTTCATTGTCATTCCCTGTTTAATTGCTATGTAAACCGTTTATTTCTTGTGGCTTTGGATGTCTTCCAGATCCCATGGGAGCTGAATGGGAAGAAGAGGAGGGAGGTTTCAACTATGCCACAGACCTGGTCAAACACATTCGCTCTGAATTTGGTGACTATTTTGATATCTGTGTTGCTGGTGAGTTCCTTATGCTGATCTTCATATTTATTTCTGGAGTAAATGAAGACCGATTAAGTTAAAAAGACTGTTAAATCCAAAAAAGATGTGCAAAATATTCAAATTTCTCTACAGTTCAGAAGACTAAAGATTGCATTCAGTATTCTTGGGGACTTGTCATGAAGCCTCTCAGATTTGTTCCCCAAGATTTGAACCCATTGGTGTTCTCTGCCACTTCTTGACGGGTTCTCAAGTTAACCATGTGCCAAATTCTGTTCTTGTGCGAAAGGCTACCCCACTGGCCACCCGGAGGCAGTGACCTATGAGGATGACCTGAAACATCTGAAGGAGAAGGTGGATGTGGGGGCTGATTTTATCGTCACACAGCTCTTCTTCAGACCAGAAACATTCCTCAAGTTTGTCAAGGACTGCAGGGCTATGGGGATCACCTGTCCCATTTTGCCTGGAATCTTTCCTATTCAGGTATCTAGGAATGGCATCTATTTCACTGGAATTACAGTATATCGCTTTTGTGTCTTGTAAACAGAGTACAATTACATGTTGGGTAATGAGGAAAGAGAAGTACCTGTATTTTGAACATTTGAAATGCATATCTAACATTGTATGCTTTCATTTTTCTCTTTTTAAAAGCTCCGTTTCCTAAAGTTGGCAAGAGGTTTCTTTATAGTTTGTACTGGAATTTGTAATGTTATTTGAATAAATGTTCCGCCAATAGTATTTTTAATCGCTGTGGAGTTCTCATGATAAATTTTAGAATTGCAGCAGACGGTAGTAAGCTGTTTCAGTCAATTTACTGATCTTATGTGAGGAACTTATTGTTAGATTATTGTAGTGAAAAATTAAAAGTAAGGAACATTCCCGGGACATTAAGGAACGTCCTACCCTGACAAAGAACCTTTTCTTTTGAATCTTACAGAAAAGATTATGAAACTGATCCATGTATGCAAAATCCTGGCCAAAGTCAATCCAGTGAATTTATTCAGAGTCGTCAATGAACACAAATCAAAGTACAGAAGTAGAAACTAAGCAGAATACATTTACAACGGAGAGCAGGAGGTCCAGTCATGTTGTTGAAGTTGATAAACTGGCATGTTTCAAGAAAAGATTTGTATTGATTCAGATTTGGCAACTAAACAATAAGCCTCTTGACCTCCTCATATCTGTGATCTTTTTTTTGTTTTTATATATTATCCTGAAATGTAAAAGACTGTAAGCCCTTTCTTGTGTTTGGCACTGTGTGCCTAGGGGTACCAGTCTCTGCGCCAGCTGGTGAAACTCTCCAAACTGGAGGTTCCTGAAGAGATCAAGCAGGTGATCGAGCCCATCAAGGACAATGATGCTGCCATCCGTAACTATGGCATTGACCAGGCAGTGGGCATGTGCAGAGTGCTGCTAAAAAGTGGTGTGGTGCCTGGCCTCCACTTCTATACTCTCAACAGAGAGGTGGCTACCATGGAGGTCCTGAAGCAGCTGGGCTTGTGGATTGAAGACCCCAGGTTTGCACTGTTTATTTTTAATGTGGAGCCACCTCCCTAACAGCATTATTTCCAGATCATGTGTTAAAAACAAAAAAAGATACGCTGGTCTGTAGTCTTGCTGAGTATTATTCAGTTTGTGCAGGCACATGATGCTGGAATCAAGAGAAGCACCCCCCCTTCCAGCTGGCTCTGAAAGTCTGGCATGGGGCTGCAATATCTGTGACAAAACATGGGGAGCTTGGTGACTAGGCCAGGAGAGTGGGTCTGCACGTCCTCATTCTCTCCTGCTAGTGGTCATGCGGTTTAGAGATGTGAAAAACACACCACTGCCGATTCCAATTAAATAATTTAAAATTGAAACCCATCTAGGAAGGGCCCAGTTAAGTTTACTAGTTCACGAAAGCTAATGCCTAATGCTGTGATTTAATGCAATGACCTACATAGACAACCAGTACAAGTTTGATTTATGACAAAGTTAATGGTCCTTCGCTTATGGCATTCTGAGCTCTTTCAGGGACCTAAAGGACATGGCGGAACATCTGATTGTGTTTTTCCAGGCGGCCACTCCCATGGGCAGTCAGCGCTCATCCTAAACGCAAAGTGGAAGATGTCAGACCAATTTTCTGGGCTTCCAGACCCAAGAGTTACATCTACAGGACACAGGAGTGGGACGAGTTCCCCAATGGAAGATGGTATGGGCTGCAATTTATAAGTGTCTGTTAATTTCATATTAAGCCTTCTGAAAAGTGTTTAAGAAAATAAAGAATTTAGCATGTAAGTTGACGAAAACTGTATCGTCAGGTGTGTAATTAGATTGGACTTGCACTTAACTGAGTGACATAATACGTGTATGCTTTAAAGAGAAAACCTGCTTGAGGCATACAAAATGTGTCTGCAGAAAAATTATTTGGTGGTCATCGTTTTTAAATAACATTTCCCTGCAAAAATACAATTACCGCATGTTCTGTTTGGCTTACATGCTGTGAACAACAGGAGTAGATGTTCTAAAATAATAAGGTAAGAACGTGTCTAGAGTAGTCTTATAATTAATAGCTCATATATCCACTCCACCTCTTGCACGATACTGGGAGCGGAAGATGCTCTTGTTTCACAAAATCTCACCTGGAGGAGATGGGTGTTCTTGCTTGGCAGGTGACACGCACACAGGGTGTGTCAAATAAAAACACTCTAACCAAGGTCTCTGGCTCTTTTAGATAAGGTCACAGGACTAGAGATTCTTCCTCCTATGTATTACATCAAACGTGACATGTGGACTTGTTTTGGTTTCCTTGTTTCCTGCTAGAAACTCAGAGGTGCATTACAAGGGATTACCTCTCCAGGACAAGAGTAGGGCGATAGCTATCTATCACCCTCTTGTTCTTAGAATAACTATTTCAATTCTTTTTTGGAAACGTTTTAACTTCCTATTTTTTTAATGTGGCATTTATAAATATATGCATCTCTCTCTAAATCTTCCAGTTCTGATACTTTATTTTTCTAAGATTCGATATAACATCTACTATAATATTTCCAATCTGGTAAATAACTTTATTCCATGTGTATGAAGGTAGACTGATTTAACAGTTGAAGAGAGCTGTAATCGAGTTGTGTCCTGAGCCTTTATCTTCACCCTAACCCCTCTAACTGGTTCTCATTCATCCTAGGGGGAACTCATCATCACCTGCTTTTGGAGAGCTGAACGACTATTACCTCTTTTACTTGAAGAGCAAGTGTTCCAAGGAGGCCCTGCTGAAGATGTGGGGAGAGGAGCTGATGAATGAGGAGAGCGTCTTTGAAGTGTTCACTAACTATATCACCGCACAACCCAACTGTGCTGGGAACAAGGTAAGTTGGGCAGCAGTCCATAATGGCCTACTGGAGGAATGTTGAAGTCCCGTACGGCGTTTTGGTACATGGATTCCTAGTGTTCTTCAACAACAGGAGTGCCCTTCTTATTCCAAGCGTGATTGGGGGATATGCTTTCCAACACGTATAACATTCCTTAGGGATTGTATTTGTTTGAAGATGCCATCCTTCTGTGTCGCAGGTGATGTGTTTGCCATGGAATGAGGACCCACTGGCTCCGGAGACGAACCTGCTGAAGGACCAGCTGGAGAAAGTGAACCGGCGCGGTGTCTTGACCATCAACTCCCAGCCCAACATCAACGGGAGCCCGTCCTCTGACCCTGTTGTGGGGTGGGGCCCCCCTGGAGGATATGTCTTCCAGAAGGTAAAGCTTTAGTCCAGCAACAGTGGACATGTAGTGCTGCAGGCAGTGAAGTTCAGTGAGCGTTACTACTGTTATTATACAAACTGTTATTATACAATAATTTTAATATACTCGCCGTGCGACCTTTAACAAGTCAGCTACACCACAAAATAGTCCTGCCTGTCAGGATGTCTGCCTTTAAATTGGTAAATTAGAATTTTTCTCCTATTCATGCTTTTAATAATTTGTAATCAACAGGCATATCTGGAGTTTTTCACATCAAGTGAAAATGTCACAGCACTTCTTCAGGTACTAAAAAAGTACGAGCCCCGTGTTAACTACCACATTGTGAATGTCAAGGTATATACATTTTTTACTTTTTAGATTTACTAATAATCAAGCTACCAACTACTTCTTATTAGCTCTGATGGGTGATTTTATTTTAAGTGTCAAATCTATATAATCCTCACTTCTAGGGAAAGAACATAACAAATGCTCATGAAATGCAGCCGAATGCTGTGACTTGGGGGATTTTTCCTGGCCGAGAGATTGTGCAGCCAACAGTTGTGGATCCTGTCAGCTTCATGTTCTGGAAGGTGGGAAATAGTAATAGGAAAACTTAATCCTAAATCCAATGAGGGAACTCCACTTGCGAGATAAATTTTATGTAGTGAACACGTGTTTTAAGCAGTGTGCAGTCTGAGGTACTCTTTTGTTCATTTTGTGGGAGAACAAAATCCAGTATAATATCAAATCCAGCATATAAAATATCAAAGTCTAAGTCTCTGCAAGTCTCTAATTAATGTATTGTTGAAAATTCTACTAGTTTCATTGATCTTTGTTAAATACGTACATATATGGGAAGAACGGATGATAAACGGATGTTTTATTCCTGAAACGAGTCTAACGTTTTTCATTTGTAGGATGAAGCCTTTGCTTTATGGATTGAGCAGTGGGCTAAACTGTATGAGGAAGAGTCCCCTTCTCGCATGATCATCCAGTACATCCATGACAACTACTACCTGGTCAACCTGGTGGACAATGACTTCCCTCTGGACAGCTGTCTGTGGCAGGTTATAGAGGACATGTTTGAGCTGTTGGATTCTCCTGCTGAACATCCTGAATAACTCTACCCTTGCAACAGCTGGGCTCCCCACAGCCTCTCCATTGCATTCTTTGAATGCTACTTTAGAAAACTTGCACTCCTGCATACAGTAGATTTAAAATGGAAGTGCTATTCTGGGGTATACAATGTATACAAGAAGATTCGACCTTCTTTTAGTAATGCAATACTTTTACATCCATTATTTTAAATGTTTTTTAGCAAGTATATTATTTTTCTAGGGGTATTGTTTTTGTAATCTGGAGGTGAACTTCTGCCATCTTATAAACATGACGTGAACTTTGCAGTAAGAATTGCATACAGAAACGTATGAACTCATATAAAGCTACCAAAAAGTTTTCACCTCATCCTCTGCAGAAATCACCTTGATCAGTATTTTTCTTTCTGCAGTGTTGTATATTTTGTGTGTTAAAAAGCCACAATTAATATGGCTTTTTTTACAGCAGCAAAAAATTATCTCAATGATAAATAAGCTCAATACTTTTTTTTCCAGTTTTGTATTAACAACTTTTATGACAATATTTTCCTATCTTTCTACAATTCCTTTAACATATTTATTACATTAAGCACTAAAGAAGAATTGGAATGTTATCTTAAACAAGTGATTTTGTAATAATGTATTTTAAGAAAATTAAATAGGATTGAAATAAATATCTGCAAATAATTTAAAGATATACAGGGTTTCAGGTACCATTTTTATAATAAGCTTTATTAGAAAGGTTAAACTGGTAACTGGTTTTATGTGGCTATGAATTTAAATAAATGTATATATTTCCTTACGTTAAGACATTCTCTACAGTACTCAACTTTTAACCAAAGGCTAAACTACTCATTTTAAATTTTTTTTGGATTTGAATTAAGAAGTTTTTGTTACACGCATTTTTTTATGTGAACAGCACTCCAAATATTAAAAGGACCTATAGAATTTTCTTAATCACCCCTGTTACTTTTATGTTATTGTTCCAGCACACACCGGGCTGTGGCTTATGGGTTCCAACAGCACAGAAAATACATGTTGCACAATTATGCTATGCAAGTTTGTTATAATGAAACTTTAAAGATATAGAACACTGTTACAGTTTTGTCTTGAAATAAAAATGTGTGCCTTCGCAGAGTCTCAAGACCCATTTTATTTTATCCTTCTGAAAAAGAATTGGTCATTTGCCTCTAGATCCTACAAATGTGGCCATATTTTCACAAACCTGAATAAATTGCAAGGATTGGGTCACTTTCATCAGCAGGTTTTACGTCACATTATCTGACATGAAGTCATACCATACTGCCATGTACAGAGTGGACATAGTACAAAACCTCTTATCTTCCTGAACTTGATAACCCACTAATATTTCATGTGTGCACTTCTGTTTTGTATTCCTTTGTTTAATAATGCTGTGACTTTTCATCTGCCACATTAATGTTCTGATATCTGGGTTCAACAAAATTGGTTTCAGTCTTGATTCCTGACATTCGAACCAGGATTTTGTTAATACAAGTCTTTATAGCCTCCACATATATACACATATTTTTGTATAAAATACATTTTATACAAAACAGTTTTCTATAAACTGTATAAACTGGTTGTGCTTTGTAATTCATTCTTGCAAAGCCTGAAAGATAGAGGGTGTTTATACAGTCTTACAATATGGCTATTTTTCACACAGTTGTAATTGTAGTTCACACTTATTTGCCTTTTTTAAAGAAATTGGGACCGGGATTAAACACTTAAAAAGAGAATGTTCTACAGAGTACTGTACTGCAGCATTAAATGGCCATTATGAGCCAAAAAGACTGAGGTAATGGCTCTGGAGAACACTGGTAACATGAGAAAGTACAGGGAGGAGCTGTAAAGAAACAGCTGAGACACCACAAGTGAACTCACTGGCCCCCCGAGTGAGGAACAGGCAATTGCACATTGTAATGGAAGTGTGTGAAAGGTCAAGAGAATGCACTGTTACTCTTTCTCCCTTCTATAAAATGTAAAAATGCAAAATCTGTTTTCTTTTTCAGATTAAAGGATACCGTTTAAAAATGCTCCCGCTGCTCTTAATTCTATTTAGAAAATATGAACTGACAGCACACAGAGCCTAGCAACTATTTTAAATACTAAGCCACAAGACTCAAGTAGCATGTCGTCTGTGTTCTTCGAGTCTAGCTGAGGTCCTTTTGGAGATAGTGAAACTATACCTTCTGTGTAGAATGCTTTGCCTTTAGCAGAACCTTCTACAGGCCTCATTTGGTTACTCCAATCAGCCACGTGTATAGTACATGCTGTAACAGGCATGATAAAAGTATTTTTAGCCATTAAACTGTTTGCTCATGTAAGGCAAACTTATTCAGTCTGTGTAACAGCAGGTTGTATTAACTGTCACAAACTCTGGTAAAACCATGGATCTGAACTTTTTCACAATCAATAATGTGGAATTTGTACTCAAAAGCTCTTAAAATATTAATCTGTAATATCAGAGTGCAAAGACATTTAAAATATTTCACAAAATTCAGAGCATAACTAATCATACATCTTGAAAACATAGTGATTTAAGCTGTTAATACAATTTCCAGCAAATTAAATGTTGATGTCTGAAATTGCAGATCCACTGCCAGTATGGGGAGTCCTGGCTCGAATGTGCTATGTGGTTTATGTGCTTAAGGGATGCATTTCTCAGCAAGGCTCCATGCCAATATTTACACAAAAGGAGTCTGTTTATGAAGAGGGAGCTGCAGGGAGCTGGGTTTCACTAGGATTAGGATTTTTAGGAATTTATGGAAGATCTGTCTTTTATGTTTTCAGAAACAAATCATTTATGTTATTTATTATGTTATTATTTATAATCCAGTTTCACTTCATATAGCTAACTGAATACTGTACCAATTGGAGAGAAAATAGAACTATGCACTACACTGAAATATTACAAGGAATGAAAAAGAAATCTGGTCACTTTTATATATTAATCTCATATCTATGACACAACCAGTTCTTCCATTGACCAATGAGGGGGCAGGAGTTCCACCCTGGACACAGTACTGTGACAATTATTAAACATCTATACATCTTTAGGTAGATTAAAATAAACTACAAGGGATGTAGAGATGTAATCAACATCTGACTAGAAGTCCACAAATGAATATGCACATTTTGTTTTCCTTTTCTAGTATGCAATCGCGATAGACAATACAAATCATCTAACAGGTTTGATGGTTTCTTGATTTTTACAGGACTGCAACAATCACTGCAAGTCTCGAGAGAAGCACCATCACACCACCAGTTAGATCCAAAGTCCATACTTTTCTGTCACACATGACCACGTCACCCTTCCTCTGTCTAATGTAACATCTTCTGGGCAAAGCTGCGTTTGTGCCAGGCAGTGAAAACCTATTCAAGAAGAAAAGGTTATTTTTAAAGCACAGTTAAAGATTTCTAATACAGATCTTACTGAATTGCGCAGCATAATTTTAGAAGATGTTCCACCACTGCTCTTACCTCAGTTAACAAGGCTCTGTTCTGCTGCACCAAAAATGCAACAGAAACTCTTGTCTGTATCCTCCTTTTCCTCCACATTTTCCAAGCCTTCCCCAGCAGGCTCTGTTCATACTAGAAAGCAGAGGCACCAATTTAAGTGCTAGTTTTCACATTCTGGACCACTCTGATGATTTTACTTTTCATGCTTAGACATGCTTCGATGTGTTTGTTATTGAATTGGGGTACTGAATTTAGTCAGACACGAGCTTCAACACCCTTGTTGAATGTCATACAAAATGCCCCTAAATCTGGGATATAACTGGATTCCAGGAAGTCTGGGAACCTTGAATACAGGCATGGTAGGAGTCTGTAATACGCTACACTTTTTGATATTATAAAAAACAAGATCGATAAAAATTAAGAATCTGCCCCATGGAGTAAAGCAGGCAAAGTCTATAGAATTGCAGTTGTTCAGAATGCAACAATATTAAAAAAAACACTGTTAAGAATCTAAAAATGCCTTTATTTGTCAAATGTGAGTTACCATTTTTCAGCTTTACTGTTACATACTATGATCAGACTTTGCTACACAAAGTATACTCTGTTTTGAGGGTGGGAGGTTTATGAATCTTTAGCAAAATGGGACCTATATTACAACACTCCAAAGAGTATGAATTTTCATTGTGCTAAAGCTTAGTAATGGTGATTTAGTGGTGGTGTGCATAACCCATAGCCTTCGTACTCCTCACCATGCTCCTGGTGAACAGGATGGCTGCAGTCTCGCTCTTCCACTGATCCCACAGGAGAGCTGTGCGTCTTCTCTGCAGGCGCCTGTGAAACTTCTGCAGGAGAGCTCCTGAGTGCCACCTCTTCCAGTACTTCTCACTAATGAAACAGGAGGTCAAATTTATGCATAACCCCAGAGGTTTCATGGTGCTGCACAGAAGAACACTGAGAGGGCACAAAAGCTTTTAGTTTTCAGTGTTGTGTTATGAAAATAAATTGACTTATGCCATTAATCTGGAAAGTCCCGTGCTAATTAAAAAAAACAAACATATATGCGTATCAATGCATGTGTGCCATTAAATGTCCACATTTATAAATTAAATGACAGTTAAAGTAATGTACTACACTCACGTGAAGGCCCAAAGACTTCAATATTCAATGCAATGTTAAGAAGTTGGTTAACTTTGAGCTGTAGTATGCATTGCCCTGGACAGTAAATGATTAACAATGATTGTAACCAACCAATAGTCATTTATATTCTAGAAGCATGTTTGCTTTAGCCTTTTATGAATCAAATCCAAAAACAAAAACACAGAAAGCCTGGCATCAACAGGGAGTGTTGTGAAATACAAACAACAGTGAGTGTTAGTGCAGATGTTGGAAAGACCCTGGTCCTGAATATTCCATGAGATGAAAGCCATGTCAACACTGATTGGGACTAATGTCACTCTAAAGGGATTTTGATAACACTTTAGGGGATGTAAACTGCAATTAAAATTATTTGTATCATGTAATTGATTAACATGGAATTGTGTTAATAATCGTTGTAAATGATTTACTAATAATAATGTTTATTAAAAAAAGCTAGTTTTCTAAATATGTTTTATTAGTTAACTCTACTACTGATTGCCAAGAACTGTTTGATAGGAAAAGGGTAGATTGTAAATAAAGAAATTTAATATCAGGAATATTTTTCTAATAGTTTTGTTTAACTGGCTTTTTGTTTTTCCACATGTTAATAACTTTCTGGATGATTAAAAAGTGCATAAAGGGATGAATATTCAAAAATCCCTTTACAGCTGCATCAACCCTACTCTGCCAGCCAATACTGAATAACGATGCGCATTTTTAATAAAAATGAAAATATTAATTTGTGATTCCTCACAATTCAGCCATACCAGAGTCTCATATGGTACCAATCTTCGGTCAGCGTTGTATTCAAGATAATTCTGTCTCTGCATTTTTTTGCAACCTGCCATCTCCATCTAGAGTAGTACTTCTCAGAGAAGTGCATAGTGTGACATTTTAAAGGTCAAAAAGAAAGAACATGTGAAACAGGGAGATCATTCACTTCGCAAACATTTTTATCACGTTGGAGAATGCTGAGTACTGTTGCTTTTACCTACGTACAGATATAATCAAAAAGAGATTAAAATGAGCCAATAGTGCTGGTATTTCAGTTGGCACTTCTTTTGAACAAATGCTTTAAAAAAACTAGAGAAATGCTATACAAAGGTCCTCTGTTTGTGAATATTGTAAGTGCACGTTTGTAGGTTGAAATGCTGAGTGGGGCACAGGTATAGTTATCTGTTACCCTTGACAAGGTCAGTCATTCGGTTTATTCCACTAAGTGCCATTCTTAAAAGTGCTTCAGTGCTGTCACAGAGTAAGTCCCTTTTCATTTAAAATCACAAATATCTGTCTCGTATTGTCTTTAAGACATTCTTCCTTGGGGGATACCTATTTTACATATATATTAATTTATCATTTAAATATATGCTTTGAATATGCTCATTATCTAAATCGACGTCAGTGGCATGACGTTCCTAGTTATGCACTGAGAATTCAAATGTAACGATGTGCTTCTGGTGCAAAATGCTAAAAGTCCTTCCCAACATGAGAACAGTACAATGTCCAGGTGACACATTTTCTCAACCTTTTAATACTACAGTCATTAGTGTCGATCTTTAGTGTTTGTATTTCATGACTAAAAAAGCTGGAAAGGGACCTGATTCACACGCATACATTTGAAAATCATACTCTTTTAGGGACCTCCCTTTGATTCTTTCGATTTTTATTGACTACATACCCCACTCCACGTGGGTTTAAAACTGACCCACAACAAACATTTATAACACTTTCCAGTTCAAAAGAAGATTACATTTTAATTTTAAAAAATGTAGGAATATTCCCTACAAATTGCCTGTTTGTCAGGAGTTAATATCTGTATTGAAACATTTTGTTACATTTCATCTCCAAATTGCTAGCAAAACATGCCCATACATGCACACAAAATCTCAAATTCTTTGCAGTGAAGACGTTACCTGAAGCAGAACAATCCTGTTGTGAAGCCTGTGTGCCTGCTGCACTCTGGTGGCTAGTTTCCAGTGATGTATCACAGCTGCTTTCAAAGAATTCTCTTCTTTGGTTAGGCTCCATTCCAAAGATCTTTGTCTTTGCTGAACCTCTCTGAATTGTGCATGCCACTGTGCCAAAAATGAAGTCTTGCTGCGTGTCAGGTTGGTTTGAGTCACTTCATGCCAAATCTTTAACACTCTATAGAAGAGAAATTAACAAGTTATTTGATCAATGTGTCTCTTTTTGTAACATATGCACATATGTAACATATATTATTAGAAGTTTAATAAACATTTGGCACTTTTCCATCTCATCCTCAGAACATTTTGTTCTTCTGGTGGTTAGCATTCAATCAAAGAAACTAATCATACCGGCAACAGATGTAATTAATAGATACGTGATAAATTCACTGCCCTCTACTGGTAGAGGAGACATTGTATAGTATTGCATACTATATCCACATAAAACCAGAGGGTTTCCTTCATGAATAAATAAGCCTCTTTATAAAACAGAAACTTTAACTTCATTTTCACATATATCTGACAGTTTAAAAGGAAAAGTGCCAGACTTGTTCTGTTTATCTCTTGCATTGACTTTGGGTGTAGACGCCTCTGCCTTTTACGGAGAGCTGGTATGCTGACACCCAGGATCTAAACCAACTGGCCAAACCACATCTCTGTGCCAGGCCAGAGAAGGTGTCAGCGCCTCCTGTTACCCTGCCCTGCCCTCCTGGGTGAGCTGAAGCCACTTCCTGCCGACGATCCAAGCCTGCCTTTGCTTCTCCTGCTGGCAGGCCAGGGCTTGCCTCCAGCGCAGAAGTGTGCGTCGAGACAGCCTTCCTCTGTAGTGAGTATCTGCATGATTGAGAAGCATGATCCGCCTCCAGTGAAGAGCAGCTCGCTCAACCAGACTGTGAATCCTCTCGCGTCTCTGCTGGGAGTGAGCTTGTTTGTTGCCACAGTGCTCCTTCCACAGCACGAAAGCCATCCGCGTGTCTCTCTCAGCTTTGACAACCAGAAACATGTTTAGATCGTACCGCAGGTGTTCCTCGTGGACCACAGCCATGCGCCATTGTTGTAAACATCTAAAACAATACATAGACACCAGTGACCCCTTTGACTGTAGGGAAGAGCATCCCCCTCATTTCATGTTTAGGGTTAGGCCCCACTACTTATTTCTATTACTCCATCGTTGTCTTGAAAGTTATCTGCACAAAAAAACAACACACCTCTTCTTTACAGATCGTTGGTAGCAGATCTTGGCATTCTGCAGGTTCTCTGACCTCTGTGCCCAGATTAACAGTGCTCTCTTCTTCAGAGTCCTCTGCATATTGTGCAAAAATGCGGACAGAAGGTTTCGGATTTGGCACTTATCTGTTCAAAACATACAACAAAAAAAGGCACTATTACACACATTTTAAATGCTGGCTGGGTTCATTGGTATATCTGAATTATTCATGTGAGCCTGTGTGTCCTAAACTTCTGGGATTGGCACTGGGTTGCTGTTACCTTTACTATACTTTACTTTGCAGTAATGGATGGATGCACATATTTTATCTGCCTCATATAACTGAGCCTGTAAAAGTAATGTTTTAAAGTAGATTTACTTGTACAATCAGGGCTTCACTGTTGTAAAGCTAGTGTGAAAATACTTTTATGAGTCTGTAAGGATGAAAAGCCTGTTTTTTCTGGCTTCTGTGTGACCAGTACTTCACTGAAACAGTTGTAATTTTACTCACAGCAGATGAGATAACTTGACCAATGTTTCTATAGGTGTAAAAATGATTATCTTTAATGTAATGTTTATGCTATTTGATTTACATCATACATTAGCATTACAATCTGCCTAGTAGAGACATTGAATTAACAACAAATTCCATACTTTCAGTGATTGTATACAACACCACTGATGTGCTGTAGACACGCTGGTGTGATTCTTAGAATTCCCTCTTGTGATTATGATTGATCACATCTAAATGATAAAGGGGGAAAAGGTCTTTGTATAAGAAAGAAATATTTAGGCCCATCTAGCCCATTTGGCAGTGAGTAGCTAATTGATCCAATGATCTTTTCCAGCCATTTCTTAGAAAAAAGCCAGGGTATCGACTTGGGTAACATAGATGGGTAGCTTGTTCCATATTCCCACAGTCCTTTGTGTAAAGAAATGTCTCCCGTTCTCAGTTAAAAAACGTTCCCACTTTTGTCTGCTGGTTTGTGTTTCACTGTTCGCTCAGAAGAGATCCAATGGGTTGACTCTGTCAATGCCTTTGAGGATTGTAAACACTTGTATCAGTTCCCTTCTTGATCTTCTCCTTTCAAGAACAAGAACACTTGTGAGACCGCGGCGCACACAATAAGAGCATTCACGGCGAGACTCACGGTGTGTAAGTGAATGCCAGTGGAGCAGAGTCTGCCTGATGTGCTGCACACATCTGTCAGCAATCCTCTTCTCTGCTTCCAGGTGCTGTGCCAGGCAGACTCTCCACCTAGCGAAGTGGAGGCGACAGCAGCGCAGCCTGCTTGTTTGTGCTGCCAGAGCCCTCCTCTCCCTGTCCCGCTGCACCCAGCTCTCCCAGGCAACAAACACTCTGCCACACAGGGGATCATACTTCACAGTATTGAGGGGAGGCGAAGCACAGCGAGAGGGGAAATCATATGCTACTTTCATTAAGACCTCAAAGCTAGTCTAGGGCCGGCCATCCCAGATTAAACCAAAATGGCACACTGGCAGCTCATGAAAATGTGCATTTATTACCTTTCTCCTGACAATTGAGTTACTTTCAGTGCAACTTCAAGAAATGCAACTGGTGTTAATCTTTGTTTCAGGAGAAAATGTTGTTTTTATATGTTAAAGTAAAACAAGACGCACGTGTGGTCAAAAAGAGTGTCGGCAAGAATGCAAATGTGTATGGCTGTTGCTTTTCTAATATTTTTGTCTTTACCATTTAAACACATCTACATTTCAATCAGTGATATATTACAACATCTTACAGGTACATGGGGGAAAAAAGGAACACATTATACGTATTGTTAATTCACATCAATGTAATAGTGAAACATAAGGAAAGAACCTAATGAGATTAGACTCAATGAGAGTTAGGGTTACATGACTTTCTTTCTGAGTAATACGGTGCAGAGCTCATCTCCTATTGTCAGGGGTACCTGGGAATGATCCCTGACATTGATCATTTAAAGAAGTCAAGCTAACTGACCCTGAATATATTTGGGAAGTTAGCTGAAACACCACACAGAATGGAGCCAAAGGCCAGAACTGAAGCCAAAGAACTGTGTGGCAACAGTGCTAGCAATCATATCACCATGCTTTCCACAACTGGACTGTAAAATGAAAAGAAATGGTAGAAAGATATAAAATTTGAAAATGGGCACCGTGCTCCAGGTTGGTGTGACATTAGCAATTTACTTTTCAAGGGTGAATGCAAGTATTTACCTTGTTAAGAGAGCATGTCTATAGTAGACTAACACTCTGCAGGACTGCCGTACATGTGCAGCCCACAGAGTGAAGCTCTGATGCACCCTCTGTCTTTCCACTGTCTTCTGAAACCACAGAGCTTTTCTCTCCTGCTGGACAAGATCCTCAGCATCACCATTGATGACCTTCAGTTTCCTCTTAATCAGAAAAAAAGCACACAAAGACTGGTTTGGTTGTGTGGAAAGGAACACATTACAAACATTTCTACAGTATTTTTCAAATGACAAATATTACAACCTTGTCAACATGGTACACTGACACTTAGATAGATAACAAAAAGAAATGATGGCTGGTATATAACTATTTCATTCCTAGCAATTGATCCAAATACAAACATACAAAGAACTTCGTAGAAACACCTTTCCATATTTGGATAATGCCATTTCTCTTTCACTACCTTTCTCTGCCAACTTGTGAAGCTCAGAGTTAAAAGGTGTGATTTGTGAAACTGAACTGCTTTCTTCTGTAGAAGACATTTTCTCCTCTGTTGAAACACCAATCTCTTCCAAAGGTCCAGACTTCTGCTCAGTAGCCCCGTCTCCTGAAAAGATGAATGGATATGCTAAAAATCAAATGTAGTCATGGTGATCATTCCTTTAATATATTACTGGGTTAAAATAAACGGAATAACAAAAAGTTGTATCATGTTGTGACTGAGTACAACTAACACACAACAATATTGAATACCTAATCTGTTCCTAGAATAAACAGAACTGAAACTGAAAGAAAAAAAAATTGTACCCAGCAGTTTTTAGCATTGATCTGTTTTACTGTCTCACACTTCCAGGTATCAAAAACACTGCTCTTTACCGACTGGCTCCTGTAACCTTTAAAGTAGCCAGTCAGAATATTTATTTCTCTGCGCATTGAAACGTAAAGCCTCCACTGAAGGAAGGCCATGCTGACGGACTGGTGCATGATTCTGTTGACTGCAAAGCGAACCAAAGCCTGCAAAGAGGGAAACATTGAATTACAAAGCACAGATTATCATCAAATTGAAATCCCTAAACTCTTACTGATACACTGCATACAGTGGCAATACTGTCATTTAAAAATACTGAATAATGTCCATTAGAAATAAAGTTCTCATTTTTGCAGCAATCAAAAGCTACATACTGTATGTATGTGGCTCTAGCTTTTATATTAAATGTTTGATTAAATATTGACTATAATGAAGACTACAAAGGAAGGCAATTAAAACATTCAGAATCGCGAAAGCCGCTGATCACACCAGTCCAATAGACTTCTTAATCAAAATACAGAGCTGCTAACTAAGGGGAAAACTGAGAACAAGAGGCACTTTCTTACACAAACCTGTGGGGTCTGGAACAAGATAGTCCGCCATGCTGTGGAAGTTAAAATCTTGTCTTCTTTAAAGAAATACTGTAGATCTTTAGATCAATTACTACCAACATCAAAAGCAAGATGTGCCTAATGGGCCCAAACCTTTCTTATATTCTTCTGAGATATTGCCGATAATAAGAACAAATCTCCCATTCTGACTTATTCGCCTCCAATGCAAATTCTACAGTATGTTTCCAGCACCACATTTTCTTCATTGCTCAGAGAGAAGAATATTTCTGAAAAGTTAATGTTTTGTCCAGGTATTTTCCAATTGTGATAAGTTAAAGTACATTACTGGGAACCACAGTCTTTTCTTCTAGTTCTCTAAGGTTATACTCCATTGAAAATTGTATCTCCTTTCCTCCCAACTCCTAACTTGTATCTCCTAACTTCAAGGAACTCAGTTGTGATAATGACCCTTAATTTGGCAGATCCTAGCAGACGTATTATGGTGAATTATCCAGAAATAATGACACAGCCAAGATAAAAGACATAAATACCTTTAATCTTTTAGGCCCTTTCAGCATCACTGTACTGTGCTCCCAATGGGGAAGTGTACAGATGTCTACAGTTTGGTCCAAATTGTCTGTAGTTGTCATTCTGTGAAGGCAGTGATCATCAGAACAAAACAGCACAGTACACATTTCAGACAGCTTTCTGTGAACAGTTGAACAGCCAGGTACAGCACTCCGGGAGCACGGCGTGTAACCTCATTATGTGCAGACTTGCTCTATTAAGGGACAATTATGTTTTAAATGATTGTAATATGACAAGAAAAGTCTGTGATGTTTGACACCAGGTGTGCTTAATCAGTATGTCAGACAGCACACCAAGGCCAAAATGTCAATATTTGTAGCTGTGACATTTATTGGATTTCAAAGTAAGCCCAATCCCACTCTGCTTGTCAATCAACTGAACCAGTTCTCACTTGGCAGTCTAAATTAGTACCATAGAACCCACTTATGTGGGCTGAGATGTAGACAGATGATAAGTATAGGTGATTGTGGACTTGTGAGCTTCCTTCTGAACCAGAATTTCCAAACCTATTGTATGTCTGAGTATACTGGTAGGGAAGACCATGTTGTTGGAGATGCGGTACTTTGAATGAGACATTAAACTGTGGTCCTGACTCCTTGCTTATTAAAGATCCCATGGTGCAATCTGTAAGATCAATGTATTTTCTAAATTCCACAATGAGCTGGTACAATATGGCCACTTGATGTGGTGGCTGCTGGTGCATAAAGTCTGCCTTGTGTCACCTAGTGCTATATAATGCAAGGAATTATTGTTATAGCAGAGAAACGGGAGGTGCTAGTGAAGACTGACCCTGGTTTTAGCCTGCACGGTGATGAGGAGGTCTGTAAAGGGAGCTCTTGCTCGTGGGCACCCTTTGACCAGTCATTCAGCTCGGTCTTCTCACTCTTCATGTGTTCTACTGACATTAAACTGATGTGCAGACCTCTGTGCCCCTTTCTCCCCACAATGTCCAGGATGACCTTCAGTGTTGGAAATGAAAAGGAACGTTGCGTTTCCATTAAACCTCTCCTTGGCTGAAATGTACTCCTCAACAACTTCATCGGTCTCATCAAATCACACCATAACAATAAAATAAGAAGCATTTTTTAATTTCCTATACAGTTTCATACTTTGTTTAAACTATCCATCTCGTACACAATAAAAGTTATTGTAATTGTAAGTAAAAAGTAAACCAGTACTTGCCAAAGTGTTCATCATTAAGAGTGGGCCATTAGCTGAGCTCACACCCCAGCAACAGTGTGTACCTGCTGAAAGGAGCTGCAGGCTGTGTGCAGTGGAAATGAGGCAGGGGGAGAGTCCTCTGGGAGTGGACCTGGCGCCTGGAACTCCCGCAGCTCCACTGCAGAACTGAGCCTCCGCACTCCGTCATTCACAGCATGCTCTGCCACCCTGTGCAAGTGCTTGACTACATCTCTTAATCTCCTTTTCTCCACAGCTTCAGAAAATACTCTAAAAAACAAAAGTAACAAAAGAGTTTAGAAGAGTTATTCCATAGCAGGAGAGACTTGGTGTGAAAAATAGCATCCATTGTTGTATTTCTGAATGATTATTGCATACAGTGGAATTCCACTGTATAAAGAGGCAGATTTTTCAATGCATAGCGCAGATGCAGATTTGTTGTCCAAGGCCTACTACCTGGCCATCTGCAGTTTGTATTGCTCCTCTTTCCACTTCTGAAAGGCCCCCTGGAGTACCAAAGCTGCACACAGCTCATCAGCTCTGTGGTGACGATCCATCATTGCCGAAAAGGCATTGACTTGCTTCATTTGAAACCCTTAAGAAAATAACAAAAGCTTCACTAATCCTGACACCCATATCGACACTTACAATGAGAGCTTCGTACAATGCCCACACACATTTTAATGAAGTGATTATGTCAACAAAGCTGATAAACTTTTAGCTAAGTGGCATTTATTAACCAGTAGGTGGTGCTCTGCCCTCTGGACTGACATCCAAATCAATGCCCCATTATACTGAACAGGGACATTGCCCTGTAGGGGTTGGTGTCTTTTGGATGAAACATTAAACTGTGGTGCTGATCATTTAAGATCCTGTGAGATCCTCGTAAGAGTATTAACCACAACTTGGATAGAATTACATTTACATAATAATAATAGTACATTTAAGGTAAATTATCCTATATCTGAATCGTAAGAAAGCTGTCAAGGAACTAACATCTAAAGGTAAAATGAAATTGCTGCAAAATATGCTTCTTGTTACAGCTCTAAGAAAAAGAAATAGCTATAACTTCAAGGTTACACAGTTCCTATAAAGAAAACTAACTTTGAGACATAACTTTCAGAATAAAAAGGACTACCAATTAAATATCTGATGAACACTCTGGAGTATCCTGGCACCCTGATCTGGTCTCAGGGGTTTTGCTGTTTCAAGGGGAAAAGAAAGAGAACCTTTCCATTTATCTTTTGCTTGCCGCTGCCTTTCTTCAACTAAGTGGATGACAAACGTCTTCTGTAGACAGAACAGTGCCACGTCTTGCTTCCAGCGCTGGAAACACAGCTTCACCGTGTGCCTCTGAAGTTTAGCCCAGTAATAAACTGAGATTGATTTCTGATGAACAAGTTTTCTCCAAGCCTCCAAGCAACTGCAAGGAACCAGGAACACCAATATGCTTAAGTAAGCTTGAAGGAAAGAATTAAGGACCCTTAATGATTTTATAAAACTTATCTCCACTTTAGCTTTTAAAAGCCAATATTATTGCTTTAATAACTATATAGATTTAGAAAAATACATCCAACATTTATATTACATTATATTAGGTAAGCTTTTATTTTTATTGTAGTGGTTGTTTTTAAATGCAGTACTCTGAAACATTTCCAACATTATGTTTAAGTTTCATTTAAAATTTATCCCATCTATAATTTTTGTTTTGCAGATCATTGATCAACATAAAACATTCAGCAGGAGTCACACTGGAGCTAAGCTATTAGTATGGCTAATCGAAATGTCCATGCATATTGAAATTACAAGTTAATTTTGTTTGACTTTTCAATAGACAAGTATTGATTTCTGAGACAGTAAGGAAGCTCTCAGTTTATATGCCCAGAATTACCCATTAAGCACCGGACTTCCTCAAAGGCAAACAGCATTGGGACACAGAATGAGGCTGCAGAGATTAATTGTGAAATTAAGCTTGCAAACACACCACAGCAATTGTCTTTTTTGTGCTTTCTCACAGAACAGCTGCGCTCCTCTTCTTTGTAAACTGAACCTGTGCCAGGAGGCAAATGCAGCCTTCAGCTTTCTCTCATCCAGCAGATGGCGCACAATCATCACGCTGCTTCTCTCCAAATCGACAGAGGCCTTGAGTTCATGCCAAGTCCTGAAGGCAACTAAAAAGGCAGTTACATTTATCACATTTAACAGTTGACTGGACTTGGGTCTTTTATTATCCCTTAAAAAAGCAAATTAGGAGCTTGACAGCAGCAAGACTGAAGCCCAGAACATACCCATAATTTAGCACATAAGAGGAACAATTTTGCATAACAACTTTTTTTACAGTGATACTAAGGCTTTCTCCTTGTATGGATCACATATCACCCATGCTGGCTCGACTCCACCTACTTGCTTGTCTCCTTCTGTAAAGCACCTGTGTTGCTCTAGAGCACAGGCCCTCAAGCTTCTTCTTATGTGCAGCCTGTCGCCAACGCTGAGCTGCCATCCTGAAGAGCCATGAAATAAAGGACAGGGAATGGAAAAACACAGCTGAAGATCATCGTTATGAAGCTGTCAGATTCCTCTTTCCACTTGTCCTTCACTGAAGCAGGAAGATGCAATCTATGCAAAAATGTATGTGACAGGGCATTGTGCATAATGAGTTCTATTTCATAATCCGTCACATTTCCCTGTCACATATATATACATCAAGTGTTGTAGAACATAAGGATATGTCATTAATTGGAAATGTAAGTTTAAAGATTGTAAGACACCAGTGTTTGCAACTTTCACTCTCACACGTTAATAGTTTGAGCCATAAGTTTTGTGTGTTTGCACCAAACTAGTTTATAACAAAGGTCATGTCTGTGAACTAATTTCCTGTAAAATGTGCACAGTACTTTAACCTTTAAAGGCTTGTAGGGACTAGAACATCAGTAGAAAGCATGTGAACTCTGAATCACAGTTTCTGAATCAAAGTAATGTCAAAAGACATTAGATTGCAGATTTGAGGTTGACGCTGGCTAAAATTGATTTCCCAAAAAGCCAGATGTAAATTGTGTGCCACAAAATAATAATAATTATTTAATTATTAAAGAATCATTGTGTGCCATTAATCATTGCTGCTCAGCCAGATTCAAGGAGAACACACAATTCAACATGTGTGCACAGTGACTCGTCAAGACTTCTGAGCCCAATGGTCTGTATTATTGTACAACAACGAAAATTTAAGTTGAAAAACAATAAAAATGTATTAGTATTTTTTTAATCAAAGGACACCTGTCTACAGTGTCCTGTTCTTACTTTCTTCTGCAAAAAGAAAAATTCAGGCCACACGGGGTTAAATGTTACAGACCTGACTATTTCTTGTATTTTCTCCTGTTCACTTTGATAGACTCCTAGTCTGGATCTCCAATGATGAAAGCTTTGTTTCAGAAGGCAAGATCTCTGAAACTGGGAGGTCAGAAAACCTTTCTGCTGTCTCTCACACTTAATATATTGCACCTGCATACTCCAAGCTTTGAACACAGCAGATACTGTATGGTCCCTGTGGAGATAAGAATGATACTACAATGGAAAGTAAAATGTACAGATAGTATTTTTATTCTGAAAGATAGAGAAAGAAATCTAAAGAATTATAAGATGGCTAAAGTTTTTGCTAACTGCACAGGATTTTGTGCAATTTTACATTTTTTTTGCTCTGGGACTTGATCTGAAGGTTAAAGTGTTCTGAGCAACAGGGTTATTTAGTAAGGACCACTCATTCTCTAATTGCAACTTCTCATGCACATAATCTATGCGCCAGACTCCTTTTTTAGTTTTTAAAAACACTCCTATCATTCCAGTATACCCTTTCTGAAAAAATATTCTGTATTATTCTCTACTCTGTAATAAAGCACAGAGCACATAAACATGAATTTTTAATATGGGCTATTAAAATATCATTTAAGTTGGATTTACTGTATTAAGCACACAAATTACCTAAAACATTTTTTGGCAAGCCATGTTTTGTACACAGCTGTGCTCCAGGCCATAAAGACCTTCTTCTTCAGAGTGTGTTCCATACAAAAGAAGGCCTGCTCCTGTTGTCTTCTTGCATTCTTCTTTATCTTGAGCTGTCTCCAGATGGCCCAGTGCTTGCACAGCAGTGTCAAGCTATCAAGGAAGAGACAATAAATAAACCTTGCATAATGCCTCCTGCCAGAGACTGGAAAGAATGGTAACATAAAAACTTAACACTGTTTTCGCTTCTAAAAGTGAAGGACTGTTACAAATCACACCAATGTAACTTGTGGAAAGTCCCAGCTTAAACAGTTTTAAGACTTTCACGTACCGGTACATAATGTATGTAATATAGGGTGAAGGCTTAGAAAGCTGAAGCCATGCATTCTATACTGTTCCTAGCTGTGGTTGTGGAGGCACAGAATTAAAAGAAGGTCCTCATTACAATTAAGCAGACTTGGTTTTGTTAGCTTCAGTATGAGTAATCTGTAACACACGTCTTACATTTCACAATGGAGCATGTTACTGCAGGAGTCTTATCAATGCCATTTCAGTATTTGAACCCACCACCTGGCAGTATCAAGTCCAAAGCCCAAACCGGTAGACCAGACTCAGTAAGATGGGTACTGCTTCACAGAATGACAATGCTAACCCACATATATCTTTTCAATGAAATCAGGCTAGTGATTGGATTAGTGTTAGAAGATCTCTATTTGAAGGTGTTCTATATTTTCTATGTCTATTTTACAATGGCATTTGTCCCTTTAAAATGCAATTAGCTTATACCGCATCCTCACTAAATCCCTATTTAGCAATACATATTCATTGCCCTGTGAGTACAAGCATTATTTGTGATTATTAAACACTAAATGTGTCTGTCAGAGAGTATATTGTTGAAATGTTTAATTCAATAACAAGCAATAATAATAGGGTGAGCATACACATATGTCACTCAAACTGAGATCAGCTTCACCTGTAAACTCTGCATGAGAGATTGTTGAGCCAAAACATTCAAGCAGCTGTGTTGTGAAGTGAGCAGCATCGCACCTTGTTCTGTAATTAGTAGAGTTGTGGTGTGTATGTAGAAATGTGAACAATAACCAATCCAAGGCAGGTCTAAAGGGATGTCATGTAATAAAAATAAACTCAGAAAATGTGAAACACTATTAATACATGAACATTAGCACTCCATTTGTAGTGTAGAATCAAATATCCTAGTAAAGTTCCAAACCATAAGTCCCACTTAAGATGGAACTTTTTACTTGCACCGGGGTTCAGCAGGTATTTAAAAGGTATAAACAACCCCAATGCCTTGACATTTTAATTAATCAAAACAAGCAGAACTGAAAACAATTTAAAATAAGGTACTGCACTGCACTTTGCTTGAGAACTGACACTGAGCTCATTTAAAGTTGTCGAAACACATACTTATAGTGTATCTCAGCAGCCCTGGGTATGTGCAGGCATGTGATGTTCCTCCTCCGTGGGCAATAAGCAGATCTTAAAATGAGCTCATTACTGGGTCGAACAAGGCGTCTTCTTAAAGCCTCCACGTTCAAATCAATGTCAGGAGTGGTCTTTTTGAGAAAAATGTGTCTGCGTGCAAAAGCTTCTTTCCACTACAAAAGAAAAAAAAGGTTCTGTTAGATATAACAATTTTATAAATCAGAAGCATGACCTGCAATAACAAAATACAAATACAATAGTTTCTAAGCTATTTTGTTTAAATGATGTTAATTTGTTTTAAGCTGTATATTACAAACTACACTTGTGTGAGAAAGCCATTGCTGCAGCTGAAGCAGTAGCTAGTTCCAACTTCTTGTCCAATGAATTACACCTGAGAGGAAATGACATATTATTGTGATTTATTGCACATTGGCCTCCAGGCAAGAAACTTTTCCAATAAGTGCAAAAAGAATCTGCAGGGCAAAAATGGAACAAAACACCTTTTAACAAGATTTTTGGCATTCTTTTTTCTTAAAGTTCAGTAATAAAGGCTGGATTCTCTCATTTCATGTTGCTTTTCTTACTGGGATATAGTTTCAGAACACCGCACTGTCACACAATAGCTGTAATTTATGCTTCACTTCTTTAAGAGATAATGGTATAGAACTAGCACTGCATACTGACTGGTTGGCAATTCCGAAAATACATTTTTCATACTTTGAGATTCTGACATAATAACTCCCCGTAAAAGCTATCATATAGACCAATAGTAAACCACTGTATTTTATTGCACATATCATTGGCCTCCTATTTGATTAAACCGAGAATGCACTGTCACAGAATTCTAGGATGGGTAAAAACAATTCTCCTGGAAGAACAAGACATTATCACTGTTCCAGCAGCTCTTGTTCTAATCAAAATAATCAGACATTAACCACTTTTCCCACACTGATATCACGGCTCCCTTTGTGGACCATAATTCAAGGTGTACACCAGTTACTTCATTTTGTCAATCTGAAAGCAAGCAGTGCCATGCTACTCATGTTTGTCCAAGGGTTAAAACAGGAAGCAGAAACCTTCTGTTACTCACATGATTAAAGCACTGAGATAACATCCCAGCTCTCTTTCTTTTTGAAACGTTGTCATACTGCAAGTGTGGTACTTGGACAGCCCCTGCCAGCCCCTGCCAATGCAGCAGCTGTTTCTTGTGTTCAAGCCTTGCTGTAGCGTTCTGTCTCACACGTTGCACCCACGTCTCAAAACACTTGGCTAGAAGCTGGTGTCTGTACAGTGACAAGAATCCTCTAGGTGAGAGGAAATATTTGACCACTTTACTCAATGGTAAAAGGAGCACTTCCATTGACTTCTTTTTTAAACTGTTACATCCTTAAGCACAGATTTAAAGTTTGAGTCAAACATGATGTCCATCAGTAACATCCATCAGCTACTAAATAAGAAATGAAAATAATGGCAGTTAAGAAATTTAAACATTTTCATTTAATCAAAACTAATTTCACTTGTTGCTTTCAATCTGATATTTATTGTAGTCAGTTAGTCAAAAGAGACAAAGGATCCTGCTTTACCTTCCTTTTGCTGCCACAACAGGGCCACAGCTATATATCTTCACTGGATCAGAAGGCTGCTGGAAAATAGAACCAAGTTGTCAACATACCCTGCTTAGAAATATCATGTTACGCTCAACAATGTTGCCCTCTGACCTCCCGAACAAAACATCTACCTACCTTAGATAACTTGCTCCTATGACTTGCTGACAGGGGTTTTATTTCTGCAACACCTACACTCCTCTTGTAGTGCTTGGTTCCACCTCTGCTAGAACAAATGCTTTCTTTAAATCCATGCACGGGAAGAAATTGTGGAAACGAAGGCGGTTGTTCCTCTTCAGTAGAACACATATCAGCTACATTAACCCGACATTTGATTCTTTTATGTTTAGTGTGACTATTTTCTGTTGTAAAATCACAATTTCCAATACCCTGCAGGCAGCCTAACTGTTGATGATTTCTCTTTATACCTACTACCTTTGTGTCAGACTCACCAGTCACCTCCTGTATTAAGTTATAGCTTTCTTTAATTAGGTGAAGACTGTCCATCAGCGAATCACATTTGGAGACCTCAGTGTTGTCTGTTATGCTGTGTGCCCAAAATGAATATTTTTCCATCTCCACATTTATAAATGAACTTGAATCAGCGGTATCGAAAGTGCTCTGAAGTTGTATGGGATCTAAAGAAACCAGTTCCTTTCCTGTACTCTTAAAATGGCTGAAGCCTTGACAGACAGATGATGGATACCTTACTTCTTTTAGACCAAAGTTTTCAGCCGAGGTGAGCTCTCTTCTAAGCCCTGAACACAGAACTTTTGTGCCTCCTTTCTGACTTTTTGAGCTCTCCACTGCCACAGGTAGTGATTCTGCAATGGTAGCATGTGGGCAACTGGACAGCTCTGCAGAATCATCACCACAAAAATGTGAAGACATCTTGATATTCTCTGGGTAAAAGTGATGGCTTTCATGGACTTTCTTGTTTATGGATATAGTTTTACCTGACTTGGAAGCCAGTTTGCATGTGAAACAACTTCTTCCTCTTTGAACAAAATAACATGATATATTTTTTGGTGTGTTATGAAGTCCTTTATTCTCGGTTCCATCACCAGAATCACTAGAAGAAGAAAAAGCTGTACAGGAACTAGGTGGCTGTCGTTCTGCTGATTCAGATGCTAGCAAATCTTCACTTTTCCTAAGGTCCAGCATTGACATCTTCATGCTAGCAGAAGTCCAAGATGAATCAAGGACATTTTGAAATGTGGAAAAATGTTCAGATGCCAGTTTCTGACAGGCAGGACTGTAATCATTTAAATTACAAGGGTTCTCTGTTCCTCTATTAAAACATGGCTCTTCCTGACTTGAAAGCTCAGAACACTCTGGATTAAAAATGACATCACTAGTTAAAACAGAAGGCTTTTCATGAGCTTTGCAGATTTGAACATTGCTTTGAACCAGCATCTTATTTGCACGAAAAGCAGATTCTGTCACCAAATGCTGCAGGCTCATATCTTTCTGTTTCTCAGGCTTGAATGCATAATGCAGATCATCTTTGGTAACTGAGCTGTAAGTATTACTGCAGGCGGATGCATAGCCTTTGCAACTGAGATCACTGTTATCTCTGCTAAACCGAATTGGTTTCATACTGTGCACCAGGTCCTGATGAGTTGCTTTTCCAGGTCGGCTGCTTTTCATCATGTAATGGCTGTGAGTTGCTGGCCATTCCTCTTCATTGTTAAGATTCCTTTGTTTCAGGATCAAGTGCTTGCCAGTGCTCCCAGAGCTCAATCTACCTGCAGAATGGAGCAGGTTTGACTGCTGGTCTTGACAGGACATTGAAAGAACTCCCAATACCTCATTACCATCATCAGCAAGAAGGCCCAGGTTCCTCTGCACATTGAAGTTTCCTTGTGTTCTTCTTATCTGAGTCTTTGAAGGTTTCCCAGATGGTTTCTTCTGGGGATACTTTTCCATTTTGTGAAGGTGCTACAACACAGTCCCTGTCAGCAGAAATTTCTTTGTCGGTTCTGTACAATCTGTCAGACACCTATAATGAACAGCAAACTGTTAGTTATACCATATGCTATAGGAAATAGCACAATTCGTTTTCATCACATCAAGCTTGAAGTATGTCAAATTTACTACTGCTGCGCTGTAATTCAATTCAATCTGTGGCAGGAAAAACTTAGTAATATAAAATGTTTTATAAAAGAACTACAAAAATATATCTACAATATAACTACAATAATATATATCATAAACAGAAGTGTTACTTACAGTAATTACTTTCTTAATCAATTGTTAATGTACCAAACATTCCATTTTCATTTATTTAAATTATATATAAATTCGAGTGAATCAGGTTGAGCCGTCTTCAGACTTCCTTGAATTCAAACGTTTACACTGTTCAATACAACGTGTTTAGTGCAGTATGTGGGCAGTACTTACGCGTGATAAAAAACACACCTTTTTCACGAAAACAAAGGAAAGCGCTACAGAGTGAAAAATCCCAACGTCTAAAAGGAATCAAACGCTTTAAATTTTAACGCTACTCACCCTAAAACTGCTGCATGTTTTCGCACTTATTCAAAACCACAATAAGGTTTGACCTGTTTGCACTAGACGTCCCAATTGTATATCTCCCCATTGTTTTAAACCCGCTACTACAATATGTCCCCTACTGCGCACAGAGCTGGATTAGCGCAGCAACAGATTAGTGACGCTATGGCGTAAACAAATCGCCTCTCCGCCTCTGCATTGAGGGACGTACAACTTCCAATTCGAATAAGAAAAAAGAAAAAATCCACTTTATTTACATTTCAATTGATAAAATCTATGTATCCCGAATTTTTATCACCTACACTCGCTGACTTGTATGTATTAAAACAAACACGGGCAGAGGAGCATTTAAGAGTCTTATTCTCCCAAATGACTCAAATGAAAATACTTAATTTTGCCTCAAAGGGAGACAATTTAAACGGTGAACAGTGCAACATCAAAATAACACTGGTAAAACAAAATATGAACATTTAACCATATGAAAATGTACATAACACTTCGTATTAAGCCTATCTCATTTGCAACACAAACAAAACCTGTTAGCTTTTAGAATCAAGAGTTAAACCTTTTTAGCTGCAAAGACTGGTGAAACGAAAATGTGTTATTTCTTGAACGACAAATAAACATTAGAAGACTAAAACGTAGTTTTTTCAAACTGAATGTGGATAACATTCCTGAACAATATCCGTCTTCCTGGAAGAATAAGGACTTTTCACCTTTAATGAGTAGATGGTTAGTCTGTTACAGTATTTCTTTTCAAACCTGGCGCGGCTCCGATGACGAACCGCTGGCACAGGTGTTATAGCTGCGCATGCGTTCGCCTCATGACTGACGCATTTACCCGGCCCGGATTAAAAATTCGGGGTTAATTTAAATTTGGGTATACTGACTTTTTCAATCTCAACGTCGATCTGTTTGTCTTTAATATAGGGGGTTAGTAATTTCACCTGAACGCAAATGACTTGCTCTCTTAAAAAAAAACACCTAAAGTTAGGCCTTTTCTATTAAAGGCAGGACAAACAGATAAACCATTTAAAAAGTATATAAACATCCTATTATGATCAATGCACTAGTAGCTTTCTTCTTTTAGACAATTAAAAGCATGCAGCAAATCAAAATCAAAATGATAGAACAAAGCCATAGGTGACTGTTTTTATTTCTGTAACACGGACTGATACAATCCAGTTCTACACAATCCTCATTAAATTATCAAGCGAAATAAAACCATACACCTCCAAGGTTAATTAATATTTTCAGCAGAAAATAACAGTACTACCCTGTATTTTAAATGTTACAATGAGATACTATCACTGACAAATACATACACATTATAAAGTACACGCAGTGTCAGGACTAGATTGAAACTGCTGCTCTGAGGCTTGTACATGTATTGCCTTAAGGGACTCAATAGCAGAGGAAACCACAGAATGAAAGATCGAGACTCTGTGTTGAAGGTAGTAAAACAACATCTTTGCTCTTCTTCTATTTGTAGTTTCGCAGATAGACCAGCCTGTGTGGCTGGAATTTCTCACGGCACAAGGGGCACTCTGCCTGTAAAAAGAAGAATGAAAATATGTTTTTTAGAAGAAAAAAAAACAAAATAAATGCTTAGAATTTTCCCATAAAATACAAATCGGGAGAGATGAGGTGACCACCACCCTTCTGCAACCCTGAAGCAGGCTCCTCACGGTGCTGCTTCACCTTGGTATTGCACCACTCGGTGATGCACTCCCAGCAGAACAGGTGGCCGCAGGGGGTCGCGGTCGAGTGTCGCCGGTTCTCCAGGCACAAGATGCACAGGGAGCAGCGCGTTGCCGTAGTTTCCACAGACTGCGAACTAAAAAGAAAAAATGAGACTAACTGCCACCCATTTGGCTAGCACATCTCTCCAACCTGCAACATGCTTTCCAGAATCCACTAAACAAATTTCAAACCCACTTTCAATGAGAAACCTTCCAGCCTCCTCGACTTTCTCCTACCAACAGTGTCCTCACTGCATTTAAAACCTAAAACCGCAGGTATGTCTTTAGCCAAAGGGCTATGGGAATCTGGAACAAGCACCACAGCCACATTGCCAAAGCCAATGTCTTTCAAGATCCGGCTGGATAAGATCCTTGGTTCGGTTCAAGGGGAAGGATAGTCCCAATTTCTCAGAGCAGTAATTAAATCTCCGTCACAAAATAAATGCATGGACGCTTTAGAAAAAAACGTACAAATTTGGAATTAAGCACAAATTCATGAACTTTCTGAAAGTACTGTAAGACGCCATGTTGACACAAACTCGCATTTGAGTTCCCACAAACCGTGACGGGATGTGGTTCTTCCTGCTCACTAGTCTCCGTAATGAACAGTGTAACGTGATGGACGAGGGAATAAGTACAGGTTGTGCAGCAGACATTTCACCACAGAAATGTTCCAATGTGATTTGCGTGCAGAATTAACAAGTAGTATTTGTCGGAAAAATCCTTCTCAAAACTGAAAGCAGTATTTCTACTGGACTAAAAGAGATGTATTCACGAGCCTGCTGGTTAACAATGTCATAGGTCTGCACGCGTCACCAGAAGCTATGTTGCCACATTCTGAATCGCAGGACATGATGCTGCACATATCTGGAAATTTAGTCTATTTTGTAAATGTAAACTGGAGGTTTTACGAGTTACTGTGGACATTTTATTTTACTGCGGTTTGAAATGCACTGATCAATGCTGGTTAGATGGGCTACAGGGCCTCTTCCTGTTTGTAACCGTTACGAGCTTGAATTACCAAGACCATCACTCTTGGAAATGAAATACCTGGAGGAGGGGAGGTTTCGATGAAGTCTCCACTCCTGCCTGGCTCTCTGTCTCTGGCGGAAGTTGTTGAGCTGCAGGGCCAGAGTCAAAGCCAGCTGCAGCAGCGAGACAGCGCCCAGCAGTCTGTAACTGTTCCAGATGGCACGGTCACCTCCTGGCTGACCATGCACACGCAGCTGAAAAGCAAGCCGGAGGAGAACACTGAACAAAAAAAAAAGTTTTTGGAAAAAAAAGTGATAACGCTTATTTTCATCGAATTACATTTTCCATTAAAAAACTCCAAAACCCTCTGTGATAGGCCGGCCAGATTTTCTTTTATATGCCTTATATAAAACCAGAAGAAAAGAAACAACGTGTGGAGTGACAGAAGAAGGCTCCACAGCCGAAACGTTGTGTTTCTTTTCTTATCTTTTCAGTATGGAATAAACCTTTACTTGTTCCTTTGCAGCCTGAAGCAGCTCCCTACTTATATAAAAATAGGCCTATTTTGCAAAAAGGAGGGAAACAAGATGTCCAAAATGGAACTTGATTGCTCCTTGATCAACTTACGTAGCGGATGCCGGCTGCCCTCTTCCCAATATGATAAAAAGCTGCAGTGAGGTAGAATACAGCCACGTGCAGCCTGCGCAGGAATGTGATGCTCAGCTGGGAAACGAAGAGGATTTGCAGGCCAGTCTTCTTCTGGGGCTCCGTCAGGAGTCTCACGGCCCGGTGGATCCGCTCTCTGCAGTAGGAGACTGGGCTCCACCATCTGGAGGCCGTGGTGGGACTGCTAGGGCGTTCAGATCCCTCAGCCTGGAGCTCATGTTCCAGACAGACGAGGGCCTTGTCCACGAGATAAGGTACGACGACGTGGAGCAGGATCAGGGCACCCCGACGCGTACGAGAGGGCACCCTCCGCTTAGTGGGATCAACCTGGATTATGCTGACATACTCTTCTCCAAGGGTCTGATAACCTGTGGGGGAAACGGTCAGATCTCACAGCAGGCGAGATCAGTCAGGAGCGATACTCTGCAAAAAACCTTAGGTCGAAATGAAGTCTTCCTTACCTGCAAACGTTGTAAGGCAGTGGTATGCAAGATCCGAGAGAAGTTCTATTTCCTTTCTCCAGTCTAGCCACCTTTTAGACCCTGTGAAAAATCAAATGAATCCTTCACAACAGAAAATACGTTGCATGTCAAATAGCAACCTTCCATTGCTAAGATAAGTAGCCAAATCATAGCGTGGGAACATGAAATGTTTGACATAATCCGCCGCGGGAAAAAAAAAGAAAATGTGACGAAACAAGTCATAAAAATGTATGGATATTTAATATCTTCTTATTTAAATACGGACTCACCTGCAAAGGTTTGAAAGGCGTCATTGGCGTTATTTCTCAGACAGCTCTGGTAATACTCATCCTTTTGACTGGCACGAATCAGATGGGGTTGGTTTGCAGGCAACAAAGGCATGACGTTAACTCTTCAACAAGAAAAGAAACGAACAGCATCCTCAGTGTTGCCTACAAAAACGACTTATTATCAATATGGAGCAATACAGGCTCACGACATAAGCCGAATTACAGCGCCGATAAATGCATCCTTCTCGCTGTGGGAGATTAAAATCAGACACAACCGTAGCCGAGTCTCTCCTGATCCTAAAATATAAAAAAAAACTGAAAGAATAAAGAAATATATTTTACAAACTTACTCAACTCATCGCCAACCTACCTACTCCAGCCAACTCAAGGTCCATTGCGTTTACCTGCCTTTTCCTGTTCCTGTGCGATGCAAAAAACCCGGATGCACCAGAGAGAGAACAATTTAGAAGAACCAAAAGTTTGAGAAGAAAACCGTAGTAAATAAACACAGCGGCACCAAGTGGAGGTATGACGAAAATAATTAGCAAATTAGTATTTTTAAAATTAATTTCAGCCTCTGTGCATGCATTATTTTTTTTGTTGAATTCGATATCACAGTTCCACGGCTTCAGTCCGGGTCGGCAAAACCAACGACAATGTTTGTGAAATGAGACGTGAAAAAAATAACAAAAAACAATGGTGGGGATTATTTTTTATTAATAAGAGAAGGTGAAGGAAAAAGGAATGGCTAGCACCGGCTGTCTTCATAAACAATAAAAAGAAATGTTTTGTTTTTGTTATTCAAATTAATCGTTAAAATTACGATTCTCTAGAGAGCCAAATGTCTTTCACTGACGTCATCCCAAAGAGAGTGCTGCATTTTGCCTTGGCTAGCGATTCAGGCAAATTAGCATTGGATGCTAACCTAGTTTCAGAGTGTTTTACAGAAAAGCAATGTGGCAGGTTTAGAATGTACTGTCATTCAGTGACAGTGGCTCTTGCTGTTTGTACGTTTCTTTGGTCTGTGAGATGAACAGTTCTTTTTCGGGGATGCTGTGTAGGTTTCAACTGCTTATAAAGATTTGTACCTGCAGTCAGAAGTCACCTTGTGAAAGTGAAAGCTAGCTGGTATAGGAAAAAGGCTCTCTGGGGAAATAAGGTGCTGAAGTGGACGGAAACCTACAGTATTTTACTGCCAATACAACACAAGAATTCAATGAGATGAAAAAAATAATGAGGCAGCACTTTTAAATGCAGTCTTCTCCCAAGACTATGGTTTTCCTCAAGCGACATAGCCTGGCTGTAGTGTAAATGCCACAGTTTGCTTTATGAAAAACTCACACCATGTAATAATTAACTCTTACAACCTTTGACCTCAAACACTTCTCTCTCAAGTGTTTCAGAACCCGATCTTCTCCGATTCCAACTGAATCAGAGCAGTGCTCCAAGGGGCACTGTGTGTGTTCTATGTGGGGGATGAAACTTGCAAGTCTCCTGCCATTGCCCAGAAACTTGCAGAACCGGTTTCTTTGTGATTTCAGTCAAGCAAAATCAAGTCACAGCTTTTTGTTTCGCCAGTTAGTAGACACCTCCTTTTTCGTTTTGGCACAAAGTGCAGATTTATTACCTTCTAAGAGTCCCCTCCCAATCCAAAAAGTTACATTCGAGTTGTTTGATTAAGAACCTGCAGGAACTCATTTGCAGCCTACTGTGGGCCGGGAAGGGATTTAGTTTACAGTAAGGAGGAGGTGGAGTTTTTGTTTGAAACTCTAAGTTACTTGTTACTTCTTACAGACTGAGGCTAGGCTCACTGTAGCGCTCACACACACTTCACAGATGTGGCTCAGAAAATGGACATGAAGCTTTGTTCAAACTTTTAAAAGACGAAGGTAAGTCAGATTTCATTTGTTCTTGGAATATTTTATTATACCGCTCAAATAGTTCTTTCACGCCGAGGTCTGACCTTAATAAACTAAAGAGGTAAGTAAGTATCTAGTTTGTTGGGGTTACAGGGAAACACAGGCTACTTGTTTCAAAGTCATTACGCTTTTGTCTTCTCCTTTAATAATGAAATATAAAACGTTTCTCTGCTGCTTTTAACAATCTAAAATAAAGAAATCTATTTTTGAGGCAGTTCCAGATAACAAATCAGCAGCAGGTTATTATCTTAGAACTTATTTGGTGTAAATATGTGTTGTGGAAGCAGCAAACATTAATTTCAGGGTTTTTTTTCTATACTGAAACAGCTGTCAAACGGTCTTGCTACAGAATTAGTCTGTACTAACAAGATGAAACTAGCTTCTGCAGTTTTAAATACTTAGGTGCCAAGTATTACTTATGAAAATGATATATTACAATATTAACAATTTTGTGTTAAAAATAATAACACATTATCTTAACACAACTTTTAGGAAAAAAATAAAATGTAAAGGGGCATTTTCATTTTTTACTTAAATTCAACCATTATTACGAAAAATTACATTAGCCAAGAAAAATCAAAGAAAAAAGTAAACAACCTTCTGGTTTCATTAACTTCTTAATGGTCCAACTTGTATTAATTTAGGTTAAGAGATTTGCTTTCAATTGAAATTTAAACTTTCTAGATTAGTGTCCCATGCTTTTAATAGTTCTCTGAATGGATCTTTGTTTAAAGGCAGGGAAATATAAAATGATTCAATACAATACAATATAATTTGACAGGTATTTCTTTCCCAAACACACAATGAGATCAAGGGAGTTTTATGTGCTGAACATCTTTAAAATTTCTCATTTTCTCATTTATTTTGTTGGCTCATAATCTTTTGCAGTACTCTTAACAGTTTTGTGCCTGATAAGATTTGAAAGGGAGTTATTTCTAATTGCTCGTTTTTCATTAGCACAGATAAGAGTATTGAAACATGAGTTCAGGTTCAGTCAAGGAAGCAGCTGTTCTACCAAATTCATGTAAACTATAAGGAGTTCACTAACAAAACTGCGGGTTACCAGGTGTGCAGTCTATAAATTCTTTAAGGATTCTTTGAGTATAACAAGCAACTTTCTCTCTGTTGTTTACTGTTTCTGGTGAATCTGGAAATTTGAATCTGTGTATTTAATTTCTAAATATATGTACATGTGCAAATACAGCACCTGGATGTGTATTTCCTAGCAATCAAATCTAATAGTAAATAGATTAAATGAAAGTCACAAGCCTTTAACAGACCATCATGAGCACCGTACCATTGTGCTTTAAAACAAGGACTGCTGGTGAAAAGCACATTAAGCTGAAGAGAAAAAATAGGATTTAACTTGTCAGAACATGGCCTGAGTTACATACACAGGTGTAAAAAAGTACAAGAGACAGTGTAATAGACCAATTGTGCAATACTGGATTATTCTGCACAAATTCAGTGATCATTTAAAAAAATATACAGATTATATATGTGTTTGTCTGGATAATTAGAGCCTTACAAAGACTGAACATTTTCTTTCATTAGGAACGTATGTTGCCTATAACAGTGTCTCCATTATGTATGAACTTTATTGATTTTGAATATGACACTATTTGTGTCCAGTCCTTTGGGGAAACATATACCATATATGCTAACAAAAACTAAATTCAGGACATAATGAAGAGCTGAGGCTATAGAGACTTAGATCCTTTTATCTGTCCGCATACTGTACCATAATGTATATTACATGTTAGATCTTCATGTGTAAAATCATTAACAAAACAGAGACAACTAAATCTGGGTCTGAGCTGTAGCTTGTATGACTGAATATTTGTGTTGAAATATTTTTTTCTGTTGATTTTAAAGCCATTAAACTTTAACACTGCTATCAAATGGCTCATAGTAGTTTTATTGTTTCATACCTGTATTAAGAAATATAAAGGCACAGAGAAAATGTGAGAAAATATTCTCCTTTAATGTGATTTTATTTCTATCAGAAAGGAATCGGTATACATCCCCCAGGGTATGTTTTTTTTTTCCTTGCTGCATCGGCAGTGATCTGATAAGCAGTGACTATCTGTAAACCTTACAGGTATTTTGTTGCTTTGTGGTAAAGCAGCCCTAGTGCTCAGTACATATTTCAGAGGAATGAGGATGAAACAGAGCACAGGTCATGGTGTTTCTTGCAAAGCACTACCACATATTAATCATCATGAGGAGATGGCACACTAGGGTATAAATACAGATAGGATGAAGACAGGTAAAAATTTTGATGATCTATCCTACTCTACTATATCATGAAGAGGTGTCATTCTACTTTTTCTGCCATTCTCTCTTCTCTCAGTTTGCTTCAGCTGTGTTGTCACAAGGATCAGATTTGTCACAACCTTCTTCCTTGTGTTTCCACCATTAACCACAATGCCTTGTCTGTTGACTCGCACACATGTCAGGCACACTCCCTGCCTGCTGTGATGCAAATAGGCCCTGACTGACAGCGTACTTCTATAAACAGTAGAAGCTCTGATAGAGCATTTAGTCTATAACAGAAATATTTTAGTGTAATCCCAGCGCATGCACTCTTGATAACATTATAGTGAGAGAAACTCTTTGAAACATTAGATGTGGTACAGCATAGTAAAATGACAGCAACGTGTAGTAAAGCTACAGTTAAATAATGGAATGGTAAGGTGAAGAAAGGTATGGATCTCCATGATACAAAGTAGAAACTACAGCAAAACTCAAGACATATTTAATGCAAACACAGTAAAAGCATGCAAAACCACCGTGCACATTTAGTATCCTAAATTTTCAAGGAAGTCACACACTGCATCTTGTTATTAGAGGGTAAAGGACCAGTAGAGCAGATACTTGATACTTAATAAGGTGTCATCTTTGATTAAACATGCCTTGTATTCCTTTCTGTGTATTATATTCAGGCTCTCTTTACCGCAGCTTGTATACGGCATGCTAAAGACTTCTTCATGCATTTCCTTCACATGTAATTTGACAGCAGTTCCTATTTCAGACCTACAGATCTATGCAGATCCAAAATGCCAGTAGCGACTGCTGCTGATTTGCAGACATGTCATTAGCTGTTGTAATCTATAGTGGCAATCTCCTGACAGCCTTTCGGAAAGGAAGAAAATGCTACAGACAGCGAAGCACGTACGGTATGAAGGACTAGAACAGGTTCTTTGCAGGTTGCTGTTTTTCAGAAATATGTGTTCCACAAAGGTTTTAACTGGTCATTTTATAAAAAATATCCTATGGGATATGTTTTGTGTTTTGAAGTAAGCCATCAGTTCAGCTCCTCCTGAAGAGTAACAGAAGCTAACACAAGAACTATGTGAGCTGGCACTATATATCTGAGAAACTGCCTTCTCACTGCTTCTAGAGAGGCAGAAAGTGCTTCTAGAGCACTAATGGCAGAAGTCATGTGCTCTATAAAACATAGATAGCAACCATGTGTCCAGCGGAAAGTAGCAGTAGCTTTTGTTTAACTATGCAAAACAAACTATTTGTCATAAGGAAGGTGCAGCTACATCAAAGGCAATTAAAAAGACAATTCAACCAGACTTTGACCCCCCTGGCTTTATGCGTATTGTGTGTGTGCAAACCAATACTGACAATTTGCATTGTTGATACTCTCTTTCAAAGAGTAAAATATAGTTTTGCTGTTTTTTTACTACAGCAATATACTGTATAGGCTGTAGGTTGTATGGAGCTCTTTAAAAATTGTTCTCTCAGAGGGCCCGGGTGCCTTTCTCACCAATGAATAGCACTGCATGGTCATTCCTCTGATATTGGTAAATCGCTAACTTAACATTCCTATGGAAGTTTTCAAGTTTGGCTGGGAGGATTCAGAAGGACAGCAGGTTAAGAAACTACAGAAAGGTAGACAAAATGTCTTTGAAAGCATGAGAATAAACCATTCAAAGAAGATAATGTGCTTTGGTCTTAGCTAAGTGGTTCTGTTATTAATATCCTTTCTCGTGTTCTTGTGTTCGTATTTCAGCTGTTTATAGAATACATTTTTTCTCATAGCAGATAGATGCAAGTTTCTAAGGCAAAGACAATACAGACACTACTTGTATATAATGTACACAGCAAGACGTGTTCTCATCCTCACTTTAACTTCAGCTTGAACTCTAAAAGGGTTTTTACTGAACTGCTCAGTTCCAAATTATGCTTCTTTTATGCTTCTCATGCCTTCATTCTTGCAATCCCCTTTTCACTAGGCGTAGATAATTGTTGTTCATTTAGGGAACACCCACTATAGACAAAGCCATTTCAAATTACATTAAACCACTTCCTGGTGTTGGACGCAGAGTGCAAAGCAGTTGTGCTGTACCAGCTCACACTGCCAGCGCATAATTTTGCACTGTAAAATACAAACATACGTGGGGATTTATTCTTTCAAAGGTGACAAGCTTAAGCACAGTCCACTGCTTTTCTCTTGAAGGTAAAGCTCTGTGCATTTTTCTTCTTATTTACTCTTCGATGCAGGAATGTGGCAGATTGTCAAAAGATGAATTCTTTACCTCCACTCTCTCTGAAAGGGGTGGAAGGAGCCTGTTCCATATGTTGTGGTTGAACGATCTTATTCAGGTCTTTCTGACCTTTCTGTATTGGGTGTTTTTAGATTCTTAAGTTCATCATAGCTGCAGGTATACAGTATGTAGGTGGCAAAGCATTTTACTAGTATCATGTGAAGGATAGAAGTGTTTCCCACTTTGAAGTGTAGAGATTCATGGCACTGTAAATTTAAAAGTGATAACTTAAGGAAGATTTAATTCACTTTATATAGTAATTTAGAAAAGGGACAAAAATCTTAACTGCTGTGTGTGGAAGGAAGAAACATAATATAATAAGCTCTGTATTCAAGCTGGAACTTTTGCTACTGGATAGCTTCTCTCTTGGTGTTAGGAAGGAGGAAAGAGAGCTGTTTAAAAGCTGCAGGTAGAATCAATCCTACATATCGGCACTTATACTCTCCAGGAGAGAGGCAAGGACTGCAATCACACCAAGAATGCCATCACCGAGAGAGTATTTTAAAAATGAAATGTGGTAACAAGATTGCTGTAGGCTGAAGGTGGATAACCTTAAATTACAAGTGTAATAAATCAACAGTAAATCAGTACATTAAGGCAGGAGACATTCATGGGGCTGTATTATTTCTAGGTTTTATGTTCAGTGTCTTGTATAAATATAAGCTGTTTTTAGACCTTAACTATGCAGAAAAGGGAGAATCCTATAGTGTAATGTGCTGTGGAAACATAATGCAGATCTTTATGTGTTTACCGTGTTGTATACTCCAGCAAATGCACACAGCAGTAGATCAAAGTCAAATTGTGGTGAAAGAATGGTAAAGTTTAGGCAAAGCATTAAAAAACAGAATGACCACTACAACCCACATGCAAAGATTTGCCAAAGTATTCACCCCATTTCAATAGCTTCTTTCACCCATAAAAGTGATTTGAAATATTCACCACAAAGGAATGTGTATACATCATCTTTAATTCAATAAAATAGCACAACATTTGTCAGGTACTGTAATAAAATAATAGAAAAATTGTATATTAATGACACAACCATGACCCAGAAATCAATATATTTTCTTTAGTATTCTGTCTAACAACTCTGTGTTAGAAGGAACTTTTGTCTCTTGTTCGCAAATAACCCCTACAAAAATTGCAGGCAAGATAGAGGCTCAGTATGCTGCAGATGTCTTTTGAATGTGATTGAAATGTGAGTCTAGATTGACTGAGGCAACAGAAAGAAAGGACTGTTATGTTGGGACCTCTCTGTACCAGTTTGTGACATCGGACAGCTGCAGAGACACAATCAGCATATTGGGGGATTCATTAATCCGGGAACAGAATTGTTTTATTTTGTTATTTAGGAGTTGTCGGTCACTGCAAACTGGTTGCCACTGGTGTAAAGACCTGTGGGATGACGTTTTCCATTCTATGTGCATCATACAAAATTTGAAAGTAAGTATGCTCAATAATTCACTACTAAGCCCTTTTTTTCCCCAGAGCATAATTTAAATGAGTGTGATTGTAGAATAAACTTGAATGCTGAGTAACTTTATCCTAGGAAGCTATTACCAAAGATATGCAGTTAGTTAAATGTACAATATAGGTACAAAATATCATTGTTTGTGGTAGCATTGGCTTTCCAGAGGGTCAGTTATTTTAAAAATATCACACAATGGCAGAGACATGAAACGATCATATTGGTGTTCTTGATAATCAGTCTTATTAATATTTACAATGTTTAACGATAATGTAAAATAGTACAATGTTTTACTTTCTTACATGTTTATTTGATATGTTCTTTAATAGTTTGTTTCCTACAATATTTAGGTCAATGATCATGACTTTATTACAGAGGAATTGAATTCTGTTTGATGTTTCAAAGTTTGACATAAGACACCTTTATTCATCTAGAAAACGATCAATAACAATCAACAAACTTTTAACAATGTAGAGGGAAAGATTTATAATGATACACAAGGGAAGATTTAAAAAATATCACCTTCTTGTTGCAGAACTTTAGAGAAGACCAAACATTTTGTTTTCAGATGTTGCTGTGTCACACAACAAGTTGTGTAGGCAATACAAAGGTTTTGGTACTGCAGCTAAAAACAAACCCTTAAAAACTGCTGGCAGCTAAAATAAGTTGCATGTTTTTCTTTTTTATCCAAAGGACTTTGACATTGAATCTTTTTTTTTTTGCTGGGAACAAATTGCTTTAGTCCTTTGACCAATATGAAGTGCCAAATGCCATAAAACTCCACCCTAAAGGAAATTAGCTACGTTTTTCTGTGTTGTAGTCCTATCTGGATCTACACTTGTGAGATCTCTCAGGTTCATGGCAAATCAAGAGATAAACTCAACAGAAAGCAAGCTTTGGTGATGTATTAGTAAACAGGAATGCCTTATCTACAAATGTTCTGCTTATTAAAGCAGTGTGGGAAACATCTGTGATATTCAGCAAGTAGTTAGTTTTCAGTGTTTTTTTTATTTCGGAAGATTTAGTTGGAGTTACAGGGCAGTGGCCTGAGATGTAGACACAATGCGTGCAAGCTTAGGCCCCAGGTATTTTGTCCAGTTGTGTACAATGACACTTTCCACAATGGAATTACGACTGGCACCTTGAAGATGTTAAGGTTATGTTGGATGTAGAAATGAAGCACTTGAGCTGGTATTGCTTTTAATGTGAAACATTACTTGAAGCATAAAATGGATATCAAGGTTAATTAATGTTCTGATAAAATCAATAACAAATCAGATAAAAAGCATGATGAAAACTGAAGTTTCAATATTATAGTTTTATAATAAGTTTTAAGACGTTTCTATGAATCATAAATAAGACAAATAGACTAACAAACAAAAGGGTGATGGCAACTTAGAATTGGTTTATTTTTTGCTGTTTACAACCAATTGGACAAATCTAGCTAATTCTAGATACCCGTTGTCCCTAGGCTGTTTTTAAAGCTTGTGTTTTCCAGTCATCATTACATATACTTTCTATAATATCTATTGGCATTTTCTCCTGTTTCTGACTGTCTAAATCCTCTTACCAAGAAAACACACAATTACAGTTTCTTTCATGTGCCTGTGCACAGTTTATCCAATCTCATTAGTGTTAATAATACAGTATTTGGTCTCTTTGTCACTGGTCTCTCAATCTGAGGCTCTGTATCTATTTTATTTAAGGATCTGATTTCTGTGCCTGGCTTTCACGAAGAGCCAATGCTCCCTCTATCACCTCTGTTGGTTTTAAATTCAAAGATGCGGTTATGTTTGTTACCTAAGATAACATTTAAGCTTATAGATCATCACTTAAGGAACCACAGGGCTCTTTAAAAACACTGCTAGGGGTATAAGGTTTAAGAGCTAACAAATACTGGATTTCATTACTGTATACTGTAATTCAGTCTGTCTTCTGATTTGTCAAGGGAATTCTAAAGCAAAGGCTTGGATATCTTTACTCCAGAGTTTTTTTTTTAAATCTAAACAATCTCTAGATATTAAGTTCATCCTCATCCATTCAAAATGGATGACTTAAACAAATAAAACACCCTTCGTTTTTAGGTCGAAGTCTTGTTATTTATTGCTGCAAAACTCACAAGCAACAGTCCAAATATTAACCTGCTATTAGAAAAGACTGAATAGCTGCTAAAACAAAAGCATTTGCATTTCTTCCTGAACAAGACCTTTTGTGGGATCAGTAAACCAGAGTTTCCACACCTGAAATTCACCTGCTTTATTACCGGGAACCTTGTGGTATGTCATTGTGCGAGTTCAGACCTGTGCTTTCTTTTACTCTGCCTGTCTACTTTCCTATCATACAAGCCTACAGTCAGAAGCACTGTACTCTTTTTCTCTCTGCTACATGAAGCATGGCATAGTTCTCTTCAAAGTTTGGGGCATGTTTCTTTCTTTGGAGTTGACATTTTAACACAACAGCTCTGAGAAAAAGCTCTTTTCTAATTTATTTCTTCTGTGGTTGGGTTAACCTCAGGAATGCGGGGATAGGGCCGAACTTCACAGGTCAATGTGAAGGTGAGAAACTGTATTGCAAATTTGTGGTGAACATCAATTTTTTACCAGTGTACGTTTTGCATCTACCATTTTGCTTATTTAGTTGTTTAATTTCTGGATACATATTTCTGAAGGTAGAAGGCATTTTGTAATAGAGAGCCAAAGCATCGTTTGGAAATGTGTTGATAAGTATTATCCTATTTTATAATTGTCTGCCATTATAACTGATGTATGTTCCAGAACTGTATTGCATTGATTTTTTATTCAACTTAATTACGAAACCTTTTTCTGGTAACCTGCACTCAAATCTCAGAGGGCTTTCAATCTAAACAACATCATTTAAAAACAATAAAACTTCTAAGTGCCTTTTTAACTTGTAGATATTTTTGAAAAATAGACATAACAGGAAAACTAAGTATTCGAGATCATTATGTAAAGATAATTATTGACTAATTATGTTTTTAAATACTGAGTTATTTTTTTAATGAATAACTAAGCTATAAAAGAGTATAATTAGGTATATACAGTATAAGCACATTTATTTTCTTCAATGCATCTTATAATTAAAATCCCATTTGAATCAACAAACTGGAAGCTCTGGAAATATTTCCAGACCATCACATTATAATATAAGATCTTTCTTGCAACTGAGTCACCACTTAAAGGATGAAGCAAACATCTATTGTTGGTCCTAAAGTATGAACTAATGCAGTGTTTTTACAAAATGGGCTGGATGGGTGGAATCGCTTTCTCTTGTTTGTAACATTTCTCATGTCCTTATAAACGTTTATTAGATACTTTTAGGCTCTGTCAGGAACTCAAGAACTGGCCTGTTCGGGAGGGCACCATGCTTGTGTCATTCAATAGAGTGTGGTAGCTCTAAAATAAGGCAGGTGTAATACATATACTCTTCTTTGTATTTGAATTGAAAATCAAATTAAAATCAGATTAAAATCTGGAAATTAAAATGAAAAAAAGATTGTCACGTCCAGTATGATTACTATTGATAATAGCTTTAGCAGATACTCAACATTCAAACAACATGTAAAAACATGGTAATTTCCAGTTCAAACTACTCTCAACAGTACTGGCAGTCCCTCTATGTTGATCAAATGTTTAGGAATAATTCAACGGTTAACTGTCCAAAATCTCTAACACAGACTTTGACTTGCTACTTTGATGCAAAGGAACAATGATGATTCTTTTTGCACTGAAAAGTAATTTATGTCTGAATTTTGTTGTGGTAAAGTTGTATATTTTAAAACTGAACAATAGAAAATAAGACCATGAAGGTATTTTTATGTTTATGGCTGAAATAAATAGGGTAGGCTATCTGATACAAAGCAGTCACGCAGATGAGTGATTTTAAGAAGAAGGGTTATGAATTTGAACTGTTTTACTGTTATTTCTGATGATGCAATGAAATGTATCCAACTAGATAAATGCTACAGACTTCATGTATGTCTGAGACTATGTTATGTTATGTGTAAGTGAGGTTTACTTTCACACCTGTTATCAAGGCAGTGTTTCTCTAGAAAACACTCTCTGGCTGTAGGCTATGCTTTGAAAAGTTAGATGAAGCATAGGTCCTGCTCATTTTGTTTTTGATGTGGCAGTAATAATGAGAGATAAATGCACACTGGCAGCTGCCTGGCTTCAAACAAAGCCACCATTCACCAGGTTAGAGCGCTGAAGATCGATTTCCGCACCATTGTACGAGAGACGAGATGCTCATGTGATGTTATTCTTGGTAACTGCCATACCTGTCACTGACATCACCGATAGAAACTCCTTCTTCAAAGTTGCTGTGGCTGGATGCCTGGGTGCAGCTCTTTGTATTAACCAAGGAAAAGATTCCCCCAAGAAATTAACTTTAGCTTCCCTAATTAAATAACACATGTAGTGTTTCATTTTCTACCTTCAGTCGTGAACCCCATGACCAGAGAAACTGAAAAGGTCTTGCACTTGTTCAGAGAGTGTGTTGAATATTATTAAACTACTCCTTAGGTTACACTTGTCATGGCTCTTTTCCAAGGTACCACCAGAAAGCTCACCTGAAAACCAAAGAATGGATTTTGTCTACAAGGCCATTTCGAAGGCACTAAGTGTCACAGATACTTCAGAAACTGTCACTGAAATTGAAAATGTGGCAGCACTAGTGATTTAGCTAGCTGTAGTCTGCCATGACAGAAATAAAAAAAACACTTCTGTGATGCTACAGAAAAGCTTGAAAATGAAACAAAACAATATCAGATTATGTCAAGGGAACTAGAAATTTCAAGAAGTCAAAACCTGACTGTTCAATGTATAAGTAAAATTAGATGATAGATGTTTAATTAAGTAAACTCTAGATTGTAGAGCAAGTGTTGAGTTACTAACATATTATGTCAGTTCTCACAATAATTGCAACTGGAGTGTGACTTCAAGAGTCTCCCAGTGAAATGCCTTTGATAATTACTGCAAAATAAATGCTCCTTAACACTGAAATGGGCATCTGAGCTACGTTCACCATAGCGAGTCATTATTTTGATTATTGTAAATGGAAAAAATATGAATTTCATACTTATCCAACGTTTGCTGTTAGCCTGGAGTTTTTCATTCGTCAAAATTGCACTCCCTTGAGTGCTAGTTCAAGAGTGAAACTGCTAATGTTTTTTAAATGTTGGTTTAGTTTTCAATTTACATTGGCTGTACATCATGGCTTATACACAGACTCACACTAAAAAGCTGTGAGTCACACAAAATTAAGAATAAACCTAGACAACATTTTTAGTGTGAGCTGTTGAAGTTAAAGCTGAGTCACATTTGGAAGCACTCCACAGCTCCTCACTACACCTGGAAATTAACCAAATCTGTAACCATTTAGGCCTCACAGTGGGGTAGTGGTTAACATTGCTGCCTCACAGCGCTGAGGGCTTGGTTTCAATTCCTGGGAATGTTTGTGGAGTTTGTATGTTGTCCCTGTGTTCACATGTGTTTTCTCTGGGTGCTCTGGTTTACTCCCACAGTCCAAAGACAGACTGGTAGGTTAATTTGCCACTGGGAAAATGTACCCTGTTGTGAGTGTGTGTGTTTGTGTCTGTCTGTGTGTGCCCAGTGATGGACTGGAGTCCCATCCAGGGAGTACCCTTGTGCCTGTTGCTTGTTGGGATAGGCTCTGGCTCCCCCCCCGACCCTAGATAAAGAAATAGATAAAGTGGTTAGAAAATGCATGGATGAACAGGTAACATTTCACTCCAGCTCTTCACATCTGAGAAATCGCCACACTGAATTATAATGAGCACAGCATGACAGCAGTTATTTTAATTTTGTTTGGTACTGAAGATTTCTGGATACCTTTTGTGAAAACAGTATGTACTAAACAGGGTTATTGCTGTTATTGTTTTATCTATTTAAACTTGTTTACTGGAGCACCCCAAGGGATTTCAGAGGTCTAGTTTTTGGTCATGAATGTGTCAGTGACAGGTGTTATCCATATTGTCTGAGGCTTGAACTAATGTGTAATTTTGTTTTTCAAGGTACATTACAAAATACACGGGCAGGATAATCTGTTAAAGGTACCTCTACTTGGGAAAGACTGAATGAAATTTAGAAATAACAGATCCTGTATAAGCCTACTCAAGCATTATAAGTTCACTCCCAGGTCCTGTTGGAAACTCTTCAGAATTACTATGTCAGTGATGCCATGACAGCACCACCCTTCTTCTGTTTTACATAAATATATCTTTGTTTTGTTTTAAAAGCAGGTTCCTTTGGTGATCAAACACATGGGTGATCTTTCTGAAGAAACCTTCTTTTCTGTTTCGTTTTTATGTGGTTTAAGATTACTCATCACATGCTGTTAAAATTAGAACACCAATACATTTCTACTTGCAGTGGTCTGGTATACTGCATATTTTATGAATTTCTTAATACATTTTGAAATGGTTTAAGAAAATCACATACCAGTATAGTAAACATTAGATTAGTTTTGCAGTTTATCCAAAGCTTCTTTCTAAGCTTTTCAAACTATATTTTGTTTTGGGGATGTTTTTTGCAATTCATTTACAATTAACATTTGAAGTTGATCATTTCATTTTGCTCAAACAATGTCCACATAGCTCAATCTCAACCATGATCAAGCTGAAAGTAACTAAAGTACTAAATTTAGTCTGCTGTCTGGCAGGTGGTCAGAGTTCATCTGAGTTTTAGAACTATAAAGAGACACTTCAAGCAGTTTGTGCTTCAGGCAGGTTAAATGGGGTAACCAGAGGAACAGGAAGCCAAGGAAGTTTCTGGAGCATGTGGTCAACTGTAGTCAATGAAACTAAAATGACTGTACCCCTTAGGACATGTAATAGCTTTCATTTTACTCTGACATATCACTAGGTATATAAATCCAGTTGATTATTTGTTTTAGGGACTACAACATGAACTTTGTTTCTGCTGAAAATAGCCAGCATCTGTTTGTTTAGCTGGAACAAGAAAGAGGTTTCTTTGGAAGGAGGCTAAGGAAACCGGTAAGATCAAATCCTGTCTCGCCTCCTGCTTCGGAGTAAACAAAGATAATAAGGAAACTAAAGATTTGCACTGAAGATGTTGGCTGATTTTGCATTTTGCATGCTGTGACCTCTACACAAACAGTCTCTGATAAAACACAAGTGTAATGAATAAATGATTCATTTTGCATTTTGCTTCAATAATAAGAAGCTACTCCTGTACCTCCTGGGCCTGATCTGGGTAATTATATGCACATATCTTTTATTTCTTTGAGTGTTGTGTTCTGGGATTTGTGAGAAGAATTGTCATGAAACCGAATGTAAACGTTTGGTAACTTTTGCAATTCGTCTTGGGAGCAGTTTTGCAGAGTAAGTTAGTCTCCGGACTCACTGGATAAGTGTCATTTCTGGAAGTAGGCCCTGTGATGGACCTGTGTCCCGTCTGAAGGGGAGTCACATGCTCTCTTGTCAGTTTAATGCTACAGAAACCAGGATGAGATGTAGCCTGACGAGCCATTTTGGATCAAATATGAGAATTACCTGTCTGTTGTGTTTGTCTTTAAGATACTCATGTTGGTATGTTGGAAAAATTGATGATGATGAAGGTGATCAAAATAATAAAAATTCTCAATTTTCTAACAACAGAATCTGATATGTGTCTTCTCTTTCCTTCTCTTTCACATAACAGGTGTTCAACGTCTACTGCTCAGTTCAGAAGTAACCTCAGTTCCTGCTTTCCACTGACTCTGGCAGCAGGCCCAGAAGCACTTTGCTGTTAGCTCTGCAGTATATGGTTATCAAAGCTTCGTTGTCATGCCTCAGGACTAGGCATGAAAGACGTTGGTACTTAAGGACTCATGTGCCTTCCAATTTCCTCTGAACCTTAACCTATTAATTTGTCTGTGGACGTCTGCTGTCACAAAATGCCTTACCAACCCAGGAATTCCGTGTGTGCCAAAGCATAATTCCACGCACAAATAACAGCTTTGTCCGTCTGTGTCCTTCAGAGGGTTAAGACAAGCTATTACTGAACACTGTCCACATATTGTTTGGTAACCTACAGATAAAGAGCTACTGGACACCAGCTTTGTTGTTTTTTGAAGTGAAAAGAAAAGACGTTTGCTGTAAGACTTCAGCTTGTACTTGAGAGAACAGAAGTGAAAGAGATCTTCAAATGGCAATGGCAGAGCAAAGCCAGCAATCTAAATAAAGTTGCTGAGACGCCTTTTGGACTGATATAAAAACTTTTACCTGGATTCCAGCATATCCTGTAAATTTGGAATTTGCAATTAGACAATGGCCAACGCATCACCAACACAGAGGACAAGCTTAGGAAAAAAAAACAAAAAGAGTCAAGATTCTGTGACAACCAGCAGCCAGTATTCAGATTTCTTCCTATCTTCAAATAAAATAACAGTAGGTAAGTACGCCATTTCCTGTAAATATGCTGGTATTAAAATGGAGGACCTCAAAATGTCCTATGTTAGATACCAAAACAGAAACTCTATCTGAATGGTATGAATTATTTTAGAAACTTTCTGTTTTTATGTATGAATTTCTTCAGTGGGAAAGAGTTGATCCTGGTCTATAATGTTTATTTTCAGCAGTGAGTTGTAAGCTACGGATAAAGACATTTATCTCTTTTTTTTCAATGGTTTGGGTGTTGAAGACTCAAGTTATCAGATATCCTTCTGCATATTTAGGGTTCTTGGGTCTAAAGTCCATTGGTGACTCATTGGTCTTTGGTGTGGCATTATGGAGTTTTCAAGGTTGAAGGTGCCAACAGTTTAACATTTGAAGATTAAATCTGTTTGTACAATATCATTGTTTTCTGATGTATAAGAAGGAGAGCAAACTGAAAAGTTGATATCCCTGTGACATTACTGCTTGTTGAACCACAGATCTCAAGTTGTGCACTTCACTCTTAATGATTGGGCTTATTCAGATACACTGTCTTCTGTAACCAGACCACTGCATAAACTGAAGTTAGCTGATGAAATCGATGGCAACACAGAAGACAGTGACAAATGGATCACTGTATCTGTATCTGTGCAGGAATGTCACCTTTTTTCCTTTTAATAAAACCTTAAGTGCACCATTACCTGGAAACAAAAGTAAAGTTATTTTGCATGTAACGTTTCTTATAGTGTCCCCAGTAAGAAAAAAAATAGGTTAAAATACCAAACACACAAGCTTTTCAAGAATTTTCCTTCATGTTCACTTGCACTTTTGGTCTGATGTTCCTCAAAAAGGAGAGCACTTATTGTGCTGTAGACCTTATCATCAGACCTTATTATCATTACAACAACCCGGAATGCTGCTTTGATAAAGAAAATTCAAAGAACATTATTGTGATAGAAGCAGCATGAAACACTGTCTGAATCTAATGGATAAAGATTTAATGACTGACTAGGCTGTATCGAGAAAATACAATGATTCAATAATATAAATTGGGAGAAAAGATTTTGGGAAAACTGTATAGTTAATTATGAGGAAAAACAATATAAATTATGTGAAGTCATTTGTATATAAAATCAGTAGTTAAGTGCATCTTGATTTCCAGACACATATTTCTGTACACAGTAAAAGATTACACATGGGTGCTTTGTGGTTTTGATGATAAAATGGCAAGCTTTGTTTCAGCCCACTTGTCTAATTATAGAAAACTCCGTCTCAGCGGCAAACTAAAGAATGCAGCAGAGGGATTTTTAGATTTGTAGTCGTGATTATTTTATTCTATTCTGTAATTTACTGAGAAAAGGATATGACAACCTCCAGATGAGAGATAAATGGCTGGGCTCAGCAGAGAATGACAGAACTGTTGTGGCAGTCCAGTTAAAGATCTATCCATCATGGCAATTCTCAAAAACCTCTTGGGGAAAGAATGGGTAAAGTAAGGCCCAGATGAGCACTCCTTTATCAGTTTCAGCTGCACACCTTGCTGAAAACAGAATAAAGTGGTGCAGTGCACTGGAAAATTAGAAACAGCATGCTAAAGCAAAGAGAGCTATGATGAAGAATGATATGGACTGCGGGGAAACAATGACATAGTGGTATAAATAATATACATTTGTTGAAACCAGAGAGAAACCCCACTCTGGCAAAATATTGGAAAGGCTAGGGTGGCTAAACTCACTTCACTTATTTCTCTTGGGTTTTTTTTTTCAACAAGTGCGACACACAACATTAAAAGCTGTAATGGGAATCAGTAGATTTTAACCAAACTCTTCATATGATATGGGGGCCCAGCTTTATTAGATATAAGAACAAGAGTCTTATCTGAGTTGAAGGGGATCTAAATCAGGACACTGAGTAGACAACAAAGAGAAACCTAGAAAAAGCCAGCTAATTCAATGTGAGATTGACTGAATCAAGCCAAGTGTATTCAAACCAGAAAGATGTTGTGCTTTTCTGAAACCACTACTGTGAACACTTGCATTACAGAATTGAAATGTTATTGTTTTGCCACACTGTCTTTCCAGCCTTCTGGAAAAGCTGCTCTAACTATTCTGTACATAAAATGGCATGCTATTATTGCAATCTTGCCTAATCACCAGCTGAAGAGATGCCTCATTACCACAGGCTGCTATGACAGTTATTAACAATTAGAAATGAGCACTTTTGATACATTGCAATCAAATTGTTTGCTGTTTTCTTACTGACCCTTCTGCATGTGGGCTCTGCTGAGAGAGAAAAGAAAAGCCCTTTCAAATGCAATATAAAATCTAATCAGTCTATATTGTGGGTTCTCGAGGCCCAGTCACCACACAAAGCAACAAGCCGAGGTCATTACTGCCTTCAGCTGAAAACCCAACCTTTCATGAGTCATAAAGGCATGCTGTCTCTTGAGTTTTGTCTACAAGCTATGGAAAAAAGCTATATGGGAGAGTTGTGACAGAAGCAGACAGACTAGCGTCACCCTATCACAGTGTGTCCTTTGATATATTAAACCCCCTCCTGTCTAAGTTTCATCGCTACCTCCAGCGCATGGCTGCCTAATTCAGTCTCAATCTGATAACTACCATTCGCTTGGTCCATGGATGTACTGTTTGATGAGGTATTCTGAGGGCTTTGTTGTTATAAATTGTATTATCCATATATTCATGCCTCAGAATTTGATAGTATGACCAAATGCAGGAAGGAAAGGATGCGAAAAAAACATTTACATTTGAAACTCTTTGTGGTTAAAACAATAACCTCATCATAAATCAAATATGTTCACGTACTCTTGAAGGAATCAGTTGAGCTAGCTCCCTTTAACATTTTAATACCATTTGAAGGAACACACTTTTATTATACAAACAGTATGGTGGATTCGTACCATTAATGCAATATATTCTTTAGACACACTAGCTGTGATTTGCTGTGTTTAGCTTTTTTTTGGGTTATGCATGTTTGAACAGCTCACAGTTTACAACTCTGGGAAGTATTTAGTTGTAAAAAATTCAAAATATGGTAATCAGATATCCTGTAGGTAGTTTCTGTTTTGCTGTGTGTCTGTAGGGGTGTTCAAGGAAGAGAGCCCTGTCCTTTTAAGGCAGGCTGTTTGGAGATGCAAAGGTGTTTTTAACTTCCAGGAGATGAGGTCATTTGCTTTGATAGGCTGAATGAGGATGGAAGTCTTTAAACAAAGGGTAAGGTGAGTGGCTACATGTCCTGAATGGTTCTGCGCTTGTCCGAACAGAGACTGAGAGCATTTTGTGAGATACAAAAACGTGTAGGGTCAATGGAAATTACCATTTGTGAAACTCATGTTTAAAAGGTGAAGTTTTTCATGCTGAGTAAGGTTTGGTCCTACTCCTTAGAAAATAGTAAAAAGTAAGGAAAGTAGTTTTTAAAATCAACAACAGGAGGTGTTAGTACTTTTTATTTCTCTTTTGGAGTTGGTTATACTACTGATAAGGGATTATATAAAACCTTTCTTAAATATTGTGTATTACACAAAAATGTTCATCTCTTATTGGCACTTATATTTTTATGTGTGACTATATCTCTGGCCACTGGGTAAGCTGAAGGCTCATTTTCATCACACTAAAAAACGTTTTTTTTTTTCTACATGAGCAGTATAGTGTTTTATTAGGCAAATCTTCTGTATGCATCTTCAAAGAGATTTTTAAGCATCATAAAAATGAACCCTTGAAAGCATCCTGCAAATCAATTATGCTGGGCAAGCACATTATGTTGGGGAGGCTTTTTTTTCTATAGAAACCAGAAATATCCTACTTTAGCTTAGTAGGGTTCTCTGAGGGTGCGATCAATTTTTGTATTAAATTCACGGACTGTGTAGTAGTTACAGGCTCACTTCACCCACAGTCTTATTGCCCAGGAAGAGCACATACAAAGGGCAACATCTTGACACCTTGGTTAATGAGCTGTGAAATCAAGAGGGATGACAGAAGTCAAGACCAGAGTGCTGACCTTAACCTCCTTTGTAATCTGTTTAATGACACATCTACCACAGCTCTGATCGAAACACACAGGCAATGATATAAGAGCTAATTAGCTATTGTAATATCATGCACGTATTAAAGTAAACATCTGCTCTTGTACCCACAAGAGTTGGTAATTATCAGTAATTATTTGTCTGGGCAAAGAGGCAATCCAGTCCTCCAGGACTAAACTTTCCAATGTGCTCAAACAGAAACTTACCTGAGTGCAATGACCATATTCAGCAGATGAGATTTTATTTTTAACAGCAGTTTGTTTACTTTCATACATGGTAAAGTGGGAGCAGCAGTAATCACTCAGATTCAACATAGATGGTGTACCAAAACTTTTTTGAGTTCACTGCTAACAAAAATGAAAACTGAATAACAGCAATTGAGCCGTTGTAATTATCGGGGGACAGTGCTTCTGTTGTTAATTTTAAAATATGGAAGCAAGGGACAATAATGGAAGAAATGTAATAAAAAAAAGCCAACTGACTTAAAGTGTCAGTCCCGTATTCTCAAATTGCACATTATTTTACTGGTGGTGCTATCACAGTGGAGTTTATGGGCCTCTTGTAAATTTGCTGCTTATAGATTAAGACTTTTTATACTGCAAACAACTCGTTTATTTTATCCAATGGTATCCACTGGCATCATGTGGGTGGTGTGTCAGTTTCAGCAGTTCATGTTAGAGCACTGACAAAAACAACGGGGTCTCTATGGTGGAATGTAAATATTTGGAAACTTAGCTTATTCCAGAGATTCCATGGTCGGACCCACAACCATTCACATTTCCTCTCTGAATTCCTCAGCATGTTCTGGCTAGCAGAGGAAACTCATTAAGCTGAGCACTATAGCTTGCTATTATAAACATTTACTGAAGAAGACTGGTGCAGTGTTGCACTCCATTTTAAACAGCAGTAAATGTTTGTACTGTGGAACACATTACAGGGCATTACATCAGAATTATCCTGTGATTTACATCCCAAACTCTATTATAGCTGTCTAATATAAGGGAATATATTAAGTGAATGTCATCGAGAATACGGATGATCTTCTACGTAACATTTACACATCATATGTGAGAAACTGGTGGAATAGTTTGTTAGCAATTGTCTTGTTGTGGTGTTAGTAAATTAAAGAGCCTGCAAGGAATGATGAAATGGCGTGCTCAGTTATTTTCTCAGGATATATGGAAGTATGCTTCAGTTCTTGGAAAAGCTATTTTCTGTTCTGAATTTGGATGCAGTGTGGCTCCTATCACATACCCATTGTCATTGGACCAAGTGAATAAAATTTGTAACATTTCTAACTACAACTATTTTTGTTTCTCCCACCTTAATTAAGCTAAAGGTCTGCTGTCTTTCCCACTACAGACATGTTAAGACATTTCCCGTTGCTTAAAACAGAGATGAGTAGTTTTGTAATTAGATATTTCCAGTAGAGGGCGCAGTTTGCTTCTAGTAGCTATAGGGAAAAGAAAGCTCTGAACGCTACAATGTATTTTGTTTACTCTCTTTAAGAACTTAATATCTAGGCTTTATTCTATGTTTATCCAGTGCACTTTATATGGTACAGATCTAAGAAATGATTATGATTTAATGATAAAATTAGCACAACTGGGATGGCAAGGTGACACAGTGGTTAGGGCTGCTGCCTTGCAGCACTGGAGCTGGAGTTCAATTCCAGACTTGAGGTGCTTTCTGAGTGGAGTTTGTGTGTTCTGCTTCTGTTTGTGTGAATTTCCTTTGGGTGCTCCAGTTTCTTCCCACACTCCAAAAAAACCCATACTGGCAGGTTAATCAGCGTTTGGAGAAACTGGCCCTAGGTAACCCACTGAAGCTAACCAGGTGTGAGCCTGGTCGGTACCTGGAGGGGAGACCTCCTGGGAAAAACTAAGGTTGCTGCTGGAAGAGGTGTTAGTGGGGCCAGCAGGGGGCGCTCACCCTCACCATGTGGGTCCTAATGCCCAGTATAGTGACGGGGACACTATACTGTAAACAGGCGCCGTCCTTCGGATGAGACGTAAAACCGAGGTCCTGACTCTCTGTGGTCATTAAAAATCCCAGGGCGTTTCTCGAAAAGAGTAGGGGTGTAACCCCGGTGTCCTGGCCTTTACCAATCATGGCCTCCTAATAATCCCCCTCTCTGAACTGGCTCCATCACTCTGCTCTCCTCCCCACTGAGAGCTGGTGTGTGGTGAGCGTTCTGGCGCACTATGGCTGCCGTCGCATCATCCAGGTGGGGCTGCACACTGGTGGGGGTGGAGGGGATCCCCATTACCTGTAAAGCGCTTTGAGTGGAGTGTCCAGAAAAGCGCTATGTAAGTGTAAGACATTATTATTATTATTATTATTATTATTATTATTAATAATAATAATAATAATAATAATAATAATAATAATAATTACTGTATGAGAGTGTGCGTGTCTGTGTTTGTGCCTGTGTGTGCCCAGCGATGCACTGGCATCCTGCTCCAGACTGTACCCTGCCTTGCGCCTGTTGCTTGCCAGGATGGGCTCCTGCTCCCTCTGACCTTGAACTGGAAGATCAGTTAGAAAGGGACGGATGGATTAGCATGGCTGTCCAATTCATACTTGTATTGGAATGTATTTTTCTGTTGGGATTTGTGCCTTTACTCTAAAGGATACAGCAACTATACTTTCAAACAAAGGGAGGTACTTAAACCATATTTCACATCCAGTGTGCTTTGATGAGAATGGCTGTCAAAGAACTGAATAAAGGTCACGAGTGCAGTAACTCTTAATTTACACGGCTTAATTTTTCTGCACTATTTATTCATATCTGCAATATTTCTGAGACTTCCACTTTAAAACCGTTACAGTTCCTTACAGTTCAGAAAACAGAGAATACATTTGCTTGGAAGCAAAACACTTTTGGAAAGTACCTGGCTAATCTCAGATCCTGTTCATTGGAAAATTGGAAATTTAATTTAAAACGGAATATTAATGTTTTTTTTTCTCCTTTTCAAGTTGATTGCAGTTTATCATAAAATATTTTTCTTTTCGCTGATTGATTTCCCCAAAGCAACAGATAACAAAATCTCTTCAGTTGCAGAGAAGACATGTGGTTTAGATGCAGGCAGCTCTCCTCCGATTCATCCTAATCCATATTTACGGCGAGAAAAAAAGCTATTCTTTCACTGAAGTGGAGCTGTACTACAGTTCCTGCGGCACAGCCCTAAGAAAAGCACCCATTTAAAAATGTCAAAGCACACAGCCTAACAAGATTAGTTCACACACAGAGCCGAGATGCTTGTTAATCAATTAGGAGGCTACCATGCCTACTGACACCTTGCCTCTTGAATTGTTTCGACTGGCCCTTATGTGCCATGCCAAAAAATTGCAAACAGTGGGCAATGGAGAAAAGGCTCTAAATGAGACCTAGTCTGAGTTTGGCTAAGGTGTAGAGAACCTCATCTGGCAGGTCCCAGGGGCTAGCTTCTCTCTCAGCCATAGTCACTGTATAATGCATGAGCAGTCCTGGTGAGAGAGAGAGAACACAGTGGGACCACCTGAGCATTCAGCTGCCTCTGACACTGTATGGTTGAACTGGAGCACATCTGGAGCAGAGCCACACGATGGAAGGGACTCACCTGGGACAGGCTGATGATGTCCTGTAAAGTAATATCAAAGTGCGGATTTAAAAGGTTAACAAGGATTGCTGTTTTGCATGTAAGCATGCTTCTACTTTATTGAAAGTGTGCCCATCCATAGTGTATAAAATGGTGTTGTCATACTTTTATTTTGTTGTGCTTCTGCTATGCATTTACCTTGAATCAGCAGGGTTTACAGTACCGTTGAATGCTACTGTATGTAACTATTCTACTACACTTATTTGTTACACTTTTAACCTACCATTAGTGTATTACATTTTCAGAAGGTTAGAATTGGAATTGTAAAGATTGTTTCTTTAAAAATTGCATTTATTTGCTGAATGATAAAGCAGCAACATTTTCCATCTCATCCAATGAAGTGTGCTTTTTAATATTGACATAATGATCAATCACATATACTGGAAAGACCAGGAGAGTGGAACTGCTAATGAGCTAAAAAAATAACTAATAACTATATATGTAATAATATATATATATATCTAGTTATTTTGTATGTTTAAAAAAATCTAAATAGTATGAGTTTTCAGGGCTCGGTTTAATATGATGCTCAGCTCAGAATTTAGAACTTATTGTGAATTAATCTAGCAAAATATTCCAAATACAAAACATCAGAGTAATTTTGACGATGTCCAAATGAGTAATTTGAAAATGTTTCATGTACAAGCACAAAACTAAATTCTGCCTCTTTCTAAATGCATTTCCACTTGTTACTGTGTTTCAATAAGGGACAGTTTTGTCATTTTGTTTACATTTATTCTGTTTGAGCTCTGCTATTAAACTGACTTAGAAAATCTATAACTCTGTCTCACCAAGGCTCTGAACTTAAATTTGCCATCACTTATGCTGTCCCCTGGCTACTGATGAAGTATTCACTTGAGACACTATAGGTCAAAGCGTAGCTGATGAATGCATTGTAAGTCACTGGGTAATGGTATCCAAACTGTATTCTTTTTTTTTCTAGAAAAAACACGTTTTCATTCCTTTACCTCAGAGCCTTGGGGCATTTATATGGTTGGCTTTTTAACCTGACAGGCAGCAGCGATAAGACCTAAGAATTCCTCCTGATATCTGACACCTGTCATCAGTAACAAAAGAAGGGAGTGTGTGAGAGGAGAAGAGGAGGTGGAGTATTTGGGAGGGGGGGTGGGGGATTTGCACCTCTCCTAGGTTAAAAAGAGCTGTCATTTAGGGGAAAATCTGCAATTGACAGATTAAAGCAATAAAGCAACTATAATACTCCAGGGACAGCTATGTACGAACTGTAATGCCATGATTTTTGAGGTACGGCACGTTATTTCTTTGAAAACAAATATGCTACTGCTGCAACCTATTCACATTTCTAGGTATGGGAAAAAAGCCTAAAGGTGTCTTGTGTAAAACCGGATTCATATTGGCCATATTAAAACTGAATAATTGCACTCATATCGATCCAAATAACTGCAAGTGGATTTTTGTGTTGTTGCGGCAGGCAGATCAGCACTTTTTGTAAGGAGAGCTGCATTGCTCAGAAAGAGTCAGAAAGCCAGCTGATGGTGCAAGAGGAAGAACGAAGGACAGATGCTCAGTGCTATAAGAAAAGAGCACTGGAAGGAGAGCTGCCTTGCCACATTAAGCAGGAATACTGAGCTTAGTTAAACTGCAATAAAAAAGACTGCATGGGAGAAACACATTACTGCTTTGCCTATAAATAACACAGGGTAATTTCCACAGTTACCGCATTGAGTGTAAGTCCTGCTTTTCAACAGAGAGAGCTCCAGGTCTGATTTTCGTGTAGCATGTGCTGTGTGCTGTGGTCATGCATTCAAATGCACATGTGGCAACATTGGTACAGTATATAGCCTGTGGGGTATGCTGCAAAATCTGTGAAGGAAATACATACCAAAAGCATTCTGTATGCTAAGGTGAACATGGAAGTTATTTGAATGGGCTTAAGAGACTGCTGTTCTTTCAGGCACATAGAGTAAGACCTTCACTCGTCATTTTATTCTGAAAGAGGAGGCTAATCCAAATGTTATTTTCTAATGAGGTATTAAGAGCAATTGGGTCTTTAAGTTACAGTGTATATACTGTATAACACTACACCATTTTCAGTGTGATAGATTAAATCATTTCAAAGAGAAAAATCTTTTACTGTTGAGCCACATGGAACTAGCCCTGCTGTTCACATGGGCTTTATTTTTGCACATGATTTGAAGTAGAAAGCGTATTATTTGGCTTCCAGTTGAGGTATTTTTAAAATATAGGGCAGAAAAGCCTTGTGGGATCATTTTGACAAAATGTGTGTGGGTTTTTCCTTCTCTTTCCTTATCTGCAGTGAATGTATTTCTAATACAATAATTTAATTAGTACTGGATGATTAACATTTCACTGAAGGAGTTTTAAATTAATCCTCTTTACCTAAATTCCTTGTTCTTTTGGTCCATCAAGCCAGACAGGATCTTTACAAGTCATCTTCTACAGTCCAGCCAATCATAGTGTGGTAAAATGAAGAGCTTTGGGATGACGAAACAGTCTTTATAACAGACAACATTATTAAATTAATCTCTAACTGTCCCTTGTAAACAAAATCAGTGTATAACTCAATATCACTAAGATAAGATAAGATAAGATAAGATAAGATAAAATCACTTTATTGGCCATATACAATTTCTTGTATTAGGAATTTGTCTTTTCACATACCCCAGGTTGCTCTCCATGAGAGACACAGACACACAGACAGGGAGAAGCTTGGGGTCAGAGTGCAGAGTCAGCCATTTATACAGTGCCCCTGGAGCAGTTGGGGTTAAGGCCCTTGCTCAGGAAAAGGATTCCTCTGCCAATGTGGGATACAAACCGGCAACCTTCCAGCCACAGGTGCAGATCCTTATCCACAAAGCCACCTATATTACTTAGTAGTGTTGAACATGTGAAGACACAATCAATGTGGACTTCTACCCATTACAGTTCCCTGAGAAAATAAGGGGATTAGCACTGATACTTCACAGCTCTTAAATCCCGGGTCCAATTCAAGCCTGATATACCTTATGTGTGGAGTTTGTATGTTCTCCATGTGTCCTCTTTCCAGTTTTCCATGTGTCCGGGATTTTTCCAGTTGCTCCTGTCCAAAGACTTTCTTTGGATGAACAGTTTTAACAAGCCTCCTGTATGTACATGTGATGTACATACTCAGAAATGAGCTAGCATCCCATGCAGGGAATATTCCTGTCACAAACCTTGTACCTGCTGGGTCAGGTTCTGGGATAAAATGGTTAATAGCTTCTTAAATAGAAACCCCCCAGGGATTACAACATACATACAGTAATAACATTCCTATAGACAAAATTAGTAGCTCATCACTGATGCATGTTTTATGGGATTAGGATAAAATAACAAAGGAAAACCAGAGCTTGCCTTTGTAGTGTGGATACTCTGCACAAAGAAATGTTCTTGTTCCTGTATCTGTTACAGTTTTGTATTCAGTTTTCGTTAGCCTGAAGGGCAGATGGGGTGATGCTCTTTGATGTTCTCCTAATTTTCAGAGCATTGTCCGATGTTTGCATTTTGTGCTGTAGCTTTCACAGTAAAGTGTATGTGATCTCAGTAAAAGACTTCCTCCCTAATTCATTTTCAGCACATTAAATCCTTGTGACAGTTATTGTAAGCTATGGGCATGAAGCACAAAGTAACATAGTTTAATTCTGTATCTTTAGTAAGCAATATACTTACAGGAAAAACAACATAAAAAAGTTCTATAGTGTGAAGCTGTTTGTATGTAACAAATACTTTAGTATTTTTGGCATACAAGCAATTTCATTAAAACACATGGGCGTACAAGCCATTAGACTATCTTCCCTGCACATTTCAGAGCTCACAGATATTTCCGATAAGTTCTTCTTTACTTCTTCTTGTTAGAAATTATTTTTATGAGTGTCTTTCCCTTTAGGAAACACCATCCTTTTGCATTAACAGGAACATTAATTCTCCAATCTCTTTAATGTGAACCTCAGTAATTTGAATTTTTGTTCCCCTATGATGATGCACCTTCCGTAATGTGATTGATTTAGAGGCACATATTATAGTGAGGATCCACAGAGAAGTTGTGATTTTGGTACTTGTCAAGCACATTTTGTCAGCGTGTGAAATATACAAACTGAAACATAGTCTTTTTGGAGTCATCGTTTACATTTTCACAGGTCCAAATCTCTCAGTAAAACAGTCCTTGGAGTTCCAAAAAGAAATTTAAAAAACAGAGCAACGCATTTTATGTTTTCAAAATCAGTATAGTATTAACTCTTTGCTATACATAGCTTTTTCTCTCTTTTTAGAATTAGAGATGATAATGACACTTCAGATTAAAGCGGTCCCTATGATATGATTAATCAGGTTCTTCTATTTTTCTTTCCATAATGTCTCTCCGATCATTAGTAGTCCTGTCTTGGCTTAATAGTATAATAATTACAATCCTTCATACATTCTACAACAGTTATCTTTTACAGTACCCTTCATATTTTATTTTTTCTAAGGCACTTTAAATACTGCGGTACACTAAATTAGGTTAATCGCACTATACTCTTAATTACCCCCTTTGTCATTTCTTTTAGTATTCTTGTCAGATCCTATATAGCTAGTACTGAAATGAGATCATAATCTATTTGTCTGCTAATTGGGTTCATCAAAGATATTTTTAACCTCCCCTTCTTTCAGGTTTTCTTCCTTAACCTGTACCTGAAGGGGCCACCTGTCATGTCAATTCAACTGGCATAGGAGCTGAGATTGATGGATTGTGTCATGTTTCTCTTTGATCGCAGAGAAATAAAAAGGAATACAGTGCTTCATAGTCCATGACAACCATGCTTTTTTAAAACTTGATTTCTGAGGGCTTGATAGATATTCTTGGCATTAATAAAATAAAATCTTAATGAATGAATGAAAAGACAAAATAGCTGAACTAAGATGAACCAATCTACTTTTCGTGTTTCGTGGAGCAATGGGATTCTTAATTATAGGTTTCGCCCACCATGGCTAATGTTAAGACTGCCTTCCTCATCTGCATTAATAGATGCTATTTGTCACAGATCATTTAGAAACTTCCAAAACATCTCTTATTTTGGTTGTAATTTCCCTGATACCAATCTGTTTATTCCCATGGGTCAGATCCCTGACTAGCCTAATGAAGACAGCAAGTTAAACCTAGCCAGGTTGTTAGTTTACATTTATGACATCAGGACTGGGCACAATATCCGTAACCTTCTTCCAAAAACTGAGCAGAGCCTCTCTGCTAATAATGTTCAGTAAAACCTCTCCTGACCTCTGCCTCCCCCAGTGAATTCAGGAAACAAAATGGTTGTGCAATTCACATTCATTAAACTTATCAGGCTTTAGCTTCCTGGTCTGGGCTGGTGCCAGGGGTTTCATCACTGTATCACAGATGCTCTAAGCAACTTTACTATGTAAAGTGAACAACAGATCCCACTGCCCAGTTGCCTATTACCTTATTGTTCCCATTCACTGCTTGTGCATCTGTCCTTCAATTCATATTCACTGATTTTCAAAAAGAACATGGGGTTTTGCACTCAGAAGAATAGAAAAATGTTTATGTGATTAATATAAATTAATGACAAATTTACCATTTGAATATGGGGAAAACATTTTATTTTCCACCCAGAATGTTTCGAAGTACACCTGCACTTTTTGCCACATGATATTCTGGGTATTTTGTCTTTTCCTTAATGCTATAAACTCTCTGAACTGATTGCTAATCAATTGTAGGTGTTACGCTCAAAAGTAATATCCTAGGCATTCAGCGAAAGGACAAAATAGAGCAACACTTTAAAACAATGTATTCCAATCCTGCTTTGTAAAAAGTGTCACATTTGCACATAGATTATTGTAGCTCACACTCAATAGAAAAAAGGGTGGATTTTCCTTTCTATATATCCAACCTTTTTAGCATGATACTGTAATCTCGCAAGAATACAAATCTATTATCCCTGGCTTCTCCAAGAAAATTTGTACCTGTAAATTCCTTCTCCACCAATGATGTTCAAAGTAATCATTCCTATTACCCACAATTTGGCATCCTTTCATTTCACATGGGTTCCATATCCTGTTTTATGTCTTTTATGGGATTCTACTAAGGGTGTTATTTGGTATATTAGCTTAACTATTCTACCAAAACTTACACAGAAGGACATTTTTTAAAGTTCATTGCATGGAGAATTTCACAGAGAACTAGCTAGCAGCCTGCCATACCTTTTTGTTCTCAAAGACACCACAGTGTTACAGTCCTTTCATATAGCTTTTCAGTAGGGATTTATGCCATAATAGTAAGTAATCATACTGAATTGCAATGTCAGAGGAAACAGTAATAGAGAATGGCTCACAGCATTATCACTAGATATGCAAGGACGAAATATCTGAGAGACACAGATGGCAATGAACCATTCCCTGATCTCTGCCATTCTGTACAGTAATAACTTTTATATTCACTTCCTCATGTCATTATTGTGAACTCAAAGAGCCCTGCATCCATTCCTGAGTACGACATTTCATTCCAAAAAAGTCAACAGAAAGCTCCATAGCAACGCATCCAAATAGTGCTCATTTCCGTTTGCTGTTCATCATTTGCTTTAAAAAAAACAAATGGAGATGTTCTACATGGGTTCTCTTAAAATGCCACTGTGAGGACAAGTGAAGACTTGTATACTACTGGAGAGGTAAGTTACTACACTCCAGATTTCGAAAGCACAGCTTTTTCAAATCCTGGTGTGTAATTATACAAGCATACCCACCTGTGCACTGCACTGCTGCAAAATTACACCTTGTCTTTGCTCTCAACACCTATAACCTGACAAACTACTCATTAAACCCCATAGGAGTTCAGCATACATCACCAGAAAACTGTAATACTGGTGTATACATTCTGCTTTTTCATTTTTAAGGTGTTACAGTGTCTTGCAAAAGTCCTTGCCCCCTTCCAATCATGTCCAGTGAAGTAATTTTTTACAAATTAATATTTGTAATTAAAACTTAAATGCTTCTTCTTAAGGTATTAGTACATTACATGGGGCTCAGCAATGTCTGAAGCATATTTTGAAGAAAGCTATCTGTTTAGGGTTACAAAGCCGTCAGTAATCCAATTAAAGAGCGAAGAAGAATACATGACATTTTGCTCTGTATACCTCCTTTTTGCATCCAGTCCCTTGACCTGTACCAATTGTATTTGTGTCCTATTTTCTAATACATAATTTGGAACCTGTTGTGTTCTAAGCCTTTTGCAAAGTATTTGACTTTCAATGCAAACCCATGGTGTTTGTGTTGTGTTTGCCAAAGGTGCTATCATTGTTAATTGTAAATAATGAGCTCCCGAGAATTCACAGAAGATTATCCCAGGGGCTGCTTGTATACTTACTTCAATAATATTTAACATTGTCTAATATGTCAAGTAACATGTTCAAAAAATGCTCAAAGCTTTGCCGGTGACGTTTTGGAGTATTGAATTTTTAATATGGACCTTATGTGTACTCATTCATAATTTGTGCTGTAGTGCAACAAAGAGACCCCTGTGGAAGTTATCCCAGTTATGGCAAATTAGAGGGTTTGGAAGGTTTTCGAACATTCAGGGGAGTGGAGAATTTCAAAGCAAGTGGTGGCAGGACGAGGATGAAGGGTGTTCAATCATTAAATCATCAATTGTTCCCACATTGGTGTTCTCAGATCATCAAGTGACTGGATGACTAGATATGTACTTGGTTCTAGTCTTTGGGTTTTCATAGTACCTTGTAACAAAAGAAAAATGTAGGGAGAGCCACCGTTCTGTCCTATTGATTATTCTTCACCTGTTTAAATTAATACTGTTCTGCTGTAGTCTGGTTAAGTTCGGCTCATAAAGTCTATTGTTTATTTTCTGAAACCGACGGTCGTCCTACTCTTCTTCTTTTGTCTCTGAGTGATCCACCTAGCCCTTTGGGATTCTGAGCGCATCAACTTTGCAAAGATCAGGATATTGAGGAGATCACAGCTCCTTAAGCCTATTCCTTGAGGACAGCAGTCCAGCAGGTTTTAAAGGAACCCTTAAGTTATCAGCAACTTCAAATATGTATTATACATGAAGGTTAAATTGGTCCACTTGAGCATTATATGTGCTGTGATTTAAAGACTGCTAGACTCTTACTGTCAAGGACTCGATTTGTAGAGCCATGGAATAGATAATAGTTTTACAGTTTCCTTGCTGAGGTGTTAAGCTTAAAAGCTCAACAGAACACTTTAGTGTGTATTGGAATTCAGCCCAGGTGAATGTACAGTATTACTTGTTTACCTTCTTTGAAAATTACAATACCATTTAAACTCACTAGCCAAATGCCTCTCTAGTGTTAAGTGCAGTTCTGTGCCTGGGCTATAGCTACCATATTGTTGAGGCATTCTGAGATTCCACTCAACATGAAACAAAGTATTGTCATAATCATTATTCACTTTGATGCAATCAGCCCATGATGGCACTGACATTGCTAAATACAGTAACTTTTAAAATAATTTGAAAATAAAAAATGCTTTGATGTACTCAAAAACATCCTTTCTTTCTTGAAAGCTGTGTCTAGTATTAATGCTATTTCTCTCTGTAAACTTGCTTCTTAATTTACTACAGGCAGCACAATGATTGTGTTTTAATTTGAAATGCATTTTGAATGAAAGTCCTGATCAATTTAACTTGCAGTTTTCCAGATTTATTGTTCATTCTTTTTGTGTTTAGATGCACTTAGATTCTTTAGAATAATGAATGTAAAAAATGGGGCTTTCTTGATTAATTTGCACATACACAATAGTGCATCTGGATTTCTTTATTTGCAAGATTGTCTATCTAAGAGATTGTATTTCTGTTTTATCGCAGGGTTTCAGTATACCTTTTTGCAATTTTTCATTGATCTAGCACTGTAAACAATTTCTCAATATTGATTTGCAGTTAGTACACAGTAGCTTTAGAGGAAAAAAGAAGGACACTCTTGATTTCTGTTTCAATTATACCTGATTCTAAGGCACTGAAAGGTTTGTTGTTCAGGGCAAAACAATCCATCCATGCATTTAGGGAATTAATTAATAAATCAAAAAGAAAACTTTTCCCGAAAAGCAGAGCACATCATGTTGTAATATAACTTGCATTTTGAAAGCCAGACTCTGCAATGAGCCTGTCATTTAATTATAATTATGTGGAAAACAATGTTAATGTAGAGGTCTTGATTCCTTACTATGAAGCCACTAATGTGAACAGATTAATTAACCAAAAACTCAGTTTTTGATAATGAGTGTATAGCTCTATTTGTCACTAAAGGACTACGGAGATTTGCTTGATGCATTCTTTCCACTGAGTGCTTGTAATAGAAGTGTTATATGTAGATGTGTGATTTGAGGTTTGGAATGTACATCTGTGATTTCTTTGAACATTTTCTGCCCTATTTGCAATTAGATTTAATGATGTATAGAACCTTGATTACAAGCTCTTTAGTGCTCACACACGTATAAAAACAACAGTGTAATGAAATTGAAAAATTGGGGCACAAACAAACCTTTTGCCAGTGTCTCCAGAGCATGTTGTGATTAAGTGCTTGTTTGAAATCTTGTTCCTGAAGTATCATGTCCAGATCTTTTCCAGATGTAGAAATAATTCCTGATATCCATTTAACACCATTTTGTTCTGCACACAAATATCCCCAAAGATTTTTCAGCTTTCTTCAGTGTCAATAAATAGCACATTCAATAAAAGACAATTTAAAAAAGACAATGCTCCAAAATAACAAATCACACTACTCTTGGAGCACATAGCTTAGCCATAATGTGTGGGGAGTGCTGTCTGCATATTTTCTCTCACTTTGAGTTCAGTTGCCAAAGAACGCCTGCAAACAATTTCTTAATACAGAACAAACCATAACAAGCTGTTTGCTCCAACACCCACAGCCATTCTTTTTAGTGAGCATCTATTAGCGGAATAAGTGAATATGTTGTTTTATAATAAAGAAGAATAAAGGAAACAGACTGTCAGCTCACAAATAAGTGATCTGACAGTGGCTGAGTTAATAATGGGATGAAATCTAAACACTTGCACTAGCTCTCTCTCCCTCCCTCTCTCTTCCACACATGCACTCGCACACTCACACATATGCTCACTTATGAGGTGCTCTGGAGAAGACGAGCGAGCAGCAGAGAGAGAGAGCTTCATTCTTCACATCCCTCACTGATAACAGGAGCTACTCTGCTGCGCCTGCACTTACTCTGTTGAAGCTGCACCTCTTGGAAGCATGGAGCTGGGAGGTGTACCACAGATGCACAGTATGTTATGTCTTATGTTTGGGTTTTACATTTCTTTTTCTGCATTGCAACGCGTTCTTCTGTTCCTGTGCTCACATCGCAAGTTTGCTTTTTTTTCCAACACTACCTTGCTATTTTAAACACATTGTTGCCATTGTTGTCACTGGTTTTTCATAGTGCATGCCTTATTACTTGAGCTAGTAAGTCATAGTCAAACATTGGAGATACAGCACATGACAGGAATGTGCAGGGAAGCTGACTTTAATTCTAAGTAAAAAATGACATGCAGATCTTTTGAAACCATTAAGCACTTTGGGATTTGTACTTTTTAAGGTGACTTTCAAGCCACCGCCAGGAATAGCTGTACATGGATAACTTGTTCTGAAGCTACTTTACATCAAGAGCATTTGTACAGTAAATAGAAATGCCCTTTTGTTTTAGACAGCTCAGGACTGCTTTTTCATGCTGGATTGATTCCATTGGAATATTGAGTATAATTCCTGTGGAGAACTTAACCCAGAGTACTGTTTCTGTTGAACACCATGCATTCTTTGTTGGTAGAATCGATCAATAAATGCAGCACTTGTATACACTTTTTCAAGTGCTGGATATGAAGGAGGTCGCCTTAAACATGCAAGGAAAAGCTGATAGTCTTCTCCCTCTTCAGTTGATGCTTAACTGATTTCATGTTCTGATGATTCACTTGTAATTTGCTTTGTGAATTTAAGAAGCAGTAACCCCTGTTCTATGTGTTTGTATTAATGGAAAAGGAATGTGTAAATGCTGAAATATGTTTTAATTATCAATGACATGCACTGATGGCTCACAATTGATGTAGATGGGGGCTAAAATTAATAAACTTTTGCGGAACTGGGTTAGGGAGTAACATTAATATACAGAAATTGTTTGGTCCCTAGCATTTAAATAAACATTCTGAAGTTATGATACCTTAACTTTTAAGATTTACAAAATAAATTTGTGAGCAGTGACGCTGGACAGATAATATAATAAAGAGCAACGCTAAGCGTGTAAAATATAACAGGATTGAATCATCTCTGTGACAGTATTGAATCATCTCCCATAAAAACAAAATGGAAAAACTGAAAAGCAAATCTCGCTTCATATTATAAAGAAATTAATACTGCTATCTAATCACCTTCACAATGGTTCAAATGGTACTGGTATTATTAAGTAGAAAGGTGGCAATTACATGGGTGTCCAGAGCAACAGAGCTTCTAAAAAGCCCCAGGAATAAATTAAGAAGTATGATATTGGACTACAAAGAGAAATCTGTTACTAGCAAAACAAACACATTTTTAGAAATGTTTATGTATTATGGCAAATGGAAGGTGGGTTGCATTGTTCGCTAATTGCCAATTGCTCCACACTATTCAAAAAGCCTCAATGAGAGGAAACAAACGATACAAATGTGCCAACAGCCTTTATGTAGTGCTTGAAATACTTGGTAATCTCAAAGACTGCAGTTTTATTGTATGAAGAATTTACAGTTTATCAGTAAAGGCATTTTAAAGGAATAAATGCAATATACATGTAGTGTCATATGTACAGTACACCACAAATTAAACTTACAAGTATCAGTTTAAACTTCTAGTACAGGACATGTATATTATATATATACAGTATAGAAATATATATATTATACTTCTAGTACATTCATATTTTTAAAATGTGTTTCTCTGATGTGCAAATGTAAATTTGAAGTGCATATCGGCTTTAAGCATTGCTTATCCTTTCTGTGGAGCAACAACATTAGTCTGCAGCTTAAAGTGACTGTTGACTCCTACATAGTAGATGCAAATTATAAAATTATAAAAGAGTTCATTATGAATAGTACTTTTATAAAATTCCTTAGTCTGAGAATCATGCTTTATGTTTGTAGTTTGTTTTGTGAAGATAAATGGTGCTTATGTTAATTTATTTTCAACATCTGTGGATAGAGTGTTAAAGGAACTATTAGAATCTTAGCTGCAAACGAGGTCAAATCTAATAAACGTAGCTATTTCTGTGCTTTCTTTGGCTGTATTCCCATATACAAAGCTATTTCACAAATCACAACCTTCCCCTATTCCTCATTCACTCTCCAATGTACATTAATGCACTTAAACTAAATCCTGAATATGTTTTGGTTTGGCTAGTGGGGACATATGGAAACTGGAATGTCCAAAACTTAATACTGAAAGCCCGATTCTAAAACAGTTTCCAAAACTTACACATCTTTCCAAGAAATTACTGCTGTCAACTAGCCATTGTGAGACGTCTGTGTATGAGCAGCAGTTGTTGTATACCTTGTCATGTACATGTCAAGACAATGATGTTTTGGATTATGTTATGATTTACATGTGTTTTATATTACTGTAAAACTACTGCTCCCGGCAAAAAGCTGTGTTAAACATCTTAGCATGGCGTCTCTAGTTTCAGCACTACCGCAAATGGACAGCTCCTACTGCAAAAGTAACTGTGCAGTACATTTTGGTGGTCTAATCAAATTAAGCAGAGAATTCTGCAAGAGGCTTATGGTAGAGTGCCTAAAGATCACTCCATTAACCCTTGGCTTTTCTGAAATAAAAGCAATGAGACATGGAGGAGCATTGTGCAGCCATTTATGATTTTTCAGTTTCTTTTTATTTGTGAAATTCATTTGGCATTCTTTTTCAAGGACATTAACTTATAAAGCTAGCAAATGGCAGACTAAAATGCACTTTCTAGTTGCCTGTTTCCTTTGAATTTGTTACATAAAAGTGAAATGATTATTTTTTAAGCTCTTGGTTTGTTATTAGTTATTATTAGTCATGGGTTGTAAGGAGAATACCAGCAATGCTCATCTGCAGCAAAAGCACAGTCCCCTGTGTAAGATATTGAATATTTTGTAGATTAAAATGTATCATAATTACACTACAGTCTCAAATTGTAAGACATTATAATAGCAGCTGTATGCCCAGAATTCTTGGTCTAACATAACACTAAAGAAAATCTTCTCTACATCGTTTGAAGTAGTTATGTGGCAGAAATACATTTTTCAGTGGAAATATGTTGAGATTGTAGTATTGAGTAATTAATAGAAAAAAATAATATAGTAACAATACTAACCTTTTTTTTATTTGAGGTAAAATGAAACTAGATTATGCCATACAAATGAATGCATAATTAATATTATATTGCAGAATAAACTAATCATTGTCAGAGATTCAATTTCGCAGATGCATTTTTTTCTTTCTTGGGTGTTAATGTAAGGATAAAGCTCCAGGCTACTAATCATATATGGAAAGAAAATAGAACCTGCAGGTACAGGCAGCTGGTAGGAAGCAAAGGAGCTACTGTGCCAAAGGGATACCCAGAAAAGAGAAATTAATATACAGTTGTCACTACTTCAGCCTAGGGTAAGAATGCAGATAACTTAAAGACACACACAGTTGGACCAACTTGAGTTTGCGCAATAATAATGACAAATTTCACAATTCTCTTTTCTCATTGCTAAAGTCTAATCTGCAGAATGTACAATGGGCAGAATAATGACTAAAGATTGATACATTGATATTTTATAGATGGTGTTAAATGTACTTTCACATTACCCTTTTACTTTTATCAAAAAATATTGCGCTGTTCAAATGTACATTTGCCAACAGCTTGGATCCAGCTTTTGTGTTTTCTCCATCTGGTGAAGCTTGAATTACACCCAGAAAAATATTTTTTATCATATGCACCTGCATGCTGATTCCTTTATTAATTAAGCACTGATATTTTTTACTTAAATTAACCATACTTAAATACCAACAAATTCTGTCTTTAACGTTTCAATTAGCCAAGTATAATTACACACCATAAATTGCTACAGCTTGGCACTGATATGTTGCTCATCTTCAAAAACAGTCTAAGTCAGATAGCTTCAGGGTTCTGCTGTAAAACTGTAATGGTGTGATCAATTCTCATAAAGCACATATAGCGTTGCATTATATACTGTACATTTATATAATTGTGGATCCACAGAATTTGCTATGCTGGTGTAATTAAGTGTTTTGCATATTGAAGTAACTGCAAAAAGAGACAGGATGAATCATTTGCAAGTCTTGTCTGGGATCAGTCTCTTGAGCTACAATGAGCTGTTCTCTAGGTACTTTAGACCAGCCAAATGTGTTTGCTATATTGGATGAGGCCTGAGGAGAATGCTGCCAAAATCCTAATAGGACTTATAAAAGGGCCTGCAGTATCGAAACTGAGCTGATGTAGTAATACAAATCCAAGCTTTCACTCTGTCTGTGTTGTCAATTAATAATTTCGCAAGGTTTGAATCTAATGAAGACTGGAATACACACTGATGAAAGTTGAACTAGGTTTTTGTTGATTGTTAATAATTTAGATTGGTATTTCTCTAGTCAGATGGTAATCACATTTGCTTTTTCCTCTTGAAGCTGACGCTGTTACTGCAGCAAGCACATACAGTAGTCCACTTAACCACATGTACAGTACTCCTGCTTTACATGAAAGAGCCTTACTGAAAGGGAAGACAGAAACGAACGCAGCTTTCGGGATAAATTACTAGGGGTGTCAGTATAGGCACAAAAGATCACTTACACTTACTCATTTTTAAGATTACTTCAAAATTCATTTTTTATTGATTTTTTTAAAAAAGATGTATTTTCCAGGTCTAATATTTATTTTTTTATCTCTACCAATGTCAGTAAGTTAGAAAATGATGAAAACCGCATAAAATATAAAGTATTTTAAAATCTTCTGCCTTTTACTTTTTTTTTCTGCCATGCATCTTACAAAAGAAAAAAATATTATTAAGGCAAATTTAATGGAATTTTCGAAGGCCATTCATAATTGCTTCAAAACATGTATTCAATGATTTATATACAGAGCATTGAAGGGACTAAATGAGCTTCTATATTGAGCATCTGAATACCTAGCCATCAATCTGCCTGTCTATATGGCTGTCATTTACCACTCCTTTGAGAATTTAATTCAATTTGGGAGAAAATTAATATGATTTTTCTGTAACTAATGATATTAATACGCACTCCTTCTTTAACTAAAATGACTACCATGTACCTCTGGGAGTCTTTCAAAAAAGGCAGAACATATGTGTTCTTAATTTTCTTTTGGGAACATTGGCCCTGGTTTGAGTGTGTGTGTGTTTGTGTCTGTGTGTGCCCTGCAATGGACTGGTGTCCTACCCAAGATGTGTCCTCTTGTTGCTTGCCAGGATGGGCTCACAAAACAGGCGGCGGGGTGGTAGATTGGTGATGATTACACTTGAACTTACACAATGTGTCGTATGCGGCATAATATGTTCATGGCATGGCTTTCTAACTAAATGAAAACTGAACATTTGCATATTAGTAACTTAAAACATGTATATATTTTAAGCTGGGGTTCGTAACCTCCACACCAGAAGGACATCTGTCCTGCTGGTTTTCCGGCCAGCTGAGCTCTTAAGGCACCTGAGCTAATTGAAACATTTAATCGATGTGCTTGCTAAGCTAGTTGTTTCAGTGACTGGTCCTTTTTTGTTTTAAAAATATCCCTCTTCAAGTGTATGATGTTGTAGTACCTTCAGCGCACAGTGCGTTAAACAGTCTCTTGGCAAGTTGGTGTTCAATTTGTGATGAACAGATACAAGTCAGACACAAGTGGGAATGACAATGTATCAGGTATACCCAAAATGAGCGTTTTTTTTTCCTGCTCCAGACATTCAGTTGGTTACATTTCCAGTAACACACCCGAATCAGGGGAGTTATGAACCTCAGAAGTACAGGACTGATACCAATTACAGATCCCAATTAGCTTTTTAGGAGCTTGAAACAATTTTAAAAATAAGCTTCAAAAAGCAACTGAAATCAATTAGACTGTGAAAGAAATGAAGAATAGTACAGAAGGTGGCCTCCTAGGACCAGCGCAACGTTATCTTTCATATGTATCTGCGTGGGGGTTCATTTTAATTTCATAATTATATATAAGCCTGTAATTATAGGAATTTTGAGGATTAGTGAAAACCTTTTATACATGCTCCTACTTCTATTAGTTCATCGCCATTCTTTCTAGTTTTACTTGTGTAACTCCTGCTGATACGTAAATGGTCTATATGATCATAACAATCATATTTCTATCTCCTTTCAGCTCATGAGGAGACAATTGTGTGAAATGTTTGAGAGGAGCACTTCACAGTAACAAGTGTTGATAGCAATGCCGAACAGGATACATTAAAGCATTTATAGATATAAAACCAAAAAATGTGGTGGAGTAATTAAACTCATTAATCTCGTATTTCTTAACTCCCGCAGAAATGAATCAGTCATCATTAACTTTTATTGCATCATTTAGTCTTGTATGATTATTTCAGGAAAGCAGATGTTTATGGAAAGAGCCGACGTCTGGGGCAGTTAGCCCTTCGGTGGTGTATAAAATTAAGTTTATCCTCATTCCAAAAGCATGTTATGGAAAATGAATGTACTTTTTTTTATGAACAATGTGTCCTTAGTTCATTGACAACTTGACAGCATTCTTGCAATTTTCAAGGTAGTGGTATTTGTATTATATGTAGTTGTATTAAAGCAAAATGGCTTTTGAAATTCTTTAAAAAAAAACTAAAACATGTGCTCTCTCATGGATTCTGTTTTCTTTGTGAAATGTCTGCAACCATTATTTTCAATAATTATACTAAAATATCATTTATTTCCTATCTTACCACTATACATCTATCCTCCCTAGGGGGAGAGAGAACCTTGTAGCTGAATGGGGTTTTGGATTAGTCTCATTTCTAAACACATTTTAGACCATCAGATAAAATGTAAAATGGGACAGAACTTTTCAGAATTCATCAATTTGCACAAAACACCTTTACATTTATTTTCAATCTCCATTGTTTTTGGGACAAATGATAAATTAAGGGAAAAGTGTCTGCAGGCAATCTGAAGTATGTAGGCTAAATGTTTTTGTTGAGATCCTAATGATTATTTGACTTTACAGTAGAGCCACAGTAGTTTAACATTATTGTATTGTAGGTGTGATTAAAATAACGGTATAGTATATTTTTAGTATACAGTAGCTGGTCATTGCTCTACCAGAACGGTTGTCTCTGGGCGATTTTTATTAGGATTAGTTCATTGTGGCAAAACTTCTCTATATGCTGCAAAATTCACAGAGCTTGTCCCACTTCAACTAATCAATTGCTCAAAGCACTGTCATTAACTCTGTAATCAGTCAGTCTGTAATCAATTTGTTAAATAATAAGCCCAGACATTGGGAACTGGTTTGGAGGTTTAAAATGAGTAAATACTGACAATACAAATTATCCTATGCAGAGAATAATAGTCTAATTTCAATTAATTCCACTTTAAAAGCATTACTGTTGTTTTATAAATCATTCATTGGACATGGTTCCATGGTACATTAGGAGAAAGATATGTTTGAAATCCTGGATGACAGTCCTGAAATACAGCTTTGCATTTTGATTTCCTTCAAACAAATTGAACACTGTATGAAGTAAATTAAGCAAATAAAAAATTATCTCTTGTGAAGGTAATCATTTTTAGTGAAACCTGTTGGCAACACATTGGGTTATAGAAAACATTCCTGACTTGTCTTACACATGTGTAGAGTATATTATATTTCCTATTATTGATCTTGGACAATTGTTCTGAAAACAAAGCTTTCTATTTTAATGTATCCTTTATGTCTTGCAATATTAATGTATGCACTATTTCCTGCTTGCAGAGCATGGATTGTTTTGAAAGTGTAGGGCATATTCTGTCATGGGATCAGAAAAAACATCTGATAGTCAAACACCAGTGTAATAACACTTGCTTGAATTAATGTAGGGGCACCTGAAACTGTGATATAGTAACAGTAGTAAAGTCAGTGCTGTTTATTTGCCATCACATATCTTAATAAAACTTTTAAAACATTTTATATGTATGAGGCATACACAGAACTGGGCTTTTACATTTTTGTATTGCATAGCTTTTCTTACTTGATCATACAGTGTTTCTTTTTTTAATCAAGGATTTGCTCGTGTGCTTAGCGTTCAAGACATGCAATGGTCTGGATGGCTGTGCAGATTTAGCCACGCAGCTGCCTATTCAATATTTTAAGTCCTTATTAAATGTGGGCAGTAAAAACGATGACCCCAAGCTGCTTTGCTCTCCTGCTGCAGTAGCTGTTTCTTCTCGTTACAGTTCTCTGCTAGATCTTTACCTCAGAGACCTGCAACCCCAGACAACATTCTCTATCCGCACGCACTTCCAGGCAACAGCAGTAAACAAACCACTCCAGTCCAAGGCTTTCCATTTTAGTTAAGGCTCCTAACTTTTTAACAGCGCTGTGTCTCAGCACAACTGTGCATTTCTAGTCTGACTTGGACTCTAGCTGGTGGGATTCCTGGCAGTTTTCCTAAGACCAAATTTAGACATCTGTGCCTCGGAGTCCTCATTTCAAAGTTCAGTCTGTTTTTCTTCTTTGCCCTGTGTGATTAAATCTTTGAATCTAGAAGTGTTTTTCAGAAGGCACTGAATTTGTGAGTAAGCTATCGCAGGGCACCTGCCAGTGTTCCATATTCACATATACGCTATATCCACCATGCTGTAAAGTTATTTAACATTTTTGTATCCTAATAGCATTTTTCATTTTTCATTTCCCTCAAGGATATTCCATTCCCCTTGATGCCTCCCCTTCAAATTACTCCTCCAAAGTTCTTTCTAGACAATATAAATGCCGTACAATTTACATTTCTATGGCATCTGTATTGCAAATATCCACAGGCACTGGCTCAGTGGAAGATGCAGACAAACCAAAGCAAACACATGGATTCTGATTGGAAGTATTAAAAAAATATGCTGGCACGTGTTTCATCAAGGGACTGCAGAAAGTCAGCAGTCAACACAGGCAGGTTTCTGGATTGAAGCATGTGAGGTCTTACACCCAGTCTGTAGATATGCTGATTTGAAAAAATAGACCATTAGGGCAAGTAAATACTCAATCTATTTCTTTATACATTCGAATCTTTTGACTGAGGTTTCCCATTTTCCAGCCGTGTCCTTGAAAGAGTTCAAGTAATTCCCAACGCAGCCTGGGCAAGGGCAGCTTACCCTAAATAAGAAACAAAAAATATTAGTAATTTTAATCTGCCGCACATAATCTACATTTACTCATATATTTACCTTCCTACCCATGCAATTCAAGTCTTATTATATTCATTGTTATGATTCAAAAGCCCTGATAGCTTTACCCCACATATGATAAAATATGCATATTACCAGGTACCAGGTACCTATTAACATAAGCATGGCAAAAGCAGAATGATGATTGTGATTCAGAATCTTGCAGATTAACCTTTAAGAATAAATGGTATGAAAGAATGATATTTTTGCAGAAAGCAAGCAATTCTTATTGGTTTTGAAGGAAGGACATTATTAACAGTATGTAACATCAATGTATATGCTAATATAGTGTAGCTGCAAATGTGCTTTCTATAGAGAGATTACAGTTCAGCATAATGTCTTTTTTTTCCTTTGAGTGCGAATGAATAAACCTTTAGCTTTCTGTATATCACTGTAGGTATAAGCTTGTATTAGGGATTCAATTAATCTTCCCTGTCATTTCAGTAGACTTCTCCATTTCTTTGTCCCACTGCTCAGTCCTCTGATACTTTTTCAAGTGGGGCACTTGCCCGTTTCCCTCATCTCAGTGCTAATACTCTGTGAAAGAGTGTCCAATCCAATAGTGTCTAACTCTGACCTTTTTTGCTTCTGTCATGTCGGAGAGCTTTTTTCCCCCTTTTTCCCTTCCCCTTGTACTTGATTTAACCTGTTTGTCAGAGATGAAAGGTCAGTTGCATCTCAGGACTGAAATGTCAAAACACACTTTGATGATGCTACATTAAGGAGGCTTCTGAAACAACCATCTGATCAGGTCACCATTACCTCTTAAGCCAGTGGCCCACGTTTACAGTGACATTTGTAGCAACAAGCACATGGCACTGCCAGATCGAAGGCTTTGAGACTTGGGTGGAATCCCAGGAACACTGTGTCCTGCCACTTTGAATGTTACATCCCTCTTTGAAAAAGACTTCCAACAACGGCAACCATTTTGATCATATGTGTACCAGTTGTGCAGCATATTGCCACTGTAAACAAATCATCAAATGTTTCAGGAAGATGAACATTCAGACAGTGAGTTCAAAGGAGAAGCTTTAAACAAATATCCCTGAGGATATGGTGTCATTCATAATAAAAGGCAGACAATAATGACATTCAGGAGGATGCTAATGTATACCATGTAACAAAATACTAACACCAAAACTATTTATGAAGGTTACTTGCTGATTGGAAAAGGATCACATTTGTTTCTCCTGCAAAAATGTGCCCGTTCTTAGAAAAAAATCATATGTCATACGATGCTAGAAGAATCAGTGTGTGAAAAAATCATGAATGACTTAATTTCTTTGCAAATTTGGTAGTGGAGACTCATCTTTAAATTCTTCTTTCATGAAAGTCATTAAAACTTCTTCCATGGATTACTCTGAATGGAAAGCATTTTTTTGCTGTTAGAAAAGTACTTATTGGTTTGTAATGCAAACGATGGGGACTTGAATAAACAGTTACAGATCGGAGCAAACAGTTTTAGAAACCGATATTGGGGAGAGAAATTGGAGAAGAGACAATTTACTGGGAGTCAAATGCATCAAATTAGTTTTCGTCTGAAAATTTCCAGCGCAGCTATCATCTTGTCTGAGACTTGGAAGATTTGCTTCTGATATTTTATTTTTTCTTCACCCAATGTCATTACAGATTTCAATCTTCTTTATTGACCTCCTATCAATCACTCAACGATTCTCTCTCCCCAAGTGGATAATGATCCCACACCATGTTATTAAACTTCATCTTCCATCTTAGCGATAAGAGATGAGTTTATTTTTAGGTGGTACATCACTGTTTCCAGTCTTAATGGTTGGCAGTTGACATGGTTTAGCAGTTTACACTGACAGTTATTTCCTGCATATCTGAACTTACATTTGCAGCGAATTAGCTTTTCAAATACATTTTCCATTCCTGACTTTGCTTCAGCAGTTGCTTCACCGCTTGGCTCCTCCATCATATACTGATCGATGAGTAGGCTCGCTTTCTAGAATCCGTACTCATACTTTCCACATGCCAGCAAACGCACCCTCTTAGTGTTAATTTCCTCACTGCTCTCTGGATAAAAAGTTGGAAAAGATAATCTATAGCTAATTATCACATGCTATGGTCTATTGATTTGATTATAAGATTCATCATATTCTATGTATTTATTTATATGCAAATAGGGTTATGACTAGAGGGTTTCTTTTTGAACAGCTGAGAAAGACATTGTGCGTGAAGGAGAACAGTGAGCATTTGGTGGCAAGAGTTGATATATGCTGCTAGTACAACTTAACTTGTCTTGGCCGCCCATCATAATTTGAACAGCTTTGTGTTTTGTATTCTTATCATTTCTCACACTTCTTTCGTAATATTTTGTTCTTGATTTATTAAAATGTGTTTGATCAATAAATCAAAAAATTCAGGGACACAAGTGCAAATGAGGAGGAAATGCATTTAAGATGGAAAGATGTAGCTGGTGTCAGAATAGGAGTAGTCCAATGCCAATTCTTTGCGTAATTTTGCAAAATAAGATTCCTGGGCTAATAGGCTAGATGAATTTAAATGAGGAATATGAGGTCTGAATGAGCTCTCCTCATCTGTATCCTTCATCATGCTCTTATGTTTTATTCCTTTTCAATTTACTCAATCTGTGTAGATCCAAATGGCATTCACTCAAAAGTGATGAAGTGTATTTTGTGTCCTTTCATTAACTGAGTGTTAATGAATCCTTTTCTTTAACAGGTGATGAATTTGCGTTAAAATGTGTCCTCTAAAACACACCTTGATATCATGATGATAAGCCTCTCTGGTTTATGTCATTAAAGACAATTAGAAAGGCCAATTATTTTTCATTATATACCCCATTATACACCCAATATGGATTTGTCATTTGTTTAAAACCCAGCTTGTAGGAGTGACTCCTGCATCAGACATAGAGAATGAGGAGCTGCAGACATGCTCCTCTGGTACACCCATCTGTTGGAGCCATTCACCTTTTAACACACTGGTCTACATGTGCCTCCCTTTCTTCCCCCCGGTTGCTGTTATCCTGAAAATCAAGATGACACCGACCAACCAATACCCACTCTTAACCTGGCAGCAATCTGCCAAAAGTATACGACCGCCTTCGGGATCCCAGGCACAGTCGGGTTGTGACTTGATTTGGCGACATCCAGGGCACAAGGCTCAGCTCTGATTTTAGCTGGAAAGAACTTCACCTGCACCTGTACTGTGAAAGTTCTCTTGAAGGACTGCTGTTTAAAGTCGCTCTGTCTAAAGACTGCTGTTTAAAGAAATTTGTGCTCACTTGTGTTTTGCCTCAAAGCTGTTAGACTGCAGCTACCATCTACTCTCTAAAGTTTCATGGCCTGCTGCCAGTCCCTTGGTAACAGCAGTTACAGAGACCCGCGAGACACACACTCAGATTGTGTGGCTTCTGCTGTTCACTCACAGGAACAAATCAATTGCCACTACTTGTGGAAGACATCCTAGAATGCCCAGCTGACATTTATATTCAGAATTGGTGTTTTGTAATGGCTTTTTTAACTCTTCTTTGAAGAAAAGCCTTCCTCTTCTTCGACAGCCAGACATCTGTGTTAATTATAACTCACAAAAGTGAGTCAGTGCTTTTTAATAAAAAATAACTAGATAGATCTGTGGCTAAAGCAGAAAACATCTATTACTTTTATTTCTTTTCTGATTCAAGTAATTTTGTTTAAGTATTTCAATCATATTTCAATCATATTTCAGATCAGTGATACATTACTACACCCATTTTGAATAACCACATAACTTTTAGTCCAATACAGTGTCAGATTGAGCAAAAGTCTAATCTGGCAGAAAATGGGCACAAGATAAAATACACCCCGGACAGGATGCCAGTTCATTGCATGGCATGGGACTCACATACTGTATACAGTACTCTGGTTTCCTGCCATAGCCCAGTGGCATAATAGCAGGTGAATTGGCACTGGTGCAAGTGTGTGTCCTGTAATGAACTGGTGCACTGTCCAGAGTATCCAGTCCTGCCCACATTGCTTGCCGGGCTGTCCCGCAACCCTTAACTGGATGAAGCAGTTAGAGAATGGATGGGTTATGTTATATAAAGCCAGTCACTGGCTTATTACTTATGGCTTATATTATTTTTTTTTTTACAGATGATTGTATGTATGTCCGCAGGAAGCAAAACTATAAGTAAATAATTGTTTATGTTGGGAGCATTTAGAAAACTGCTTTCAGTTCATCTCATGGGACATTTCATGAAGTTTCTAAGAAATACATTAGCTAATATTCCATTTCCATTTCCAAGCTTACATTAAAGCTAAACTTTTTTTTAGTACTTAAGCAATAAACCTGGTGAGAACATTTCTTTCTATGAGTAATAGATAAGTGAAAAGTTATTCAATATGAAAGAAAATAGTTCTATGCAGTATTTTTATAATATTTGCTAATATTTGCAATATTTGCTAATCATGGTTGATTTATCTGAGGCAGAAGGTTTCATAACCAGTGCTATCTGAATTCATTTTATAAGTATTTCATCCCTCAGACAAGAAGAAACTAGTCTTCCAGGGACAGGAAAGTTGAAGGGGATGACATTGTATCAATAAAAAAATCTGAACAAGATAGTAGAGAATGAAATGGAAGGATTGTTAATGATTTGTAGGTCTTGGACAACAGTGTTTTGGAAAGCAATAAAAATATGGCTGAATTCATATTTTAAGTTGTTAAAAACCAGACAATTTACCTGCTTGACTATGCTTTTATTACTTGACACTCTGGGTTCATGACCTTCATGCAACATGAGTGATGCTGTGTTTTGTTGATACTGAATTCAGTTAACAGGTTTAAATAGCAAGCCCCTCAGGGCCTCTTCCAAGCTGTGACATTTTTAATCAACACTTCCTAACCGGGATCTTTCTGCAGTTCAAAGAGCGCCTACCTCCGTCTCCCTCTCCCTCTTAGCTGGCTGTCATTATTCCAAAAAGATGTCAGTCTGGTTCTGTGACGGGGAGTCAGAGTGTGGCGATGGTATTAAAGGTGGCAGAGACACGGTGTAAATGACTTGTTGCAATCCCAGCTTCAAAACTGACATTTGCCAACTTGAAGTGTAGCTGTCCAACGAGAATATGCAAAACATTATAGAAACAAAAGGATTCCATGCAGTTGAGATGCCTTCGGTACCCACTATACCAGTATACCACTATATCCACTAGTAGAGTATATACATAATGAAATACATGCATTAGCAGGACACAGTATTCACAGTATTTCAGAATCAATCTTTTTTGTTTTTCTTAATGTAGTTGCCTATTTCATCATAACTTACAATCACCCTCTGATTGCAGAGTACCAGCCTGGTACCTGATGGTAACCTACTGCTTGTCGCAGGTTTCTGCCATTCTACCATCTACCTGCTCTTTGCCATTAGCAAGCAGGCCAAAGTTTTGATTTAATGTGGGTCACACTGCCAATGCCTGCTACATCAGAAGGAGAAATAAGTGAATAAGCCAACACCTTTTGGGGTGAATCACTAATTCATTCTTCAGAAGATTTAAAAAAGCAGTAAACATGTGGTATCAATGGCCTGTTGATTTTCCTGTGTGAGTAAATCCTTCACTAGTTTCTTATGCTGAATTGAGCTTTAACACTTGGAACCAAACTGTCCTCTGCATATACCTGTATTGTTTATCAATTTGAATTCTGTTGCTGTCCGGTGACATTTGCACTTAATTAGAATCTTCTATTATAATTAGAATTATAATGACAACAGATTTGAATTAAACTGCTGCATAAACTAAACCCTAAAGCTAAAGTACGTGTGCAAAGAATAACTGAATGGATAAATCAATAAAAATTCAATTTTTATCCCTTGCCTTGGAAATGAGAAATAATAATAGTAATGACGGAAATAGTTAGAAGCAAACAAAACACACCAATATACAATGGAGAGTATACATAATAAATTATATAGCAATGTCAGTTTATAAGTAAGATCCAAAAATAGACAAAAACTCAGGATTCCTGATCCGAAGAATGTTCCAAAACGTAGATGCATACAAGAGGAAAGTTCTGTCAACACAGAACATAGTCTGGTTGAGGGGACCAGCGCGAGAGTGTGGAAATTGTCAAGGGTGTAGCCTGGAGGTCAAGAAAGTAAGAAATTTACTTCATTGACTTAAAAGTCAAGGGTAGACTTTTGAAATCTATACAAAGTTCCAGCTGACCTTTTATGTGAGAAGGAGACCCTTTGTTGACGTAGATTTCTAAAAAACAATTTGTTGTATTCAGTACATGGAAGCTGTTGTCTCAGTCTGAAAAGATTGTATTTCTTTTTATGTGGCACTTCCATGTGTGGAACAGGTATACATTCATCCCATTTCTAACCACTCATGTCTTTTGACTGTGGGAGAAAACCGGAGCACGAACAAGGGGAGAACATACAAACTCCACACAGACAGCACCCTGGGTCCATAATTGAACCCAGAGCCCTAGAGCTATGAGGCAGCAATGCCAAACCCTGTGCTACCATACTGCCCTGGATTCGAAGTCAATGTTCAGCGCAGTTTCCAAGCTGTCTGTTTCTTTATCCTTTTCTTCATAGGCGAATTCTGTATTGAAAAAAGCATCTGTACAATTGTGCCCTACTACCTATTGAATCTATTATGCAATTCAAATGGACCATAAGATGTAACCTTGACAGATAACAGATGTTACTGTTTTCACTAATTATGTTTGCCTCTAGGTATATGCACATCGAGTGGAAAAGATTAAAAGGGACACCTTCATGAAGAGCTGTTCCATCTCAATATTTTAGGAATTAAAATGTTAGTTCAATTAAGTGTTTTTTTGTCGTATGAATGATCAGGGAACCATATTAAACATGGAACATAAAATCTCCTTTGCATTATGTTAAGAGTTCATATTTTTTACTTATGTACTTAAAATGCGTTTTTTTTTTTCAGTAAAGCTATGAGGCTTCAGATGTTAGCTGTAAAAAGTATTACCTGGGGATACAGTATGAGGAGTGATGACACCTCAGAAAGCGATTGTGTAGAATCAGACCCCCAGAGGAAATAATAATTCAGAACATCTTGTCCAATTCTTTTAATTATATGTATGAATCAGTCCGTGCCTCAACGTTCCTTGTTTATCTGTACATAACAAATTAAGTAGCCAGTTCAATTAAGTGGCCAGAGAATATTAAAACTTTTTTGTTAGGCTTTTCTGGTATTGTAACTTTAACACATGATGTAGCATATAATTTTAAGAGCTTCCTCATACCTACTCACAACATGCTGTCTACCTGTTCACAGTAACACACAAAACAATTTTAAGCCTAAGTGCCTCACGGGTGCCTTTTTTGCTGATACCAAAGGGATACATGCTGTATGCACCAACTGGTAAAGAAAAAACATTGTGCCTTTTTACCCCAAAAAATTGAATATGAAAACCAGATTTACCTTACATTCTCAGCATAGAATAGAATAGATTATGCATTATTTGTCAATTATGTAATTCTTAATCTATTCTTGTAAATTTGGTAAGATATGTAAGTCTTTGCTGTTTTTGTGCAGTGTTGTACAGATATATAGTCAGTGCCCTGCATCTCTCCAGTTATCATCTCTGGTTTATGCTACAGCTTATCTGCCTCTGATATTATTTCCTGAAACCCATCGAAATCCATTGTCACCTATTCCAACTTTAACCTCCCCCTCCACAAGCCCAACAGATGATGTAAAAATGCAGTTTAAGGAGAGAGAAATGAATCATTGGAAGAAAAGCCCCCCTGATATCTCCAGTGAACCCGAACAACACCATAACTGGATTATAATAGACTGCATGTACTTGTTTTCCTCTGTCTCTAATCGCAAAAAAGCAGTAGCTGTTATTGCAGATGATAATCTATAATCTTCAGACTGTTGTAGATAGACTCTAATCTTTCCTACACCGAGGTTTTGTGTGGTAAAAACAAGCAGTAGCATGTTCTTTCATAATGTAGCAAGACAAAAAAAACAACAGCCAGAAGAAAGTGAAAGAAAGAAAAAGGTCATACAAATTTACACAATTGATTCATTTGAGACAAGATGACAAATATAAAGTGTTGCTCAAAGACGGCAAGTGCCTATGAAAATAGTAATATAAAATGAAAAAATATGTGCAATTGCAATACTGGAAATTTTTAATTACGATGACTGTACTGAAATTATGCCAGCGTTCTAGCAGTAAAGAGCTATAGAAAAAGAATTAATAGAAACATGGCTCTTTTATGGTTAAGCCTACATTAATTTTCATCCTTTCCAATTACTGGTATTGATTCACTTATTGTTATGTGCTGTGCAGGGACAAGCCAGATGAGAGATGAGGAGAGAGATTCCACATCAGCATCAGATTGATGGAATTATTGTGCCAGACGTCTAGAATAAGCAGGAAGCTCTGGACCAATAGAGTATTAATTAGAAAGCTGTCGTCTTCTTGAACCGATGGGCTCATCAATCAGTGTTATGTTTCTTCTCACAACATAGTTAACAATTAATAATAAAGTTAATCATGAATTCACCTCCAAGCATTAGTGAATATATATTTAAATGGAAGCAAACCTATAGCTGTACACTATGGAGCATTCTATGCTGCTCAAAATGTTAGTATGGCAATGGAGTATTGAGATAAGGCTGTGAAAACATGTGTGAGTCTTCTATAGAGTAGTGGCTACGCTCATTGCAGTGATGGATAAGTTCAGTTTTTAGAACACTGACATTAAATCATTCATCTAGTCTCTTTTTTTTACATACATCATACATGAAAGTGTCTGCCAACACTAAGAGGATATTGTTATTTTAGACCTCTAAGAGGTTGTGTCTTTTCTTGCATTTCCTTGTATTACTCAACTCCAATGGAAAATACACTCATCATCTGCATAAACCTGCTTGCCAGATGTTTAATATGCCAAAATGAGAGGCCCCGTGCTCTTTTCTCTTTTTCAGTACTTATGCAAATTGCCATCTATAAATTTAATTATTAGAAACTGTCACAGATCGCTTCCTTTGTTCACCATGCTGTTAATGTTTGAATTCTTGTTTCATATATAAACTGACTCAGATATATTTAAAAGTATTAGAATTATTTCCAGTTTTATCACTGTGATAAAAAAGAAATGTGTGTATACTTGTTGTCACTATTGTCCTAAGGGAAAGATTGTATTGGTATATAATGCAAAGCATGGTGAATGGTGATTATTAAAAATATAACTCAAATTGCCACATGTCAGTTGTAAATATTATACAGTTTGGTACTTTTATGATCCTCACATGGGTGCAATGTGGCTCAAATAAAAAGTTCTTGTGATTTGCTGAACCCAGCATGATGTGACATATTGGCTACACACTGCTAAAGTTACTGCAAAGAAAGCCTTGAAAATCTGAATCAGAGAGGAATGTGAGACTGTCTCTTTGTTGATTTCATGGTGTCTTTTAAACCAGCTCTGAAATGGAGCATATACTTCCAGGTGAGCTGTGATCCCAACCATATAAGCAGGAGATCTCAATGACATATCACATTAGCTTACTTTCTTATTTCACCAGCCTGTTCTTGCTGTGAAATCAATTTTAAAGCAGCTAATAACAGGACTCAACCCACAGTGCTTTCACTTGCAAGTTGTTTAAAGAATTGAACTTTTTCCTCACTTTTTTTCTAAGTCAAGGAATCACACGGCATGTTAATAACTAAGAAAAGTCTAATAATTTTATTTCTGAGCGAGGGCTATAGGACACCTTCAGGACAAACAGAGACCCCATTATACTTCCTGTTTTAAACCAATTGAAACCAATTAAGTATAATAATCTTAAAACGAGTGCTTTCTTCTGGTTTAAATTGGCAGATAAAAGACACACTGTAAGGCTAACAATATGAGAGAAAAAGACTTTAAATGGTAACAAGGAAAAAAATAGTGTTGTCTCAAAGGACAATGGGTTTGCTGGTATAATCCAGCCCAGTATTGATTTCTGGTCAGAATACACCTTTTCCTTCCCAGCTCAATGTGTGGTACATTTAATGAATCATTGCAGACTATTAGGATTCAGTGTTCTTGGAGGGAAAAGCTTTTATAGCCATTGATAAGCCTCCGGAAGTACAGGCAGTCCTGCAGTTTGGAAAAGGAGTGTAATTGATAGAGAAGTCTGATTTGAGCACACAGGCCCAAGTGAAGTTAACCTGAGAGAAACATGATTCTATAGAATATTTTAGAAAAAATAAGGTTAATTTCACACTCCTGAAAAAATTCTAAAACTGCCCTTGTCAGATCTAATTATCCCCCTTTTTTTTGTGGCGTTCGTATATTTTTGAATCACTTTAAACCACTGTGAGCTTGAGCTCAAGTCACTCACAGAAAACGGAGGCAGAACATTTATGGTTCTAATCAATCAGGTGGGCAAGGCCTCTTCTGCCTGTTATCCTCACTATTGAAAGGAAATAACCTGTACTGAATGACCGCCACCTGGTATATTTTCAGAAAGCAGCAGGCTGTTATATGCTGTTAATGAAGACGAAAGCTGTTTCTGAAAGCTTTTGAATTTCCCGTTGTCAGTTTGTGCCAAGCAGCCCCAGTCCTGCTGAGCGCTGGTAGCTAATGTATTCATTAAAATTGTGCTATTAAATGCTGTGGGGTGGGTTTTTTCAGATCTGACGGTAGGTTTAGGAAGTCTGGCTTAAGTACCTCCAAGATCAGAAACGGGTGCATTCATCTGATCCAAGCACAGCAGGAAGACACATGGTGTGGAGTGATTTTGGTTCTGTTACCCATAATTTTAAAACCACTCTTCATAACTGGATCCTGTTTAGGATAAACCAGCTGCAAGGAGGGTCTTTCACACTTCATTAAGAAGCAGCAATATAACGTTTTACATGAAGTCTAAGCCTGAATGAGAAAATGCTTTCAGAATTGATTGATACACTTAGATTCATAACCGCTGCTAGTAGTCAGTTTTATAAAAAATAATAAATATCATTAGAGACAAAAAAGAGCAAGCAGTTATACCTACTATAACTAAAAAAAGTGCTCATTATGTGTGAAATATTAAGTGGATGTCAAGTGACTATCTAGTGGGTTGGAAATGATCAAATTATCAATCTTTCTGTGTTGAACTATGTTTAGAGAGTCAAAACACAGGAAGTGGAGTTTCTTATACAGTCTCATATGCACTGATTTCTAATGTGTTTGGAGGAGGTGAAATTCCCTTTAGGGAGAGAGGCTGGTTCTGGTTCAGATTTGCATTCTTATACATAAATACAGAGCAGATCCTTCTCACACAATAATGGGAATTAATTATTTAGTGTGGCACACCTCGCATTAAGCTGCAGCACAGCATTGTACATACAGAAGAGCGTTCTTAAATTTGATACTTTATGAGAATGATCCCCAGTAAAGGTTGTTAAATGTGGCTACATATGACTTTATATCAATCACCTGAGGCTGCAATGCCTAATGGTGAAATATGTTAGACATCTGCATAGAAAACTGTCCTGTGATTGGCGCATTATAAATATCAGGGATGCAATATTAGCAGTTGATTCTCTGTTAATTCTACACGCAGATAATAGCAACCTTTACTATTTCATTGCTTGAAATGGAATGAGACAAATCTCAACCTTATTTTTAATTTGTAATCAGAAACAGCACAACACATAGCTGAGTGTGTTTTAACACACATGCTATGGCTATCACATACCACACACAGATTTTCATTTAAAGAAATACATAAGTAGTGGATTTTAATATCCTATAAAAACATTATCATTATTCTCAAACATTCAGCTGGAACATGCAGAACTGGAATCATCTCAGATTAATTTTACACATTTGTTATGGAAGACAATATAAGAATTGTTTCCACCTGCATGTGTATGTTGATCAGATTCAGTATCTGTGTGACCTTTCTACTGTTCCTAGGAAAAGTGAGCCTTTTGACATTTCTAGATTTTCATTTAGTACTATAATACTGTTAGAGCTTTAAATCAATATTTTACATGTGTCTTACTTTGAGTCTCAGTCATTGACATTTTAATATACGAGATAAAAAGAAACTTGACATTAACATTCCAAGATGTTAGTGTGAGAAAAAAACAACAGTAAATGCAGCATTGCAGTAGTACTAGTGCAACAGTAAACAGAAGCACTAGTAAATACTCTTCTTGGGAAAAATATTATTTTGTGATTTATGTTATTCTTCTCATGTATTTGAAATAAATGCATAAAAATGTTTTTATTATTAGTATAATATAATTGAAATCCCAATTATCTTTTCCCAACTTTACTGTTGTCCAGTTAGTCAACATAAAAATTTGTGTCATGATGATTGTCTAGAGAGTACATGCCTTAAATAAAGTCAATCTATCATCCATTAAAACACACACTCCTAAGTGCATAATGCAATGTTGTGCTTTTAAACTACCTCTTTAGCTGAGTCAGTTCAATGTTTCTCAAAGGTGTTAACTAGCCCTTTTAATATAATGGTTAGAGATTTTGGTTCCTGGCCAAAGAGTTTTGGTTTTTAATCCCTCCCTCCAGTGCTAAAGCCACACTGTAAAAGCCTTTGTAGCCACACATTTCCAAGTCTTAACATAGCCTGTGCTTAGAACTGTTAGCCTGCAATGAAGACCATGTAGCATTGAAAATATAAATATATTGGCAAATAATTTTGAGTTGGAAAATATATTGGGTTGAATCCCAGTGGCAGCAGGTGGAAATGTTCAATGTTGGTTCCTGTTATATTCTGGTATCAGATCCCTGTCAGGAGGAGAATGGACATATTTGCTCCCATATTCCCAGTGACACTTTAATCCATGGAAACATGAGTTTTTTTCTGTTTTAATGGTCATTTGTTTCTTTGATACAAATGCACTTTTAAGAAGTCTTGGCACTCACTCCTGCCAGTACTGAAACTGGCATTTCACTCAAGTTAAAACTGCCCTTTGTTGTTTTAAGGACAGTGGTTTCTTTTGTTTAGCAGGATCAGGAGTTGCACGTATGAGTATAGGGCTGGAGTGATATTCCCTAGGCAATTTTATTAAACCCACTGAAGTTAATAGGAGCAGAGGTCTATGTTCTATTCTTCCATCTAGTTCTGCAGTATATACATCCCTGAACAGGATGGAATGCTCAGTGAAGAGTAGCACTAAATTGGAGTGGCTGCATGGGCCTCATCATTAGTAAGGACCGAAAACATCTGAAAGATCTGTAATTCAGTTGTTTTCTCTATTTAAACCCTGCAGTACGATGCCGCTAATATTTTGCTGCTTCCACTCAAAGTTTTTTTAAGCCCTGGATAACTATGGATCATGCATGCCTGGAGGCGCATTCTTCACACATTTGTAATGGTTGCTGAGTCAAATAAGTGTCATTAATTGGAGTGCAATTGCATGATAACAGGAATGTAAACGGATATCTTACAATTCCTAATGATGAATTCAGAACATAATTCAGCTCAAGTGATGATTAATTAGCAGCAGAAACTTATACAAACAGCAATTTATCAGGATTATTACAAATTGTTTAAGAAATGTATCACTGGATGCACTGTAAGGTGGCCTTTCCTGTGCATCCTATTAACTAGTAAGCTATTCAATTCTTATTCTTGGAAATGTTCATAGGAATGCTCTAATGCACCTGTGCTTTTTTATTTTTAGTTATAGGTTGTCACCTGTCGATAAGTAGAAAACTTAATTGCTAATAGGAATGCACAACATCATCTTTTAGCTCTATAAAGGCTTAAATGTCTCATCTACATCAGCATTATAGAAATAAAAAAACAGTAAGTAACTCCTTTTGGTTTCCGAATTAAAATGAAAATGCTCCTAATCTACAAATGCTTTTTTTCAGCATTGTAAATACCAATTATTCTATTCCAGTACTAGCTTAATACACAATGGTGAACATGGCTGCAGTTATTTGTACCAGATGTATAGAGAGGAAGGAACTGTAGGTGAGGATTTTGTTCCCCCCAGCAAAGGCAAATATAGTGAAATGTCCATTAATTACAGTAGTAGAAGAGTAGCAGAACACCAGACAGAACAGATTTGTTCATTCCTTACAACTACAGTGTGTCTATGTAGCGAAGAGAGTCTGATTACCCGTTCTTCTTGCACTGCACTTCTTCTGTCATGTGTTTTGATGGCTCTTTTCTCTAATGTGCTCTCTTTATTTCAGCCCAGTTTAATAATACCTTTTGATTTGCTGCAATGATTTCACTTCTGTTCCAGTAATTGCCTACAACACCAGAGTCAGCTCTCCTGCTAATGAACTGCAAGGGCCTTTGTTTGCACAGTCTAATTAGAGCTAAGATACACAATGCTTTGTTGTAACAACAAGCATAAAGAAGGGTTTCAAACCAGAGAAAGACCGTTCAGGGGGGTGATGGAGGGGGTATTAAGTGCCCAGGGCTTTCAAAGAAAGTTAGGCCTGTAAAGGGAAGTCTGTTAAACACTGAACCTACATTATTCAACTGTCAGTGTGCTCAGAAAGGTGGCAAACCACTGTAGGTTAAATGATGGCACAAAGCTGCAGTGTGCTTGGAGACTTTGTTTTGTTGCTTTCTGCTGCAGTAACAGCCAGTGAAAAAGGCAAAGAATACCCGAGGACACGTTAGGAATATCAGTTCATTTCAGTTCAACGTGCTCGCCTCATTTTGTAAATAATTTAAAACTGCCTCTAGTGCGCTAAGCTGATACCTTTAACCAGATCGGAAATGCAAACACTGAAGTTCACAGCAGATTTGCTTTTACTTTGATTTAGGAAGTGCTGTTTTCATGCAGGCCATGGTCAAAATTTATTTTGTCTGACTTTTGTTTCTTGTGTCAGTCTACAAAAACGCCATATTAGTCCCAGTGGAATCTGGGCAGATAGCCGTGTTTGTGATACAGAGGAACAGGGGACCCACGCAGGAGTATAGCTGAAGCAGACAGTTACAGAGTTACGTTTAAAGAAGGGGTCATGTGCCTGATTATGCTGAAGTAGCACCTACTGTACCTGGACTGAATGAAAATGGAAGAAGTCAACAGTGCCTGCTTGTTTGCGAATTTCCTAAAAAGGTTAACAAACTAGGAAGTTGAAGACTAGAAATACTTAAATATTTAATCTAAACATAACCGGACAGAGAGAAGATAAAGAACCAAACCGAGTAATCCAGCAAGTTCTTTCAGAAATAAAATATTCAAACAATAATGTATAGAAAAGCCAAGGTCATCAATGGCTCAGGAAAGTTATTTTTCTGTGGTAATAACTGCAAATGTCACAGTTATGATAAATCATACCAGAGTCCTAAGATGTATTACAAAATAGATTGCTTTTGCTATGTTTATGGATTTTATGCCTATTGCAATTCATTTTTTTCCTAAGGCCATTCTAAGTAGTCTTGCCTAAATAAGAAAACTTCAAAACTTGTTCAACAGATTTATATTTTGCTTCAATGCTTTGTGAAGTATTCTTATGTGTATGTTTTTAAAACACCATTATAATTTGAATATGCTCTTTTATTTTCTCATTTATTGTACTAGTTCCACTGTCTACGCAGTGAAGCTCCTTCTTGGTGGAGAATTATGCATTTTTTGTCATTGAATATGTAAATAACACACTTTTCTACAAAAGGACATACAGGATCACTTAGTTCTATCCAAGGCAGACAGTGTGCACATTGCAACCAACAACAGATAATAGCAAGAAGGAATTACCTTGAATAAAAAACAGGAAATATGCATTGCTTTCTTCATTCTTTTTTTCAGCTGCCTTTGATGTTGATTTCACAAAAATATGCAAGCTGCCACCATTTGTTTACTGTTGTATAGAAAGAATACATCAATGAGTCAGCAGATCATGTACAGTACAGAAACAGCCACAATACACACAGAAAACCCATATTTCCAAATCTTTGTAAAAATTATTGTTTCCCTCTGCAGATCAATAAATGAAGACTAAAGTCTTCTATATAGATATTTTCAATGTGATGAATAGCTTTAATTCTGCACAACACCTTCTATGTTTGTGTATAAGAGTGCTGGAATGGAAGGTACATTTCTAAAGTATTAAGTTTTATATAGATCTATTTCCTATTGTATAATAGCCTCCTTGAGGTCTGCTTATACTCCTAAGCAATTCTGTAAAGACATTTCAACTATACTGGCATTATATTAGACTTAGTAGTTCTCCTTAGTAGGAGAGTAGTTATTTTTCTTGCCTTTCTTCATTATACTTCTATCTCTCAGTCCATCTTTTAAATGTTTTGCTCATTGTCTGCCTGAAAAGAGTCCTGTCATACTCTAAGCTAGTATGAACCTATGTGAAGCATATAGCCTGAAGAAACCTGTGTGGATGTACCACCTCCTCCCACTTGTGAATAGCCAGATAGCTGTAAAGATCTGCAATATGTTTCTCCTTTCTAATTATTGGGGTTAAGATGTATAATTAGAAATCTCTCAACTAGGAGGTCGTACTTGAGTTGAAGTGGTCACAGTCGTCTGCTGTAATCAAAGACTTGGAAATAGGCAGACTAAAAGACAGACCCTGAGCTCAACTTACACAGAGTCTGACTTGTAATTATAGAACTTGTTAATTGCATTTGGAGAAATGTCCTTGCAGAAATCACAAAAAACATCAGTGAGACTAAAAATTCCTCCTGGTTAACGTTTACACTTTTGTCTTGTCTATTTTGAGCGGAACAACTGCTACTCAACAGAGAATAGATGACTATGTTGAGGACAAAAGGTCTGACACTAGTAAATTAAGTATTTAAAGTGCAGCATTAAAAATTCCAATAAATTATAAGAGATGTGCTTGTTTCATTGGCAAATTCATAGCCTGGGTATCTGTGCTCCTGAAGTACGACTTCAATGTAAGTCTAAGAGATGCCTCTTACATTTATTTAGAAATTCCCTATAACAAGTTTGTAATGTTAATGTGAATTCCAAAAACAGCACTGGTATTTTGGAAAGACAGAATACATTCTCCTAAAAAGTTTTGACTATGATTTCAAAGTGATTTTTCTTGAGGCTCAGTTTTTGTACATTCTTGTATATCAAGGCCTGTATAACTTGTAAGATGAATATGGTCATTATTTAACAGCAACATGTGACTTAATCAGATCTGAGCCCAGATATGTAAAGATCAAATTTAATCACAATTTAATCCAATCAGGGTCAGATTAAACCAAGAACCTCTGTACCTGACTACCACTACCACCACTCCTCATTCTCTCTCAGTTTCAGTTTAGATGTCTCCATATTGGCATGTGGCCCTTCTCGGTCACTTGGTAGTTGTGTAAGTAAGTGAATCTAAAAGTACATCCAGTCATTCCTTAATGAACACAGATATTAGGGCCTCAACCAGCTTCCTGGGAAACCTGTTGTAGATACCCCACTAATCCTTGTGTAGAGAAAAGTCATGTCTTCAAAAATGTTTCCTGTCCTTGCCTTTAGCTGTTAGGCTCCTATTTTTTGTGAAAACAAATACACTCTATTGCTCTCTTTGTACATTATACAAACTTCAGTTACTACCGAGAGTCATTTGAAGGACAGACCAATAAGCTTTAATTTTCCTCTGCTGTTGTAGTTTTCCTGTAGCCTGTTCCTGAATTCTGGAACAGCTTTGCGATCAAGGCTGCATCTGCGATACGATTCCAAGGTTACAGAAAAAAAAAGGTTACAGAAAATACCATTTCTCATAGCTATCCACCTAAACAACACCAAACTGTGAACATTAGCTTTTTTTATTCATTCTCTTTGCTTCAGTAGGGCCAGTAAAACATGAAATTACACAAGATAATTAGAATTTGTGAACTCTTCAAAATGCTTTCACCTCAGGTTGTGTCTGACTGTTACATAGAAGAAAAATATTTTTGCAGTGTGTTTTGCACAATACAGCACATACACAGAATAATAGAGGTTAGATTAATTTATGCCAATTTTTAAAAGATATTACAAAGCCCATTACCTTTTTTTCTAGACCTATGACAACAGATACAATTTACAGCCATTCAATGCTTTGGAATTTGTCTATTAGTTGTTGAAAATAGTCAAAGCAAATATTTTTACATATGAGGTACGTCATGAAAGTGAAATTCCAACTTTGGTTGTGCTTTGGAATTTATTTTGATGACCCTTCAGTAGAATAAAAATCTTGAGAGACCAGTCAAAGATGAGTCTGTGAACAACACCTCCCACTTTCCATTAAGTATGGCTAGATAAAGTAAATATGATTATACAAAGATGCTCTCACTCTAAGGTCACACTGATAGATAATTAAAACATTTGTCCAATCTAATTCCAAATCTGAATAGTTTGGAACATTATTTTGGTTGGCAGTAATGTTGGAATGAAATCAAAAGGTATATTTAGAAAGTGCACAGCAATATTAAGGGCTCTGTACTCCCAACCAGCGAGGCTCTGCTGTTGGACCGTTGATCAAGGTTTGTCACCCTGATAGCTCCAAATGCTCTGCTGTATAAATGGGTGCGCTGCTAATGAGAAATTGTTCTCAGTTGAGTTGTCTAGTGAAATGAAGGATGACGTTGAAAAGAAGAGTGTTGTGCTGGGGTTTCAGCAGCCCAAAACTGTGGCATGTGAAATGCACCTCAGTGATTTCTGTTCCTGAGAAGAGTTTTGTTGTGATTTTCCAATCCTATGTAATTTGGTTTTGATCATCACTCTTTTCCCACCTTCTTGTTCCAAGCAGAGCAAGCCCCATGGTCCTGGGGAGAGGATTAGAATCTAATGAGGATTTGCCTCAGTTTAGGCACATGTCTTTTTTACAACGGTTTGATGACTTATCTGGCTATTCATCAATTGTGTGTCAGTCCATCTGTCTATGCCACCTAACAACAACAACAACAACAACAACAACAACAACAACAACAACAACAACAATAAAAATAATAATGTGCTTTTTTAACAGTTTACACCCAGGTTCAATAAAAACAAAAAATAAAAATTAGTTAAAAATAATTTCTGTCAAAGAAATCAGAAAAAAAGCCAAATTAACTGTGGAAAAGTCAGTACTAATATCAGAACTGAAACTTCAAAGAAGAAGCGTTTCGTTACTATTTTTAATTTCTTAATTAACAGAAATTTCTTTTTATTTCTTTTAATTATTCATTTATTTTCAATTTAATTAAAAAAAAACCAATGGAAACAAAACAGTCTGAAAACTTTCCAGTTTAAATGCTGTCCTTCATATACTGATTGTATTATCATTATTACTGCTTGTTAATTTATAATTAGGAACATTAAGATGAAATTCCAGGGCTGGAGGGGGCTGACAACCAATACAAAGTCTTAATAGTAAACTTCCAGCAGCTTTATTGCACTTAATGTCTAAGATTAATGGGATCTTTATCAAGAATACAGCTGCATAGACAAAAACATTTCATATGGAGTTTGTGGAAAACAATCCTGTAATTGCATTGGCTCCCAAAAACATAGTGTTTCACAGAACAAACGAAACCCCATCAATTATTAAAATAAAGCTTGAGACATATGTCATCAATAATCCTTAGCTATTGCAGCAACAACAACCTGGGTATATATACATACCTATCATTTACAAGCTCCTAATTACACAGAAGATCAGTGCTTTCTGCAGTGCTGCTATTGAGAGCTTCAATAAAGATGACAATAGTTAGTTATGTGTGTTGCCTCATATATTATATATCTTTATTTCTTCATTATCTTCCATTAAACATAACGGCGTTTGAAAAGTGCATTCCGCTCTTATCAAAACTTTCATAAGAATGTTTTTTTTTTAATTTAAACAAGTGAACAGAGAGCTAGTTGTCATCTGCAGCAATACTCCTGAGAATACCCATTTACACAACAGACTGCCCTAAGGAACATCTGGGGGGAGGTGCTTTCTTCCAAGGAACAACAAGAATTTCCTACCTGGGATTGAATCCCACAATCCACGGTTTAAACAAATGAAAACGGACCTGCTGATCCCCATGTAGAAGAATAAAAATATCTGTTACCTCATTCTAAGCTGTGATCTGCCCCTTTGAACATTATTGTACATGAGACATCTCTCTTCCAATAATAGATATCTCTTATTTTTTATTGATATGTCTTAAAATGCAAACAATCAATCTATACAAATTGTCTGATGATGTACAAGCAAATTAACAGATGTAGCTCCAGCAAAGCAGAACAATTTATAACACATACAGTATGGTTCACCCTTCATCATGTCACATACTTATTCAGCTGTAAAGCTGTAATCCTGATTTAAACTGCAAAGACATTGCAGACATTCACACTTTGTTGTGCCAAAAGGCTTTTTTGTAAACTACATCCACAAAACACCTTACTCTGCACAGAGTAAGCTATTAAGTGCCTATCAGGTGATAAGCACAACTCTCAGTAGGTATTTACAATGGGACTGCTAACAAGCCTTAATCTTCTTCAATGGATTGCTTCCCTTAGGATTTTCACCCACAGCATAGCCAAACAGAAAGCTCTGCAATGCTCTAAAGAAAATAAGCAAAGATTGAGAAAGGAATGTACCAAATCTTCATGTAACATTAAATGTTTTACTTTGAAATATGGATATGCCAACTACCAACCAACCTCTGTCTGCTACTGCTATCTCAGTACCTTCTCAAGGTGTAAATTAAGTTTCATATACTGTATGATAACATTTGCAAATTAATGTATTTCTGGGTAAAGGGTTCTAAAGTATAAGTACAAAATTAGACATAACTTAAAATTACATTTCACTGTAAATACAGTAAATCTGTGTGACTCAGTTGTTACATTTAACTTTTTAAACTTTTTTCAAAATCAGTTATTCCAATATGCATTTCTCCTTTTTTAACACCCTTTAAGATTTTTAATTTCTATTTCCTTTTTGTTACAAATCAATGATGTTGGTCAAAACCTTAAAGTAAAAGTGCAAATATGACACCTTTAAATGGGAGTCATATATCTGCTTCTCTGGTGTTCACTCTAATGACTATTTTTGGAAAATACGAACACATAAATCATTTTCTCGTGTTAATGAACAACGCCTGGAACATGGAACTGGCAAAGTAAACTTCATTGTGCTGAATTTCAAATACATCTAATAAACAGCAGCCACGTACTGAAAATATAATTTGCTCCCCAGTGAAGTATGATCTAAGTCCATCTTGCACAGTCCATAAATTATATGATATCTCATTCATAAAATCTAGGGCAGATTTCACATTATACACTGTGTTCCTGCTAAATGTTAGTCAAGCTAATTATTATTTTCTGTTAAAAATAATGTATGCTAATATGAAGGTTTTATTTCACTCATTTTTGTATTCCTTTTGTTCATTATTTACACAGGAATATGATTTGAATTTTTCTGCTCCCAGATGCAAGGGCTTATCATTGTGTACATTCTTTTGCATTTGAATATTGGGTTAATTTTATTCATGTGCAATGCTTGGAAAAAAATTACTTCAGGGAATATATTATATAACATGATACAAATGCAATTATCTTTTGCTTTTCATTAAAAAGGCATCAGTCAGATTTTTTTTCCATTCTAATATTTTGCATTTACTATATTTTTCATTCTGAATTCCTAAACTAATAAGAAATTAACACAGAAACCTGACAAAAATCCTTTTTTACCATCATATTGTCAAAGTTTCGTCCTCTAGTATAGACCGATTCTGACAAAACTGATTAACAAAAGAAAAAAAAGAATGACATTCCTTCATATCGTATGCATTTTTCAATTTAGCTTTGAAATATTGGTTTCATCTCTTTCTAATTCAAGTTGAACCAGAATGGATTTAATAGACAAAAATGACATTAAAAAGAAGCACGTTTAAAGTTCAAATGCTGAACTCAGACAGCAATACCACATATCAAATAATGCTGGTGTTATTAAATACTGAAGAAAAATGGAAGTCCATACAAGAATTAAAAATTAGAATCATGGTGAGAAAATTAATTATTTGTAAGCTAATATGAGGTTCAAGTGCGTAAAAGCCATCCATCCATTTTCTAATCTCCTCAATCAATACAGGGTCATGGTGAAGCCAGAGACTAGTCCACAAGCAATGGGCTCAAGGTAGGGTACACCCTGAGTGGTTGATACCTGTCCATTACAGGGCTCACAGAAACAAACACTCCAAGGCCAGTTTTCCAAGACACCAGTTAATCCACCGGTATGTCTTTGGACTGTAAGAAGAAATGAGCACCCGAAGCAAACCCATGTGAACTTGATGGAATTGAACCCAGGGCTCCAGCAGTGTGAGGCAGCAATACTGGTCACTGTGCCACTGTGCCACTTGCCCCCTCCCCATTAAAAGCTGAATGCATTCTGCCATGCTGTGGGTGCAAGCAATGTTCAGCCTGTTTCTAACTAACATCAGTAGCAGGTAAAATGTAAAATCATTTAAACAAAACTGACATAAAGGGAATTGCAACTGGGTGATTGAAATCTAACACTCCTTTGAAGGACCTCTGTTTTTTAAACACTGTTTGTGTAAAGACAAGCTAAATGAAATACACAACAAGATTTGTTTCTTTGGCTACATGAGGCTTTGCAAAGACGGGTATAAAAGTCAATTAGAAATGATGTTCTGCAATATGCAATGGGACTACTTCATAAATAACTGACAGTGGTTTAAAGCTGGTTTATAAGACAAAACAGAATGCTTTGAGATAAAAATAAGTGGTATGATCAACTCTTTTTAAAGGAGTGTGTGTTAAAAATGTGGAAAAAATATAGAAAAAGCTGGTAAAGCATAGGAATGGCACAGTTAAACCATAAAATATCCAGGCATAATCCAGTATGAGCATGCTCAAAATGTGCAAACCATACAATTACTGTGCACATTTATTATGGTTAAGTCTAGTGGTATTCTTGCAGTTGAAGGTGTGGAAAACATACTCTCATATACTTACATTCCCTCTCATTTCAGACTTGAGGCAAAGGTATTGTACATCATTTTGAAAGGTAAAGTGCTTTTGCCCCAGGAGAGCCTTTTCACTCTGTGGAAGTGAACAAAGCCAATCACGTTAAAGAGTAAAATATTGTTGGTTTTAACAGTTTGCCGTTTCTTTTCTTGAAACCTAAGCATCAGAAACTGCTGCTTCATAAGATTTTAAAATTTAAAAAGACATAAATGGGTAACTGCTATCAAGTGTTTTGAACTAATAGCTGTTAACATGATTGTTCAGAATAATGTGGGATTGAATCTAGCTGTAATTAAAGGTTTTTAACCTTAAGTTAATACATGAAAGACACACAAAGGTTCAGTATCTCCCGCATAGCCAAGATGTTGGAATAAACTGACTTTCAGGATTTGGGATATACAGTATGTTAAAGATATATGTTCAGACCCATGGCTCTGGTTGAACTGTGAATGAAATGTACTGAGGGCAGTTCAATTCTCTCCATTGTCTTTCATTCCAAATGTGACCTAACAATATAAACACCTGAAACATTAAGTCTCTTTTCTTTTCAGCATGGAAAAAACCTTTACTTGTTCCTGTGTATAAAATACTGTATGTCTACCTCTTACATGCAATATTTCCAGTGATGAACTCCAGGGTGTAGTGTTAACTTACAGGATCCCAAAGGAAAGAGGAGAGTCCTTTTATTGTTTAATAGTAAATTATTTAGGTACTGTTTGTATCTGATGCCAAATGTTTGGGTTTGAATTGAAAGCCTGACTTCATCTCAGTCACATTAAAGTGATTATTTCCAGTTATCATCTGAATATATATATAAGGAGAGGTAATTTTCAGGTGATGTTTTTCTACTTGTTATTTAAAGATTTTAGCTCAGTGATTGCATAAATCACATTGCTGTGTTAATAAAATGTAGTTGAGTAGAACAATCTGACCGTGGTTCAAATTGGAAAACCCAACATCTCCCTGCACATATGAAGTTCATTCGATGCCCTGGCTTAGACACTGATTAATGTGGGAGCTCCTAAGAGAAAAAAAAGAAAGAAAATGCTATGAAGTTTTTTTTCTGATAACACACTCTCATGTGAAAAATGTGACTATTTGCAGGCTTATATTCATCATTCTCTTTTGGACTGTCAGGGATAATAAAAACTTAATATGGTGGAAAATACAAATTTGGCAAAAGATAAAGAAAGGGTGATGAATTGGCAAGATAGCAGATTGTTGTGGCTGATGACAATGATGGAAGACATCTTACTATGTTTTCAAGACAGTTCATATAATAGAATTAGTTCTTGTTGTAAAGTCTTGTTGGAATAATTCAATCAAAGCTGGTCTTTCACAGGTATACCAAAAGACTCTTTAACTCAATAGCAAATATATTAACCTGTAGGGGGAACTGAGCCATTAAAAGCTTTGTATTTGTATTTTTGTTCCAGAAGTCTTTTTTATAGTAGCATACTGTACACATGACTCTTTTGAGCGTATTCCTGCCATATTCCATAAGGTTATTTCCAGAGCTGTCGCTGTATATATGCAGATTATGCTTCAGTGCAATTCATACTTTTTGGCTGTTTTTCACCTTGAAGGCATCTCTCTTTCTGATTCAAGTTAGCTGCACAATAAAGCAGAGCCTACTACATTATTAATGAAAGGTGCAGCTACCTTTTTCTTTATGCTCAAGATATGTTATCTTTGCACTATACAGAGCCCTATAGAAAAGACTTCAGTATCCCTTTTCTCCTAATCTCTTTCATTTGTCACTTTAATGAGTGCTTTTTGCTTTGTATCACACGGCAATGTTTCCATTAATCAGTAACTATTGTAAAATACTCTAAACCTTGAGACAACCTTCTGCTGTGCTGCGGTACTTTGTTCATTGTATCAGGCACATCTGGTCCTGGCAAAGAAAACTGTCTCTGGCTCTCTCCAATGGGAGCCAATTACCATACGCTGACACTCAGTATGTGAATGGAGGGTGACAGCTCTGTCCCGGCCAGCTGCAATTAGCCTCTCACCACTGCTTCCCTGCCGGTCCAGCACACAGCTGGAGCCACGCTGGAGCTCCGGGGTTTCGGAAGGTGACAAGGGAAGGTGAAGCGAAATATTATTATTATTATTATTATTATTATTATTATTATTATTAGTAGTAGTAGTAGTAGTAGTAGTAGTAGTATTAGTATTATTATTAGTATTATTAATAATAATAATAATAGTTTTATAAAGCACCTTTACAAAGCTTCCCAAAGTGCATAAAAGTAAGAAAACAAAGACTTTTTAAAACACCTCCCTGAAAATCTGTTTTGGCATTTTACTTAAGTCTGTGAAAAGGTGAAATATACTGTACCTTGTCGAAATTAATTTGTCAATGCAATGTGTTTTAAAAATAACAGTAAAGCTCTAGTTTGAAGTACATTTTAACAGTTTCTTATCCTAAAATGCCATATTTAATGTGATTTCAACACATATCAACATAACATTGAAAATGTGATTATTTTTTCATGTATGGCCATGTTGTGATGCATGCAGGTTTCTCTGGAAAAGTGAAAATACACAGAGGTACATTACATTCATATTTATATGCATGAAAAATTGTGATGCCTTTTAGCTTTCTATAGGCATGTAAGCCTCTAGGCTTCTGTTGAATATTCCCCAAAAATCTATATTAAGCAAATGTGTTATTCCATGTATCTGTTCCTATAAATTCTTGTAGTAGTAGTAGTAGTAGTGAAATACATCTACCCAGCTTTTATTTAGCAGGGATATGTATATATTTCAACATGATGTTCTGCTATGGGAAGCAGCATTCTAAATAGAATTAAACCTCACAGGACCATTTGACCTCCTTTTTTCCCTTGCATACAGTATGTGTGCTGATAAACAAAACAAATGTTTCAATGTTACATCAACCAAAAATAGCAATGGTACAAGGCCTCCCTAAATGTGGTCATATTTTTTCCTCTCTGATATTAGGTTAATTTTAGGTTAATATTTGGTTAATTTTGACAATTGGTCAAAAAGTTAGGGAAGCAGCCCAATAGGGTGGTGGTGAGGCTCTTTAAATGGTCCTTCTTATTCTTGATTTGCTCTTACTGTAGTTGCTTTCTCATTCAGTTGCAGAGGAGGAATGCTGTCCAGTGTAGTCACAGATCGCTCCCTGAGTAGACTGCCAATAGGAAAATCTTGCTGTAAGTTGCTTATAGTCATAGATCCTACTCAAGCTATGTCCAAGGGTGGCTAGCGAGAGAGAGAAAGTGAATCTCATGCTTCACCGAACAACAGACCTAAAGGTATTACTAAAAATCAGGGACTGAAAAATGTTCCAGACCTCTTACATTATTGACCCCTGCTTGATTCTGTATTTCAGCGCTCATAACAGCTGGAGCGTTAGTATTATTTTATTTTTTGCTTTGTACATAGTTAAACCTGAAATAGGATCTCGTTTGATAAGATTGGATTTCTGTTCATAAACCCCAAACAGTCAGAACAGCTCATCATCTGTCATTATGGCCTCTTTGTTCTTGAAAGCTGACATGATAGAAATCACAGAGATACAGAAGGTGTTACGTGTGAGCTGAAGAAGAGAAGGAATAGAAAATGGACACATTTTGGCTATTTAATTTGAAACACTGCTGGTGAAATTCAATGTATTCATGACTAATTGTGAAATTTGCCTTATTTAACTTGTGATGCACTCTTTCAAATGTGCCTTGAAACAGATTTGTCCTCTGTTCAACAACCTATTGTGAAATTCAACACTCTGGCATGGACAGATAGTTGTATAACCAGTAGGCAATAAATACATCACTAGTGGAGAAGCAGTTAGGGTTCTGCGCTTTAAAAACCAAGTGAGTGCAAGCAAGATCTCAATGGCAAACAACAGTTTCACTCAGATTCCTTTAGCAAGACTCACATCCATATAAAAAGGTACAAATTTAATTTAAATATTGCTTTAGATAAAACTACTGCCTTAATACATTAAATTTAATCTGAAATTAAAATGATCTTTATGTCTTAGAGGGCAGAGTTGCATTGCATTTATTGAATTCTAGGCTTGATCTCCATATCAATTATCCTATGTGTGACTATTGCATGAACTTCCTGCATTGATGTGGATTTTCTCAGGGTGTCCTGGTTTTCTTTTCTCTTCCAAAAGCATGCAGGCTAAGTGAATTGAATGTAATGGTATGTGCATACAATGAGCAGCAGGGTGCCACAAACCTTACCAGGAATAAATGACCCTCTTCTAGTGAATGAATGCATCTTTATTAAATTGTGGGTAAAGACTTTAATTTCATATCACAAACATTCTTGTCTTCTGTATTAGAATACATGGCAGAGTGTCTTCAGCATTTTTGCGAGATGGATTTGATTGTCTAAGAGAAACATTACTCTATTTAAAGAGGATTGATGAGCTGATCGGCTGTGTTGGCTGCAAAGGAACAAGTGAAGTTTAATTCTATGCTAGAAAGTAGGAAGAAAAAACATGCCATTTAAATTTTTAAGCTTTCCGCAATTATTGTACAATTGAATGATGATTATAAACCATGTAAGAAGCTCCTAGAAACAGCAGCATGGAGTGTCAACATGTGGTATCTCACAAGTTTAACTGTACAGTCCCGAGATCATGTACTGTATTTACATGTGGATTAAGCAATTAGCTGCCTGAGATCAACTTATCCCAGGCAACTGTTCCCAACTGACCGACTGCTGCTGGAGTGAGTCAAACAGGTTATCCCCGAGTTGCAGCTCAACAATGACTCTTGTGGCTTAAGTGGGAAACTGTGAGCTTACAGTGCTGACATCGTCTGATGCCAGCACTGTCCACAGTGTGAAAACAATGGATGGTCTCATTCCTCCAGTACTGGTACACAATGCAGATAAACCATATGAATTATCTTTTGTCAGCTCCACTTTCCTTTTTAAAAAACAACATACATGATTTTGACAAAAAAAGATGCCATGCATTTAGATTGGAAATATTTAAAGATTAAGGTCGATTTCTCAGTGGAAAAACTGGTGCTCTATCTTGGGCAGGTAGAGCAAAGTAAATTAACTCACAAGAGACAAGAGTGCATTAAAGATATGCAGTGATAGCGCTTTTCTTATTGTAGAGACTACTCTGCTTTCAGTAGCATCTTTTAATATCCTTCTGTATCTTTTATTCTCTCTGTTGTGTACTCCACATGTCTCAATTATTTTATAACAACTTAAGGGAGAAATATATCATAGCACTTCTTGTGCTTTGCTCACATCTTGTAGTTCTAAATCTGTAGGGGTAGAAGATATAATACACTGAAGTCCCATCAACCTTCTTTAGGGTACAAATCCAGGATCTGGACTTTAAGAACTACTAAACTGAGAACATCTTGTCCAGGAACAAAACATTAAAGCATTGATGAACAGTTGTCTTCATGCAAAATGATTATATTACAGGAGCAGAATGGTAACTTCAAATGCCTGTGCCCAAAAATTGCAACACTGTTTTTGTTCTTGTTTTTTCTTGTAATACTTTTCTGCTGTTATTTTCAGTCCTAGCTGGGTTTTTTACTGCGGCACTCCACTATATTAGGATTTTATATATATATAGCACTTAGTGGGGAAGAAAATTCCAGAATATTGTTTGTCTCCTACACAACGATCATACTAGCTTTTTATATTAACAATGCACCCTGAGCATGAAATCAAAAAGAGATACAAACAGCTCTATGCATTCCAAATCCTATGTACATCTTAAGTACCTAAAAGTTAAAAATCATACATAGTGTGATAAATAAACCTGTCTTATTATCAGAATCATTAGTTTAGCCCCACAATTGTAGAAGCCATAAATTACGCTTTTTAATTGCATGCAAAATATATATGCAATAAACCCTCAGTTTAACAGACTAATAACGGTGTAGGGATCCATTATTGAATTACTCAATGTCTGTTAAATTATGAATGATGTTTTTTCAGCCCCAAAACATGATCCTATGAGAAATATATACAGTATATACTATATAGATGCTTACTGGATCTTTTAACTTTTTTCACCAATTCAGTTGATCCACACAGTCAATGAAAATTGTTCTTGTGCCTTCTTTGTCATAGATATTTAATGTATTGTAAATATACTGAATACAATTTGATAGAATACTGTACATAAAACACTGACCTATCCCTACAGTGCACCACTGATAAATCTTAAGTAATTTAAAGTGATTAAACTCACAATACACTCATAAAAATAACAATACACTCATAATAATACATAGTTGAGTAGAAAACCAAAGCACCTGTGTTAAAAAGGTTTTTCGTTAGCTGTTGTTGTGATCCTTTTTGAGATTCTGCTGTGTTCTCTAAGTACGTGTTGTATATAAAAACCTCAACAACATTTCTTAAGCCTGCTTATCATAAAGCTATTATCTATCTGAAAACCTATTAAGAGTAATAATAGATCTTCACTAGAGGGTGCTGCACATTGAAAGTAGCCTATGAACTCACATCTGACTTCAATGCAGAATTTTGTTGGATGAGAATATCTAAGAGACAAAAGACAGTGAAACATCCTTTGCACAGTAACGTTCATTTATCTGTTTGTGAGTTTGTCATTGATCTGTTTTTGTTCACTGATAAGGATACATAATCTAAAGATATCGAAGATTCAAAAATAAAATATTGGAGAACAAACATTATCCCTCATCTTAAACCTCCAGCCTATGACAATCCTTCTGTAAAAAAGTATAAAATACTACTGCTAAAGATCACCAATATTTTAAATCGAAATAACATACTGCAATGTTAAGTGCTTTTTTGGATGTCCTATAAAAGTGTTTCAAAACAGTGAACACAAAATGGTATCTCCAATTAATTTGTATTTCACTTCTTTACCAAAAATATGTTTCCTTATAGATCAAACTTTGAGCATCACAGATACTGCTTATAGAAAATACCATGTTTTCTATACTTCATGTCCCCTGTTGTATTAAATTTCTCTGCCATTTATTTGATTTTCATTAGGATGTGTACATTCCAGGAATACTTTCCAGACAGGATCAGATTAATACTGGAATATTGGTAATCCTGCTTGCTGGAGTTTGGAGGGATTTTGTCTGAGTTCATTGGGCTGAGTTGTCAGTCTTCATTCCATGACTGACAGTCGCCAACCACATGAATGAATTTTTCAAATAAAGGTGTTCTCCTTTTTTCTGTTTCTTGCTTATGTAATATTATAATGCTTTGAGTGAGATCCTTTGACTCCAAGGACTACTATATTACAATATTCTACCTAATTAAAAACATCTATCCATTCTAGATAGATAGACGGATCAATGAATCCATCAATCAATCTTAGTGAGTTTACTTATACAGAAAATATAATATGTGTATCTGTATCCAAACACATCTGTATCTGTGTATCTGTATCTGTTACTCAAATGAGCCACAGCTTTCAGTACGTTTCGCAGTAGAATGTATGTTGAGAAATGATAAAATGTCACGATTAAAAGAAAAGGTGTCCGGTCAGTGTACTTGAATTATAAAAGGCCAAGCTTCCAACTGAGGATAGAAAGCTTGAGAATGGAAATTGTGGTGTCATCTGTAATCTCAGGATGGGATGATGCTCCTGGAGGGAATGTCCATGGATTACAGCTTTATCACTGAGAGCAAAGGGCATCTGTGGCTTGTGGGGAATCAGAGAGTTCATTTAAATGTTAGACTGCAACAGTAAGTCCTGAATCAAAGGAGCATGTGATCTGGGAACGATCAGGGATTTAACTTACACAGCACAAACACAATGAGAACTCTCTAACTGATTTCACCATGTAAGAAATGAGGACAACAAGTTTTGGAAAAATGGAATGTGCACTCCTCAATGAGAAATCTGCTACCTGTTTTCACTATTAGGGAAGGGATTGTAATGAGAATAAGAGCATTTAAGTGCATGAAAAAGTCTTTCATGGCACTAATTTTAAGTGTGTGTTCTTTTTTTCAGACGAGAGTACAAGCCTTATTTCTTCATAGCAACACAAGCACGAGAGCATAGTATTTTACATTGTTTGACTAGAAGGTTTTCTTTTAGAGCTCCCGAGGGAATAGAAACCTATACCACCAGGAACAAAAGCCACCTTGTTTCTTTCATTCAGCTCTTCTCTTATACGTTTTTTGAAGCAATACGTCAAGCTCTAAAACTTTGTACCAAAAGCTTGATTATATAGAAAGTTACAGTAAACATGGAACTGTTTCAGAAATTAATTTCTCTCCTTGACTGTGGGAAATTTGATCAAGCAGCTGTGTCTTTATGTTTTGTGTCTTCATTAAATCACATCTGTTTGTTGGCATTTTCCCAGAGTTTTCAGATTTCTTCAGCTGGAGTCAGAAGAGTTGTGGGCAGTGCAGAGGATGTCTCAATAGTTGAACTTGAAATGCATGAGTTTATCAGCCATCTGCAAGGAAAACAGTGGAATAAATAACATAGAATAGATTAGATTTTTTTTTTTGCACAACAAAGAATGTTTTATTTGGTTGCTCAGGATTTAAGTCCACACTGTTTTTTATTTTAAGTAGGCCACAAATAGTGAAAATCAGTACCGCAGATTTTTTTTAAAAAGAAACAGCAGTTCTCTCATTTCTAAGAGTTGATTGAAATGTGCTTTTTGTGGAAGGAGGCTGAAAGAGCTGGATGAGATAATACTTCCAAGAGAAATTGAATTGTTCACAGAAGGATTTTGGAGAAAAAACTCTACCAGGAAAAAAAAAACTGCGGCTTGTGCTGATGAAAACAGATGTGAGAGATGGCATCAGGAATCTGAATGGACATAGTGGGGAAGCTGGTGGATATTGCCTACCAATTCACAAGTCACAGACTTTTGAAAAACACACTCAATCCCAGTTACGGAACAGAGCAAAAGAATAAAACTTGAGTATTTTTTAAAAAGTGTTTGGAGATTGACAGGCCCTTTTTTAATTCCTTGAGAATGTTATTGATCTTTGGCAGTGGTGCTCTAGCCCTGCTAAAAACAAGTGAGAAGAAAGGAGCATGTCTCCTTATTCACTCTTTGTGTGCAGTTGGCTTCACACTAACCAAATTCCTTTTCAGGAGGCTGTAGAATATGAAAAGGTCAATTCATTGGTACAGTTTGGGAAAAAAGGGTAATTTATCGTGCTATAGGTTCTTTCAGAAAGCTCCTACAGTGTTTGCAAAGGGACGGCCTTTTCAATTTACTGCTGGGGCACAGGTTACAGACCTGATGAGGTGTGAGATGAAGACACTAAGGAAGCAGCTGTGTCTGAAGACATCCCTAATGATCTTACTATGGGAGGGCTCAATCTATTAACCTCCAGGGGCTCAGGGGCTCTTGGGTCACATTGAGGGGAACCCCCTGGTCTAGGATGAGCAGGAATGTTTTCTTGAAATTAAAGCCAAAAGAGATATAGGTATATAATCAAACCCTTATGGCTCTTTGTTGTATCTAGGGTATAAGATAAAGTTAATCAATATTTATCTGAATGAAATATGTGCATTAATATTAATTAATACTCATCAAGTCTCAATGCTGTGACAGTTTAATCTCCCATTATCACCACAACTGGATGAAAGCTAATTTATATCCATATCCATTGTGATAATCCATTGTGATTTATATTCATATCCATTGTGATTGCATGTACTTAACATACATGTTCACCTGGAAGTTTATACTCCTAATATCTTGTATTTGTCTATAAACTGTATATTGCTGTTTTTTCACATTCTTGTCATTCTTTTTCTCAAATGCATGCAAACTGTCAGTATTGCTTACAGTCTGGTAACGTTTATGAGCTCATGTTCTGCACTCAGTGCTGTGTTCTATATATTCTCTTTTCCAGGGATCACACAGTTACCTCTGTCTTCCTTCTAAATGGATGCTTTCAAGATTTTTAACATCTGAATAGGCAGCCTGCTAAATCAGACAGGACCAGAAACTCTCTTACTATCTCATATGTTGTTGTCAAATACAGTCAGCATGACTCAAGTCCAATGACAGCACATTTTCTGATTTATTTAATGGTTGTGGAAGTTGTAAGAATGAAGGACCTATAGTGGACACACTGAGATCTGTATTAAATTAAAGGTCTTCAACAAAGCTTTTCATTATTAGTTACAACATTCATCAGTTCATCATCAAGTTCACCAGGAGGTCTTGTTTATATTCAGCCACACTAGTTAGCATTTTATGAGTTAAAACCCTGATTCTAGTTGAGTTTGAACCCAATTAATGTTGTATACATTTACATGTATATATTTAAGTACAAATTACACTTGTAGTTTTTTTATTTTGCAGAGTTTTTAATAAAATTTAAATTGGAGAAACACAGTACAACTCAAATTATTATATTCATGCTGTTATTAAGCATAAAAACATTTAAGAACAAGATTCTTGCAACCATTGCAATCTGTTTTGTGTCTATTTGCAAACAAGATAAAAAATACAATGTCTTTGTCTCTTTTCACTATTGATAATATCTGTGATGTGAAAGCGAGTTCGTTCCCTAAGCCAATTACCAGCAGACTGTAGCATGGATGTACAAACTGTGTCTAAAGCATGGAAAAATATTGTGACACTTACATTAAATTAGCAGTAGTAAAATACTGATGAACTGTTTACTAAGCATTAATGTTTTTAGAATAACGAAAGCAGCAAGTTCAAAAAGGATAAAGCTGTAATGTGAGCACTAAAAATTATTTATTAAGTGTTTTTTAATTGTATCTTCTAAAGTTAGATACATAAATCTTATATAATACAGATTAAATATTACATCCCTTACAAAGCCTGCTTTTTTACTTCCACTTAAAGTAAAGCTTAAAAGATAATCTCCTTTTTTAAAAAAAACTATTTTTAAGAATATGCATTGAGAACAGTCCAGTGACCATATTTTCCCAGAAAGGATTACTGTAAAATAAAATTAATTATTTAAAAAAAAACTTATTCACCCTGAGAAAAAGTCAAACATGGATCCCTAGTATATAGCGGCTGCTAATTACAGATGCAGTTTCTGTTGATGCCCCAACTCCTGTTAACTCTATAGGCCAATTCAGCTCAGATGGGAAAGGCTCCAGTTAAAGAGATTTCACATCTTAACTGGGTCAATCTAGGCTACTCTGATTCCAAGCCATTGTGAGTACCTTTTTCACTTGTGCCAAATATTCAAATTTTAACCTTCAGACACATTTGACAAATGTCTGCTGTTGCTGCAGGCTGTATATACCCTTAGCTACATTGCCTATACTGTTATTTCCTGACACAAAAGTAGTCACTCAGATTATTATAATGGTATTTATGATTTTTGAAACATATCAGAAATGCATCTTGGATTCAGAAGTGGTGGAATTTTTAATTATATTTGGACTCTAATTACATCAAGCAAAGTTTATTTACACTGTTAGAATATTCTAAAGCTATATTTAGATACCTTTAGTTCACCGACTACTATAGGCGGAAGGCGTAACAGGAATAAACTCATTTTCTATGGGGGCAGGTTGTACACCTTTAATTAAATTTCACTTTTTAGTTTACTATTAACTGGATTAGTCAAATGAAAACCATAAATGTGAAATGTGATTTGCCACATTACTACATACTCACTTAACGAGGCAGAGTACAATGCAAGCTGACAGCTGTTTCTAGTGCCTGTTATATAATGGATTTGGCCTGACATCCATAGTGCAGGCAAGGACTCGAATACAGCTGTTACATTTGGAGATGGATTTGGCAAAGGAATTCTTTAAAGGATGTCAGGTAACCCCCAGAATTTATGTTTTTTTTATTCTCCACATCTATTTTGAGCACTACTGCATTCTTAGTCTTTCTTTACAGAACAATGTTGACAGTAGTGTGTTGTAAACTGTTCTCTCCTCAAGCCTGCAAGTTTGTAAGTTTGTGAGGTCCTCCTTGTGGTTGTTAGTGGTAATTAACCTTTCCAGGAAGGCTGCTCACAGAGGCTTAAATACGCTTACTTTTATTGTATTATAGCTCTGTGTTTATCTACTACTGTTGCTGCTTGTTCAAAGAACTCTCAGTTCTGAAGCAAGACCAAGTTAGCCACGCAAGACCTCTAAACCCATATAATCCACGTAAATACATGTAATAAAATATAATCTTCTGTATTATGTTATTCAGTAAATATATTTGTGATTTGACTATCATAATAATGTTTTGAGATTATGTTCTGCACTATATATTGATACTAAATTGATTGTACTATATTGATAGTCAGCTCTGTTGTGCTCAAGTGTAGTACTATTCCAATAATAAGAAAGCATATTTCCTTGTAGTCCTAATTTAGTAGTGATATTGGTCTATACATTTGTGAAAGGATTAAAAATCAATATTAATAACGGTCTATAATATACAGCATTATGCTTACAACTATGTAATGACAGCTGTCTTTTCTATACTGATTTATGCATACTGAGTTTTTATTCAATAACAGGAGTAGTCTATAAAGTTGTCTTTCGTAGCACTGTCAGCAGTCACACACTGAAAATATACATTAAATAATCAAAATCTAATAATTATAAGATGTTAATGACATAACATTTAAACTGTATCACAGGGGGTCTCACCAGTCATTTCTATTAATGATGGGAAAATGAATATTCAATTTATCTTATCATGCAGTGAAATTAAATGTTCCCTCCTTCTTGCAAGCTAATCATTAATATAATAAATAAAATTTTTATTATAGTAATTTTGGTATTGACGTTTTTACAGCTATAAGATAGAGACAGAGATTACATGAAGAAACAGGAATATCTTGGGAGAATGTTTTCCTTATTGTTAGAGTACTAGAGTCTCTGAAAACAACAAACTTTAGGTGCTTGTGAGATGATTTCATTGCCTGGTTCCCATTGTCATTGTGTTGCTCTAAATACAAACCCCAAAACATCCATCCATTTTCTAACCACCTTTTCCAATTCAGGGTTGCAGGGAAGCCAGGCCCTATCCTGGTAAGCAAGGGACACAAGGCAAGGTACACCCTGGATGGTATGCCAGCGTATCACTGGGTAGACAGACACAGATATGCAAACACTCACACCAGGGCCAATTTTCTCACAAGCCTATTAACCTACGAATATGCTTCTGGATTCGTGGAGAAAACTGAAGTACCTGGAGGAAAGCCACGTGAACACAGGCTGAACACACAAACTTCACGTAAATAAGACCCCAGGTCCAGAACTGAGCCCAGGGCAAAGTGTCCAAAATGAAGATTCTCCTGGGATAAATGACACCATGCAGGTGGTGTCCCTTATGGCATAGTAATATAATTCACAGATTTCTCCAGAGCCTAAAATGCAAGGATACACTCCTCTTACTTTTCTGAAAAGAAAGCTAAGAAGACTCAGCATTGTGTGCTGTGACACTCCAGCTTCAGATTTAATATACCAAAATCCAATTACTGTTATCCCTTCAATTCAGGTGTATAATAGTTTTTCATACGCTAGTCATTCCTGTATCTTCACTTCTGATGGTCTCCGTTGTCTGCTTTCTTGCAGTGCACAGCTAGCATTTACCTTTCTGTTTGACCAGCAAAGCACTGAACAGACAGCCTTGTGAAAGGACATGAGCAATTAGGATTTACTGAAAAATTAGATGGATCGAAAAACTATTGTTGAAAAAAATATTTGGTTTATCAATTAAATTTAATCAATCCAAGTCATGTACTGTACAGTAATTGCTTTTACCCTCTTTGTTTATTTCGTACTGCAAACCTTTTCTCAGTACAGGACAGGCAGACACCAAAAACCCAAGTGAGACCACCAATTGATTTGTCTTTTAGTATGGTCTTTTCTTTATTATTATGTATTCCAATTAGGAAGTATTGAAATAACAAAGCGTTCTGTAGCAGTGTATTTCTATCTATACCAGTAAATTAAATTATGGGAAATAAAAATATTTTTTTCTAATTAGTACTGGCTAATAATTTTCATGTTTTGCTGTCTAAAGGCAAAGGGAGGTTTCCAAAGGTAGCTAAATACTTTTCACTGGAGAATATTCATTTCTGTACAGAAATATTTGTGCAGACCTAGGACACCATAAGCTCCCTGGGCAAATTACTATACCAACAAATAGCATTTTAATTCTCTAAATGACAATGTCACTGCTTGAACAAATTCCTTTGTTTTTTGTCGGTGCTAAATGATTCACCTACTGTATTAGGGAATGTATCTATTTTTCCCATTAACTCTTTACATTGAGTCAGGTGACAAATTAGCAATGCTTAACTGTCCCATTTCTCCTCTTTGTTTCAACATTAAAGCTGTTTTCCACTTGAGCTTGAAGAGGCTGCCACTGTCTGCACCTCTCCTTCCCTCCTCCGTGTGGAGTGCCATGCTCCAGTTCCTCCTGTACATGGCCTCCAAAAGACGTTTATCTGATGAGCACTATGATTTTTAAATTATACATATGTACTGATGCTGCACTGCATTGTAAGTCACAGCTGCAGCTCTTTCCATGCGATCCTCCCTGTTCCTTTAAAAACCCATTATCCCAGGTGGTCCTGTGTGGCTGTATGTTTGAGCGGCTGATTATATTCAGAGCACTTTCCTTTGCTGGCTGCTACCTGGGAGCAGCTGCAGGCTGGCACTGCGCTGGTGTCTAAAAGTGTGGAGCTGGCCAAGGAAGGCAGCGCAGGTACTACCACGGCTCGGAGATCTCAAAGATGAAACGCCAGGAGCCGGCAATCTCACTCTCATTTTGGTTGAAAAACGGATCCCATGACAGTCCCAGAAACCAATTTCTCTCAGGCTAGGTTTTGTTTGGTGGTCTGAGGCAGCTCTGTTGGGATATGGAAGATTTGAGTAATATTAGATCTCTCAGCGCAGAGAAAGGTAAGGAAAATGTGTCTTTATATCCTTTACAATGAAGCATAAAATTGGAAGGAAATTAAAGTTAATCTCTTTTTGTTCTTATCTTTGAGGAAGAGAGTTATTTTGTTTATTAGACTTTTCGGTCGTTATCTGTAGACCTTCCTAGAACTTTAATCTGATTTCTTTGAATGATTCTTTTATCCCTTGTGACCCATAAAGGTCAATGAATTAACTTCTTGTTTTTTAGTGATCAGTCACTGATCTGTAATAAACTGCAATAATTCCGTAATGTGGTTTTCTACTATTTCATGACATGCTTGTTTTGCTTGTTTTGCAGTACTAAACTGGATTTTTTTAGCATCTCAGGCTGCTAAATAAAAAAAAAAGATGGAGTTAAAGATTGTCTTCGTGATTCAGTTATATAAAATACCTTCCTGTGCACTGACTTGATTTAAGGATAAGGATCAGAATGAGGATCAGGAAGATGAGGAGAAAATGAGGTTGTTTAGGTCAAAGTTCCTTGAAAACTCAGCTAGGTTAAAGTACATTCAAGATTGGCTCTTTACATGAGAAACATCTTTTTTTTCCCCCAGAGCATTACATGAACTCTCTTCCCAATAGGAATAATAGAATCTTTTCATATTGCTCTGGCCTTCTTGCTTCTGGTCTTTATTCTTTTGTGTTATGATAAGTGAAATAGCCAATTGCAACATTCCCTTCTAAATCAGTACACTCCTGTAAGGGACAGTAATGTCAAAAAAGATCTTTATATGTCTAATACACACAACTACACATATAAACTGTATATATACTGCATATAAAGCTATGCAAGACATTTTTTTTAAGAGGTGAAAAATATTTACTACAGGTACAATTCTCTGTGGGTGCCAGGGCTTGTTTGTGATATCTCCATTAGGAATAGTGTGTTTCCTCTCACCCGTCCCTTAGAGTCCTGGTTACTATAGCATGATCTTATTATTCTGTACAAAACCTGTCATGGAAGGTGAATTAATATAGTTTTGCAGCCTAATGATACTGGTATTTTAGCCTTGCTGAGGATAATTGCAAGAGAGGCACTGCAGTACAAAAGAAAGCAAGGATAACTCTTGCCAAAGGGAAGTTTAGTTTGGGTCATTCTAACCTTTAATAGTCCAGGAATACATTAGGTATAGGCTAGAGCAATGTGCTTGTCCTTCTGCAGGTCCCTCAGATACTAGTATCTTCATATAATTTCCATTTATAATGTTTAATTCATCTCTGGTTTCCTCCCATAGCCCAGAAACATACTGGTAGGTTAATTGGTATCTGGGAAAATTGGCCCAAGTGTGAGTGTGTGCGTGTCTGTGTTTGCATTCTGACCAGAGTGTACTCTATCTTGTGCTCATTGCTTGCCTGGACAGACTCCCCCATGACCCTGAAATGGAAGAAGCAGTTAGAAAGTAGATGGATGGATGTTTAATTCAGAACTGGGAAGTTATACTGAGAATCTGTGTCTGACACTGTTGTGATTACACAAAATGCTGAAAGCCAAGAGGACACAGAGCAAATACCAGAAAGATGTGTCTGAGGCCTGAAAAATGCAGTGTAGCAAATGCTGTTTTAAATGAACAATGTGCACGCTTTCCAAAGAAGTGTGGTACCATATACATTTTTTATGCCAATTTTAGGTGTTTTATCAGCAGGGGAGAAATTTCTTTGAATTATACATGTAACATTCTGAAATCCATTAGGAATGTTGAACTTTGGTTTCAGTGAACAATAATACATACGGTCAGCTGAAATCCCTGTTTGATTCTCCAAAAATGTTGCAATCAATTTAATTTGAATTAAAAGGGGATGTCAATCTCCAAAGTGTTTTTGTTGCATTGGTTGCATTGGTTAGATTTCAGATTGATAAACCATTTGCAATATATTGTTGAGGCATGGTAATATATTGGCAGCTTAAAATATTAGCAACACAGAGAGAAATCACTGTAAACATTGGATAGCTCTGCAAGAATGCATTGTACATACAATTTATTTCATTGTACATCTGTTAGCCCTGTGAATGACTGGTATATCCTGCCTTGCCCCCATTGCCTGTGGTGTTTTATAGGGATGAACTCTTAGGTTAGATGCTGTGTGAAACACAATTAACCCTGAATGAATGGAATTGACTGTATTATACAAAGGATAACTTATAATGTGCAACAATAATCATTTCTTATTCAGGTTTTAAATACAGTAGAAATGAACACAAAAGGGATATTTCACATCTCTCTATCGATCTATTTGCTTTGTAGTAGATTAAAGCATTGTAGCAGTAGTGCCAAAACAAATCCCTGTCCTAAGCACTGTAAAATCATCCTTTCACCTGAGAGCACATGAGCAATCAAGCTTCCTTTCTCGGTACTTTGCAGTTCCATCTGTGCTTCCTTTATTTTGGGATTAGCAAGGCAATTATAAAAGGTGAAAATGATCAATAATTCTTTTGGTTTAAGATATCACAATGGTTTAATGCTATGCCTGTATGGCTTCTGCTCCACCATTTGTGGACAGATGTCAGGATCTGTTAGCATTTACAAACGTCTCGGGCCATGTTTTGCACCTTTTGGAGGGTGAGCCAAATTTAGGATTTTTTTTTACAATAAAATAATTGTAATAATTAGCACCATGGAAACACTGGCTTTTCTTTTTTAACAAGATGGACAATTGTAAATAGAAGTCAGCAGCAATTTTAATGAGTGCTTTTTTAAAAAAATGTATCTTTCCCATTTACACAATATAATTGGTGTAAAGCATAACAATCTTTTACACATTTCCCTCCATCTGCATAACAATTTCCTTTTGAGATTCCCTACTTAGATGTGTTTTGAAATGCAGCAAAAGAACATCCAGTATCAAGTGTTTGTGCCTAGTGACTTTCTTTAAACCTGAGATTTTCTGATGTGTGACAGCTATTGCATCCTAGCCTAAACTTTCTAAGAAGTTAAACAACAGTAGAAAGTAATTGAAAAGAAACTGAATTATTAGATTCTGAAGTAATATTTAACTTGACACCCTGAAAACGTCATGTCGGAGCTGGAAAACAAAAATCTGTGACTTTGATACAAAATGCAGTCTTTCAGCCTGTTGGGTGAAGTTTGGGGGATGCTTTTATCTCGGGTAAGTCAACATCAATTCCCATCTTAACAGAAGATTCAAACTATTAAAAAACAGATTGTTAGGTGTAAAGAGGGATCCTACAACCATTTTCTTTGGAACTTTATTGATATTTTAACACAGCAGTAGAAAGTTGCTTTCACCTGGACTGCCGAATCTTGGAATCATACTGAATGTTGCAGAAGGCATCCCGTGAATCTTAAAAGAATCATACCAGATTTCAAAAGCAAAAGATGATTAGTGACTTGCAGAACTTAACAACTTAACCTTTTTGAAAACAGAGATTCTAGGCAATGGCCAGAATTCAAATTGATCAACTGTTATTTTTTGGTAATATTTTTGGTCTCGTGTTACTTCTCAGTACGGTCCACACAGCACTTCCTCGGATATTGTAAGTTCATACTGTACAGTCATTTCCATTCCACTTTAAACTCAGTTTTAATCTGTTGTAAGAAATAAGGAAAACACGTCAATTGTCCGTGTCGATCTATTTGATATGAAAGTTTCTACAATTCTGACTTGTGGGAGGATGTATTTTAAAATATTTCAAAGGAACCATCACAAATCCCCTGATAAGCACATTGTATAAGGCACGGGACCTGTAGGGTACACGGTGAATTTGCCGTAACAAGCATGTTATGCAGCCAATGTGTGTGATTTGCTTTGGAGTGTACAGTGTGACTAATGCTTTCGCTTTGAGCAGGTGATCTCAGGGCTCCTGCAAAGAAACTAGCCAGTGGAAAAAAAGTTTATGTCTCTAAAAACTGGGGGTGTCAAAAGAAAAGTGTCTGGTTCAGGTGAATGAGACCCCTGAGGTGGGTAGACGATTCTGTTTGATGTGGCAGACAGGAAATCAATTTTTCTCAAGAAAGGGCAGGGCTGTCTGGATGCAGAAATCAGTAGGCTCTGGAACTGGAGCTTTTAGAAGTGCATGTGTTTGCCGTAGAAGATGATGGTTATTATAATCATTGTTATTACTCAGCGCATGTGGCGAAATGCACTGCGATTAAACAAATAGCACCTCTCATTTTTTTAGTACTGATACATGTCGAATCTCCAAATTTCACTTTAAAGAATTGTCTTTATGTATAGAATAGAAAGTTAAACTACATGTTCTGAGAAGATAGATAACAGTGTGGCTGAAGGTGACTAAATTCCACAAAATTAAACCTTCTTCTCAATTGCTGCATTTTGTTTTTGGATCAGACAAACACTTTGAAGAATTGCCCCTTGCTGTAGTGTCTTCAGGCTATAATTTGTAGTCAGGTGGAGAAGAGATGTGCTCAAGGTTATTGGATTCTGGCTGTCCTCTCTTGGCACTACATGCTAAAATATTAATAGCTCATGCTGAAACAAAAGGTTACCTGTAAAATTAAAACCAAGAAAATGTTACTTCATGAAGAGGACTTTTGAGAATATTCTCATAACAATCTGAAGTGGCAGTTCCATAGGTATTCATGAACAAAAATATAAAACACACCCATATCAGAGAAAGTCATTAAAGTGGAAACCGCAAAACACAATATCATGCTTGAGTAGCACAAGAATATATACAAAGTGCAGTAAGGACTAAATAGGCAAGCACAAACGTTATTCTTTGTAAACATTATATTTGTAAACATAGTCCTTAGTCGGAATCTATGAAAACCAAATGCTTACAGGACATCAGGAAAGGACACAGGCGTCCTCAAAGAAACACGGAGCAAAAGGAATATTGAAACTATAATTAGATTCTTAGTAGTGTATTAGTAGTAGTATTAGATTCTTAGTAGTGTCCAGTTAAATCAAAGTTAAACCAGTGAATTAATGGACTTGTAAAAATGGTATGTTTACCCTTGTAACATGGATTCTTCTCTCCATTTGTTCTCATACTGTATGCTTTGAAAATAAAACAGGCCAAATGGAGGTAAGATGAACAGGAGCTGAAATTGAGCTTTCCATGCTGCCTCCTGATAGCTGCATTAGGGCCATCACAGGGGACAGCTAAAGGAATGTCTACCAGGTTAAGAAGTTACAATCCGGCCTGGCGTTGAAAAGGCCAGGTTTCTGAGCTTGCATTTAGGCCTCAGATCTGTCTGACTAGTTGGCAAAGATTTAATGATGTGTTGTTTTAAGAGGAAGGAATGGTTTCAGAAAGGGAGGAGAACAAGAAGCAAAGTATCTTTGGAAATGAATAAAACACAACATACCACATAATGTACTTAATTGTACAAATAGTGAAATAGTGAGATAAAATGAACGCACAATGCTATTCTGAAGTCTAAGCTTTACCTTTGTTATAATAATTAGAAACAATTATAGTAGAGTTGATTGCTCACAGAAGGCTCTGAAGGTGGGATAAAAATGTAGTGAAATTAGATCAGGCATGGCCTTCCTTGTTCATTTCCACACTTAAGGAATACGGAATAAAGCCATCTGATTTAGAATCAATAGTGGAAAACATTGCTTTAAACTATTGTCAGCCTACAGACAGCTTAGCCTAGCTGATATTTTTAAGCTCACAACTCCAGCATCCCTTCCTCTGTTGTGCAGATAAGACACACAAGGTGATTAAGATCCAGCTGAGTCTCCACTCTTCTTATATCTGAGCAGACGGAACAGGCTGACATACGAATTCCCAGGGAAAAAAAACTGCGGGTACAGATTATCTAGAAGACCTTATGGAGAATTAGACTACTGTGCTGTCTTCTTAAAGCTGCAGTATTCAATGGCAAACACGTTTGCTTCTTGATTTCTTGGGATTAAACATTTAGATTAGCACAATAACTAATACTTGAGCTTGGAGATTTGACAGTGTTTTTGGGAGGGGTCTGTGCTATATAATTCAAGCTGCCATTGACTTACTGAAAAGTACAGGAAACATGATCAATCAACACAGGTCATTGTGGCGCAGTCAGTACAATCAAAACCATCCAGTTATTATACTCTCCTTCAGATTACTGTTAAACCATGATAATGTAGAATATGTAAAAATAGAAACATTAATCATACCAGAAATATAATATATATAATCATTGTGACCCTTTTTTGTTTTTTAATTTGGATATCTCTGCCTATCTGTCAACACAGAACAGCCTCAATGTTATACATTCCTCTGTTTTCACATCACTGTCAATGTGGAACTGGGTATGGTAGAGTTGATTTAAAAATGCTGCCTGCATTTCTATTTTTGTTTTTTGGTATAATTTATATCCTTGGAGAACAAACTTACAGCATATGCATATATATGAGTAAATATATTTTTCAATAAAAAATCTCTTCCTCACTGGTCTGCACCTCAATTATGTTATGATGATAAATGTGTGTCTTGTAACAGTTTCACCACAGCTTATGTTTTTACTGTGGTTATTATATCTGAGTACCAAATTTTGCAATAGCTGCCATTTATCATTGTTAACAGAGTGTGCGTGTGATTAATCTTCTCATGCTTTGCTGGGTATGAGCTTAGCTTGGCTGCTCTCCAAGGAAGTTTCATCCCACTGTTGAAAGCAGTGATTGCTCAGGGGGGACAGGTGAGTGTGGTTCGGTTCTCCAATGGGATCATATGTCTCCTGTTTCTGGCCTTGTCTTTCGATCACTCATTCCTTTGTGGTTAAATGGCAGTGAGTGATAAGAATGTCCCACACCAGGAGTGGCTAGACACAGCCACTGACAGAGCCTGTCGGGCCTGGTTTATTAATGCAAAGGCTAAGAGTTAGTGGTGCAAACTGTGAAATGAGCTATTAATAAACCTTGCAGACTCCCAGCTTCACTGTCGAACGTGATTAAGGGGCTAGATTGACTTTTTCTGTCTCCCTCGGTGCTCGCTGTGAGTCACATGACAGCCCCTGCTGGAATTCTATAACTGCCATAACGATCTGCCCTAGGCCAACTTTTTGGCATATGATAGGGTGGGGTGGGGTGAGGATAATGTAGCCTGGCATTTTATACTTCTGCCAGCTTTATTTGCATTTGCACAACATAGTTACAATTTAGATTTTTTTTTTTAGAACACATTTATTTATATGCTTGTTCACTGGTTTTGGGAGTTTTGGGGACAGGAAAAAGTACTTCTCACAGATGACAACAAAGCTTTGTATTATGACGATGATGGCTAATTGTATGTTTTCCTTCTTTGAGGACTATAACTAGGAAGGCACTGTGATGTTGTCCAGTATATGGATAGAAAAGGACAATAGAGAGAAGATCCTGATGATTAAATGCATTTGCCAATTTGAAATATTTATTTACTTGGTTTCTTGAGTGTGGAATCTATTTTTCTTTCAGGTTCTGTCATTCTAACCATTCAACCCCTGCTGAAAGTATAGAAATGTTGCGGCAATCTACTGTATAAACTCCAGAGGATGCTGTCAGTATTGTCAATATTGCCTTGACCACTATTATAATGACAGCACAATGCTGCTGCAATCTTCAATCTTACCGTGATTGTGATTTTCTAAAATTAATAAATGTGTATAAAACATACCACAGTAACATTAAAAACATACTCAGTCTAAATGTATTAAGAGTTAAAGGAATGTAAACTTTACATCTGAACACAAACCCAACCTCTTGCTAAAACATTGTGTCTTACAATGACTTGTATGTACAGTAACAACGATAAAGGCAGTGAGACTTCTAGAAACTCCTGGAAATGTTTTCACAAGTGTTTTTTTTTATAGCTGGTACCATCATTCACTATCTGTTTGATATTATTTGTAGTATTAATATTATAATTATTTTTATTCATACCAGTGTCAGAATTTCTATTTCCAGTAGTTTTAGAAACATATGTCTGATTAAATGCTGTGTTCAATTGCAATATTATTCCTGTTGTTCATATCTTCTGTCTTGGACATGTCATGGAAGCAAACTCTCCCTCGAGCAATGGTTGTCTGATATGCCAGCATGGGCTCATTAAGGGACTTGGGACTGTTCACTCCTTTTAACTATTTTAATGTAAAAATTAAAATAGTATATGCAGAACAATGGATAAAAGAGTTTAAAGTTGGACTTTCATCCTTGTGTCCTTACTTAGTGGTACCTTGTTATTCAGAAGATATATTAAGAAAATGCAGAAGAGGACAAAGTGAACAAAGTGGGACAAAGATACTGCAGTAAACAAAGGCAAAAGTATTACAATAAGCCTTAAGGTAAGATGTATCCTAAGGCTAGATTTTTGTTAAGCTGTGATTTCCAACATTCAGTGTCTTATAATGAATCTGAGATTCTTAACCTTGGTCACCTTTTCCAATCCTAAACATATTAAACAGAAATGGTGGGAAGACCAGGCTAAGTAGCAGAAGCTGCTCCTGGAGGCTGCTTTGGCAGTTCTGGGTAAGACAGACGATGGGAAAAAGGCAGTTGAAAGAATACAGAAGGTCAGACAGCCACTGCTTTTCTTCTGTTCTTCATTTGTGAAGACAGCAAGTATCTGTGACGAGCTTTCAGGTTCCTTTCTGAGACCTGACCCACAACCAGCCCCACTGTGCTTCACTGAGAAAGACCACTCCCTCTCTTTCCTTGCAACCCTAGAGTGTTCACATCAAACAGGTAACCTTTTGTTGTAATAGAACAAGATATTAAGACATTGTGACAATAAAGCACTTTTGTGAAGAGTAACAAGAACAGTAGGAATGGAATTCAATAGTAGGCCTGGTTGAAGAAATAACTTACATCCACTTGAGATTTAAAGCCGATACAAGTATTTTGAAACTGCACTGCAACATTTAACATATGTTAATCCGATGGAAACATCACTGTCAATAGAATGGAATCCAAACCTGAATGGTCAGACTTAAACTTTGGAATATTACGCAATCAACATATTTAAAAATATAAGAATAGTTACACATAGTGGACCTAATTAGTGGTCCAAGAATCTTATCTAGCTGTTTCATGACAGAAGGCGGTGTAATGGCTTTGCAGTAGTTGCTGACATTTAACTGCTTTTACCCATAAAAGTGTTTAGTTTGAGTATTTGAGTTTTGGTTAAAAGTTTTAATTTAACCATGTAACCATCCACACAATAGGACATCATTGGAAGTGGAGAACACTTTTGCAAGATACTGTACCTATGCCATTCTTCAGAAAGGGTAAGCTAGAGAACCCTACCACACACACGTGTTCTAAGTTGTTAAAGATGTTTTCATAGTGGTTAATCATCACCTGTAATGACAGACACTCTGTAATTACATATTCCGAGTATGCTTCCCGATGTCTGTGCTGCAGTGCATATCTAAATTTGAATGTTTCTGTCATGAATTGCTCGGCTGAATCTATAATCAAGTTAAAAGCTCACAAAAAATATTTCTGATAGAAATGAAAAAAAGTGCAATTTCTATATTAATATATCACTGATCAATTTGCAATTAAAATAGTTTCTAGGAAAAGGTTTCCTGCTCTTTTCATGTACTAGAGCTGTTTATTTGGAAACTGTTCTGGAGGAATATATTAAAATGGATTCCCCCTGGGGCAATGTACAGTAAGACTCCATATCCTCTTTGCCTTAGTGCCATCTGCTAGTAAGAAATCTTGCTCACACATGGGCCTGCGGGAGTTCTCAGTACCTTCCAGCAGGTCACTGTCATGCTGTAACTCAAGGGTACTATTCACAGATACTGTGCATGTGTAGATGTAATCAGGCAAAGTGGGCTCTAATGTGTATTGTTTGCAAGATGAGACAGAAAACAGTACACAAATTATTCAACTCTTTCTCAAATAGCCACTGAGAAACAGCTGGATAATGTGTGTACCGTTTTCTGTTTGCTCTTTTTTAGGATATTTAATAACCCCATTCTACTAGGTGCATGAAATAAAATGCATGGTTATTTTTCTAAATGATAAAGCAGTGCAATCAATGAAAGACCATATACGGTCAGCTGATGGCATGGGATCTGCATTCCATCATGCTTTTACTTTTTGGAGATTCAGAACAACTGAGTCTCTTTCGTTCTCTAATCCTTCTCTAATGTCATTTGGACAGAGGACTTTCCTCCAGTCCTTAATCCAAATTAGTAGTCTGGGGAGAAAAGGGATAAGGGCTAAAGTAAAGAAATCAGGGAAACTTTGAATCTTTTTACAAATCCATAACATTCGTAAATGTTGCAAATATGACCTTGAACCATTATGTGAAAATCCAAAAGTACTTCATTAAAAACAAATAATGAAGTCACTGCATATCTTCCAAAATCTGCAATACAGTGCCATGATTGACTTTAGACTGGACCTGTCAGCTTTATTGATCTTTGCTGGCTGGCCACATTAACCCATTCAATTCTGTGGCCAAAAAGCAGATCCTGGCATCCAGGACATTGCAGATTGACATTTCTGAATACAGTGGATGGATTTTCTAAGATGGGACCCCTGCTGACCCTATACTGACATCAGCAAACACCTTGTTTTATTATGTGCAGGGTTCCTGAGACCTCACTGACTCCTACTGGGAAAATCAGAGGTGAATAAGGATGGATATGGTCTAAGCTGGTCTCTGTTATTCTTAGTAATATCTACCACTTAGTTTCATTGCAGGAGAAAATAGGCATGACAGAAGACTGGATTGGAGTTGTTTTTAAATTATGGAACAATGTACCACATTATACAATATATAACCTTTAATTGCAAAAATGCTTCAAATAATCGAGGGCATAAACAAAAAAAATGTTCTTGCCGTATTAACTCCCTGTATCACTCTGGAACAATGTGCAATGTATCTCTCGCAGTATGGGTGGTGCAGCAGAATAAACAATTTATACATTACAGAGCCATTGTGTCCCACCCAGTCAGTCTCTACTTTGTTTAATCATGAGCTGAAACCCACAAAGAGAGAAATGTAACTCATAGAACAGTAATTTTAATTCACTGAAGCCTGGTGTGGAGGTCAGGAACCTATTCAACTGCAATGGAGCTCAGTGATGTGTTAGATTGAATTAATAGACAGTCTGATAGAGGAAAAACTATTTATTGCCTGCAGTACCGAATGGCTCTGAAATTGGTTCACTGATTCAATTGGTCATAAGTCATTAGCTTTACATATGTCCTCAGAGTAGGAGAGGCCAGATCTAATGCATCCAAGAGATAAGGCAGTGCACATTTCTTTTAACTCTTCATTTTCCATGGTGTTCTGGGGAGCAGAACGAAACTCTCTAAAGCTGTTTAGCTTTGTCCTTTTTATTACACCTACAGGATGAAACATGACATTGTGTCATAAAAATCTTTAAAAACAACAGCTTAATAAGCTCTTTGCACTGTGCATTCAGTATGAAACAACTGACTTTTGTGACATTCACACTCACTTGAGACATTACCATATGAGATGTATGTGCATAATTTATGTCCAGCATGTGTAAATTAAACATTGCAATTGCTTTTATATATTAAGCCAAATACAAATCTCCACAACAGCTGTTTAAGAATGAAACAGGACAGACTGATACTGAAAACAAGACTTCTGTTACCCACCCTGTCTTTATGACTTTACCATATCCTTGCTGTGACCTTAAAACACTGGAAATTTGAAGGTGGCCTTTCTTTGACCTCTTCCCACATTCGTGTCCTCAAGGAAAGAGACATTATAATGTCTTTTGTTATTTATGTTGACTTCAGCTCAAATAAAGGCTTATTAAGAGTAAAACACAAGGGGACGATAAAGACTGTTCAGGCAATTTTCCTGTACTTTCATACTGTTTGCTAATGGGACTGTGATCCCTAGGCTAAAGACTAAAGACCGGAAACCAACATCAATCATTATTGACTTTGTCGGGATCAGGTGTGCACATCTCTGATGAAATCTAGTCCTGTAAGCAACTGATTCTTGTTCCAAATGTAATCTGACTTCTGGAATCTTTCTAATACCAAGGTGCTGTCCTTGCACAGTGTAATTGTGTATTCATTCATATGCTGCCTTGTGTCTCTGTCATTGCGAGTAGTGCTGTCTGAGATAGCTAGCAAATGCTAGGAGCTTTAGAGTGAGGGTTGACAAAGTGAAGAGAAAGCCTCTTGTTGCAATTTCTCCCACATCTGAAATGGACCACCCTTGTCGCTTATACACTTTAACTCCTCCTTTTCTAGCTTTTAATTAATTTTACAGCCTCTGTTTGTCTTGGCATTCTCCAACACGGAAAACCATGGAAATCTCTGCATGCATGTTGGCTCTGAAGTGAAGTGTTGTGTAGTATTTAACTTGTAAGGCATGCTGCATGCACAATTTGACTCCCACATCTACTTAGCTACTGAGTAATACTTGGAGTGGTGTCATGACTGTTTATTCCAAATAGCCTAATTATAAATAAACCTCAAATATGACTGAAAACCAGGGAATCACACAGGGAATGTGAAACCACTATCAGCAAACCTCATATTTAAGCACACAGAAAGATTTAGCATGCAGTTACTTGTACTTCATCTTTGCTATTTTTTGTGTGCTAAACAGAACACAGTCTATGTTTTATGCTTGCACATCCAATGTGAAAAGTTATTAAAATACCTTATTATGTGTTGTTTGGACTTTGTTTAGAATCCAGCTTTAGCAGATGAAGTGTTTTCTTCTGCAGGGGATGTTATTCAAATACAGTAGGATAAAGGCATTATTCCTGAAGGACATCTTTCCACACTCTAGAAATCCACAAAGGTCAAAATTCAAGAGAGGTATTACCTGAGGTATTTCAATGGTTCTTGTGTCAGCTGTGCATTGCATTCTTTGATAAGACTATGTGATATGCTTAAGAACGCTTCACTGTAATTTATTAAAAAGGAAGCAAATATACTGTATGTTTAAAGCAAAAAAGTACCAACATAATACAATGATTCTTCTACATATAAAAGAAAATTCCAAAATGTGTACATTTTGTCTCATGTAAAATTTTCAAATTATTAATTGTACTGTATACCCTACCTTTAATTTTTTAGTCCCATTTGCAGATTGGTTACATAATACTGGAGAGTCACTTCATCTGGAATTACTGTAAGCTGACAATATGAATGCTCTCTGGAATAAAATTGCACTACCATCTGCTGAGGCAAAAGCAAATATATGTTACACCAAAACCTATTCAGTGTTAGAGGTGTGGGAGAATCTTAAGCATCTCTGAAACAGGTATATATTATTTGTTATTATTTCAATCACGATGCTTAAAGTCTAAATTTAGTATTTACAGTATATTTAAATTGATTACAAGGCATTTATTGTGCCAGAGTAAGCACTTTTTAATATCTGTATGGTTTACAGTGTATTGTAAGCTTGAACCAGTTTGTGAGTTAAAGATCTGTCTCAAGGGCCAGGGTCTTGAAGCAAGCTTGGAGTCTCCTGGGTAAAATTGACAGGTAATGGCTGAACATTGTCATTCCAACACTCCAACTGTTGGAGCACTCTGACAGGACTAATTAATTTCAAGACGTATGCAAACTGCCGAACACCACTCAGCTTTTAACCACTGACAGTCAATGCAAAGATAAATATTTATGGCAGCTGTACAAATAGGCAAATACAGGAAAAAAGATTTTCCAGCTGAGTAGGAGAGCTTTGTTTGGTGTGCAAAGGTCTTATTGACTTAATGGTAGAATCCTGTTCTACTCATTTCTTTTCAACTCCATGTGGCACAAAGCAGTCAATTGTACACTGTGAATCTCTTATATGTATTGGCTAGAGAATTCCAAAAAAGTGAATTGCAGTGTTACAAATATGCAGTATTTGACAAGGTTCATTCCTAGCTGTTGATGTGAATGCCTTCCAAAATTCCTAACAGGTCACCATATATAACTAGTGTATTAAAATTGTATTTTAGAACCTGCAGCTTATTCTGAGATGTATTTAGATGATTATTTTCAGAATGGGAAGAGAATTAACCACTTTAGGTTACATTGTAATTTAAGAGATACCAAACGTGTGTAAACATTTCCCTTCATGTCTGTTTAAAATATGATAAAATATTTTGTAAAATAAACTAGTGTTGAATTAAAGGTTGGTTGATTCCAAAAAAACATTTTCTGCAACTGAGAAAGAACACAAGTTGAAACTGATCAGTGGTTGCATAGGTACTGTAGTTATTACTTCACTCTTGTGGACAAGACTATGCCCTATGAACTATGGTGAACAGCTGAAAACTATAACATTGCATATTCTCTGAATATGTTTGGCAGTTACCTCTAAGAAGCGATGACAGTATAGAAGCCCATTTTGTGAAGTCTCTGTGTTTGTGTACTTTGTGAAGGGAGGTAGATAGCGATGCTACACTGTGCTGTCCTCGGTGCTGAAACATAACCTCACTGAAATAACAGTGCATTGAACACGATCTACAGACTCCTTTTTCTGTCCTTCAAAGTGATTCAAATAACCACTTATTTTTTTAGAAGGAGTCAGCGCTTTTCTAATTACTGATATTTCTACTTATTGGTTAATGAGTCAATAAGTGTCTGCCCAGGGGAAAGTTTTGATTCTCCCTGCAGGTCTGTGGGAACACCAGGACCAATTTCTTACTCGCTGGAGTTCAACATCGGAGACTAGGGTATTTTACTCATCAATTTGATCATTTAGTAAGTTAAATTTTCAGAGAAATAAGATTGAGAATTCTCAAAATGAATAAGGAATACATGATCATTCCTATATGATCTCATTCAAGCAGCTGAAAAGTAGATTCAGTCAATTCCTTGAGGAGGTTCTAAGAAATTTCATTGAAACTGGATATACTTCTCTGCGTCCTTTGTTATTCTGCAGCGTTGTTTTGAAATGCTTTTGCACCCTTGTAGTGCGGTGTTATAAACCTCTCAAGTATCTATGCCAACAGCAGAGTTGATAGAGCAGTAGGAGATCATTACTGATTCATCAATGTGCAACTTTACAAGAACACCATATTGTTTCTGTAGGTTTGATTTATGCATATGACATGAAACAGTGTCGCTAAAACTCCTTGGAAACTAGCACAGTATCCACATTATTGAATGCTAACTGTATTTTTAAATGCATGTTCTGTTTGAGTTTCTGTTTACAATAATAGGTGGAATTATAGATCAGTCGTAAGACTATTGCCTTTTAGTCCCTCAGGTTATTTCTGCCAAGAAGTTGATTACACAGAATTGCAGATTCCAGTAAGACACTTTCAATAAATGTCAGACTGCATATATAATTCTGAGATTGTTCCCTTAAAAATAAGTTTCTAAATGTGAAATGTTTTTTCGACATGCAAAGCACAAATCACAAAGACTGACAATTTATTTGTACAATTCTAAGAATGGCAAATGTCATAAAAATAAAGACAATTGTTGTTATAGGAGCTACTCATGTTTTAGTTTACCAAACTAAAAATATCACTCTTGGATTGACAATTATAGCTGAAAATGTTCGTTTTTATTTTCCGCTTTTCAGCCAGGTTTGTTTCTAATACTATCCTTCAAAACAGTGCAAAATTTAACAAGCAAATGGATTTATTTTTTAATGCAGATGTCACCAAGATGTGACGATTTCCTCTTTAAAGGCATTTGAGTACATGGTTTGATGCCTGAGGACTCTCAGGATGTTGAATGTATCAGGGAACCAGTAAGAGCATATTGCAATACAATCCCCTCCTTCCCCCTGGCTTGAAATATAATTTTTCTTCTTATACCTACTGGCTGGGAATTGTGGAAATGGAATAAAAATGCCTGTTTTTCTAGTAACTCTGCTCAGTGACACTGTGGGGGCCAGGAGGGGGGGTTCTCATACATGAAGCCCATCAACTAAGCTACTGGCCTCCCCAGGCTGAACCTTGGCTCTGGAGCCAGTGTGATGCTGGCGACAGGTTCTGATGGAGTTGCTCTGTGCTGTGTACTAACCCTGCAGACCACACTGGGGTGAAGGCACTGGTGACTCCTGTCAAAAGCCTATGTTTGTGGCTGACGGAGAGCATTGAAAATGCATTTTTATCACAATGGAGGCATTACCATTAGTGGAGCTTCATACTAAAACAATCTGTGTTCCCACCACGTCCCCCCTAAAAAAAAAAAATCAGAATATCTATCATTCTGTATGTCTCTCTGCATCTCTTTGCTTTGGTTGCATGGGTGTTTTGATTACCAAACAAACAAAAAAAGTCCTCAGCTGAAACAAACACAACTAATCCCATAGCAGTAAACAGATTTCTTCAAAAATAAAATGGTGTGCAATGGCAACAATATACAGTAGCAAGGATAGGCAACCCCAGTTCTTGAGATCTGTGATCCTGTACTTTTTAGTTACATTCTCATCAACCTCTGCAACTGATTAAGGCCTAAAACTCAGGTGATTCAATTTCTTAGACACATCATTAGTTCAATTAAGCAATTAGAGGCAAAATGCAAACCACAGGAGGCTGGCTCTTGAGGACTGGAGTTTCCTACCCTCGAAGTATAGCTTTTGAAATTCCGTACTGTTTCCACCAAAGCACCAGGTGGTATATTATGGGTTGGTAGTGATTAGATGCTAAGAGCAAAGGATGAAAGCACCTCAGTTTGTAATGTGTATGGCCCATGGAGGCTCCTGATCTGAAAACAGTGGGCTCCTCTTGAATCAAGTTGATGAGTGGGGGGGAGAACACAGCCTTCAAGCTCTCAGCAGTTGAAAGAGATTTGTTTAGAGCAGAGTGGTAACACATATTCCCTGAGGAAGAGATATATACTTGAAAACTGCCCAGGTGCCTGCAAGCTGAAATAAAGCTTGACGAGGTCAAAATATTTCCTCCCTTATAGAAGTTAAAGATAATGGCACCTCTATATTTATAGAAAAAAAAACACTTCAAAAGTCTTGGCTTCTCTGGATGTTTTATTTGATTATTCATTGGGTTCAGCGGGAAACTGTCGCCAGTTTTAAAGAGAGATCATTTGCTTTGCAGAGGTCAGAGCGGTGCTTTGACTGTTTATAGAAATGTTTATAATATTTGTGTGAAAGCTTGCCTGCTTGTGCATTGATGACGAATGAATCATACAGTACATTAAGGAGACTGGACACCAAAAAAACCTAAAGATTTGTTCTCACTGGGAAAAAAAAGAGTTCTGAAGTTAAAAGTAATTTTTTGAGTCTCAGTTTTAGCTGGTGAATTCAGAGCTTCTTACTTTCAATTCATGCTTTCGACTATATATCCTAACATGCCTTATTATTTTTTGCCTTATTATTGCTTCACCACACTGTTTAGAAGAGGAGAATTAAGTGTCAGAATAAACATCCAAGCCCTTTTCATAAGTATCTTCTACGTTTTGTAGATATGTAGACAATATACCTGCATATAGCCTTTCTGCACTAATGCTGATCTGTCTATTTCTTGGTGCTGTGGTCTCCTGAGATTCTGCTTTCTACTGTCTGCTTCCTGCACAAGACTGTTCATCACAATACAATCACTGACAGTTTAAAATAGAACAGAACAGACTTTCTAGCCACTGTTCTGCTTCTAAGCAGGAGAATTCTAACTCTGAAATTGTTTTGACGAAATTCAGCCATGTATGATCCAAGATTCAGCAATGATTACAGAATCCAGAATCTAAATTTGCCCTAACTCAATCTTCACTTTCCTCAAAAGTACTCAGGTGAAAAATTCTAGAGTAGGCTCTTTTTTTTCCATGACTGATACATTGTCTGATAGACATATACATGTAAAACAATTACATCATCCAATTTCTCCCACAAAATCAAAATGCTGCATTTTAACATTAAAGCAGCTGGTTGCTAAATCAGATAAGATGTACTTTCATCCATTACCCATGTACTTTTTTAGTTAAACATTTCCTCTAATTTGATTACATGAGGCTCATTCATACAAATTGTAAACTAATTTGACCTCAGGAGTATTAGCACAATTGTTTTTGCTATTTTTGAGTGGCCATACAAGCACTATCTATAGGCCATATTACTAAACCATCTATCTGCAGCGACTGGAAATAGATGTTACTGTAATTACCATGACATTGTATTCTGCAGGGAATTTTAGGAACAATGTAATTAAATGTTGTACATACATTTTCATTTAAATTCAACACAAAGTACCCTGTAACTCATTTCAGAATTTACTGATAGTTTTTTTTTGAGTGGTTTGTGTTCCTTTATTAAACGTTGAATTTTGATAGACTTTAACATATTGAATGCTGTGAAATTGTTTCAAGGATATTTGGTAATGTATAGTTAATATAGACAGATATTATTCACTTATATTAAGGGCTTTAAACCAGAATTTTGAGTTGTTTCTTGTTTGAGCTTACAGTTTGACAGACATTCAGATGTTATTTTGATGCTGACAGGGCTTCACAGTTGAGTCAACCTCAAAAGTTAAATAAAAAATAAAAAAAGATGTTGCTTCTAACACGACACAGACTGTATTTGGTCTATTCCACAGCCTTTAAACCTTTTAAGTATTTTATTTTAAAAATCCAGATATATTAATGTCTTGTAAAATAATCATAGAAAAATATTCTGTCACCCGGTGAAGTTAGCAAAAACGTTTTTTAAAGTTCGACTAATATCTTATCTAGTTTCCAAAATGTCACGCTCGACATTTGTCGGGAAAGTATTCCAGAGATTTCTTGAATGTAAGCAAGTACTATGTAATGATGTAAGTACTTCGCCTATGTTCCCGAGTTAAACCAGCAAGAGACGGCGACTTGCAGTTACAGACGTTCTCAAAAAGCCGTCCATTCTTTATAAACTAATTGTTTTTCTTATTGATGACGCCATACAGGTCTCGCCGTGACGTTAGTTCACCTACCCATGTCGTCACTTACCTTTTGAAAGGTGTAGAGGAAGAGGCTGTTCGGCGTTTTTCTGTTTAAGGAATTGGATGGGCTAAAAACGTAATTTAAGTCTTAGAAAAAGAGCATGAAATTACATGGTAGTTTCAAGTATCAGCGGTAATGTTTGGACAGATGCTTTGTTTTGAAACATTTTTTATTTTAGGTAAATTTGTGGCGAGAACCTTAAGTAAAGCTTAGCGTGATTCATGCAGTTACCAAGAGTGCGTTTTCCGCATTTAGTAGAACGAGGTCATTATTGGAATGAAGCAATTCAGCTGAAACCAGTTATATAGTCCATAGAAACTTATGTACTAAGTAAGCTATATTTCAAGTGCAAAAGAAACCTCGCCTTCAGTAAGGAACATTGGTGATATTGTCCAAATTACAGTCACACCAGAGATAAGTCAGCGTCTGAGTATAGTCTTAGTAGAGGGAAGAGCGCAGTGCATCGTTTTTGCTATTGTTTGTCCCATTTGAATGGTGGAATCACAACAAATGTATCTTTGTATAGCGATGGCTTAACTGCAAGTAAAACTAGATGGTAATGATCAATGCTCTCAGCGAAAAGGACTGTGTTTGTGCAGACGCGTTACCAAGCTACGAACAATGCAAAATATGGCTGTCAAATCTTGTCTGGAGAAAGAGGTTGGCCATTTCCAGAAGACGACTATACAAGAAACAAGGTAAAATAGTCCTGAAATACTCCAGGTTGCAAGACCGCATTGTCACAAACATTACCTGCGTCGCCAAAATGAACACCAGAAAAAAAAAGTCTGATGTTTAGTAGGCCAGTGTTATTATTTCTGACAAAGGCAACAATTTTCTTCCATGTACCAGAAACAATAAACACAGCTTTTTAATAAGAAAATGAGAACTGTCAGTGGACAAAACTGGCAGTGAAGCAACTCATAACTTTGCATCCTAATTTAGCTTTATGTCTCTCTGTAGATTTCACACACGGTTTTCTGCTAATTTTTACGCAAGTGGAATAATTAACCGTAGCGTTGTACAAAATGTAGCCTTACTGGAAACCAGCTATTCATGTCCTTGTTGCTGGCAATCTCTGCTATTAAATTAATCTGTAGTGTAAACTAATGACGGTTTTAGTCTCCACTTTGCAATTTTCAGACAGATGCTAAAATCAGCTTTCATTATGTGCTGAGTGAATTTGTGTTCCTGGCACAAAGCTTTTTATGTGTATGATGCTTCTGTGATTTATACTTCCAAAACTCTTCAGTATTTTCTCCATGTTGTTTGTTCAAGGTATCATCCTGCCTGATTTGTTCAGTAATTGGATAGCAATGTAGCAGCCATTAAAGAATTTTGGCTCTGACTCTAATTTGGAGACAGAATATCATAGTCTTTCACATTTAGAATTTGTTAGGTTTTTACTTTTTACCCTGTATGCATGCACAGTGCCTAGCCTGCTGGCTTGTGTCTGAGGCTGGTTAGCTTACACAGCTCCTAGGTAGAAACAATGTGTATTTGTACAGTACTCTGAAGCTGTCAAAAACACCCCAAATAATTTAATTTTTGCAAAATGCTTCACAGGACCACAATTTAGGTTAAAAAAAACTGTACAGTCATCCTGTAACACCTCTCAGTTGGGTTAAACTTCTGAATTTTCCATTGTGGAAAGCCTAAGAAACGTGTTGTTACTTTTGGATATATTTCAAGAATTGAGCTTCACAGGACATCATTCAGATATTTTATGTAAGTAGTTTTGATGTGCTGTACTGGAAAGATGCCTCAGAAAAACTTTCCATATGTTTAAATAGCTACAAAGTAAGAAGGCTTTTAATTAGCTGATTGGAGCTCGGACTTGAAAACCAAAATTACTCACCAAGAGACACAATTAATGGAATAATGAGAACAGCAGGTCTTTTCTAAAAGATATGTGCATACATAATTTTGTTTCACTTTTCTGGTTTTATTATTTTTTAAATATACAACTGCGATTTCCTCAATAAGGTCTTTACATTGTGAAGCCCTTTAATGCAGAGGCTGTAGTTTTTTAAATGGCAATTTTACCAATATTAATTTGTTTGGCTCAGGCTTTCGTACTTATTTATACATCTGGGTTGTTTAACTGGAGTAATTGTGAAGTAACTGGCTCAAGGGTACAATGAAATACTTGGGACTTGAACCCGCAGTTGGTGGACTGATAGTAGCTGCATATAGCCTTGGGTCACAAGCAAAGAGAGTTTAAGGATCTCAGAAGCTCAGGTGCTGCCGGAAGAAAAAAATAATAGCTTTGATTGGTACTGTATTTAGGGAAGTATACATAAGCAAACCTGAGGGAGCTTGGTTGGGCAATGTGTATCAGTTTGGCAGAGAGATCCCAGCAAGTCAGTGATTGGAAGAATGAGGCAGTGAATGTTTGCTTGAGTTAGATCTAGAGATAAGAATACAGATCCCGGTCCTGTGAGTCTGACCTTTTTTTGGCAGCAACAGTGCAAACAGTGCTACATTCTTAGTAAAATGCATTTTCGTGTTTTAGTGCTGCCTTTTTTATTCTTAGGCATTTCTCTTGCTTTTTTTACCAGCACTGACCTGTATTTCCGAGCTTTGGATGTAGACAACTCCAATCCTAAAACTGCCGTCATTGATTGAGAATGGCTGGAAGAGGGTGCTACTTTAAGGCTTCTGTTTTAATTGTCTGAGAGCTGGAAATAAAAATTCCTTAGGTGGCAAGTCAGGAACAGGCTGTTCACAAAACATTCGGTCTTTCTAGTCATTAATGTAAGCAGGGAATGAAGGAATTATGATTAAAATCAGGCATATTAAACCAATTACTGGTCTCAATAGATTGGATCCTATTACCAGTATCAGTAGATCAATCATCGTTTAAAGTAATGAATTAGCAATATCTTGCATAATGTGCAATCATGGTATGCTGATTGTGTGTGTTTGAATGGGGACTTATCATACTAGCAATTTACTGACTATTGGAAGAACAATTAGAAAAGAAGTGCTTATTGGAATTTAAAGTTAACTAGACTTTGGATACAAACACTATGCATTTTTCTAGAATGTTGTTCCTTAGACATACATTAAAAGCAGTATTTTACTGTGTGGCAAAGGAAATATAACCCCAGCATCAGAAAATGTCTTGAATGCTTAAAGCTTCATATTTGGTGTTTTTGCATATGTCTTATGGTTAAGCTATGCTATCTTCATGCATTTACTGTACTTTGGGTTATCATAAAGGTATAATGTATGTTAATATTGTTATTCTAAATGACATCTGTACTTAGGTGAGACATTGAGTCATTTCAGTTCACTTTTTAGAGAGAGGAAAGAATCATTATCGGTTTTTGATACTTAATCACAGTGTTAGCAGTGATTAGTTGCCTTGGTTGCTTTTGCGAGTCTTATTTATGTTGAGTGAGGAGATATTTTAGATAATCTTTTCTTTGCAGAGAATGATTTATGTACTTTGTGGTTTGCTAATACCCCACATGAACTTTCAATACAGCTGTTTGTTTGCTTGTTAAATATTTATCATCATGCACAGTGTCATTTTCCAGGTCAGATTCTTTTCATCAGCGGAATTGAATGAGTGCTTATACATAATGAGAGAATTTGAGCATTGTTTTTAGGCAAGTTTCCTACTTCAAGTTTTTCATAAGGTGCTTTTAAAACATTCTTGTTTTCTTTTCCACATCCTTCTCAGGTTGACTGGCGGCTTTTGTAGAATAGCAGTCTCTTCACATTTTTGAAGAGATGGAAAAAGAACAAAACACATTTTTGAGGGTTACGGGAAGAGTTCAGTGTTGCGAACAGTGAAAGGAACATGGATTCCCTGGATTGGCTGTTTGCAAGATGGGAAATAGATAAAATGTGGAATGCTGGGAAAAAGAGGGCTGGGAGTGGAGGCTTATTGCATAGTACTGTAGTATAGTTGAGAGTCCCATAAATACTCTTATCATTAATATATGCTCATTCAGTTTGCTGTGACAGTACAGCAGCTTCTGTTGTAGCTTAGTTCTACAGTTGTGCTTTTGGTACTTTAATGGTAGCTTTATTTATAACAATTTTATGCTGAAAGAGGGGGTCCTTGCTTAGAGTGACCTCCTGAAATGGGGCCCACAAGAGACAGAAGATGGAGACCCTGTTTGTCTTCAGAATCCTCTTACATCAATGCACCTGAAGGTGAGACTGCTGGGAGCTGCTCTTTAACGGCAATGTGTGATTACTATCAGTGCACACTTGAATGACTGTGGTGAATTTAAGCACACTTGAAAGCCTGACAAGAAGAATTACACCAAGTTAACAGTGCCGAGAGAATTTTGACCCACCACACAGATCGGGATAAATGAGGACAGAACTCAAAGGAAACAGCAAAATTCTGTGTGATGTTTTAGGTTTAAAATGCAATTAGACATGATGAGACATGTTTTGCTGCTATGTGCCTGGGTCATGACATTTGCTGACCATGGGCAGGATTTTCTATGTGGCAGCGTACAGCTGGAAGAACGCTGCTGGGATATGGTTGATATTAATCTGTCAGGATTCTCTCCGCTTTTATCAGATCGTCAACTCTTGTGACTTGCAGGGGTACCGGCAAGCTTACAGTTACATCACTGAGATACACTCTGCTGCTTCGACAGTCAGCATTCGCCTTCCTGTGCTGTGAAGTTCATAGAGTCTCTAAGGGTGAATGGGTCTGACAGACTTATACCGTAGGTTTGAAGAGCACATCTGCAGGTCCTCTTCCTTTCATTATTGGAACAGGCCTCCAGGCTGCAACACCGTGTAAAAAGTTATGCCAAGATAGGGTTTGACCGAAAATAACTGGCAATCACAATTTCAAATAATAGAAAAATTAAAAGTAGAAAAAAATTTTAAAGGTTGCTTTCCTGAAGACTAATTAAGGCTTAATATTGCATTTTCACGGTCACCAAAGATGTTTTTTTGGGGCAGAATGTATTGCATTTACTGTTCACATGTTGCTAAAAAAAATAGTTTTTTCTTGTTTCTGTTTTGGTGTAGCTATTTTTGATGATCACTCATTTTAAATGCCCCTGCTTTTTTAAAATCTTTCCTCCATGGAAGGGTATGGGTCAAAGTGGTTGGGTTAAAATAGATTTCACTACAGACGTTTGCTCTAAAGTGGGGGGAAAAGTGGCAGAAAAATGGTGACCAGCTATGGTGCCATTACCTTAATAGACTGATTGGCCTTCATGGTTCAGCAGTAATTCAAGCCCACTTGTACTGTATATTTATAACATGTAGTTAGTAGCTAGGAACTACTTACTTGGCTTCATCTTCATATCATCTGCTATATCATATTGCTAATTCTTTGCACCCGTTCTCTCATCCCCAAGAGAGAAGAGATTTATATCTAAATATACAATTTCCCACAATGGCAAAGCTTAGACTCAGGATTACTCTGGAGAAAATACAGGAAGATAGATACAGGAAGAAGTACAGATCATGCAATTGGAGGAATGAGTAAGTCGCTCCTTCTTCATATCTTTTCATTAACTACCATTACAATTTAGATAAATCTTCTCTACTTTTGTTTTGTAATGTTTCGGTTTGATTGCATTTTCTAGGCACTATGGCACCGAGTCCAAATCTCTTACAAGGTTAAAACAATAGAGATCCTGCGTAGATGCCGTTCTTAAACCTCAATTGTCTCGATTGGTTTCTTAGTCCTTGCATTTTTCTAAGCCGTCTTGTGCTTCCTTTGTAATGCTCAGAGGGTTTTGGTTGCAGGACACACGAGGTAGCCAGCTAAGCTATGATCTTTAACTGTCTGAGTGAAAATCGTAATCTGGCCTGCTGAGACTGTAATTTATTCCATACATAGAGATAAGTAACCTAATTGACGTTGTAAGAGTGTAACAATGAATAAATCATAGCCTATTGACTTATTCATGTTGCAAAGATGTATATTCAGTATGTACTGTAGGTAATTGCATTAATTTCCCTACATTTTCAGCACTCATTTTCTAGAGATTATCTGCAATGTGCAGGAAGACAGTATATGGCTGTGGGAGATATTGCAGCACTTAAGGTGTAAAAACTGCTTTAAATAGTATCATTAGTGCCTCGGCACTAAATGAGGATACATCAGCTTGCTTTTTTCTACAGTGATTCTGGTGAAGAGAATGAGGGAGAGCTTTTCAAACCAAATCGCACTCCATGTGCAGCAGTGATCATTGTGAGAGTGTTAAGCTGATGGAGCTTTATCACATGCATATACTGTAGCTTTTTGCTAGCAATTTGCATAATGTTATGTTATTTTGCATTGTTTCATAGCAACTGAGCAAAATCAGTCTCAAATTTTTATTGCAACTAAAAACAAAATTCCAATGGTCGAAGTCACTATTCCTGTTCTGCTCTGCGTTATTGTCCATTTTTCCTGTGTTGTTGTAGATCTGTTCATAGTTCCAGTTAATCCCAAATATTTTCTTTCACCTTATTTGTGCTGCTGTTTTCCTTTTTTAAGAACATTTGCAATTCACTTACAGCAGATAGCATTAGTGATAGTCTAGTTCGTTGACTTGGGGTTTAAGAAATTAGATTGGAATTGATCACAGTTGCCAATAAACAAAACATTATCAATTTCAAATTATTACACTGAGAAATTAGGAGAGGCTTATTGGTGATTTTATTTTATACGATTTTCACATGAAGATGCAGCTTATATAAACCAGTTGTGAAAAGGATAGGACAGACTTGCTTTTGAAAAAGGGTGAACATACTGCACCTACCAAATCCATCTTCAGCTAGTATTGTCAAGTAAGACCTGAGCTGTTTTGTTACATTAACTGGACAGGGAAACTGCCATGTAAACTGTTTCAAGTCTTTTTAACCATGAGCAGTGGATTGAAAGCTTGGTTCAGCTGGTGTGATTTTGAAGGGCAGAAGTGGAGATCATTCCCTGGAGAAGATAAGTAGAAAAGACAGATTAGAAAGTGAAAATTAAAGTTATTGTCATGATTGAGCTTTACTGAGCTTTGTTTAACAGCATCACTGTTTGTTCTGTGCAACTCTAGCCATGTGTTATCATTGTCCAGCATTTGTATGGTTTTCACAACTGTGTTAGTAATCTTCATTATCTTATCAACCCTTAATTTCATGTCATAACTGAAGTACACTTAGGGAGAGCTCTTGTTCTGTGTAACAAGTGCCTTGCGTTCCTATTTGATTTGCCGTGATTTTTTTATGCACTGTAAATGGCTTTCATCCTCCCACGCTTGCAAGCAGTGCCAAATCCTGTGTTTTGTATCTCGGATACACCGTAGGTTCTTGTCTCACAGTTACAGTAGTATGTGTTGTGTCTGCTCTGGCAACACAGAGATGAGCGCACTTGTTAAAGCAAGAAGGGCAGCTTAAGCTTAGGAAACAAAGTTGGAAAGCGTTTTTCTCTGTTGATCGAGTCACACGGGAGGTCTGTGTCACTTCAAGTAATGCGGGGTTATACCTGAGCGCCAATTATCGCATGCCGTTGCTTGGCAAGGAGAGGCAAGAGAAGAAGAAAAAGCCCTTCACATCTCTATGTGTATATATTTGCAGACAGGGGGACCAGTGAGAATTGTAGGCATCCATATTCACAGCTACTCCCTTTGGAGCCACTACAGAGATGAAGAAGACTGTTTAATTGGACCCTGAAATATTTAAAATAAGATGATTTGACGCATCTCTCTCTTTCTCTCTCTCTCTTCCCCCGTTTTTACAATGGTCATACGCAAGACCTAAATCCTTTTGCCTGAATAGGGCAGTAGCTTCAGCTGTGGATTACAGATTGAGAAGGATTTAGGATTTCCGACTGACATGTGTTACACTGTTGGTTGTTTGCATCTTTTTTTCCCCTCTCCTCCGATCAACGCAAGGGTGCACGACGCTGCTGTGAAAACGTTCATTTAAGATTCCACAGGAAAACCTTGGAGGAAGAAGGAAAACAAAGGAAAGCACTAAGCTGCATGAAGTAAGGCATATGCTTTTTCTGTGCGTAAGACTTTTATCATATTGCACAGCAAAACGCGGATTGAGTCAGCTAACTCTTTATGACTTTTTCCACTGCATTCCAAGACAATGGACCAACTGTTGACTCTATTGTGGACGATTCAATTGGAACTTGATAGTGTTTTGTTGAGGAGGCAGGACTGAACTCTGTCTTTAACCTTTTTTTTAATCTGTCACTGTGAAAAGGGAATGCTCCACATATTATTTTTAAATCTTTGCACTATTATGGGAAGAGCCCGTTAAATTCGGGAGACTGATCAAATATATCTAGAAATACTGCTTCATGCTTGGCAGTTCTTAAAGACTCCCGAAACCATATCACACTCTGAACTCTAATTTCATCGCGTCTCAGGGAAAGGCAAGCTTGAAGATTTTTTTGTATTTAGCTTGTTTTCTTGGTAAGATCCATTCAATGACCTTCTTCACCGAGTGAAATATTTATGGCTGCAGAAAGGGGCTGATAACTTTTCCTGTTCTAGCCAGTTATTGTTCGGGGGGGACTTGGGACCTCTTGCTGGTGTTCTTCAGCCTTTGCACCAAGCACAATTTGCTGAAAAATGAGCACTATCGTGATGGCGCCTCCAGCTGCTGTGCCTGCAGCTTCGTCAGCTGCGAGAGCCTCTTCTTCTGCCAGGCCGTCGTCTCCCGCAATGATGTCATCCCCAAAACCGTGGCAGAAGACCTCTGTCTCCCGGCTAGCGGAAGAATTTTTCTGGATTGGCGGCAGCATTGTTGCGTCACCCAAATGGAGAATGGGACAGATCGGTAAGCTTGAAGTAGGATGACACAGAGCAGGTCTTGTTTATCACTGATTTGATCATCTAAATATCTCACGTCTCTGGTAGAATAGGAAAAAAGCTTAGTACATAGCTCCCCCAAAAAGTAACAGGATCTGACTTTTTTTTTAACTTGGGTATGTTAGTAACGAGAAACAATATCGCCATTGCAGGGACAGCATCAGTTTCTAAGGTCAAGCCGATGAACTGCCTAGAGCAGTTTGCCAGTCAGTAGAAAACTGTATTTTTTAAGTAGTAATTGATTAAAGAGTAAGAATAAAGAGCTTTCCTTAATCATGTATTTTCAGGACTACTATATACCTTACACTGCTCTGGAATCAATCTATACAGTATATGATGATGTTGATTCAGTTAAAGCCATAAAGACCACAAAAAGCCCTGCAGACAGCACAGCAATCAGTTTAAATGACTCTTTCTGCTATTGCACTGCTCTGCTGTTATGGGGTGAAGTTATCTTTTATGCTTCTGTATTTCTTGAGAGGAGATATTTTATTGTAATTCAATATAAATTGAGTGTGAACAATTCCTGGATGTTGTATTTCTTGGCCATGTGGCTTTTTTGTAAAAAAGTAATCTTCATATTACAGTATACTGATTATACCAGAAATGATATTTTTAGTGCTTTATAGTTCATGGCAGAGGTGCAGATTTAACTGGTTATCCATTCAGTACACTTACTGTATTTACAAGGATTGCCTAGAGAAAGCATTGCAATCTGAAACATTTGCCATCTATTTCTTTCCCTGTGTAGCACATCTTTGCATCTGAATTGCAGATGCTTTTAAGAATATGGTCATTTTGAAATTGTTTACAATATAAATAATTTATTTTCTAACATTTCTATTGTAAGCAACATCTTTTACATTCTTGCAGTAAACCAGTGAGAAAGCAGTTGCATTTCTTTGTATAACGATGTCTGGCTATATAATCTAACAGATTATTTTCACTCCAAAGAAATAACATCTCAGATTCTGTCAAAATTTTGCTTGGGACATCCCAAAACATTGTTTTGATAAATTTGCAGGATTTCATTTAGCTGTAGAAAATAGTTATGCGATCGGTAAAAGCAATAAACACCTTTGATAGGTGGTTTAGGCAAATCCTTCCTGTAAACAGCAGAAGTTTTTTTTCCCTGTAGTTGATTGGAATATAAGCTCTTTACGTTTGTTTCTTTTTCCAGGCATTAACACAAATGACAAAATGACTTAGTACAGAATTGAACAACCTGCAGGACATGAACCTGTTTGCTATATCATGGTGAAAAAAGTCATTGTAGATAGATTCAGTTCTAGTCATGCCGTCGAATTTTATAATTCACAGGACAACTGCTACATCTGCCCCGTAATTGGGTCTAAAGTTTTATGCGAGCTAGTAAAATACAGAGGAGATAATGACACCTGTGAGAGGAAGCTCAGCATATGGGACACCGCACAATCCCTTGAGCTTAAACAGACCAGCAAAATAGTTCTGTCTCGCATGTTAAGGTGGCCTAGATTTCATAGGAATTTCACTTTAGGAGCTGTGTCCTTCTTCCCTTAAATAAAGCTTCGCAGCGTCCATGTGGGTGTGTTTTTATCAAGAAGGAAATATCTGTTTTACACTGGAATGTAGTTTCTCTGTCTTCTGATTTTTGCTGTGAATGACACCCATCTCTCTGCCCTCCTAGAAACTGCTACCTGTTTGTGTTCACCCTGTTTGTGTTCCCGTAACTGCTTTTCATCTTGTCCAACCAGCTTATCTACACGTCAGTAGGTGTATGAGTCCGATCCAGCAGTTGTCAGGTGCACTTTCAACTTTTTGCTTCACGAGGAGTTTTTAATTGAAGTTCAGATGTGTCGTATGCACAGTAAATATGTTTAATCCAAATCCAGAAAATAGGTTCATGTAATAATCACACAAGTTATCCTCTGCATTAGCAAGAAAAGCTCCCATCAGCTGCTTTCATTATCTGTCACAGGAAAGCCAACTGTTTAAATTGAAGGAGTAATTTACAGTTACTTTCATAGCTGTTCTGTGTAATTTATTTGACAGCAGTTATTCTTATTTCAGCAATGCAGATTCCTTTTTTATGTATTTCCAGATTTAGATAGGGTATATGCAATTTAACATAAACAGATTTCCAAGTGCACCCCTTCATTTAATTTGTGATTGTTTTGGCTTTCATTATTTTTTTCTGCCTTCCAATTTTCGAACGCATAGCACGTGGATTGGAAAGCCTTGTCCTGCTGGTTTTGAGTGGATGTATTGAAGATATTTATCCTGTGTTGTGGGTCTGTAAGAAGGACAGCTTTGTGCCCTGCTGTGTGCCAGGTTGGAAGTAGGATTTCTGCCGTGAGTGTTTATAAAATAATCCCCTGAATGATACAACATGAACTATAAGAAGGAAATAGACACTTAACAGTTCCACAGCTGTGAGTGAAATTGCTCCCCATTGTATTCCTAATAAATAAGCATTGTAATTATTACCGTGTCTTTTTGTGGCAATGTGCCGTTGAAAAGAGGGTATTTTGTCTCATGGCACTCCAGCGGGGTTTTGAAGCATTTGGGAAGTGGTTTAAACAAGCACAGGAATTACAAGTAGTGCTGAGGTGTGTAACATGCTATTCCTGGCTTCCTAGAAAATATATGGGATCGTTTTTTTGCGTTACTTTAACCCTGACCCCCGTTGCCATGGAAACTAGCCTAGACCCAATAAAGAGTTGACGGAGAGGAGAAGAGCTCTCCATGGACAAGTGCTTGTCAGGCTCCCTGTGGCTCTACACAATGCAGTGGATGGAAGTGTTAGTCTCCTGTGCATTGTGGCTTTGAGGCTGGTAACCAGTTTATTAAATTCTTTCAAAGCCTAGCCTTCATGGTTCTGGTCTTGTCAAATCAGAGAGGTTTTTTTTTTGGCAGGCAGGAAGAAATGGGGGGGGAATTGGTGTTCTTATGTGAGAAAATGAAGTAAACTGACCTTACACATGGATTAAACTAGGGCAATCTCTTTGGTCATATATGATCTAGTTTTTTAAAAAAAAACTCCGTTACACTCCATAGATTCTCGCTGCCCTGAAAATAAGGTAGTAATTAACAGTGGTTATGTGCCTCACACTTTAAACTTATTTTGACAAGAAGCTGTAATTATGTGGGAAAATGATGTACCAAGCTATATGCCTCAAAAAACAAACCACATTCTCAGGACAGTGACGATGCAGTAATGAGAATAATTTCTACTGAATCAGTTATTGAAGTTGTGGTAAAAGCATTTTTTATTTCATGTTACTTATTCAGACAAGACACTTTTTTTCCTTCCCTGAATTCAGAGATTAAAGCTCTGATAAAGGGTTGAGGTTAAATGTCACACTAAGATTTAACGATCTTGTATGTGACTGTTACTTTGAAGCTCTTGTTTTTCTGAAAGAATCGGTACATTAAGGGCTACTTCAGTATCTTTTTCTAATACTGAAAAAACTTTATGCAGCTTTATGCATTGCAGTCTTGCTATAGCAGTTGCAAGAACAGCTGTTCTCTCTTGCTGTTGTGTTTCTCCCACTGGACATCATTAATTGATGCAACTATTATTCATAATTCACATCTGTAATGCAATAAACAGTTGGCAACTCTGCAAGAAAGGCTAAAATACAATGGGAACAAGAATCTTTAGCTTGTGTTGATAGTTGGCTTTCACAGTCAGTATTAAGGAGCTTTAAACCCTGTAATTCGGCACACCAGTGCAAATTGTTGTGGTGGTATAATAATTACCCCATATTAAAATGCATTATGGCTCAATATAATCTGTGCTGCCTATCCAGTTCTACGGCAGACAATACAGAGTTCCTTGCAGAACCTACTTTAACATTTCACTGGTGAAAGAGTTTTCTTGTCACACAGGTTTTGTGAACAGATTAGAACACTGTAAATAATTCTTGATCCCCAAGTGCCCAATTCTTCTGGTTTTGATTCTAACAGAACACTTTGAATTGACTGTTTGATTCGTTGATCTCTATCGCCACCCTTTCCAGGTCATTACAGTCACTGATAACAATAAGTTACCAACTGTGGACTGTTGGTGGACTGTGGCCCTTGTGGACCAGGAGCGACTATCACTGGAATAGAAATCAAAGTAGGGCTTTTATACTGGTGTTGCTAACCTAATGAGACAGGAGTGTGAAGTATGTAATGATACATTTAGATGGTAGATTGGCTAGACATTGAATTGTATAGACTATCCATGGAATTGCTTTTCAAATCGCTCTGGGGCACCATAACCTATCGTTCAACTTAAAACTGTGTATGTTTTTTGGTAAGCAGACCTCTGGAAGTGGAGTTTCAGGATGTGTGTACTGCATACAAATGCAAGAACTGCTGCAATTTCATTTTTTTTCAGATCAGTTTCTGTTTGTATGCAGACCCTCAGGCAATTAAATGTGAACTTTTCTTCCTTCCTGTAAAATCCTGTTAAACCAATTGCTGTTTTGACAAACAGCATCTTTTTGTGTGTACAGTATGTTTTTTATGCCACATCTTTTGAAAAGTTGCACAGCAGTCTTTTTAAGATCTTTTTGTATTTTTTTTACTTTTTCTGTTTTACAGATACCAAGGCTATAGTTATCCAGATACTGTAGATAGGAGGAAGAGTTGTATCTCTGCAGAATTTAGATTTTTTTAGGAATGCTTTCAATTGTACAATCCTAAATTCTCAAGCATTGATCTGTACTAATTGTATGCCTTATTTCCAGTTACCATCAGAGCTTTACAGCATGACAATTTTGTATAGTGACAAATGTCCTTTTGTTTTAGATTATGGACATATTAAAGTAAAATTTAATATTAAGTATAGAAGAATCTGGGAAAAATGGGACTAGTTTTCCTTTATATAACCTTAGCTGACAACGAATGTGTACATCTGCCTGGGATAAGGAACTGTTATACTTAAAAACGAAAACTGAAATGCCCACTATCATCTCATTTAGGAAACATGAATATTAATTATTAATATGATAAAATAATTTCTATTTCTGGTAAAACTCATTAAAAATAATGCCAGTAGGTTTTGAACCTTTTGACAGTGTGGAGTAGAGGTTGGGTCTATGTAATTTGAATTGAATAGTTGAGGGCTCAGATATCAGCTGGCGTTATAGCTTTTGCACCCTTGATCAAGCTCTTTTACCATGCTGCAAAAATAAATACCAAACTTTTAAAAAAAGGTCATTATAATCTCTGTAAGTTGCTTTGAATAAACGTGTCAACCACATAATTAATAATAACTTTTGCTAACAAGGACTGATCTGCAACATCTTTAATGTAGATAATCTCCAGTGGGAAGGAAGAACTGGGATAAAAATGATCAGTGGGTGGTGGATTAGTTTTCAGTTGTAAATTTTCTTTTTACTATCTGCTAGTCATAGAACAACGGCTTGCTTTCATTTGCATGTTTCTGCAATATTCTACATGTATACAAATAATCTAATTCTCCTTTTTGGTTTTTATTTGCAAGGCTTGTTTCATTCACTCTTATTAGTACTAATCTCTGATATATGTAATTCTGCCTTCGCTATTGCAAGCCAAGATCGTCATTAATCAGGATTTGTAATGCCAGCTGTTGTAAAGTTATTAGAATTTCAGCAGTAGACTGTCTTTGAGAGACTTGTTTTTAATCTCTATACCTCAGCTATTTCAACCATTAATATTACAGCAGAATTTTAACATTAAAGTGCCTTCAAAGAAAGCCTTCAGAGTGCCTTTTGATTTGTGTAAGAAGACTGTTCATTTGAAATGTACACCCAAGTGGATCTGACCTACATTTCTGGCTCCATGTTTCATTGTAGATGACTGTTTAAAATATTCCCATCCTTTCTGAAGTAGTGATGTGAATCATGCAGAACAGAGATGTATCGGCGATTCTGAAGTGACTAATGAGTTTTAGATTTGTGTGTGCCGTGTGTATTCACTCATCAATGACGTAGGCCCAGAGGCTATGATACTATGCAGATGAACTGTTTCTGTTTATTGTGGTTCGCATTTGCCATCTCTCCTGAACACACAGGGGAGGATATACAGCCTTCTTCAGAAGGAAACATTTCATTGAGCTTAACGGTTGTTCTGTAGGCGGGACATTTAGATTGTGGAATATAGATGTTTGTTTTTGTCTTCAGAGTTTCTTTTCCGGTCATTTCTAAATAAAGCTCATTGCAAATTTCATTAGAGTTGTTGTTACACGGTTGATGAAGAATACAATTCTATTGACCACGTTTGTCCCTCTAGATGCCTTGAGCTAATTAAAAATCTCTAAAAATCATTGGCAATCAATATTACAGCTGCTGCCCTTTTAAAAAATACTAAAATCTTGTTCTTGCAGTCTGATCATCTTGAAAGCTGCAAATCTTAAGGCTGGTAGTGTTGGCAGGTCTCCTGCATTTTAGGCAATTTTGCTGCAATGGAAAAGATTCTGACTCCACAATCAAATACGCAACACCTGCAATTTTGGTCCCAGTGCAATGCACATTACAGTATGCCTTTTAGCTGTGAGCTCTCATGCTGCTGTGAGACGCATCCATAACATCAGATTGTTAATGCACATTATTGCATAATAGTAACTTTTCACTGATCTGCTGTTTATGTAATGTCAGTGCATTCACCCCTCTCCATCCCTCTCGAACTATCTGTGGTTCATTTGGGGCACATCTAGAGTGAGATGGTTGTGAGGCTCTATGGATTAAGCTTTTAATACCCTTTCAGCCTCCAGGATATAGATAATTAAAGACAGAATAAAGCATTGTTTCACCCTGCTTTTGTGAATAAGTGTACATTCTCGTTATATCACGATTCATGCCATCAGCAAATGTAATTGCAAATGCAACTCATCTGCTCTGTCGAAGCTTCGGTACAGAACTCCTTAGTTTCTTATCTGTGTGCAACCAATTTAACTCTTACTGTGCTGGTGGCCTCTGAGCACTCCAGCTAATCTCGTCATCAATTAAAAATGAAAGAAATTATGGCTTAACTCTCGCTCTGCTAGTTGTGTGTGGCTGCGCTGAAGACCTGTGTTGCACTATGTAGCAGATGTTTGCCTTTGTTGAGAGACCACGTGAAGTTTCTAATGAGCTGCTGTTATTAAATTTTCATGCCCCTACATGGATTTTGAACTACAAAAACAGAAGCAGTTTAATTTCAGTGTAGTTTGTATACAAGAAATCCACCATTCAATTATTTATAGACTACTGGCAATGTTATATGATGCAGAATGGCAGGGAAAGAGCCACTGGGCACGGGGTTGCTTATTGTATTGACTGAGCTGAACAGCTGTGATAGTTATACACAGAGTGAAATAAATACTGCTTTGCTTTGGAAGGCTGAGTCCTTTACTGTGGTTCAACCCAGGGCAGTGTGAAAACTCTTTTGTTAGAAATGACTTCCTTGTGCTATGATGTCTATGTTTTAGAACAAAGAAGTTCCAGCTTATAACAAATTCCATGTAATACCTACTGTAGCATCATGAGATGTTGCTTTGGTCTAGATTGGCTGGATCTGCCTAAATGCAATTAAAGTAATACCTTAATTACGTTCCAGTTTGCGGATCTTATTGCTGCGGTACTATCGGTCCAACATTGTGCTCTAATTTAAAATGTTTTACAGTGATGACACAATTGGTGCTAAGCTCAGGAATCTGTTCTTTGACTGTATCGCAAGCTCTTCCAGGCAGTGAGATCTTAACACTGGATTTATGAAGTCATCTCAGCTCAACAGGCTGTAGCCCCTTGTAGACTAAAACACTTAATTTTCACTGCAACAGCTGGGTTACGCAATGCGCTGGTTATAAATGTGAAGGTGGCACAGAAAAGGGTACTTAATCATTCTGTGCTTCTTGATCTACTATAATTATCTTTGCGTACTGTGAACAGGTTGTTTGTTATTTTATCTGGGGCATTTACTGAAACAAAGCTGTTGTTACTGTCCTTTTTCATAGACTGATCTTTTACCAGAAGCCTGTTTGTGTAGAAATTTTCCACACTTTGATTCCTGGAACCTGTAGGCGTAGTAAGAGAAGCTGATGTTTGCTAGTCTCTTTTGCTCCCAAACACCACTGCTTACATGTGCACCAAGTCAATGACTAATAACAGCTGTCATGCTGGAACCATGTCTGTTACAGTGCTGTACGGAGGATTTGTTTCTTCGAATACTTGTAAGTGCCCTTGATGCAATGGCTGTGAAACATAATCTCATCTCTGCTTAGCTTATTACTTTAATTATGTAATTGTTCTTCACTACAGCTCACCACTGTGACCCTAGTATAGCTGCATGCTTTCCTTTAGAAATGTGTACTTGCCTGCTTTCACTGTTTAAGTCCCACAGTGTCTGTAAAAGCAGATTCCCACTAACAGGGGGATTAGGGGTGGCCATTGTCTGGCAGACCGAGGTCACAATTGCTGACTCCACACCACCTAGTTGTGGTACAGTAGCTCCCAGGCGACTCTGTCACCTCCTGGGGACTTGTGGTTATAGTCAGCTAATGGCGTAGGCCAAGGCTAAACTGCCTAATTCTGCTACAGTATTGCCTTTCCTCTCAGGAGTCTACACTTTCAAGTATTTAAAATCAATCATTGGTTAATGAGTGGAGTCCAACACAACATTAGTAGAAATGCACATCTATACTATGAGAGCGCGGGACTGTGTTAATCACCAGTTGATAATCTCGAGTGACGGATGCAGACCTAAGGCCGTGCTGGTAGCAATCTCGGGAATCACTGTTCAGCAGTGGATCCATCGGCCTGCCACTTTGCGCCCCAGCAGTGACCTTGGGGAATGTGCTCACACTGTTTTGAGTCCATCCCTTCACTTTTGGGTCAGAGATTTTATGCTTGAATGCATGTGCTGACATTTCCAGTAGAATTGCCCCTCTATTTTCAGTGTACTATGTAAATACTGTCTATTGCTGATCTGTCTTAGAGATATTAGAAAATATTATGAATGGAGAAAAGTCATCTGGTGTTTTCAAAACAATATTTTTTTTTCTTTCGTTAAATACGATACCCGCAAAACTTGAAGTGTGTTTCTTTGTAAAACCTCACCACAGTTTTTCGGGATCTCCAGAACTTTTTATTGTGATTCACCACTTCAGTTTCAAAGCACAGTCTTAAAACTTGGGTAGTAGTCAGAGCCATTTGTTATAGTGGCAAGAATCCACATTTGAACATATTCAGTTTAGATTGGAACACTGGCACTGATAAGACCTGTTGAGTGTGTCTGTGGAGATTTGACCATTTCTTTCTGAACAGATTGCTAATGCCGGGTAGCAGGGCACACCACTTATTCACAAGTAGAGGGCGTGGAAGCATGTTTGGTTAATATTATACAATAACTGGTTGCAAAATATAACAGTGCAGCATCTCTGGAGAACTTGAGCAAACAGTTGGTGTTGCAGCATCTGCTTTTGGCATTGTCTGGCTAATGATTCTGTCCAGCTTCCTCCAGGTTTTCTGATTGATTGATTGGAGCATGTGGGTAGCATCTGCTCATGCTCCTTCCTCCTCTTGCCCCCTGACAGTGGAGAGATGCATGAGCTCCATGCAGACTGGGACTCAGATGGTGAAGCTGCGAGGAAGCTCCAAGGGACTGGTGCGGTTCTACTACCTGGATGAGCACAAATCCTGCATCCGTTGGCGGCCTTCCAGGAAGAATGAAAAAGCCAAAAGTAAGTCACTGCACATCTCCCTGGAAATGCTTTCTTTCAGATCTTAGAGTTTTCTGAAGCCAGACGGTGAGCACTGCAGGCCTGCTGCAATTCCTGCTGGTGACTACTGAGAAGAAAGCAAACCTGTCCTGTACTTAAATACCTGATGATATTTCCCGATTAGGCGTACTTAATTACTGCGGTGCTGTTCTGGATAGACTGAAATCTCAGGATGCCCATTGTTCTGTAAAGTATCCTTTGATCACATTAAAGTTGCAGCAAGAACGGTGCGATTTTGAGAAGAAAAGAAGATGCTGAAAATCATGCAAAATTTGAATCAATTCTTTAATAATAGTTTCTGCTTTTCTGGACATTCCACTCAATGCACTTTACAGATAATGGGGACTCCCCTCCAGCACCGATGTGCAGCCCCAGCTGGATGATGCAACGGCAGCCAGAGTGCGCCAGTGCGCTCACCACACCCTAGCTATAAGTGGGGAGGAGACCAGAGTGATGAAGCAAACTCATAGATGGGATTATTAGGAGGTCATGATTCGAAAAGGCCAATGGGAAATTTGGCCAGGCTGCCAGGGTAACACCCCCACTCTTTTTTCGAGAAACAACCTGGGAACTTTAATAACTAGAGTGTCAGTACCTCAGATTTACTTCTCATCTGAAGGATGCCTATACGTGGGCCTTAGGACACAGGCTTCAGGGGGAGCTCTCCCTCCTGGTCCCACCAACACCTTTTCCAGTAGTTTTTCCCAGGAGGTCTCCCATCCAGGTACTGGCCAAGCTCACACCTGCTGAGCTTCATTAGGTTGCCAGTTGTGGGGTTGCAGGGTGATATACCTGCTGGGAAAAACTAATTACTAATGATGATGATTTTACTTTAATCATCATTATCATCCTTAGTAGATGCTATTTTGTAAGGAGCTGCAAAAATTGGAAAAAAATGGAATATGTAAGCAGTCAATAAAAATATTAATACAAATGTATTTTCCTTCCGATACTTAGATTCTAAGAATTATTTCTTCTCTTAGTACTAAGTTAAGCCAAATGAGTGCACACACGGCAGTTAGCTCAGAAAACTATATTTATAAATTGCACTTGCTGTGCTTGTTATGAACACTTTTCATTAACAGAGTGAATACACTCTATCGCTAAACAAACAAATGAATGTCGGCCAATCTTGAGGTTTGTGTGCTAAAGATATTGATGCTGTGTTTTTGAAGAGCAAAATCGATTTTGGTTAACAGTGGTGGATTATCTCCGTGAAGCACAGCTATGTCCTTTTTTGTAAAACCAGCAAAGATACAGTTTTTCCTTTAGTGATTACTGCGAAATGAAGCAGTGATGATCTGAACTACTGCGATGGAAGAGTGAAACATTTGGGTTGACTTCTGTCCAAATGGTTAATAGGAATGCCTTAGTAGTATCTAAAGCTCTGGCGTACTGTATTTCCTATACTGCAGATTTGATACACACACTGTGTGCTAATTCTAACATGAATTAGTAACTTGATGTTTGTTGCAAAAAGAACTATGTTGTGCAGCTATCTCTTCCATTGTCCCACAACTGTGTGGATAGTCTGTGAGTGTTTGAGGCCTTAGATTATTTGTAAGAAAGGTTCAATAAACGTATGGTAGATTGTCAATAACTAATCGGGTAAAACTGCAAAGACATGTATCACTTAAAACTAAAAAATATTCTTAGAATATAGGCTTTGAGGATAAATTAGAGGCATCCTTTTTAATTAAATGAAAAATCTGACAAAATGTAACACCCCCCACACACAAAAAAAATACTATAATGTCAACTATTTAGTTGACATTAAAATTAAGGACACTTTTCATTAGGTTTAAGTAGTAAAGTTTGCCTTGAAAGTCATTTCAGTAATCAATGTGTCTAACCTCCCAAAAGATGTCTACACCACCAAAAGGCATGTTTCACTATCAAAACAAATTCTAAAATGCTTAAAAAAAACTGTTCAGACTTTATTCCATTTTATCTTGTGATACTAGTTTCTAATTTACCCTAGTACTTAAGAACACCGTTGTGTATAGTAAAAATCATTTTTTTAATATTGGGCCTGCTGTTTTTATGAGGAAAAGCAACAATTCAATTAAAATATTGTGTAGTGCACATCACTGAAAGTGAACACTTTTAAAAAGTCTTAATTATGATTTTGACTTCCTAAAACTTTGAAATCTTCTGATATCAGTTACTGAAGAGGTTTTTGGACTAATGCGACACCATTGTTTTGGTAAACATCTGGAAAATTCAACAAATTAGACACTTGGATACTTCAATACTTCTAGTACAATCTCTAGAAAAAAAACATTGTAAACCAGACTAAACTGGTAGGATTCTGAGTATTTTGAAGATAAATGAAAATGACTGATCTGGGATTAACTGGTTTCGTCAGTCGGGGGCAGAGATTCAAGGTCATTGAATGTTCATAATGGAGTCACAGCACAGTCTCCTCTTTTCACTTCTCCCTTATGCTCAGCCTTGGATTGAACCTAGCATTAGTGTCCGTCTGAGCAGTACTTGGGAAGATGCTGTAACATACAGAATTGAATGGGTAGAATGCAATCTATTGCATAATTGTAATGGATTAACACCTTCACAGAAGATCATTTTAAGAAATAAAACTGCAGTAGAGCTCTGTAATCAAGTGTCTCTCTTGACAAGTGAACACATTTTTTCTTTAAAGAGGCATTGAAAATTCACTCATTGGTTATACTTCATGGTTGAGGATGTTTGTCTTCCATGAGCTGAAGATTGTTTAGGCCAATATGGAATCCACACTTTCTCTGAGAGGTTGTGCAGGTAGTCAAGGACAATATTAAGTTATACAGTGTACTATGCATTTCAAGGTGATATAGCTGCTGATGGATAGAAATGTTGAAATTACACTTTAGTGGTTTTGACTATTGTGTATAAAAGTAATCTTTATAAAATGGCCATAAGGAAATTGGTGAAGTAAATGGTGACAGTCAACTGCGATCTTGCAGTGTCCTTATGGTATTTGTCACTGTAGTGTGTAATGCCTTGACCTATAGTTGAATTCAATACAAGCATATTGTGTTGTCTGAGATTAACTGTGTTTACCTGTAACGTGTTAAATATGCTGATTACATTTTTGTTTCGAACAGATGCTTAATACCATTTGGGAATCCCGGTGGTAATTTTTATTCAAATTTCCTTATATTAAAAAAAGTTTTAATAGATATCCCTCTCCTTAGTGAGGTGGATTTCTGTCATTTTGTTCAGTTTTTAATTACAGCTGCAATAAAATCTTAAAATGCTACAAGATTATAAGTGACTGCCACCATTTAATCATGTGTATTAAGTTCAGATTTCTCTGTTATTGTTTTCAAAGATTGCTTATGTGTATGTGGGACGCTGGAGCAATTCACTGAGGTACCATAGGCTTATGCACAGCGGAACACTTACCCAACTCTCTGCTAGTAGCAACAACATAATTAAACAACATTAGATTTTTTTTAATGTTGATAGAGGTATACTTTCAGAGGTCTGAAAAGTTCTGCTGCTACCTGGCTATATCTGGTGCCACTGTTTTCCTTTTCTATTTAAACAGCAACATTTAGCTGAAATGTGTGAAAACATCCTAAATGTCCTTCATTTTGTTTTGTACCCTCATGCGTGATAATCAGCAGATTTAATCTTGAAGTTAATTGCCCATGTGCTCTCAGAATAGGTTAATTAGTGCCTTAAATCTTAAAATCTTAAAAACTGGTTTGATTTCTTTAAGGTGTCTGCATCATGACTTGATATTTATAATCCTGCTTTCTGTGCAAATTTTAAAATGATTGCATTGAGGCATCTGCTGCCTAATACATAGACCAAATATTTGGTTTATCCTGTATATTTGTGTTTTTTAATTAATGCTTTAATGTATTATTCAATCTGCTGTGTCAATTTAGAACAAATTCTCATTAACAGTGTAGATCTGTAGATTGTCCATTCATAGAGAAGGGCTATGGGGGCTATTCATAGGACTATATACAGCCATATCACCTGTAACTCACAACTGGCAACCCACTGAAGCTAAGCAGGTGTGAGCCTGGTCAGTACCTGGATGGGAGACCTCCGGGGAAAAACTAAGGTTGCTGCTGGAAGAGCAAAACTAAGGTTGCTGCTGGACCCACATGGACCCGCAGTCCATGTGGGTCCTAATGCCCCAGTATAGTGACGGGGACACTATACTGTAAACAGGCGCCGTCCTTCGGATGAGACGTAAAACCGAGGTCCTGACTCTCTGTGGTCATTAAAAATCCCAGGGCGTTTCCCGAAAAGAGTAGGGGTATGACCCCGGCGTCCTGGACAAATTTCCCATTGGCCCTTACCAATCATGGCCTCCTAATAATCCCCCATTTATGAATTGGCTTCATTACTCTGCTCTCCTCCCCACTAATAGCTGATGTGTGGTGAGCGTTCTAGCGCACTATTGCTGCCGTCGCATCATCCAGGTGGATGCTGCACATTGGTGGTGGTGGAGGGGAGTCCCCATTACCTGTAAAGCGCTTTGAGTGGAGTGTCCAGAAAAGCGCTATATAAGTGTAAGCAATTATTAATTGTTGTTATTATTATTTTATAGAGCAGTTTGAGTGAACTATCTTGCTCGAGATCTCTTCCCTGGGATTAGATCTCACTATTCTCCAGCCCACAGTCCAAAAGCCCAAACATCACTCGAGCCTGCTCCTGCTCCTCTTGAATGACATATCTGGTTAACCTGTTTATTTCCCATGAAATGATTCATTTCATTTTAAATTACAAGTATCAAACTGTATATTACTTTTTAGTAAAATAATCCCGACGACCCCAGCAGTGACAATGTGTAGACTACTACAATGGTCAGTCATCCTCCATCTACGTGACAGAATATATGACATTGGTTTATTTCTCCCCTCTTATTATTGAATAGTCAAAACATTAAAACTGAATTTATTAGGAAAAAATAAAGCAATGGCTTGTGTTTCTTCTCTCACTTAACTTGAATTTAATATTCTTACTTGAATGTACTAGAGGCTAACGAAAAAAGAGAGCCCATCATTCTTAGCTTGAAAGCTCAAGAGGGGATTTTGCTAATCTGAGTTCACATGTGGTGGGGAAAGAAAATTCATTAACAATGAATTGACTGTAACCTGGTCTTCTTTCATGGGTTTCCATTGAGTCTAATGGGCTCAAAAGCTGATAAATTAAGTGCTGGAAAAAAAATAGCCACCTACTGTATAATTTGGTTAATACCATTTTTGTTTTATGGTCAAATGATAGCTGTAATATCAAGGTAAAAATGCATGCGATTTACTACAAAGAATCATGCTTACAAAACTATACTAATCCTCCCATACAGAATGCCAAAATATCCAAAATGCATGGCATCTTTTAGCTTGCCTGGTGTAATCAAAATAACATTATGAGGCCAGTGTTGTGACCTCTGCTGAACTGAATGTTATATCTGCTGTTACATACCTGCTCATTTTGCCTCTTCTTCTTTTCTTTCTGCCCTCAGTTTCCATAGATTCAATGCGGGAGGTGTGTGAAGGGAAACAGTCTGAAATCTTTCAGCGCTACGCGGATGGCAGTTTTGATCCAAACTGCTGTTTCAGTATTTACTATGGGGACCACATGGAATCTCTTGACCTGGTGTCTACGAATGCTGAGGAGGCACGGACCTGGATTACCGGCCTTAAATACCTCATGGCTGGCATCAGTGATGAAGACAGCCTGGCAAAGAGACAGCGGACACGTGACCAATATCCTTTCTTTTGCTGCAACTGTCAAAGGTTCAGGCAGGCAGGCACATGGCTGTGATTTTCATCATTTCTTCAGAGAGTCTGCAGGGACGCAAGGATAAATATAGCATCTGCCGTTTTAGGAAAAAAATACATTTCTAAGCAGGTCCTAGAGTCTTGAGGTGTCAAGGTCTTTGAATAAAGCTCTTGTCTGAACTAGATCAGCAAAAATGTAGAAAAAGAAACATTGTGCCTTGACAAAGGTCTGTACTTCAGAAAAATAATGAACTTATCAGTCTTGAATTAAGTATTTCATGAATTAACAGTAGAAGCTGTACCAGGGGATTGATCTAGGCTAAAGTACAAGATTAAGAAGCACTTTGTTTTGAAATGTGAAGTCAGTGGATGTTTGGAACTTCTCATATTAAGTGCTACTGCTCCAATGAACAATGCTTTGAGACTTCATTTTGTGTGGGGTAGGTTTTTGACGATTTTACAATGACTTGATTATCATTTGGCTTTTTTTTCCTTCGTTTCTCAAGCGGCACTGAACTGACTCCTTCATTGAGCAGGGTAATCAAGAGCAATTATGTACAGAGAGAGATGATGGTATAAGGGGCTGACTGGCAGCTGTGGAAGGCACAGATGCCTCGTATCTGAAGAAGGCAAAGGAGATGAAAGGTTGTCAGGATTGAAGAGGAAGGGAGTTAGAGGCAAGCTCTACTCTGAGAAGCTAGTTCCTTTGAGATCAGAGGTTCACTGAGATACGGAAGCAAAGATCTCCGAGTTACATTTTGAATTGTCAGACGAATGTATATTTCATAGTCCTCGTACAGTGGCAGGCATAAATATTCCAACTGCCTGCAGGATTTCAGACTTCACCATGACCCTTATGGGCAAAACACAGTTGCTCTCATTTCCGTTGGGTCAGTACTTATGAATAAAGAGCAGCTTTCTGAAAATTTACATCATAGAAAATGTATTATCATAGAAAAGCCCAGAGCTTCATTGTCTTCTGCAGGGCATGATAGTTTTGTCAAAGGGCATGAAACACATTATTTCATTAAGTAGAAATAGATTTGTAGAATATTAATAGTAGAATTAATTTCTCTACTTTGCTCTTTATGACTTTGTAAAATTTGTCTGTTTTGTTTCATAGTATTTTTATTTAATGTTTTTTTAATATTTTTAATACCACAAAAGGGAGGTTTTTAATAATTTTGTAGATAATACTGTATGCATTGATCAAGAAAATATTCCACTTAAACAGCATTAATTAATCCATGTTTATTATTACAGTTCACTTTCTAAGAGCCAGCATTCTTCTGCAAGTATCAAGTTATGTTTTACTGTACCTTTCAAAATGTGTGGCAAAGCTCAGACGCTTCCTAAATTAAATTGTTTCCAGTTGGATTTGTTATTCCATTGTTGGCTAGCTGTAAGATTGATATTATTGTTCACAGCCCAGAGAGAACTATAGAGAAGCATTGGGTGTAAGCCTCTTGCTGCATGCTTTAATTCACACATTACTTTTATTTAAATTCAGCCTGGAGGTCCTGACTGTTAGGCTTCTGAATTCCTTTACCATCTGTTCTGTAGCCTGCTTAACAGAGCCTTTGTTTTAAGAAACCAGGTTTTATGTTTTAGGTGTTATTTATTGCTGCCTTCGAGGCAGTATTGAATAAGTTGAAGTTTTTAATTACTTGAAACCGGAAAGGCATCTCTGCTAAATGCTCCAAGAGATTAATTTGATCAGATTTTTAGCCCACCTTCCTTGGTCAATTGTGTCAGTGTGTCACTTTTTAGAGTCGCTCCTTTCAGTAATTTTCATTCTTGACAGTAGAGGAATTCTATCAGGATGCACATTAACTCATGCCTGAGGTCTGAAGTTAATTTAACTTAGACTTTCATTTTCTGTATAAACACGTCTGTGCTCCCAGCTAACATCTCATTTGGTATGCAAGGCCTATTATTCATTTTTCATCCAATTATTTCTAATGTGCTCCTTACTATCTTCAGAAAACTGTAAAACTGTTCTTCCTACAGCATGAGGCCTCTTTTACAGATGAATTTCACACGGAGAACAAGGTTTCATGAAAATGGGCATAACCACCAAGGGGTGGGGGGATACAAAGGTTAGGACATGTCCCAATATCAATTATATCTTAATTTCTTAGACCATTGAGGGATGTGTTACAGCATATATAGGATTTGAAGTTTCACCGTGGGCCTTTATGTGAGTTATCCTTAACTTTTAATGCAACGTGGCTGAAGCAGACATTCACTGAAGCAGATAAAAATGGTGATGGCAGTTTAAGCATAAGTGAAGTTCTGCAACTCATTCACAAGCTGAACGTCAACCTTCCCAGACAGAAAGTAAAGCAGATGTTTAAGGTAAGGGAAACATAAATTTCTTGCTAATCTGTAAAATGTGATAGTTCTTTTGAAAACAAGGTCATTAAAGCTTCTATTGTGACATGTTTTAGTTTGTTCACAGCAAGCTTGCAATAACTCCACCAATAAACAGTGTTAGACGAGAATAGTGGTATAATTCCTTAGAAGAGCATTATTACTTCTGTGCTTTTACATGAGAGTATACCTGTTTGTCAGGAATATATTTGACTCATCCCAGCAAATAGTGGTGCAGACTCCAGGTTAATTAACTTTTGTTGCAAAGGGGATGGCTGATATTACACTTCTACAGTACCTGTATATCAAATTTGATATTAGTGTTGCAGTGTATTCCGGTGGTGTTGTTCTGCAGTACATTGTTTACTTACAACAGTATTTTACCCTGCATTCTGTTTGTACTTGTAACTGTAGCTTGTGTGAGGATGAAGGAGTGTTTTGAGCTGCAGTGAGCTGAAGAGCAACAGACCTGTAAAGTCCTGTAAACCTATAAATTATTGCAACAGACAAGCAGTAGCAGTATTTATAAATATATTATACCAACAATCAAAGTTGATGAAGGCAAGAGAATAAATCATTTTTCCCATCTAGTAGGCTGAAAACATTGTTATTGGAGGGTTGTTAGAGACAGGAGTTGCTTGTTAAAGTCGAGCAGGATGTGTTTAATTCACATGTGGATGCTAAAATTTTTCAGACAGCAGGCCTTAATAAGAGCCATTCAAGACCAAATTCTGAGTCTTAAATACGATTTTATGTGCATCAGAAGACTAGCGCTACACTTAGCAAAGTACGATGTGCTGTGGTGTTTGCTTCTGATCTGGTTATTTATAGCTATACTTCTTTATGAATTCCCGTCTGATTCTTGCCTCTGTGCTGTCAAACTCCAGCAGGCCAAGCAATGCTGGGTAAAAAGGGAATTTTTAAGTTTGACTATTGGAGAGCCCCAGTAATACATTGAATGTTCATTTCTCTAAGAGCAGTAAACGCCAAAATGCATTAAAAATACATGGCCTGGAACAAAAGTGAAGACGTGTCTTCAGTGTTGCAGCTCAGTGCACCTCCAAAGAAAAGTAAAAGTGTTGTTTGTAGACTCAGTATCTTCTCCTGAAAGTCTAACCCCAGCTGTGACTTGAGCAAGCAAGTTAATAAATGAAACTCTGAGCGTAATAGCTCCTGAACTAGTATATGAAATCACCTGTGACCACTGGGTGTTTTTCAGAAAAATGCTTAAAATCAAACCTAGCATTTTAAGTGCTTTGATAGCATTAGATTAAAAACAAGCTCCCTTATTTTCTTGTCCAGAACTTGATTTGCTTAGAGTGTAGATACACAAAATGTTCTGGGCAAATGAATCCATATGAGACCCATTGAAGAACCAAATGCTGTCCTGATTTGGAAATGCCTTTTAGATAAACAAACAGAATGAGACAGAGGAGATTGCAGAGAGACGACAACATTCTTGAGTACACAGACAGCCTAAATTAATTTTGAGCTGAGTATGTGAGCTCTAGCATTTTACAGATGTGATCCAATATAATATCGTAGATGCAAACATGCAAAATGTTACAGATAAAGGGTGGTATTTTGAAAATATTGGTTTATAGGCATTAGTTGGCCATTACAGTTTCTCTGTGTTCTCCTCTTATCAATCACAAGGCTGGACATTGGCAGAATGGCTTTACACTGAAGACTAAATACAAACAATTGGCTGATGAAGGATGCATTGAACATATTTAGGCTAAACCCTGACATTTGTGCAGTAAAATCCACAATCCACTGGAGCAATGTTCTGTAATAAGAGAAGAAAACAAATTCATTCCTAGAGAGAACTTGACAGTGTGTTATAGGGTCAGTCAAATGTGAAGGCAAAAATCTTTTCATCTGTCTTAAGTAAACCAGGTTGCTGTATATCTGAGACCCCTGGTACCTGGTTGGGCACCTGTGACCTTGCATTATATCTGTTGGAGCCAGATTAATCCTCTAGTCCATTAACTCTATAGTTGCCAAATTTGGACTTGCTAAATGGGCTCAGTTTCAGATCAAGGCATGCACAGTCCATAGGATTTCTGTGCTAGCATGAGAATCCCTATATTGATACTTGGTAATTCATAATTAGAGATTATAAAATGGAAAATTACCTTGAATTTCAGAATTAAACTTTTATACAGTATGTACAGTAGATAGAAAATTAGAATGGCTGCATCTCAGCTCAATTCCTGTACCCACAAAGGAAGAATGAGGAAGTGCAGACAAGCACTTCTGACCCACCCATCAAGCCATTCATCTTTTTACACACTGCAACCTCCAAGTCTGCCCTGCCTGACTAATCCCAGTTCTAATTCCTCTCCGCCAGTTGAGCTGGAGGGAGCCAGTGACACATCTCAGGCTCAAACCTATCATGTGCAGACCCTTACCTCACAAATAATCTTTCACTCTTGTTAACTCTCCCCCTTTTCCCACTGAAAACACCAAGTCTCAAACAAGCGCTTAGCATTATATAAGGGATTTTAACGTGAAATCCTATGTAGCTGAACATCAACCCACCCATTTTCACTCTCTAAAAGGAAAGACGGACAGATCTGAAAGTATGATTGGATTTTTGTATTTAAATATTGCAAAAAAAGAACCAGAACCCAAATGTCTAAGTGCTGGGAAAGGACGACATGGCTTTAAAACAATTTTATAAAATGCTGTAAAGGAAGATACTAGTGCTTGATGCATGCAGACTCTTTGACACTTCAGTGGTAATCTAATAAAGATCCCACAATGATTTCTGAAACGAACATGCTGTTTTCCAGCCATGGTTTTCACAAGAGCATTCATTGCTCAAATGTGTGTGTAGGTTGATAAGAACTTTACATTTACATTTCTATCTTGTCATTCGTCAAACTGCATGCAGCGTATAATTGAGGTTTATTAATCGCTTCTGTATGAGATCCCAGTGGCTGCTGTGCTTGAGGAGTTGTGCTGTTCAGTAAAGATTGTGGGCAGCCGTTAGTAGACTCTTCTTCTGATTGGGGTTGACAGTGTAGCATGAAAGAGGTTGGGTGGTTAAAGCAGAGAAAAGACCTGCTAGAAGGTTTCAGAGATGTAAGAAAGATCTGGAAATGCTGCGCTGTAGCTCGGCTGCCACTTTAGTAGTTTTTCACAATTTGTGGGTTTCTCCCAAGGAATTCAAACTAAAGGCTTTTGAAAGTTTAATATGTGGTGCTTTTGTTGCATGTTTGTTAAGCTAAGCTCAAGTTTTAGTATAGAGAAAAGAGCAGGGAGAGAAATACTGATTTTATTATCTCTCTTTCAGCAGTATACAGTAGTTGAGTAATCTTTGTAGTTGAGAACTGTATGTTGCAGTGGCATCTGTGAATTCTGCTGTGTAGATGGTGCTTCCTGAGGTGAGATAGACAGCGGGGACGGCACCAGCCAATTCCTGGGTGGAGGTGAGCAGAGAGGCCAGGGTGGAGTGTCCTGGGCCCGTGTGCAAGGGGCAGAGGGCTCTGTGGAGATACACATTCCGCCAGGTGCAGCAACCTGCGGAGCGGGGAGAGGAACTTTTCTGGAGATGAAGGTCTAGCGTTTGACTGCCGGAACATACTGTCTCCAGCTTCTGCATCTTTAGGAGTGTCTCCAACCTCCCAAGCCTTCCCAGCAATGAGTCGTACTGCTCCCGCTGCTGCCGAAAAGTCTTCACACAGGTGTCGCTTTTGCAGGCTGGCACCCTGACCAGTGGCCGAGAGCAGAGACCCACAGCCCATGGCAAGATAACAGAATACCATACGTGTAAGAAAGAACGTCACAAAGTAGTGTTCAGCTAATGCGGAAAAGACGTCAAAATAAGCTTTTCTTTTCATCCGTTCATTCCGTCTTTGAAGATCGTTTCCCGTGTGGTGTTTTCTTGAAGAACAGGCTGCGAAGAAATATTTATAATCGAATGTTCAGTATAATTCAATACAGCAATAATACCTTCTATTATGCACTGTAATCGGGTATTTCAGATGGAGCCTGCTGTATTTGCTTTCCCTTCGCACTTTGCAGAATAATACCCAGGAAAACAGTTCTTTCAATGTTTTCTAATAATTTTTTTTCTCACATACTGTATATGACTATACTGTATACAGTGCTTTGCCCCAAAAGAGAATGTTGTCTAAATTGCTCTACAAGCAATAGTTTGACAGAAACTGACTTCAATTTACAAACTCTTGCAATCGGCATTGACTGCACAGGCATATTAACATATAAAACCAACATGTTTTAGGTGTTTCTGACTCTAACACCACTTAAGCCTGAACCCATACTCATTCAGCACTCCATTCAACACAAAATTTCCAATGATAGAATACCTGACAAAAATTAATTTGACCATTCTTGATACATTTGTTTGGTTTTGGCAAGGTTGTTTCGTCTTTTCAGACTTTTACTTGGATTCAGAGAAGCAAATTTTCCTATCAGTTGAGTGTAAGATTGTGAAAGGTGTTTGACAAATCCCTGAGCCCTAACCCTAACCTAGCCAAACCCTTAGCTAGGGTTAGGGTTCGGATTCCAACAAAATATAGACAGTTTTTGATGGCATGGCTGTGTTTTAGGGCAGAAATAATACCTACAGTATTTCCCTAAATGGAGTGTATTGTGCCTTACTCCTGTGCCCTTCTGCTACTTACAGTAAAGAAATACAGTAATTCGTCACTGCTAAATATTGCAACAGTACTCCTCTGCACACATCCTAATACAAAGTAAATTGAATATAATCTTATTGTGTGCAGCTTTGGCGTGACCTCAGGGAAGAGATATTCTGGGATGTTAATTTGACTTGGATGAAACAATAAACTGAGACTTTCTCTTTTTTTTTTTTGCTTGGTCCCCTATTAAATTCCTCACTACAGGGGGTCTGTCAGAATCAGTGTTCACAGCATAATGCATACGATCTGCTCTGCACAGTTTTCCTCAGCTTGGGTTTGTTTTACTTTCAATTCAACAGCAAGGCTTGAGTATCACTTCAGAGCGCTGATGTTCAATATTAAAAACATTCTCAAAGAAAGGGAAAACTGTCTTTCAAGCAGCACTTGGATAGAAGTGACTGTTGCAGAAACAAGTGACCAAAACATTCAGGGCTTTTGTAAGGTTGATCTGGGCATTCCATCCCATTTTGATGGGATGGCATGCTGCTAGATTTGCAAGGGGAACAAAAAGCTGAAAATCTGGAAAACCCCTTAGAAAAAAACACTTGTAAATTATCTTGTAAATGTTTCAAATTATTTTAATATTAATTTTAAAAATTATATTTTTATGTGCATTAATATTTTTTTCCAATTTTATTTATTTAAAAAAATAGATGACTAAAGTAGAGGAAGGCTTGTCAAGTCCATTCTTAGCAGTATGAGATACCTTTAGACAGTTTTCTGCATGACTGCTGGCTAGTGCCTGCTCATGCATTTTGCTGAGAAACAGGAGGAGCAGAGGGGCCTTTGAAGTTTGTCAGATATCACAATATGTGCTGTGCTTTGCTTCTCCCATCTTCTACCCCAGACAGGTGTCATCTCTCTGTTTTTCCATGCCTCTGTAGCTTGTGTCTTTAAACACCACTGGCTGCTTGTCATTAAGTTTGCTCAGAATTAATGGGGGAACACATATGGTCTAATTTGTTCCAGATGGCCGTACTTTTAATACACGGTAAGCACTTTGCTCCAGTTGTAATAATCCTTTGGTAATACAGTCCGCAGAAGCCACTGCTTCCACTGTTGCTCAGTCCTGTCTCAGTGAGTGAAGTCCAGGATGTTTTTGTGTCGAATCGTTTGGGGGCCTTGGGCTTGGGGGCTTTAGCTTCGTAAGCCTCTCAATGCTCTTAATTTCTCCTTTAAAGAACCTTAGCTTCATCACTGTCCTCTTAGCAGAGACTTCCTCCAATTCTCAGTACTGCACAAACTCACCTTTACCAATTTCCATCTTCATGACACACAAAACCAATTCCTATTGCATGTAATTTACTTGCGTCCACCATTTTGTTTCAAGTTTACAATTAATGGAATTTTAAGATTGCCTGTAATGGCCTCCCCCTTCCTCCCCCCCAGAAAAACAAGGCCTGTTTAGTGAAATATATGGATCGAAACAATGTCTGATATGAGCCTTGCAAAGGCCTTTTGGCCTCCTATAACAACACTTAATTTTGACCATAACCAGGTTTGTGCTGAAATCTGTTATCATGTGGATTGCAGTGACATTTCATCTTCACTGATCTTCAAAGTCATTTAATCTTCAGTTGTATGTAATACTAACAGTAGTATTACAGTAGCTAAAAGAGGTAAGAATAAACTGAGGTAAATATTGCACTTCAAAGGGAAGACAAAATATTCTATCAATAATAAGAATATGCCTTGCACTCTGAAGACACATTTGCCTTATAATAATACATTTCTTTCAAGAGTGAACTGAAGAAGGCTCCACAGCCAGAATGTTTTTTTATTCATTCCTACTTTTCGAAATGGACTTAAAATCTACTTGTATACAGTAGTTTTGCATTGTCTAGTCATTTAAACCCTTTCTCTCTATTATTGTTTTCCAGTTTCTAAGTTTTATTGTGGTGAGAATCTGAATTTCTGCTCCGTCAAGATTTTTGTCTTTCTTGAAGCAGAACATTTTAAATGTCCCGAGTGACCTCTAGATGCGTCAGGCATGATGAACAGCCTTCTGTTTTACCATGGTATCGCCTGAATCTTTGAAACTCGTAAATGGGAGAGAAACGCATTTTGTGTCAGTAATTCCTAGCACATTTAGGAATACTGTTGTGGGTTAGTGATCTGTAAAGTTAGTGTCTTCCCTAAACTGAATAGCCCACCATATCCTGTAACTTTTCACCAGGTAAATCGCATTCAGTATATTACCAAAGCCCCATTTCAAAGTGTCAAGCATTCTGAGTTTAGGAATGTTTCTGATTGTTTTCAGTCGCACAGTTCTGGATGAGTGATGTAGCATTATACAGCAAAGCCACTTCCTTCCAGTTCACTGAGCAATTTGTGGGTTATTTGTAGTCTGTGCTGTAGCAGTCATAATTAAAGTCAGAACCTCCAAATGATTTCTGGCAGTTGTGATTTGACAGAAACGAAGATATGAAGTATAGATCTACAATGTAGAGTTGCAGTGTTCTTTTTAGCGTTCAAAGCTCTCCGTTTTCTAATATTTATAAGTTTAATAGCCACATTATCAAGCTTGTAATCTTTATCCTGGTTTTAAATGATGACAAAAATGCAGGAGTAGTTTCCTTAACAGTGGCTATGCATTTTGAAGGCCTAAAAGCAGTTTTATTTTTTTATGATTTAATATTTTAATTATTTAGAAAGCTGTATAAATGTCAGATAGTGTATGGATAAATCTGCCTTTCCTTTTTCTCTGTCAGGAAATGGATTACATTATATTCCAAAAACACATCAGTTCTGTTGCACTGTGTCAATGTACAGTATTCAACCAGGGGTTTCTTAGTTGGGGTTGCTCATCGGATGGCAATTTTGCCTTGCTGAATATATTAGAATAAGAGAAAACTGAATTACAACAGTTGAATCCATCCTTCTACTGTATATCCAAATGGTTTTCAATCGCTTTATGACCAATGTTTCGTGTGTTGCCTGTTTGTTCTAGACGTAGGTCGGTGTCAATATTGGGGGACAAAGAAAATCACAAGTGGTAAGAAAATTAGTTCTTCATTGACTAGGCCACAGGAGTGACCCCCTTCATAGCATTTTGTGTTCCTGAAATTACAGAGGTTTCTTTTTTTAAGTTGCAGCACTATGTCAGTCACAAATAAAAGTTAAATTTACGGTGAATTCTGTATAATGTCAAAGATTTTCCATGTTAGTCAGCAATGTAGTGGGGTTTAGTCCGTTTCAAAATCCGTTTTCCACTGGTTCAGAGGGTTTTCTGGCTGCTACTAATGTGTCATCTCTTTGGTGCATCTGGATCTCAAGAAAGTAATGAAGATACAGTACATTGCAGCAAATTAATTTACTGTGTGCAGGCAGAGATCTGCTGTTATCATTAAGTTGAAAGGAATACTGTATGGGTGAGTCTTATCGCACGGCGGATTTGTAACTGTCAATGGTTTCAGGGGTCTCTGGCCAGTGTGTACATTTCTCAGGTGGTGAGTCTGAGCTGTTACTATAGAGATCAGGTGCACATTTCTCCTTTAGTTTCCATCCATCAGGTGATAGTAGATTTGGTTTCTATTCCTGGCAAATGTTTGTGTCCCACGGCGTTTTTTCCAAAGAGCAGGGAAAATAATGTGATCGTGCTAAGGTTACACAAACATTGTGTACTGTACAATACTGAAAAGCAATACTGTGCTTTTTTTATTGCGGCCATTTGTATCCTTGTATTTGTTTTCCTATACAAGAACATTGATCTCAAAAAGCAGCAGTGTTCTCCAGGGTTTCAAATATGAACTTGCTATGCATTTGTTGACTTTTAAAGGGTTAATCAGGACATAAGCTCTTAACTCTGGCTTTCAGTCTGTCCAGATTACAACAGATTGCAATCAAACATTTTGATTTTTTTTGTATTCAGTTTAGAACTTTATGGAAGCCTACATAAGTTTGTTTGAGGGTCTATTCTGATATTTTTTGAGAAATAAGTTGAATATACTGAATGTCAAAGTTTACACATCCTTGTTTGATGTGATGTTTGCGTAACCTTCCCTGAGTAACAGAACTGCATATACAGTAGGGAGCCATTAGACCATTGTTATTGCCACAAAAACACAACAGATAAAGCTACCAATTCCTGTCAGAGCATTACACTGAAAATGTCAAACACTGTTCAACCGGGAAAGCAAACTGTAGATTGATGTAACAAACTGTGTTCTTCAAATATTTATAATACAAGGTGTGAGTTTGATACTGTCAGCCTTAGGAAATAGCAGTACTTGGAGCGATATTTGCTCTGGCAGTGATCGCATCAGTAGGTCAGGAAAGTGCTGAAAATAAATTGATTTTCATTACTTTTTATACTTAATCCTACAGGTGTAAAAACACTGAGGTCATGATGTTTTTATCAGTTCTGTCATTGTCTCATTATAAAGGTTAAGGGAACATCCTTAGGGTAACTCATGGCTATAAAATATTGAGCTTCCTGATGAACCTCCTGCTACAGTATGCATCTGAGTTTTGTAAAAATCTGACATATTTAAATTACCAGTACAGCTGTTAAGAGTGGGGAGCTACTGTATGTCAAGGTCCAATCTACAAAAGGGCAAGTAGAGGTTAATCCATTTCTTAAAGTTCAAAATAATATTATGGCATCTTTTTTTCTTCTTCCAATATGACTTTTCTTCTTTATTTCTGCTTTGCAATTATTGAATTCTCCTCTATTTGTTCCTCATTAATAAAACACATGCCAATTTCTAACATCTTTGAAGATACTCTTCCTGAAATGTCTCGGGTGCTTTCTGAGCATGGGCCCTGATTTTTCAAGCCTGGTAAAAGATTCACCAATTTGCAAAACCAGTTCTGAGCAAATTTCCTAACTTTTTTGGCCTTCCATCCTAAATGAGAATAGTACCCTTTTTGGTAAGGGAAGCTTTTAAAGCATGCCTTTCTTTTTTTTCTTTTTAAAGCATTCAGATACCCTTTATTTCATCTTCAGATCTTAGGTTCATCTTAGATGTCCAAGCTGTTTAGCAGGTGTAAAGTGTTCTGGAAATATCCTACATTTCATTTTGTATTTGTCGAGGTTGTCCATTACATCTTTTCCCACTTTGCCAGCAGCTATGTCAACCTTTAACTCACAATTGGCAACCCACTGAAGCTTAATTTAAATGAAGCTTCATCGTTCTGTTCACCTCCTCACTGATAGCTGGTGGGTGGTAAGTGTACTGGCACACTATGGCCGCCATCGCATCACCCAGATGGGGCAGCACATTGGTGGTGGTGGAGGTAAGTCCCCATTACCTGTAAAGTACTTTGAGTGGAGTGTCCAGAAAAGTGATATAAAAACGTAAGGAATTTAATATTAAGTATTATTATTACTTTCTCTAGGAGGCAGATACAGATGATAACCAGGGCACGCTGGGATTTGAGGAGTTCTGTGCTTTTTACAAGATGATGTCCACACGGAGGGACCTCTACCTGCTCATGCTCACCTACAGCAACCACAAGGACCACCTGGACACAGATGATCTGATCCGCTTCCTGGAGATTGAGCAAAAGGTCAGTACTTCCACAAGATCTAATGCTGTGGCACAAGTCTGGAGGAAAGTTTTTATACAATGAAGGAGTTGGAAACAAACTGTCGATTGACATCCAGTACACAGTGTTTTACTAGTACAGTTCTCTCAGGATTGTTAAGTCTTTAAAATTCTTGTTAAAAGTTGTGTTGTTATTAACAATGACATGTTTAAGCATATTCATCATTACAATGTACTATATATTAGAGTGTGCATTTAAAAAAGCTTCTTGTAGTTTACTTAGCAGGGCTTTTGTTACCTTGTTGACTTTGGCAGAGTGACTCTGTAGTTTAAGAGCAGAATATGTGATGCATATTTGCCTTGACTTTTTCTACAGAGTTGGCTAGGGGCATATCCTAAATCACATTATGATTATATGCTCAAGTCCATGTTGATCAGGTTCCCCTGCCTTGATCTGAAAGAATAAGACCATGGAAAGTGAGGAATGCCGTTTCTTTTGAAAACCCACCTAGTTATAAACCTGGAGCTTTGCATTTCACGAACTGCAAAATAATCTGTTTATATATATAAATCCTATTTCTCATACATTTCTAATATATATTATAAATGTTATTTACGTATATAAACATACATGAGCAGGTTGATATGGAGAAACATTGAGAAAGCTGAATTGCTGAGTAATTTTGAATTGGCAGGTTTAAATTTTAGGCTATCATTATTAAATAGACAAAAAGCTCTTTCTTATTTCATGGCTGTAATTTCTGCTTGAAACTTTCAGAAAGTCATTCATTGAAAGCAATGTATGTATAAAGGTTAAAATAAGACTGTATTGCCTATAACAATAATGTCTATCGGGGTGTCTTCCATACTTTGTTTGCTGGAACTAACATTCAGTCCTCTGAAATTACTACTGATTGGGGTCTATGAAACCACTAGAAAAAGCAGTCTGTGGATATGTGAAAAAGTCTTGTTATCCCTGCCAGTCCATATAGTTTTCTTTAATCTGTGCAGGTAAAGGGAATTTGCATTATTTAAGCTTAGCCTTATTAAAATAAACTTCTCACACACATTGCTGCCAGTATTTAACCGCATCAGCATATCTGGTTTGGTTTGAATTGCCACTTCATGAGTTTAACACTGAAATATTGAATTTCGTTCAGTCAACATATTTATATTTGCCTCAGATGTGTCTAGAGAAACAAACGTGACAGGAATATTGCTGTAATCAGTGTTTAAAAAGATGCTGAGGGTAATTTTCAAAAGCTATTACCCCTAAATTAAACACTGTTCATCTCTCTAGAATTCCTGTGAGTTTTGTTTCTGGGTATCAGGCACACTTAGTAATCACGTCATGTATTGTGATACTTATCATCAAATGCTGCCAGCTCCTGCAGAAGATACTAATATATTAGAGCATAAGAAAGGAACAAACAAGTGGAGGACATTCAGCCCATCTGTCCCTTTCAGTAGTTGGTATCTAATCTATCCGAGGATCTCATCCAGCTTCTTCTCACAATCAGCTTGGACAAGATTGTTGGGTTATTTGTTCCATACTCCTACAACCCATTGGGTAAAGACATGTCTTCTGTTCTCAGATTTAAGTGCACTTCCACGTTGTTTCCACTTGTTTTTTTCTTTAACTGATCAGTCAAGGGTCTTAACTAGAATCTGAGTTGCAGAGCTCTCAAAAGAACCTTTCATAAAGCTTTGTAGAACCTTCTTGTAACTTGGAATAAAGCACCTGCTCTTAAGACAGAAAATTGCTCTTATTTCTGTCTTCAGAAAGGTGAACTTTCCAGAGTAGTGTCTTGAGTTATAATAAAAAAAGGACACGAGAGTTTAAATAAAGATGATGACATGGTTCAGGGAGATTGGAGCCATGAGGTGGGGACCAGTCTCTCACTGAATCCTAAAAAACAGGTGTAGCTTTCTCTGTCTGTAGCATTGTGACTGACAGGCAATTGCAGTACTGAAGATACATCACACCCTCTGGGCCTGCTAGGAAACTTGAAACTCTGCACATACTGTAGCAAGGCTGGTACTATTGAAGACTTATAAATAACTTGTTTTACTGTGTAATACAAAGGACGTTATTAAATTTCAAAGACTCTAAAAGCCCTTATGGGAAAACTGGATTGAAATCCCCTCCACCTTGAATTTACATTTTGAAAAGAATTTCCCTAATCTGTAAAATCAAAATCCCCTTGTTATACTGGTTTTGATTCCCAAATGTTTTTTTGGGTTATGTTTTGATATTTTCTAACTCTGAGTGCGACAGACAGGAACTTACAGTAGTCAGGTAACAAGTGTTTTAACAGGTGTAAAAACTGACAAAGACGTGTCAAGGTGTTTATGCTAGTTTTAAACAGCTATGCAGAAGATCCTTCAGATGTCATTTTTGGACAGGAATCCCAGAGAAGCTAGTCATCTCTTAGACCTGACAAGGGTGGGGCACCCTTTTCTAACAGAACATTTACATGCAGTCTCCCTGAGACTTCACTTAGTGCAGAAGATAACAGTTAAGAAAAGTGACTGCAACACCAATAGATTGATAGGATAGGAGCTTGAGGGTGGATTAAGATGCATGCACTCTCTTATTGCGTGTAGAATTTTAGATCAGGCTGTCATTCCTCTCTCAATAACATGCATTTGAAATCCTAAACTGGAAGGATAGGAAACCCCCTTTTTAGCCAACAGTATCATCTCCTATGATTAACAGCATTCATGTACATATCTTCTTGAGTCTTGGCTTAGAGAGAGGTTTGCTGAAAAATAGAGGCACAAAACAGTTCCCTTGTCTTACAGAAACAGCTGTGCATTTGGGTGCAATTGAGTAGGAAAGTCTACCTATTTTCGCATCTTTTTTAACAGCAAAAAGCTTACTGCTTTCACTGCTTACAGCTGAAAAAATTATTTTGTCTGAAATGTCTTGTGTTTTTTATTGAAGCCTTGTACAAATATAAAAGTATATGTAATCTTATGTGTATGTGCACATTATTAGACATACAGTACTCTAGAAGGTATCAGTACTATATGGATATGTATGTATTTTCAAGCATGCTTAGAAGTTACTCTTAAGATGTACATTTGTTCTTTATATTTGTTCTTTATATAGCCATTGTTTAGGCCACTTTTTCAGAGCAGCTCACCTCAGTCCAATGTCATTGAAAGAGGTACATTGCAGTAGTACTTAGGCTTCTGTCATTTAGATAAGATAAGATCAATTTATCGGCCATATGCAATTTTTTGTATTAGGAACTTGTCTTTTCACATACCCCAACGTGCTCTCCATGTGATGCACAGACAGGTAGAGAAGCTTGGGGTCAGAGTGCAGGGTCAGCCAACCTGGAGCACCTGGGGTTAAGGGCCTTGCTCAGGAGTCCTCTGCCAGCCACGGGATATGAACCGATAACCTTCCAGCTAAAGGCGCAGATCCTGAGCCGCAGAGCTACCGCACTGCCCCTGTTTTGTACACCATTTTGTGCATGTGGCTCGTTAGAATTCTTTTCCCTCACCTTGACTCTGTTTCGCAGTTCTGTGGTGACTGCACATCGGAGTTGCATCACATGGCAGCCTGTGACTAAAACTATAATTACCTCTGTTGCACTGGGAATTTTCAGGTATATCACTGCACATTTCATCTTAATTTTGTTCGACACGGTTCTCACTGGCTGTTAATTCAAGGTATAGTGAATATAATTCCATTGGCTAGGTTAATGTTTTTTATTTCTCCTTGAAATTAAGGATTTTAAACCTTTGCCTTTTTATACACTTTGTAAGATGTGCACATACAGTATTCACATAACTGTTTTTGTTTGCCTAATTGTTTTAATTTCCCAATTGTGTTATCTTGTCATAGCTGCTTGGCTCAATTCAGTGATGTTTAATGTGTTTAATATGTTCCTCTTGCCAGTTATATATATGTGTACATCAGGAGGTTTAAAGAATAAAACTTTACATTCCAGAGGAAGCTAAGCTCTTTATCCTAATGTGGTTTAGAATTGCTGAGCCACAACTATTAGGAAGCTTATGTATGCAGCTTTTTAATGTGGTACAAGGAATAGGGCCATTACAACATTGCTATACATAGCACTTTTTAGATTGGTAGATGTTTTACATTAATTTTAGGATACAATCCAAAACAATAGGTAGAATGTATTGGTGTCCTGACAACCAAATGTGATCATTTATCACATCATAATGCACGCATCTCATATTGAAACGTTTAGAATACTCCTGCCATATTAAATGACCTAATATGCTCATTGTTTAAATTTCCCACTGTCTAGTGATGGCTAGAAGGTGATGAATTTCCCATTTAGTTTAGATTCTTTAGGGCATAATAAAACAGGATGTATTACAGGCCTGTCACTGATTTACCACTGGAGTGATTCCCTGCGACTTAAGAATTGCTTTATACCAAAGGCTAAGTGCTACTGCTTAAGCCTCAAAGACCATTTCAATTAGCGTTGTCACATTGCATCAATATAAAGGCTATTGTGGCAGCGTAAACAAAATAGCCCCAGTTTTAGTGATTCCTCTATAAACACAAAATTGTATATTGTAATGTTAGCATGAAAGTCCTGTTGGGCTGCACATGGGTCATTAGTTTACCAAATTGCTAAAAATGCATTCAGTGGGCTGTTTCTAGTTCTGCCATTTGTTAACTTTTATAGAGGATGGCAAGCATTTGAAGAAAACAAAGTTACAAAAGGAAGATCATTAGTGGTGGTTTTCATGCTCTGAGGACCAGCCAAAATAATGAGAAGCATCATTGTTTGATACTTCCTTCTTCCTCTGAAAACTTTGAAAGTAGATTTTAAAACTGCTTTCTCATTTGCAATTAATTCAGTGGATTAAATCAATCCCACATGATTGAGGAGTGAGAAGAAAAGACAAATGAACATTTTGAACTTTTTAAAATGTTCAGATTAAAAAAAAATAGAGAGAGACTGAAGGAGTTAAAAATACCTTTTATATATAGTGATATTTTACCACTTTGACCAATACTGATTAGAATATCTTGCCATTAAAAGGTACGGTTTATTACTTTAGGCACTGGAAACTACACCTGTCTTTTTCATGTCAGAATCAGACTTTGAAACAGATTCTGAATTATTCTGATTGTTGTTATGCAATATACTGTGTAAATTGTAAGCTCTCTGTACTCAATGGAATACTGTTACTGTCACCCTACCTGTAAGGTTCTGTATAACTGTGTTAAACAGGGCACATGGATATTGTTTGTTGGCTTTCTGAATCGCACACTATGCTTCTAATTAAGATTCCCTTTAATGTTAATATAAGTAAATTCAATTTAAAACTTGTCAGGGACTAGCTGGGATATCTTTTATCATTAAACCCTGTTTTGTTAGGGTTATCAAATGAGGTTATTTTATAACATCTTAATGCAAAATGTGTTATTTCTGAGGGTTATTTCATTGCTTTTTCAAAATTAGCAATTAACAGCTGTGCCCTTTGTAAAACTTTCCTAAGAGCTTGTTACTTTTAAAGTATGTGTTTTCTCTTTTTTAATCTAAAGCATTGATTTCTACAAAATGCAAATTAAATAAAATATCCTACAGTGTGCAAGACAATCCAGATGACAATTTTGCCTTTGGTATAATATGAAACAATTATACATAAAGGTCCGTAATGTGCATGGCATTAAAAACAATCTGCAGCATATTTCACTACATTCATTCTAATAGGAAAGGATATAATCCGTTTAGTGTTCCTTTGGAAAGCCAAATGAAACTTTGGCTCAGCGTGACCCAAGACTTTGACCACACCTGACAGTTGCAAATTACAAACCTGATATTTTGTGGATGGTTTTGTTTTGCCAGTGGCTTCAAGCTTCTTCACAAAACGAAGCCACAATCTGCGACTTGGTTTGTAATTTGTTGAGTAGTTTTTCATCTGTGACATTATCTGAAAATAAATCCTTGGAAATCCTTCCTTTTCTCTAACTGCCGTTGAAGGGGAAAGGAGCTATACCTGTATATATTGTAAAAATATACACGTACCATAATAAGGTTGTGTTTTTTTTGCTTATCGTCATCTGCTTGCTGTTAAAAATTTAACGTAGGGCTGATTTTTAAAGTTACAGTTTAATCCAGAATTAGAGCTGCAGAAAGTAAACAGCGGAGCCCACCAAGCTACTTAAGCAAAGTTCCCTTTTAGGCGTAGCAATGCCAGTGATTGACCTATTGTGAAAAATAGATTGAGAGTGAAGCTAAGCATCTGGCACCATGTGACTCTTAAAAGATGTGACATTGATTGACAAGGATAGGCATCTGATCGACCAATCGGCTGTTTAAAAACGCCAGCTGTTGGGGTGGAAAATCAGATTGCAGTGCAGACATTGTGTGGGAGAACACTTGTCTCAAGCTTAGCTTTATTATGTGCTGTTTTTTGTGTTTTTAATTCTTATCTGTTAGAATTCTGTTTTTCTAACGTAAAACATTGCAGGTAGCAAGTGTGAATATTCAGCTTTGACGTGTTTTTTTTTTAACTTTTCCATAGATGACCAGTGTAACAAAAGAACACTGCCTGGAGATTGTGAACAAGTTTGAACCTTGTCCTGAGAACCAGAGTCAAGGAGTCCTGGGGATTGATGGTAAGAAGCTGCAGTTCCCAGAACTTCCCAAATCCAGCTCCTGTTTAATCAGTTTGTTATAATATGCCTTGGAGGGATAACTTAACCATCATATTTGTATTCCATTTTACTTTACACTCTGTAGTAAAAGTCCAATTACTTTTCCTGATTGAGTAGTGAAGAAACCAATTCTGCCACACTTCTATCCCTAGAAATACAGTATAACTCCACTCAAGTTAGACAGCACTGATTGATTAATGTCAGCTTTTATTGATTTGTTTGTTACTTTTTTTTTTTTGCCTTTCCAGGGTTTACCAACTATATGCGCAGCCCTGCTGGGGATATCTTCAACCCAGACCATTATGAGGTGAATCAGGACATGACCCAGTCCCTGTGCAACTATTTCATTGCCTCCTCTCACAACACATACCTGATGGGAGACCAGCTCATGTCTCAGTCGAGGGTTGACATGTACGCCTGGGTACTCCAGGCTGGCTGCCGCTGTGTGGAAGGTGAGCCGAGATCTTTTGGGGGTGAAACTTCTTCTCCACCTCAAAATTTCCCTCCATGGATTTCTTTTCCCAGGACACTTGTTTCTCCAGAATGTGGAAGCTTGCCGATATTGTGCTTTTTCAAAAAGGCATGTTCAGTGTGGCTGAATGTTGTCCACTAAGGATTCAGGAACCTCCACATGACCTAAGAATCGTCAACTGTAATGGAGGAGGAACTTCAAAATAGCATACTCGTATAACCTCCAGTATTTATTGAAATTCATTGAGCAGTGGCCTCAGGACAAGTTTCCTTCAGCCCCGTCCTGGAAAGGGTTCCTCACAAGTACCCATTTCCCTGGACTGTTTTACTTTTTGAAAGTCTTCAGAAAGTCACAAAGTGCTCAGGAACGCTTTGAACTGAGGTCTACCTCAGTAGCATTTGTCTTGTGATTAGTTCTGCATGTTAAAAATGTGACTTTTTTGGGGTAATGTAGAGATTTTTTTCTTCTTTCAAGGAGTAAATGCATTTTAAACTCTTCTCCTGTTTTTCTTAAAGTGGACTGTTGGGACGGCCAGGATGGTGAACCTATTGTCCACCATGGCTACACCTTAACTTCAAAAATCCTTTTCAAAGACGTCATTGAAACCATCAACAAATATGCTTTTGTAAAAAACCCGTGAGTATGTCTCTGGATATCTTTTAAATACCCATGTGAATTCTGCCATAGCCATTTTGTAATATGGATATTATTCCCTGAGTATAATACATACAGTACAGGGAGGGACAAAAATGTATTTTCCTAATTTCTGGAAATGTTCCGTTTCCCTTATAAGATATGTAGATGAAATTTGATTTACATTGCTTTATGTCTTGCACCCTAGTGAACTGAATCTGCAGTGAGTGTGTAATGCCCACATCCCAAACAAGTGCATTTGCTTTTCACAGTTAATGAGCAGTGTTATTGGAAGCTCTCTGTAGCCTGCCATTTTGTAGTTCGGTTATATGGATTCATCTTCCTTCCCTAGAGTTATGCAGTGAAATAGCAGGGTAGGTCAAGCACCTGAAGAATGGGTCCTGGGTCGGTATCTTTCCTGAGTGATCCTGATCCTTTGTCTGTACTCTGTTTACACTGCCTGCATATCAAGAGCTGCTGGAAACCTCTCTCTCTCTCTCATCTCGGTACCAGTGTTTGCGGTTTTTAAAAATCAGTTATTTTTTCTTGAACTCTTGAATTGAAACTTCTTCTCATGTGTGGACCTGCTCATGAAAAGCAGTAACATTCCTATTTGAAAGGAGTACTTCACTCAGTATCCAACTGAATATTGCTATATAATAATGTTTTTCAAGTTATTCATCTTTGAAAAATGTATTCTATTATGTGAATTAGATGAAGGAAAGACATTGGTGATTCAAGCTATGACCTTTTTGGTTTTAGGGATTTTTGGTGTACGAGCTTTTTGGTTTACTTTATATAATTTTAGCTTGTCTTGCTCTCTGAGGATTTATTTTTTGTTTCCAGGAGACCTTATATTTTTCAATAATTAAAATTTTAATTAGAGTGTAACTCCTGGAAGAAAACGCATTATCCAGTCAGAGAACTAAGTACAGAATCTGTGAAAATATTGGTTAGAACAATATTGATTTTTATTTTTGTAGCTGTTATGGATAAAAGTAACTCAAGTGCAAAATAAATCTTTCACACAAATGCCAATATGGATTTAATATAAGGCACCAAAACTACATGCATGTTTTCAAATTGCAACCTACAGTATTGTAGTGTTAGAATGACTGGGGATTGAGCAGGTACAGTGCTTTCTAGCTCAGCTTTTTAAATTGAATTTGGCTAGTTGCAGATTTGAAAAGTAAGATATACAGCATAATGTGAGTGGATCAAATTTTGAGGGCTAAATTATATTCTTAACGCATTGCTGTCTTTTACAGAGTAATTTTAGGTGAGTCAGGAATAATCTTATGAATCAAACAAATCTATATACAGTAAAGCTGTGAAGAAATCATCAGGTTTTCTGATTAATAGTCTTATTAAGAGGGTTTAAGCATCTCCCCTCAAAGCATTATGTACCCGGTGACTTCATAATGAGTCTGTCAAGTTGCTCAGTGCTGTCTAAGTGAAGATGGAGCTCTGTTAACATAGATAACACACATTCCTGCCTGGGACACATCACCAGCCCACTGGTGTACAACATAAAGAATACACATTGTGTATTTTCTACGGCCACATCCTTAACAAAGCAGCTAATGTGAATTAGATGCCCTTTGTTCTGTCCATGCAGTACAGAAGTTAGTGCCGCATCTGATTTTCTTTGCACATTTGGTGCAGTTTGATTATGGATGACCCTAGCCCATTGTAAAGCTGTTTTTTCCTCATGATAACGTTTCAGGGCATTAACATGTACTGTAAAGCTATAAAACATGACAGATCTGGTAATATTAGGAGTGCAGGAGATAACACCCAGTTAGGCTGAATTTCGTACGTTCCTTATACTGGTCAAAGTTACTCTTGAGGTCAATTTTTACTTAAAAATGCATTTCAGCTTCTGGAAGCTTTTACATATTAATAAAAAATCTTCCTCTCCTAGATACCCAGTCATCCTGTCTATAGAGAACCATTGCAGTGTACCTCAGCAGAAGAAGATGGCCCAGTATTTAATTGAAGTTTTGGGAGAAAAACTGGATCTGTCCTCAGTCAGCATGGATGAGTCTGGACTTCTGCCTTCCCCCGAGACCCTGAAAGGAAAAATTCTAGTCAAGGTAATACTGTTTAGAAGACTGTGTCCAGGGCATAAATGACAAAAAAGAAATGCTGATTAGATTCAGTCTTGCTTTGGTGTTAATGCTTGCTGGTTTGACAATATATGTAAGTAGGGCAAAGTAGCACCACCTGAAGTGAACAGACAGGGTGTTCTAAAAGAGGACCAACACACCGTTGTTCCCAGAGGGGGCAGTGTTCAGCTGTGTATTTTAAGTAGGGCAGTGGGTAGTTTTGATAAATGGTTCTGTACGTGTTATAGGTCAGTGAGCAAGGAACAAACCATGAACTCTGTGAGCTGCATGCATCCCTAAGCATTCACATGTGTTGCAGCACTGGTATTGTATGCCATAGTCACAGCAGGAGAGTATGTAGTAGCACTGAATTTTGGTACATACTTTTTCAAAGCATGTGACTCATCTGCAATTGCATCACTCTTAAATATTCGGAGCAGTTAATAACGGAAAAAGTTTGCCTTACAAAGATTGATGGTCAGGTTGAATACAAATCCTCAACAATTTATGATGTAGAACTTTACATATGACCAAACTATATTGTACAGTAGCAACTCTTTTTGCCATTGTAGAGGTTATAGCTTATTCCAAGGAAGAATAATCCCAAGAGAATGTTAGTTTAACATTTTAAGTGATGCTCTGAAGTATATATATATATGCTGTAAAATTTAAATACAAAAAAGTATGGATTGAATTTGAAAACACTAATTGAGTTGAACACACCCAAATCTTTGTGTGATTGGTAACCATATTCTCAGTAAAATAGGAAGCAGTGTTTTTTCTGTGGCAAATCGAGAGACTAAAGGAACCTTTTCGGATTTGACCATTTTCAGATATTCACCTTGCAAAGAATCTGTCATAGCAGTGCAACGAAATACATTAAAACAGAACCTTGTCTCTTGATAGATGGAAGGCTGGTATGAATCATTTCATTCACTTCTGCTAATCAGAGCCACAAGGTGTGAAATATCTGGCAGGCTTTTTAAACTGAAAATACTGTATATATGCCACAGCACTGCCCAGTCATGAAGATAGAAAACAAAATCATGAAACCTGCTAGGAAAATGTGAAGTTTAATTAAAGTTGTCATGTCTGCAACTCTGAACTGCTTTTAGATGTCACTTATTCCATTAGCTTGAAGATCTCTGCTTGGATTTTTGCACACTTGGGTTTCAGATGTCATTCAGATTTTCATTTTGAAACAAAATCTTATGTTCTAGAACTATAAATGTAATTGGTTAAGGAGTTTATCCAAAGTGCCTTACATTTTTGAATATTTACTTGCACATCTACTGTACCTCGAAAATTATTTTACATTAGCCTAAAATAAGTCCCATTTACAAAATACAGCATGCCTGCTTGTGAATTAGAACAGCCTCATTGCTCCTTAAATAATCCCTAAATTAACTTTATTTAGAATATTGGTCAGTACAAACTAACGGCAGGAGGTTTGTGGTTAGAATAGTTGTATATCTTAGTATGGTGCTGCAGCCTCCTACTGTATATGCCTTCATAAATAGCACAGATTTTGAAAATTCTTGCTACTATGCTATGACACTTGGCAGACCCTTTACTGAGGTCAGAAGACTCTAACATATCATTTGGGTTTCACAGCAGCTGACAAAGTGATTGAAGATGATTGTGGCAAAGTGGAAAAAGATCATTTTATAAGGCTGTGATTTATAACTAAGGTGACAAAATAAGACGTCCCTTGTCACACTGCAGAATTGATCCACGTCATTTTTGAAATTGATCAATTACATTGGAATCTCATCAACCTGTTCTGGTTTTGGAATTGGGTTTGCTTTCTTTTTTTTTTTTCCCCTGACAAGTTATGAGCTGGTATTCGATTATGTTCATGTCAGTCATCATGTTAAACTGTACCTGAGCCTGAAATTTCCCTAATGAGCCTGTGCTCCATTATGTCTCTACTTCCAGGAATATAATAAATCAATACTATGCTTGAGCACTAGGTACTGTAATTGTCATCTGTATTTTTTAAGTCCAGGTTGGAATGTTCGTGGTCGTTTCAGGTGTTTTTCTATGATTTAATGTTTTTTATCTTAGTGCAGTATACATAATGGCTTACCTTCCCAAAGATATGACTGATTGGCCAATTAAATGGGATAATTTGACTTCACACAAATACGCTAGTTAAATGCAAAAAAAAAACATTGAAGTTTATCTTGCACCCAAAGGAGCAGGTTTTGTGGAATATCCATTATACATCTGACAGTGTGACTTTATCATGTATAAAGCTTTATCAAAACAGTAAGAACATTCATTAAAGGTAAGTTCAATGTTGGCTTCAAGAAAACAATAGGTTTGTAAAATTGTGATTATTAAAATTAAAAAATTAAAATTGTGATTATTTCAGAGGGTTTGCTGCATTTAAAATAAATTGGTGTAAATACACGTTTCTGGAAGAATGCTGATGTGAAGTGTATTTGACCTCTCAGGGGAAGAAACTCCCACCTAACATCGATGAGAACGCAGAGGAAGGTGATGTATCGGATGAAGACAGCGCAGATGAGATTGAGGATGACTGTAAACTGATGAATGGAGATGTAAGTTGAGGCTGTTGATATTCTTCGAGATGACAGAATTACAAACAAAAAAAACTTCTTCAATGCCTTACCATGTAGTTTGACTGGCTGTGTCATCTGATGTTACTTCTTTGTTTGAAACACACCTATATCACAGACATCCAAATGACATGTGCAGAGGGCTGAAATACTGTGATCAGGAATTCACTCAGCTATTGTGTATCTCCCTCTGCTCCTGGAGAGCCCCTATCCTGCAGGTTTTATTGGTAGCAATTAAATCATCAATTTCTAAATGCAGTATGTAAAAAGATTTGTGATCAGTTAAATGAGTAATGTTTTTTATATAAAGACATTTAGAGATCTTTTGGAAGAGTCAGACAACTCTGCAGCCATCAATGGCTAGAATTCTTAATTTCTGAATTGAGCAAATTACTTGCTTAACTGATCAATGTGTGGCCTTAACCTTTATGCAATAAGACTTTACTGGACTGAGGCTCTCTAGGACTAAAGTGGAGAATGTAAGATTTATTCAAACTTGTTTTTGCTTTGTAAACAGGTGCATGCCCATATCAATAAAAGCTGCCAATATCATTAATTTTCTTCATTAGTTCCCTAACAAGGTTTCATTATAATTAGCATGTGTCACCAATCAGTTTAATAGATGAAATTCAGATGAGCAAGAAAGTATTCTGTTTCAGCAAGTCACCAGAGTGGGGTAATTTGCCACCTGGAACTACTATTACCTGGTTTTGAGCAGATTGTGACAATTTTGTCATAATAGTTATGTACTGATGGATTTTATCTTCAAACTAATGATCTTTTAGTTTTTGTTCTGATAGTTTTACTGGAGGTTGATACTTACTTTCAATATTGTTTCTCTTTACTCCATTGGGTAGAATTTATGAAGTGTTCATTCTTTGATTATTATTGGGCCATTGGGTATCATTTCAGATCATCCTTTATTTTTTTTCTTGAAGCGTCCACATCGGTACATACTGTAAGAATTAGAAGGGATTCTTCTCATGCTCTGATGTAGGCTATTGAATATTTCAGTATTTCAATTTAGGCCAAGCTGTCGTTGTTATCCATGCTGAATTATTTGTATATTTGCTTTGGTTAAACTTGCATGGAGGGAAGTAGGTGTTGGTGTCTGAAACAGTACAGAATTGCATTTTTGTCTTTGTTCTGATGTGAGGGCAGTGCTTTCACAGAAATGTTGTGATCATGACAGCTGCCCCATTCACCTTAAGCCTGCCTGTTTGTGCATATACTGTATGTCAATATGTTGAATGTCCAGGTTCAGTAGACTCCGTAATCAGTAATGGGATTTTAACCTCTGGCATCATTAAAGACACCATTTGTTTTTCCCCTTGCAGTTTTAAGAGAGATACAGAGAGGCAACATCAATCTTGACTGTACAGTATTACATGATTTTATTTTCAAAGGTGATCCTTTCAGAAAGCAATCCTTCCACAGGCTGAAAAAGATAGATTTCCTCATACTCGTTGCCATCAGTAGTGGGATCAAAAAGGAAATAAAGACATCAGTTGCTTATAAAAATGCTCTTTCCCTGAGTTTTCGGGGGGGAAAAATGAAAGCTTTTATTTTTGCTGATCATTTTTCACTTTGGCATTTTCTCTGAAATGAATCTCTTCCCCAGAAAAATATGATCATTTTTAGAAGAGCAGAAGGAAGCTCTGTATTGATCAAGAATCAGATGTGGCCTATTGGGCCTTTTTATAGATTGATGAGATTACCTCACTGATGAGCATTGATAACCTCACTGTACAGTACTTTCTGGCTTGCAGGAAATCTTAATATATCCAAATTTGGTTTAAAAATATCAGTATTTCTTAGAACGTCCATGTGAGGGGAATGTATTGTGTCAAAATATGCAAGAAAAAAATGTTCTTTAACACATTTAAATGAGCAGTAATGCTAATTACATTTTAGATGATGAAAGGGGACATTCTTGCTTCCTTGCTTGTGAGAACTTAAGATTGAACTGGAATTCATGACAATGTCTTCATCCCTTCTTCCCTCGCTATACTAGGATTTAATTTAAATTACATTAAATTTAATTGAATCTCAGAGTCAGGAAGTCTCTCAGGAGATAGCTCTCGAGACAGGAAAAGCAACAGTTAAATATATGTATCTTATAATTAGTTTCCAGCTGTACCATGTTTGGGAATATACTGTATAAGCACATGAATCAATTTACTATAATGAAATGCTGCTTCTCTGAAGTCTTCACCTACAGTACTTTGTTTTGTAAGGCCAGAGACTGTTGTGGGGGGAGCTCAGTAATAACTATCACTAAACAGCCTTCCAGTTTATTCTTCCAAAGAAAATAGTAATATTTTCCCTTATTTTAATTCCCTTTGTTTTTTGCTCCCATACTTCCAAAGAGCGTTGATTTGAAGCAGACAGGAGTTTTAATGAAAATGGAAAACACTTTAAAATATACTGTAGGTGAGGTTCTAGTGTTGCCTTTAGTGGCCTGAAAAAAAATGAATTTGATGTGGTGTTATTTATTGCTTATTGAAGAGTGTAGTTTGGGCTTACATATTTATGTCAACAAACTGAGAGACAAGAAAGATGGGTCTTTTGTCTTTTTGTAGTTGGCACTTTGAAAATGTTTGCAGAAATTCAACCATGCATTGAGATTTTCTTCTCCTACTTTTGACGTCCTCTCAGAAGGATGCATTCAAGATATAACTGAACTGTACTGTTTTACCAGATGTTTTGTTAAGTGTCTTGTTTAACACTGAACTGCTACGGTACTTCTGTTTCTGTCATCTTCAAATGTGTCAAAGCTGTCATTTCCTTGAAGGGTTTGTATTCTACACAGCCATGCATTTATTTCAATGACAGACTCTGTGCTCTTATGTACTTGTTCTTACTCATTCTTTCTCTCTGTCCAATGTTGCATGCTTAATATGAAGTGGAAGGTACTGTATAAACAAGATTATACTAAGGACTTGTATTAGTAACACCCATAGAAAGCAAATCCATAATGCATTAAGCCCTCAACAAAGTTCAAAGGTAGTATTGAGATGCATGTTAAAAATGCAGCAAAAAAAATTACCCTCTCACAAGAGATTGATAAATAGGCTTTATTCAAGGACATTACTTTGGATGTGGCTAGTGGTGTTATAAATGAAATGGCTGTTTTGTTGCTCACTGCTCACATTCAGATCTGTGTGCTATGAAGCAGTGCACCTACATACTGTCCAGTACCACTTCAAATGCAATTGGCTCTACACAAAAAGCCCCAGGGAATTCTGAAGGTAAAGATCCCACTTGATTTTTATATGCAGTTGCTGAACAGTGAGTGTGGAAGGTGGGATTGTTTTAAATCAAAGCCTCTGTAAATCCCATAAGTGTGCTGTTAATTCTTTATGGAACAAGTTGGTACAATGACAAAGCAAAGAGGGTAGTGAAATGTATGTCAGTACTGACTACTCCTTTTATTCTTGGTATTTCTAGGTCCAATTTAACAATTATTTTACAAAAGTCAACTGCCTTAATGCAGAAGCCATAGACTTTGAGTTTCAATTGAAATTCCTAAAGAACTGCTGACCCTACTATTATATTTAACTTTTGGTGTACTCAGTTCATTCATATCAGTTCAGTTTTTGCCAGATGGAACAGGGCTTTCACTTTTAATTCTATTGTATTTACAAACTGGTACATTTTTAAGTTTATGAAGTGACTTTCATTACCTTTTGCAGCCCTTTCTAGACTGTTTTGTGGGAACAAAGTGTTTTCCCACCTTCCATAAATCAACCCTCTCAGCAGCCTTTCCTTTATAATGAGGTACATTCAATTGTTGTTTTCAGGAAGGAATAAAGCTCTTTGAAAGGTGATGAGACTAGGAAACAAGACTTATGAATGATTATTCCAAGAGCTCCTTCCTTCTTAAAACAGATTTACATCTTGCAAAACCTAAGCCTGACCTTGTTTCCATAACTATTTAGTCAATTTGCCTAATCCGCTTGACTAATAAATGTGAATATAGCCAGTTGTCTGGAATGACAGCACCACCTGCTGGTTTAATTTTGTAACTGCTCTAAAAGAAAGTGGGGAGTCTTCAACCTTTTCCATAAAAGCCCAGTGATCAATTTAACCACCATCAGGTTATTGGTTTACTGCTTTGTCATGTTTATAATGGAGATAAGACATGCAGCTCCTTGAAAACCTTTTCCTTTTGACTCATCACATGGCTGGACCTTTTGTGTTTGAAAATACAGACATTACACAATTTTGCATTGTACATGACTAAATGCTTTTTAAAACTACTATTCATTTACAAGTGTTGCAAGTGGAGTTAAAGTAATTATTTAAATCACCTGTTCCTTTGCAATTTTGAAAGCTAACAAAACAATTCTGCATCTACAGCATATTGAATCATTTGCATACTGAATCTCGGCTTTACTATGAGATACAAATGTCTTTTTAATGGCAATATAATTTTGTAATTATATTATAGTTTCTTAAACAATAGCAAACTCTTTCGTATGTAAAACAAACATACCTCCATTTTCAAAAGGATTCTGAAGAAATCCTAACCAGATCTTCCAGAAGAGAACACACAAATTTGGAACCCCATGTCAACATGCAAATAAGCATTTCAAGTGTTGGTGCTTTATGCAGGATTATCTGCTCAATGCAGATTTGCTTGATCTAAATGCAGAGGCCCTCTTTAACTTGCATTTTTATGTCCTGCTTTTGAGAAACAAAATCCAGCCCTTGATCAGTTTTGCTTGCAAACATCCCATTGTCTTAGTTCTGTACATTTTAGCATGTTGATATCAAAACATAATAAGTATTACTGTACGTGCTATATCATGTTTTTCAATTATTTTGAAGGCCTTGTACACCATACCAGTAAGCTGTTTTGTGTGTGTGTGTTGTAGACAGTGCAGTAACAGGACCGCATGAAAGGATGTAGTCATTCAAATAATTATAACCATTTAATGCACATTGAAATACGGGGCATTTATTTTCTGCCAACATAATAAGGTTTTCCTTATTTGCCAATATAAATTTTTCTCTCGTGTCCTGTGCTGCATGCTCATGTACATGGAACAAGAGGGTTGAGTTGTTTTTCCTCATCCTCATGAAAAGCAGATATCCAGCACAGTCATTCTTCACACTTCTTTTCTTCCATGCAGTACCTGTTTGGATTTTTTCCAGCCTTTTGATTTTTGCATGTTCAAATTTTTGGTATCGTCTTTCTTGGCTGGCTCGCTGGCAAGGGTTGTTTTCCTTCTCACACTCATGTCTCTGCACCCAGACATCTGTAAACAGAAAACAGGTGGAGAATGTGGCAAAAAAGAAGCTCGACTCCCTGATGAAAGAGTCAAAAATTCGGGATTGCGAAGATCCAGACAGCTTCACCATTGCAGCTCTGCCACCTTCGGGAAAGCTTAGTGAAAAACCTTCCCTGAAAAAGGTACTTGTTCTTTTTTTTTTGCAAGCTGTCTTGCTTTTCACATCTTTTTTTTTTCCTCTGTGCATTTAAATCATGCCTGCTGCCATCTCTGAATTAAGCTAGCATTCCAGTACTTGAGCAAACTTTGTAGTGCAGGTGTTGTAAAAATATTTTTTTATTTGCCTGTTCTGGAATTTAATTTTTTGTGCTGCTGCTCTTTGCATCTGCTTGTAGTGTTTTCCTTATATTTTCACTTGCAGGGGGCTTTTACACACCCCTGAGTTATTCTCTCTTTCCCAGTCATCTGCCACATTAAATTTTCATGGGACTGAAAGCATGAAACATCTGCAGCATTTTAGTTGAGCACCAGGAGAGACCACATTGTATCACTTGAATGAAGAGGGGAATGCTTGCTCCCTAGTGCTAGCGTCTGGGGTTTGTTGGTTTCAGAGTCTGCTTCTTTCTAGTTCCACTCTTGATAATCCATACTTTCACTCCAGGTACTTATTAGCTTCTGCAATGGATTCTCCTCCTCACAGTGCTGGATTCTCTTGGCTGTATTTTCAGATGTTTCTGACATCTGTCACACTTTGGTTAAAGCAAACATTCAACCAACACTTTAAAGCTGTAAATAAATGCTGATTGGAATTTTGGAGTGACGTGAAGTGAGATTCTTAGTTTTTGAAAGTGCATGACTATCATGGGTTGTGACGTAAAACCATATTGCTTTGAATGCTTGAATGGGCCCTTTTTGCATTTTTCTGCTTGGCCAATCTGCTTGTTTTTGCTCGCCTCTCAGTTCTACAGCTGCGGCTTCTTTGAGAAATTAAATAAAATATCCCTTCTTCCTCTTTTAGCAAAAAAGCAGTCCAATTCCAGGAGACAAGCACCTGGTGAGTGGTGATTCTTTATCATCTTCACAGCAGAGAGCATTTATTACAGCACGTCACTGCCATTACAGGCTGTAACCTAACTTGCTAATTTCTTATTGCTTGTTATGCACAGGCATACAGAGTGCTGCATTAGTTGTCTCGCCTCATTCTGTTCCATCTGATTAGGGTTGTTTGTTAGTCAGTGCATTGCATTGCATTTTCAATCATTTTCCTGTTTCTGCAAAAATGTCTCTAATTTGCACTTACGTTTCAAGTACTGGTCCAACCGGTATTGACCGAAGGATAAACTTTATTTGCTACGCAACAAATCGCATTTCCATTCATCAAGTACACATCTATAAAACCATTTTTAAAGTAAATTCCAACAGATGAGTTTAAGGAGGTTTTTTGTATTTGAATGTATTCGGTACAACGCCCCATTAGAAAAAGAACTTGATTGAATCATGCCCCGGATGTGTGCATTTTATTAATAAGCATATACTAAAGCAAAAAGCTCCCCTGAGATGTATTTAAAAGTGCTGTTTAAGCCGCATTGTGAAAAAAGATTCTTTACCTTTTTTTAGCTCATTTGTTCTTTTGCTGCAGTGATGTAAAAAACGTAAAGGTTTAATATAGTTTCATTCGTGCCTTTTGGAAGGTAGATGGACAGACATGCAGCAAAGTTTGCATAGTTGGGCCAGTTTCATGTTGATATTGACTTGCAGATGATTTTCTGTGAGGAATGATAAGTGCACTGATCGTCTCTAATTCCTTTCAGAAGTTTAGGGTTTTATGTTTCTCATGCTCCTACATTCTGCCTCCTGGGCTTGTTTTTTTTACTTCCCTTTTCTTTTTTTATTCTTCTTTTGCAGTGAGTGTGGTGCGTTAACACCAAGCACACTTCTCCATCCTTTTCACACCCAGACTTGACTCGGAATGTCATTAATTGCAGATGGGCTTCATTTTCAGTCTAATTTAGCCTCCACTAATGGTGTCAATCTTCTGGCTTTTCCCTGTAATAAGGACAAATATTTGGCATAATTTTGCATTTGCTGTAGTGATTGAAGGGACTGAGTCTGCTTAAAGTGCAGCGAGGCATGAGCAGCCTTTTACAAGTCTGGTAATGAACCGTTAAAATTAGGTTATCACACTCTTTCCTTTTAGCCCTTTGCTCATTGGTAATTTAGAAGGAAAAATAATGATGACAATTTCAAATGCAAGGGATAGGTATTTATTTGTAGTAATTATTTCTGTTAAGCTCTTTTCAAATTAATATCAATATCACTTTCTTGCAAACCAGACTGCAATCTTGATTCCTAGCCAGTAGAGATCTCTTGGTACAGTATTTATGCAGGACATCATGGGCTACAATGGACCTTCAGAAATCTCATAATAAAGACGATCAGTTGCTCATATTGCAGTTGTGTAGTACTGAACCATGATATACTTTTGGAAATGATGTTAATAGTGTAAAAAAACGTTTTCCTGGATTTTTTGTGTAGCACAATCTCTCCGATGATATTACTTCTGTTTTGGCTATTTTTTTGTACCGAGTTTTCCAATGGTTTAACTATCGTGTTTGCCAATAGTCATACATTTTATAATTCTTAAACAGTCTCTCAACACAAATGGAAGGGGGTAAGATAAACTGCAAATGTTGAATGTGCATTTTATTGTAAAGAAGGAATTCTGTTCAGTGGTGGTGGTTTGTCTGCTGTCTTAATACCTTGTATTAAAGCACAGTACAACTCCAGCATGCTGAGATAGGAAGGGTCAGATATACATTGCGCCTCATACACGCAAGTATCTCATTAGTTGTTATATCTAGATAATTAATTGTGACATTTAAAGTGATTAATCTGAACAACTAAGTTCAGATCCTCTTGCACTGAATTGTCCTCCTGGATGTATTGTTTTCTTATCGTTTTACAATGGCCCATTTTAAAGCCACTTAATGCGACAAATGTAGTAGTAAATTGGTAGGCAATTTTGTTGGCTCATTAAAATGCTAGGAAGGTGGCTCTCTCAGCCACCCTTTTGTGGCAGAAATAATGGAGAAGAATGAGGTGTCACAGTGCGTCGATGGTCTATTTTACACTCCACTTAGGAGAAAAAGATGATGGATATAAATATGGTGACTCTGTGCTTATAGTATTGGTTCCTAATGGATGAGATAAGCTTGAGGAATAACCACTGCTAGTCTTGTGTCCTGAAGAAGCTGGCTGAATGCAATTAGTTCCCTCCCTGCTGGTGTGTACTTCAATTACAGTAATTCCTGCTCATTGATGCTTGGTCACATTTATTTCAGAGCATTTTTGCTCTTTTTAATGTCCCAAGTTAAAATGGTGATGTTCATGCAGCTATGGGCTTAACCTAAATACACCACCACACAGGTAGCATGGTACTCTGACCTCACGGTGGTTTGTGTGCTGAAATGTACTTTTCTTTGAATTTGAGAAAGGTCGACACCAAAAGCTGTAACAGAGGGCATAGAGTTTCTTCTGAATTGATTTTTTTTTGCAACGTAATTTTTATTATTTTTCCTTTTCATTCGCAAGCCCAATAACAAAAACAAGTTACAAATATTTCAAAAACATTCTTGTGTACAACAATTGCTAGTGGCACTAAGATTAATTTCAACCATAATGGCTATCTGGCTATCTCAGACCAACATTCATCACTAATCTCTTGGTGCAATTTCCATTCCATTTTCCTTGATATGTTTAGTATTTCAGTTAAAGCTGAGTATATACTGGATATTGGTTTTCCTATATGTTTTGAAATATTTCTCAATTAAGAGAGGTTCCTTTAATTTCACCCAATTCGGGTGTTTGAAAATATGTCTTATTTGTATGCATCTACAGAAATCCATCTTGTGTAAAAGGAGATCAGATCTCAGTTGCTCTAATGTCTTATTTTCATGTTATTTTCAAAAAGTTGATGAACATATTTAAGATTTAAACGTGTCCAGTTCTTAAACCCTGTATCAAGAGACAGAGGCTTGAAGGCTTTCATGTGTACAATTGGGATCAAATAAGAAAGCAACTGCAGTAAACAAAAAGTGTGTTGTATTTCCTTCCAAGCCTTATACTGTATGTAGTTTTGATAATTGATTTTCCCCTTGATAAAAGGTAACACTGACAGTAAGAGGTAGCTCTTTACTACTCGAGTTCTCTGTCTTAAGCCACCATATAGAAACAATATCTTGCATCCACACCATCATCACTCTTAACTGACTTCAAGTTTTTATCGCATGGAATGGGCAACAAGAAATAGAGTTAACCTGAAGGCTGATGTTAAAAAAAACAATATAAGCACTTTGCGAATCTGAAGCTTAGAATGCAACTGAAGCCTCACTACAATGTTTTTATCCCTTGAGTAGCAGTTGCTAAAGGGTTTGCTACCCTCTAGTGTCCAAACATATTCCTGTGCAATAATCTGAGGTTTTCATTTACTGTAAGAGTTTGGTCAGATTTTGTAAATTAGGTTAGGGGTTTCTACCACATACTAAAAATCTATGCTTTTTTCTTAATGTTTATAATTTCGCTTGTATATTGAATGAAGAAATCTGTAATGCGCTGCGTCAAAAAGCATCTTATTTTATTTTCAGTTAACGTGTACTTTGCTTTTTCAACTGCAGGCAGGCTGCTGCTTGGTATTTGCTATGGGTTTGGATTTGTAAAGACTTCCTTTCTTTGAAGGGAGTCTGCTGTGAGCTGCTTGAAGTGACAGCAGACTGTGGCTGTTTTGCCAGATCTGGCTCAGTGCAGATCAGAGCCCCTCACTCTGACTTGTCTCACAGGGCAAAGGCGAGGATGGAGCAGAGCCTGGAGAAGACAGCAGCCTCAGCACCAACAAGCGCCAAAGCCGGTCCTTTATGGGCAGCTTCTCCAAACGCAAGGTGAGCCCTTCTGCTTATCGCCAGACACTGACACTCACAGCTGTGTGTGACTAATCCTCCATCTGCAGGTTGAACTGAGGAGATTTTGTGAATCTAAGCCTTTTGCTCTCCACACTTCCTAGCAGCCCCATTTGAAAGGGATTTTTTTGCCAAGATTTTTGACTGCTGTGCATCTCAAAAAAGAACATGCTGTGCTTGATGTTTAACTTTTTGGACAATGTTCTGCCTTTAGAAACCCAGCAAGCCCTGAACTTTGTGGAGGAAAGGACTTAAAACTGTTGTGTTTCTTTCTTTGAAGAAAAAAACTGCAAAGCTGAAAAAGTCATCTAGCTTTGAGGACGAGGACGATGAGCAGGAGAGCTCCAGCAGTGTGTCCCGGGGGGCTGTGCACTACAGCAGGTACAGGGGGATCATACTGCACTCACCCTTGAGGGATCTCATCATCCTGACTTGCAGATAACCATCAAGCTCACTCTTTGTCTGCTTTGTCTGCCTGTTGAGTGTCTTCCCCTGAATGTTCTTGTCCTACTTACAGTAGCTGTCTAACAGCGAGTATCCAAATGTACCTGCCAAAGAAAAGTAATAGTTTAACTATTAAACAAGATCCAAATGGTTTTAGGCTTTTAAATAATAATGCCTGTTCCACACAGTTACAGTAACTGAACAAACAGGCATCCAGGCATATCGTTTCCCTGTGAGGTTAGTGGATTTTTTTCTCAAGCCTTTGTCTTAAGTTTTTTTTTTTATACAACTGCATGTACAGTAAGTGCTCTTAGCATTCTACTCCTACTTTTAAGTCTAGAAATCTAAACTTCAGGGTGAAGTCCTAGCACTGGGAAGGTTGAACGCACCTTAACAGTAAACTTTAATTTTATCTCTAAGCAATAACCTCATCCTGGCTTCCTTCTCATCAGGATAACCCGTCAGAAGAAGACAATGAAGCTCTCCCGTGCTCTCTCTGACCTCGTGAAATACACCAAGTCTGTTGGCCTCCAGGACATCGAGACTCAGGGTGAGATAGAAACATGCTGGCCAGTATTGTACAAAATACTGTGGGCACATTTAGAACTAGGGATTTTCAGTTTGTCAATGCAATTTCTTTACAGCACCATCATAAATGTAAAAGTAAATTTTTAGTAGAGTTTCTGCCAATTTCTAAGTTTCTAAAATGAAAGAAAAACTTCTTCAGTCCACAAGACCGATGACCGTGCACGTGGTGTAGGTCTGTTACCAGGGTTCACCAGAAGTGTAATAAGAAACTCTGCTGCTTTTAACACGGTCGTGTTTGCAGTAGCCCTCATTTCCTGTGCAGTGGTGGCACAGCTCATCTCTCTTCTTTTTTCCCCAGTGACGTCCAGCTGGCAGGTCTCCTCCCTCAGCGAGACCAAGGCCCACCAGATTATGCAGCAGAAACCAGCCCATTTCATCCACTTCAACCAGCGGCAGCTGTCCCGCATCTACCCCTCCTCCTACCGCGTCGACTCCAGCAACTACAACCCCCAGCCCTTCTGGAACGCGGGGTGCCACCTGGGTAGGGATCTGCTGCATCACATTGCCCTTCTGCTGCTTCTTAACTTTGGGCGAACCCGCTATTAAATCCAACCGTGTCCAAAAGTGACACTGCTACATAAGTGTCTTGTTATTATTAAATAGTTTAAATGATTCTTAAATAATTTATTTAAATGAATTGTCAATTATTTGTGTACTTTTGCCTTGCATTTGAATCAGGTGCAGCTCTCCATATCATTTAATACATTTTGAGACAACAGGCCTGCAGTACAGTTCCAGGGTGATTTTGCTGGTCAGAGACCTGGTTGTGTCGATATGTTTTTGGAATTGTTAGCAATAAAGCTGCATATAAAGTGTTAAAATATAATCATATAGAACCAGGAGACAGAATCCCCTATTACTGATAACTAGGTTCAATAAGGTAAGTTAAGTGTTAACTCAGGCCATACCCTCATTTTTATTGTGTTTTTAGAAATGCCAAATAATTCTGCTCTCGAAAGTGAGAAGAGAAAGTGATTTGCTTTTGGAGCAGGGGAGGCAGTGCTGTTCATGTGTGGTCACCAACCTAATATATAGCCATAGATTACAGTGGGACCTCTCTAACCTTTCATCATGCACTGTCATTAGAGTTTGTCACTCAATGGCTGCCATTTGCCCTAGCACTAAACCTTTACTTCAGTGTGGCTGATAAATACGGCATTCCTTTAGACCTTATTTCGGGGGATCTTTATGTAGAAAATAGGTGTAATTTCATTTTATACATTGTTGTATTGATTTGTCTGCACAGTTGCCCTCAACTACCAGTCGGAGGGACGCGTATTACAACTGAATCGGGCCAAGTTTTACAGCAATGGGAATTGTGGGTACATATTGAAGCCCAAGTGCATGTGTGAAGGTGAGATGAGCTCTTTGCATTGTGTTCCCATCAAGGCAGTAGAATATGTTGTACTGGCTGTATTGGTACACTACTATTTTTCTTCACCCCATAGGTGCCTTTAACCCAATGCTAGAGGACCCTCTGCCAGGTCTGATGAAGAAACAGCTGGTTCTGAGGGTAATCAGTGGACAACAGCTTCCCAAGCCTAAGGACTCCATGCTAGGAGACAGGGGAGAGGTAATTACCCGGAAATCAAAAGTAGATAGTAAATACTCTTGAATCTATGAAAAATATGATTACCAGCTGATGTATTGGCAAATCATGGCAGCAGTAAACGCATGCGTTACCAATTTATTATTACCAGTGAGGTTTTTTTTTTACAGTGTGAAGCCAAGTTCGTTAAATCTAGAATAACTTAGTTATTAATCAGGCTTCATATCCCCCTGGAATTTAGCTAATCTTTGTGACTTAGACACATAAAACATATCAAACATTCACAAGCAAAATATTTATTTATAACAGCCGCAAAAGCCGAACAGCTGCTTCTCAGTACTAAAGTAAACAGTACACAGTGGTACAACATGTTTACTGTAAGGTATTTTCCATATCAAAGCCAGAGTTTGATGGCAAACAAGATGTGACGCCGTGCCCAGACTGGTCCATCCTAAGGACTAACCCCCAACAATGCAGGTCCCCCCTTATAAAGCTGGAGGATCTGCAGTGAAGTACTGTACCTCGCACAAAGTGTAACAGCACCATCAGCAGCCAGATCATGAACCACCAACCAACCATTTTGCAATGAAACTTCTAAGAGTGTATCCCAACATTTTTCTTGCTCATTTCTTTTTCAGCAGGGCTTTGTTCATGACACCATAGACCTAAAAAAAGACTAACTTTGTTTTGTCACATTTGATTTTTCATTGAATTGTAAAGATTTTGTACATTAAAGTTTGTTCCCACTGCTGGTGATGCTGTCATGTCACTTCTAGTCACTGTGTGATGCCTGTGTTGCAGATTATCGACCCCTTTGTGGAGGTCGAGATAATAGGATTACCTGCTGACTGCTGTAAGGAGCAGACAAGAGTGGTGGATGATAATGGTGAGTCTCAGGTTGGTTTTGTTACCTAGCGACACAGGTAAAAATCTACAAAGGCTGGGCCATTTCATTAAAAGCAGTAGGCCTTAAATGTAAAAACTCATAATTTCTTGGCTCATTCCATCTAGCTGGTAGGCTTCCATTAGCCTTGTTTTCATGGCAGGGATTTAGTCATGTAGGAATATAAGAATGGTTACAAAATAGGAGCAGTTGGGGCAATCTCTTGCTCATATGTTTTTTTTTTGTAATTTATTGATCCAAGGATATCATACAACTGTGTCTTGGAAGAAGCCAGATAATCAGCTTTAGGATTGTGGCTCGGTAGCTTGTTCCAGCTTCTCACAACTTATAATGTAAAATAAATAGCTTTAATTGCACTGCCCTGTAGCTTAAATTTGTGACCCCTGTTCCTTACTGTTGATAATGATGTACTGTATCTGTGTTTGTCTAAAGATATTGAATTAAATTTAACAATCACAATTGTAAATGTTTTGTTTTTTTATTGCAATAAAAAAAATCCTGCTTTTATCTCTTTTTCCACAACAGGTTTTAACCCCATGTGGGAGGAGACTTTGGTATTCACTCTTCACATGCCTGAAATAGCTCTGGTTCGCTTCCTGGTGTGGGATCATGACCCAATTGGCAGAGACTTCATTGGGCAAAGGACAATAGCTTTTAACAGCATCATGCCAGGTGCATTGGCTGCTATTAGTCTGTGCAAACGTTCCTGCAGTTCGACTTCGGCAAAACAATTGTGTCTTTAACATGTTGAGGCTTCAATTCATAAAGACGAAATTGTTGTTCTTACTGGCAGAATGAATAAAGGAAAAAAAAACCTTTAAGGAAGACATACAGTATCCCCTGAAGTAATAAGAAAGAACTGTTCAATACTGTTGAAATACTGGGTCAAGATCACTTTATCATTATGTTCATGTCCTATCTACCATCATGATATAGCAGTGTACCCAGACAGTGTATCACACACATGCTTCCACAATAGGTTACAGCTTGCCAAGATAATCAGCTAACTTATTGTGGTTGTTAATGTAGATCATAATTATCATTAATACTGGCCTACCTAATTTTAATTTTGGGTTTGCTAATCTGAGTCGGCAGCGCTACTGGTCTTTAAAATTATTTCCATACTCTAGGTTTTTTTTTAAATCCCTATATTTTTTGTCTAGACCCGTCTGTTTTGTCTGCCTTGTTGTAAATTATCTTGAGATGATTTACTGTTTCACACTGTGAATGTGAAATAAAGGTTATTATTCTGTATTATTTCACTGAATATATTTAAATAACACCCTTAAATGCTAAACATCCATCTGTACTTTCAGGTTACCGGCATGTTTATTTAGAAGGTATGGAAGAGGCTTCCATCTTTGTTCATGTAGCTGTGAATGACATCACTGGTAAGGTAGGTACACAATGAAGTTTGGGAGCTCAGCACAACTGCACATCATTGTCACCTATTGCACATGATTTTACACAAACTGCTTTTACTTTGAGATTTGTAACCATATACATTTCTTAATAAAATATTTCAAGAGGTGAGAATATACAGTATATGGTATTGATAAAGTGTATTAGATATCTCTACCAAGTTTAATTTGACCATTCATATTGAATGGTTTTTTTCTTTCAGCTTTGACGATGACCAAGATAATTCAATGAAAATTTCAGTTATTTATGCTTGTCTGTTACAATAAATGACCATTTTGCTGTTTAGATTAGAAAATTGTATGTTTAGATTTTGCATCTGACGTTTGGGTATTTGTTACGCTAATCCGCTTTCTAGTAGAAAATGTTTTAGTTAAATGATAGTTTCTAAAAGATTGTACTGAATTCATTCACAGTCATTCTGATAGTTCTTAGAAACTGTTTTTAAATGTATTAAAACTTTCAACTTGTCATTGTAATAATAGAAATAAAAAAAATAAAATCATAAGCCTAGTATGATACCATGAGGATAGTAAGAAGCCACTAATCTGACAGAAGGTATAACTGTCCTCATCATATGATCATGTTTGGCTGCTCTATTGTATTGGGGAAATTCTCAAGTTGCTGCACAATTGTGTCCCGTAGTGACTGGCTAACAAAGATGGGTGTGATTATCAATGAGGTCTTTCCTAAGGTGGACACCAGTCCTGCTGTTTGTGCTGTGTGTCACAATGGGAAGGGAGTCTCAAAGGATAGTGCCTATACAGTATCTGCTCAAAGCTGGTTAGGGAGATGGGGTTAATGTATAATTAGACACTTAAGTAGAAATTATCATTTACTGATGTAAACTTCATGCATACTTAGATGTATAAAATCCTTTTCAAAGTAGGTTGTTTTATTTGCCAAGCATCTGTTTAATGGTAGGTAGAAAAACTCTGAATATCAGGTGGAGAGTGTCTTCTCTGCCTGACACCACTGTTACCTTTCCTCTTAGGAAAATGAATCTATCTTGCTGGTTTATACATGGTAGCACATTCAGTCAGATCGAAGTTGAAGAATAAGCTGTGTTTCAGACAGCAGTGAGATCCAAAAACATTAAAACAATAATTTAAATTATTTTAGAGCTCTGTATGATAAAAAAAACAAAATGGCTTTGCAGGCTACAGTATATAAGAGGTTAAGTCTAAATAACTTAATTAAATATAGTAGTATTAAGCAAATTGGATACTCCTGTTGACTCAAGTGTGGAAGCCAGGATGCCTGTGCTGTAGCTGAGCACAGTGTGGATACAAACAGCATTGCAGTTTTTAAATGTAATTTATAAATGCTTGTCAAAATATACAAATAGTAGCCTAAGGTATCAAAATGCTTTTTTTATACATTACATCATTTGGCTCAAGTCCAAAACACCTTTTATAACTGCAAAGACAATAAATGGGTCAAGGATATGTTGCAGCAATAAGACCCATTGTGTCCTAATTAAAATTCAGTATAAAGTTTTAATTCCGGTATAAACTGCGCTTTAAATAGTGCTATTCTCTGCAAGATTGTAACGGTCTTGCAGTTTTAACCTATAAGTATTTTTTCAATATTTAAGTAATTGCTTGAGGGTGGCTTTCAACATTATAATCCAAAGGTCTATGAATAGTATATTCTCTAAATAGCAAAAAGGTTTGGTGTACAGTACATGCAAAGTCATACTTAAAAGAGTGATTTGCATCTATACCTTAGCTCATTTTTCCTCAAGCTGCACATCTAGGGGAACTGAGGATGCAATGATTGTTTGGAATGCCTGGTACAAGTGTTCTGATCATGCTGTTTAGAGTCCCCATGAGTTTACAGGCACATGAATAAAGCCCAACACAGGGGCAGAAAGAAGTACTTGATTAAAAAGGTTTTCTTCATTATTGCTCACTTCATTTTGTATTCCTGGCAGAGGGTGTGAAGGCTGTGTTTCAAATTTTAAATCGAACATTGTTTTAAAAAATGATGGATTATGAGGAAGATCTTAGTATTTGAGGTACTAAAGAACACAGCTTCTCTTATTATAAACCTGAATTGAAGGCAGACTGTTGTTCTCCAGGATGTTTGTTTTTGCGCTTTTCTCCCTGAACAAAATGAAAATGAAGTTACCTTTATTAAATGCGAGCATCTGCTGGCAGCATCTCATAACAAATACCGTCTGCTAAATGCTAATGAGACCAAGTTAGATTGCAAAGATTGCTTTGGCAGCAGTTTCTTACAGATTGCTTTGAGAAACATCCCTTTAATGCTGCTTTATTTTGTCTTTTATATTAGTGAGCGCTTCTAATTTTTTGGGTTAGTAAGGATAAGATTAACTGAAAATATGGCAGTTGATAGCACAAGTAGTGGCATTATCTTCATTCGGGTTTTTTGTCGCCCATTTTTGACTTTGCCGAGGTGGTAGTTGTGAGTGTCTTTGTACAAAATGCTGTTGTCTTTTTCACACTGTAACACATTACAAAGTCTGCGTAGGATGCTCTTGCTGTATTTTTCTCCTTTCCAGTCTGTGCCTGATCATCTTCTACTCTATTGCTGCAGTTGTCTGTACAGTTATGTTTTTTCTCTTTCTCTTCTGTCTCTCTCTTATCTCTCTCTCCCCTCTGTCTGTTTGTGATTTCAGTGGACCCTCTCTTTATCCTATCACTACTTTTAGAAGCAGACAAATGTTAGGATCCTTGAAGGTGCCCCACATGTCTCTCAGGACAGGTGTAGTGAGAACCAAACCGCACCTTGCATGCCCACAGTCCCACTCCAGAGACCAGCCTTGACATGACCCATTAGTATTCAAGATGTCAGCTCATAAGATACATGAGTTGCTTCATAGCCATAAGAGCTGCACCTGAGAGCCTCCCCATCTCTAAAAGTAGATCCAGTGTCATTGAACAAGGATGGGCTTTCACAGCAAGGCAGCACTCATTCTGATCTTTTAAACTTAACTTGAAGAGATTCTCAGTGATGTTTGGTGCAGTTTGCAGGGTTTGTTTTTTTTTACTTTGTCAGTACTTTGTTTTGACTATCCACAGCAGGTGATTCTGAAAAATAGATTGCAAAGAAAGACATTTATAGTGAAACTGCTCCAAATTGTTTGTGCTAGCCTGTATTATCAGTGAGTTCAGCTAGACCAAATTCAAGGAGCAGTATTGTAATTAGCTAGCAATACATTTCTAATTAAGATCATGGTACTAAAAGGATAAACTTCTTCAGATATATAGTGAGACATCTATGCTTGTTTCAGATAACACTTTACTGCTGAGAATCTCTGGGAAGTTAAGAGCCCAGAAAACCTAACAATCTTTTCAAAGTCATTACAAGCTTACTGCTGGCCATCCAATAGAAGGTCTAAATTTCGTCATGCAGTATATGCTGAATAATATGCAGTTTACATATTGTATTTTGTTTCCCACCAGTTTTATATACATAGCTTTCAAATAGGAGTATGGTAACTCACAATAACCCTTTCTAAATTTTGCAATATCAGGTAAGGACTGTTTGTAAGGGTTACAAAGAAAATTAAATATTGTAAGAAATTATTTATCTTGAGGAACCTTTTCATAACCTTCTCACAGAGATGATAATGTCTGTCCATGCTCATGACACAGGACAAATACAAGATCTTAATATTAGTTCTGATCCTTATACAATAACACTAAGTGCAAGGCAGTACCTAGTAATGCTTACATGAATGTTATTTCTCAAATATGTTATTACTCCAATAACAAGGACAGACTCCTAGAAGGGAATTGTCAACTTTTCAATATGATTGTCTTTTCCATTGATGTTTTGGAACAAAATGATTTGAATCCAAGAAAGCACACACAGGCAAACTGTTTCTGTTTAATCATACAAAAGTTTTTGACAAAAGCAATATAGCCTTACAGTATGTGTTAGAGGTTTTGCTTTAGTTCTGCCAATAAAAACAAACGATTTCCAAAAGAAAGGGGTTTTAACAGACAAATTGTGAGTTATTATATTCCCAGTTGGTGAGCTTCATATACAGTACAGTGTGATAATGAGCAGCTGAAGGTGTCTTACCTGTTTCTGGGCATCCCCACTTGGATCTACTTCTGCATTGTTTTAATAATTGACACAGGGTGATTTTAAGTCCTTCAAAATGATATATTCATTGGAACATTTTGGTATTATTGGTCTGCGTAGCAAACTGAATAATTAAGTATGAGGACAGTGAATAATTATTTAGAATTTAAGAGTTTCAGTTCTTAAATGAACAATGTTGAGACTGACAGATGGAGGTAAAAAACAGCATGTTAGTTAATTAGCTACTGGTGCATTTCCTGGGATTAATGTGGCTCAAGTTTTGTTTTTGGTCTGAAAGCTCTTCCTTACAGTTTTATACTATAATCAAAGCCAAAGCAACAACAAAATCCCCAATGCAAATTGTGTTAGTATAGCCTTGTAAATAAAATCACCCTGTGGCATGTTATTGTGGAATTCAACCTTGAATGTTGCATCGTGAATCACCTCAAAGATGTAAAAATGTGTGAGACATTGTACTTCACTGCGTTCTCAGTCTGCTTGTCCATCTTCAGTCCTGTGCAGTTCTCTCAGTCACATTCACAGGACTCATCACCAGACGCTTTTACTGGGCAACAAAAATGTTTGTTGAATGGTTAGAATATGACCTCTATGGGCAAAAATTCCACATAGAGTTTATTAAGAGTAACTGCATAGTGCTAAATACAAAATTAGAATAAAAACACCTTGAAAAATTATTCAGCAAAGATTAAAGACTTTTAGCATTGGATCTCACTGCTATTTTAGAATTTTGAGGCAGAATTTTCTTCTCTTGACATCTGTTTGAGCTTTTGCAAACAAGAGTTGTACAAACTCCTACCATGCATTTTTGTTTGATAACCAGTGACTTTTGGGGGCCATTTTTTCCTTGTTTTATTTGGCCCCTTTATCAGTTGACTTCCAATACTGTTTGTGTTTGTTATAAAATATTGTTTTGTTATGTTTGCTTTATCACTGGTTTTATATACATAACTGATTCATCTACATAAACTCCACAAAGAACACACTGCTATTTTTCTTTCTTTTTTTACTTTTTTATACTTTGCGCCATCAGGTGGTTGTAATGAAAAGCCATCTTTGCATGCAAAATTGTTCTACTCTGGTAAGAGTGTACCGTCTTGTCATTTTTTCATTGGTATATAGTCACCATCCACTACATTCATAGATCTTTCACAATCCATTTGTGCTAGTTCTCAGGTCTTCGTCATCATTGTGATGTTTGCCAAACACGGTATACTAATTAAATAAAGTGGTATGTCTCCTCTATTTTATAGCTGTTTTGTTTTTTGAAAGGACTGCCTAGATAATGTTTCTCTCTTATCAAGCTAGCAGTCAGTGCTAACTGCAATTTCTTGATCTTGATTTAAAGCATGTCAACAGTTACACAATATTATAGGTAACAGTCAAGTGAAGAAGCATTTGAAAACATGTCAATACAATGGATGCCACCCACCCCATAGACCAAACAAACTTCATGTTGTTTGATGCAACATGTGTGCAGTTCATGTTTTATCATCCAGCACTGCTCTTTCTCAAAGGGTGCCAGAGAAGAGCAACTTTGTTACATAAACCAGTCTTGTGATCTGAGACGTGTGCCAGAATGTAAAAAGTCTACAAAGCAAAACATATGTCCAGCCTGAACTAGCTGGAAGTTCAACAGAATTGCCATAGAGTTTCTTGGATAACATTCTTGGATCACCAGCAAAGCTGCGCTAACTATAGTTTTACTTAATGTGCACACTGAAATACAGGCTGCTAGTCTCAGGTGATAAAAAATAAGTTATTTTTACATATCAGAAATGTATAAGTTATTTCTGAACTGTTCAATTGATTGTTTCTTTTAGTAATTCCAGAAGTATGGAGCAATCATAAAAACCTATGTTACAGTCATTATTTCACCTTGCCAAGTTCAAAATCACTAAACCTCTTCTCTCATTTAGGTTAGATCTTTTCCCAAATGAAATATTTCCTAAGAAGCACTGTTTTAAAATATTTTTTGTAACATATCAGTGCAACGTGACAAATGTAACAGAATTTGCTACTCCTTTTGTATTTTTTACATGAACTTTTAATGTCCAGAGATATTTGATTTTTCCATGCTTGATTCAACACTTCAATGGGATCTTCATTGAAGAGATAAACTTTTTATATCTGATTTGAGAAACTGCACTATACCACTAAGAGGAGTGTCCGAAAATAACTATTTATAAAACCCATATGTAATTTAAGCACCTCTTAACATGGGATCAGTCTATGATGAACAGATGCAAAAGGGAATGACACTGTATTAGATACTCCCAAAACAACAAGCATTGCGTTATCCTGCTGCAGAGGTCCGGTTGGTTACCTGTTAGCCAAATTAAAAAAAATTCTCATCCGAATGAAGGAAGTTTGGAAACTCAGAATTTGGTCAATGGTTGATATTGAATAAAAATATCCAATAGAAAGTTAATCAGGCTGTGTCTAAGAACTAGGGTTGAACAAAACCAAGAAGAAACCCAGTGAGAGTAGTTAAGGAAGCTTTATTTTAATATAGTGCTCAAGTATGCTTATTGAATCATTAGCATTACAGTCAAGTGTACTGACATTGAAATACCGTATTATCCCATACAATTGATACCGTACTTCAACTGGTGAGAATCTTAGGAGAATGTTTGACAGGCCTTTGATCCAAACTTCCTCATCATATTGCATATTAACCCTCAGAATATCACTGTCCACCACGCTGAGCTTAGGTTTCTGTGGTGCTGTAACTGGACAGCAGCAAAATTACACAATAGTCTTGTGATGCGAGTTGATCCAGAATGCAGAAGAAAGAGAAACAGGTCAGTCTGGGCCTAGTTGGATAAAGTTCAGCACAATCATTTCAGAATCCCAGGGATACTATATCATTGGAGAAAAGCAGAATAGTTAGCTTTTGTCTCGGCTTCAATGTTGGCTATCTTAACTGTAGCTCTCGGGCGTCTGTAGTACAAATCCCTCGGTATCATTCAGTATCAGCATTGTATTAAACCTTTCCCTAAAAACTAATATGGCTACATAAGAATAAGTTGAAAGGGATATGTATTTAATACTTCAGCACCATTGTATATTTAATCATGGAGAAGCTAGACATAGCTATCAGGTAATATTTCCATATGTATTACAAAACCTGCAAATGTTGTAAGTTCGTGTTTGGGTATTCCAGCCTTCAAGTCGCAATGTTAAATAATCGTAGAGGTCTGGAAATATTAATTTCTATTAAGACGTCAACACTGATTGACTCAAATAATAGAAAATGGTTTCCCCTCTTCTTTCATCCCCCTGCTCCTTTAATGTATTCGCTTTTCCCCACAGTTTGCTGGTTGAGGTGTTTGCATGGTGTTGTACAGTACAGTCTCGTAATCAAAGTCAAGAAAAACCAGCCAGCAAGTATGAATGTCATGTGAGGCTCTTTTATCCTTCTTCACACTTGCGTTTAAGGATATTTGTTGCCCATTGGAGAAAATGCAGGAAACGTGGGAGTAAAGTTGGGATATTCAGTGGACAAAATGGGTGCAATATCTCACCTTATTCTTCCTACGCGTGCATTTGCTTCTGCTGTTAAAATGTAGCATACTTGGCAAGTCTTGGAGTTAGAAAATATCTGAGGATGCTTGTATTGTAACAGTTGTTTTTCCCCTATTTTTAGGCCAGACCAGCCATTGGCATAAAAGGGCTGTTTCACAGAAACCCAAAGCAAGCTTCCCTCGACAGCCATGCTGCTGCACAGCTCAGTCGTAAGCACACGTTCGGCGCCCACCTCTTGCGCAGGACGGCCAGTGCCCCCACCAAGGGCCAGCAGAAAATAAAGAAGGGCTTTCCGGAGATCTCCATCGACACCAAAGATTATAGCTCAGAGGGTGCCAGCGAAGACAGGGAGTCGGAAGACGCCTCTCAGCCTCGGGTGGACCAGGGGGCAATCTCAGCTGGACCAGGCCCACAGGACGGTACCAACGGGGAGCTACATCCTGAGGGCGTCAAAGGTAAGGCTTCGTCTCAGGAGGGCAGGGGCAAAGACTTGCCTCGCCACAGGGGGGCACTGAGCGAGCCACTCCGCCGGGCGAACAGGGTCCGCGTTCAAGACCCTCTGGACAAAAAGCAAGGCGTCTTTGCCCGGGTGGCCATGAATGGCTCTGGGAGGGTTGGTATGGCTACCAACTGCATAAAATGTGTGATTGGCTCGAAGGAGAGCCCCAGCATGGAGAAGAAGTTTAAGTCTCAGTCAGCAGAGGCGAGGAGGGAAGAGCCCCCCATAGAGAGAGAGAGACAGACGCCTGTGAGAACACAACCTCAGGCTAGGCCCAAGCCCAGGCCTGACGCTAGGCAAGCCCTGGAGGTCCATGGCTACCCCCACTCCACTGATGCCTCCGCCAGGAATGCCCGCTCCTGCAGCGTGCCCAGAAGGAGGGCCACCTCCCCTGCAGGGCGTGCGCTGGAAAGCAAGGCCAAGCTGCGCTGGCAGTGCCCACCTCAGCCCAACTATGGCAGTACCGTCAACCTGGTGAAGGCAGCCTCAAATGACCACAGCCTCTCTGATACCGACTCGAGCAGCCTGGACAGTCTGGGCAGTCCTGAGGTGCCCATCCGCAAGCTTGACAACAGACGCAGGGCAGTGGGCACGCTGCAACGCGAGATGAATGCTCTCTTTGTTCAAAAAATGGAGGAAATTCGCAGTAAATCTCCCATATTCTTCACTGGTAAGACCTGACTGATGCCTTAGCCATTCCCTGCAGTCTCCCTGCTACCCTTAGATGCCCTGTGCAAAGTTCATCGTGTTTGCGTGGTGGTGTCAGAAGATCAAGACATGTTTTTAATGGCTCTGCCATGGTCCACAGCTTCCCATGTGACTTTAAGCATCAACTTCTGATGCAGTTTAATGACACTTTGCTCATCATCTCAGACACCATCATGTTAACCCAGCTGTAGTGCTCTTGCTTACAATTCTACAGTAGTACTAGTGTGTCTGGACTAATAGTGTACTGTAGTTGGGTGCATTGGGATTTCTTTCACAGTATTTTTTTCTCTCATTTTTGTTTGAGATTAGACACTTTCTAGAATAGCCTATTGCCACATTTAGATTTTTCATTTTCTTCTCCCATTTTTCATGTGTTGTAAAATGCATTGTAGTTTTAATGCAGAAACAAATTGCTGTTACAAACTGCAAAAGACGAATCAAAAAATGAAATCTTAGTTCAAGTGTTGACTTTTACCTTCTCACAAAATATATTTAAAGATAAATGCAAATCTTACAAATCCTGAGAAAAGCAGTAAACCTGAGGTTTTAAGAGTAAAACACAATATGCAACAATGAAAAATGGGTTCAGAAATGCATTTACCTCTGAATGTAAGATTTGATAAGTCACATGCCATTATGGGTATTGGACCACTCTGTCAGATCAGTTTCTTCAATTAATTTTATCTTTTTTTGGACAACAAACATTTTACTGTTTTAAATAAATCAGATGAAATTGTAGGTAAGTGTTTTAAATAAATCAGATGAAATTGTAGGTAAGTAACTATAAAGGTCCATTCATAATGTGCTGTAAGAAATACTTTTCCTATCTTAAAAACTATTAGCTTATCCTTATATTTTAGTTGTCTTTATTATATTAGAACGCCAAGTAGGAACAACCTTTGATTTGGTTTTCTTTTAAATAATCATAAATGTGTACCGAATTAAGCCCAAGTCATGCCTTGAGAATTTGAATTAGATCTTCAGAAGCACAGCAGTGAACTATTGTTGGTGAGCACATAACATAACATAAAAGCAGAACATTCAGTTAAAAAATATATTTTTGTCAATTTGCACAAAGCTAATAAACCAGAGATAGAAGACTCTACTGTATATAAGGCATTTACTGTAAAGAGCACTTCTGAACAAGTCTAGTTAAAGCATACCATGTACAATGTGGGTAAAGTTAATCATTCTGCTCAGATCTTCCTTGATTCTTGTTAGTTGATCATGTTAATTATGATCTTTGATTGAAAGTATCGCTATGTCATCTTCACTCACCCCATTGGGTGGCACAAAATATTCTGGTTAAGGTTTCATCACTTTCCCATCTCATGGGTATTAATAGAGCCAATGCTGTTTACCATGGTAAAATCACAATAGAAATATAACATTGCATAAAAACACTGGTAAAGCATATTCCAAACATAATACAAACTAACTGTATGGTAAGACAATGAGAAAACTGCTAGCATACTGTGACAGATGTTCTGCATCCTGGTGGGAGAATTTGAATTTGGAAGTGTCCAAAATGTAAAACAAGAGGGTAATCAGTACACAAAATGTACAACATTGTGGTAATCAGATCACAAGACACCCTGGCTTGGTCATTATGAAGCTGACTGGGTGTGGGAGGAATAAGCTGAACTCTTGAAAGTTGAAGGTTTTGCTTAAAGTTTAAGTATGCACAGCCAAATGGAATGCCATCAGTGATGTATATCCAGCATCTCTGAGGGCTCACATCTGCTGATTTGCAATGATTGCTCTTGAAACGGTCCCCATAGGTTTTTAGATGGTTTAAAATTATTATTAAAGACCAAGGGGTTGTGAGTTATTGGATGAACCAAATGTTTATGGAAGGGAAAGCAGCCAAACACTATAGTGGGAGATCTTCTGACTACACTTAATTGGCCAGACAAGCCAAGTGAAATGTTCAAGAAACATGAACAGTCAAACTGGAACAAAATGTGCAGCTGACTATCAATATTAACTTTTTTTTTCACAAGGAGGACCAGAAAGGGTCTCTTCATTTTCCAGTGTATTATTTTGTCTGTTAGTCATGTTCTTGTTTCTTTTTCATGTCTTTTATGATCCTGCATTATTTTGATGATTTCAATCCCAATTCTCTTCTTTAGATTTGGAATCCACTAGATTATCTATGTCTCATTAAATTATCAGCATGTTAAGGCTGTGGAGAGGTGATACATCAGTCTACTTAAACTTTACCTGGATTGGTTTAACACTTCTCCCAGGTGTAGAGGTGTACGAAAGTTACACTTACCTACAGTAGAAAAACTGTTGGATTCTGGGTTGGAATCCCAGCAGCTTGCATTGCATATTTTTCATTAATCATGCTTATTTTCAGGAGAGGAAAATATATTCTTTCTTAAAAGCTGTAGAACAACAGCCACTGTACTGGAAGCATTTTCAGAACCTTCCTGCCAGCAAATTTCAACATTGGCAAGCAAAGGTCTTGTCATTTACAGTGTCTAAGTGCAATAAAAACCAGGCAATCATATTATTTATGCACATGAGAATGAGTTAGAATATTTTTATATGCAATTCCAATTAAAAAAAATATTCATCCATTGTTAGAAGACCTTCTCATATTATTTGTGGTCTTTAATCTTGAAAAGTAGTTCTAAAACTAGGTTTGTACAGTGCTACTGCACACAACACAAGGTACCCTTCCTCTATCAGTATGATCACAGAGTTGATTTCCTTGATCTCAAAATGATCTCAACATTGGGTGAAACAGTATCTACAGTATACCAGTATAGTTTGTGGGTACATAAAACATTCTTTACCAAACTCTGAATTATCATCAATGGCATGTTGTTAATATCTGCAATACAGGAGTGTTAAACACGCACTACTTTTTATTTATAGCAATTGTTTTTGAAATGTTGCCAGCAGTATTGTGCTTCCTTCAAAGTATGGACAGATGGGATTAATAAAGCTTGAATAGACCAAATATTTATGAAAGGGAATACAGCCAAAACTGTGCAGTAAGAGATCTTGTGACTGTACTTTCAAGGCCAATGCTGCACTTACTACTCAGGGAACCGGAATGGGGGTTTACAGCTGCTTGGAGAACCACTCCATCTGTGTTAACGATTGGTCTCTGAGGCCGTGAGCAATCTCTGTGGTTTACTCTTAAGGAATGCTTACCAATTCTCCAAGTGCATAACATACAGTACATGGGTTCTGTTTGTGTTCAATGAGCAGGATTGTACTGATAATCATTTAAAAGATTTTAAACCTTATAATTTAAGGGGAGTTTTACTGATTTTCCTGTGCACGGCAGGCTCTTTTTAAAGAAAGGTTTGGGCAGATGGATGCAATTTTACAAAGATGAGCATTTTTGTCTGTAAAATCCACACAATGTGGCAGTTTTCACACCATAGGTGGTGCTTTCTACAGTATATTCTCTTTAGTGTCAGGAGTTTACTTGTCATAGTAAGCTGTTTTGTTAGCCACAATTTAACTTGAAAAGCTGGCTAATTGAAAGATAAGACTTAGAGTAGCAGATGGCTTGTATTTGCCTGTTCTTCTGTTCAAAGCCATGAGTTCCCGAAACAACTGGGGGAAAAAAATCTTCTTCCATCCCGAGACCCAAAATTGACCAAAGCTGTTGAAAACAGACAAAATTAAATTCAGAATTGTGAGGTTTGTGGAAGCCAGTCTCCTGTGAGCCTATTCCTCTTCTTCCTCCTTGTGTTGCTAAACTGTCTCCCTTTTGTTCTGTCCAATTCACATGCGCTCTGTCTCTAGTGCAGAATTGAAAGGATGACCAAAAGCAAGGTAAAGAAATTTTGAATCTGTTTCCTCTGTTCTGTTTTTTTTCTATGCATGGCCTGCTTGCGTCTCTCTTCTTCTTCTTTCATCATATTACCCTTTAAAAAATCAAATCCAAAGCAAACACTCAGTCGATTATTTTTTTTTCTGGCAAACCACAGAAGAATGCAAAGTGTGGGGGAGGAAAGTAGTAATTTCAAATGTTTTCATTTTATACTTGACTTTTCTCTTTGATAAACTTTTTTCTAAGAGAAGTGAAATACACCCTTCAGCCACTTTGCTTCCATTTTCTTTTATAAATTCCCACAACTCACAAGGTATCTTGGGGTGACAATAAAAACAAATATTTAATGTGTCACATTGTCTTGGTGTTAAAGGAATGGTAAGCATATGGGGGCATGAATATTTTCTTCTATTTAATATCTGTCAGGATACGTTTTTAATTTATGACAATTTATAGTCGCAGGGTAAGTTACAGTTACTTACAGATGTTGCGGAGCCATCTCTTATGAGAGAAAAAATGTTGGTGTTCCTTTCTGGACCAGATACTATAGATTATCGTCCATCCACGAAACTCAGCACAGTTTTGGAAGCCAGCTTTGATTCATTAACATGTATATAATTTTTGGCTTTGAAGGTTAACAGTTAAAAATTGAATTGCGCAGAAGGTTTAATTTGCTGTACTACCAAGGGAGTTATTTCGTATTTGGATTATTTTTGTCTATAAAAATATGGTGAGGGACTCATTCATTACATTTTAATTCATTAAGTTTCACATAAGACAGAAGCTATTCAAGCATGCCATGTGTGAACAGCATGGGTATGAAATATGGTTTGTAGTGATCTTATGGTGTGTCAAGGTCTGTGTTTTGCCTGAATTTCATTGCATCTGTGCTGTGACAGTATGGAAAAGATTTCATCTGTTTGTCTTATACCGTAAATCCATGATCATATTTAGACAGTTTTGTTTTCCTCAAACTGTTTTCTTGTTTTCAGGTTACGGTGTTCAAAATAATTTTTTAAATAGTTTTAAATATCCATTTAACAGTGAATCAGTGTTATTAATTGCTTGTTTCAATGATATTGCATTTTAATAAAAGTGCTATCCACCATTGTATGATACTCTGTTTAGTGTAACTGTTTATAAGTTTTGTTCAGCAGGACTGGAAATGAAATATTGCCCACTGTACTGCCTGTATAATCAGTATACAGTAGGGATTTCCATTTTAATTTAACTTATTTTAACCTTTGTTTTCCCTGCAGATAGCCTCACCAGTTCATTGCACATACCCGTCTCTCCAATGTACACCCTGGAAACCATTGCTGAAGAGACGTCCTTCTCAGAGGAGAAAAATCACATCTTCATTTCTAGTCCTGCTTCCATCTCCACCTCGTCCCACTCAGTCATGGAGGCCACTGTCTCACAGCTGAACCCTGCTAAAGCTCCTGCTTCTTTGTGTCATTCAGCAATACAACCTGTAACCCCCTCTCTGCTACTTCAAGAGGGAAATACCTGTCTAACCCCAGAAAAGGAAGGTGTCAAGAGAACAACTAATTCAGAAAAGACTTCTGCTGTTACCCCTGATCCTGGAATCGAGAAAGTAAGCAATGATGTGAAATGGGTTGAAGAAAAAATTAGAAACATTCCATTAACTAGTGCTGAAGAGACTGGAATGAAGTCCCATTTGTGTAATTCCCCTGTACAATTGAATGGTCCACCTCAAGATAATGGAACAGGTGTTTGTAAAACTATAGCAGCAGGTAAAGATGGAAATGAATTTAAGACTGAGCTAAACCAAACACATCAGCAGATTTCTTTCATGAATAACACTGTCTACTCAGGCAACAGCTCTCAGAGAGCACAGGCTGGGAAGGCATTTCTTAGCACAGAACAACCTCAGACTCTGCAGGTTAGGCAGCGTACACTGGTGCGCAGAACGAAAAGTGAAGGGCATGTTCGGGCAGCTCTTTCTGGGAGTGAGCAGTCACCTGTTCCCGAGGTCTATACTGATGTCACCATGAATGATAGGCTGTGGAGCAAGCTCGATAACCGCAACCACAGGGACAGCGTGTCCTCATCATCTAGCATATCCTCCACTGACACAGTCATTGACCTATCCTTGCCAAACTTGGCCCGGAAGAGTTTAACAAACCTAAGTGGCTCCCGGGAGGATTCTGAGGAAGTATTCATGACTAATACGGTCAACTGGCCATGTTCTGCCACTACGGGGTGTGAGATTTCAAGGGTTAGTAAAAGTAAGTCCAACCCTAACTTGCGAACTGAGGACATGAGTGAAATGAAAGATGAGCTACAGCCCAGACCCTTGGGGAAGGAGCTTCGCAACCCTGGCAGGCCAATGCAGAGGAGGCACACCTGGAGCAGGCTTTACATGGAGGGCCTCAAGCAGTCAGCTTCGGTTGCTAGGAAGTCCCCTGCGCCTGTTGTCAAGGATGTGGACAGCAGCTCCAAGTCCAAGAGCCTGGGGGACCTGACCTCAGATGACATTGCCTGCAACTTTGACAGCAAGTACAGGAGCATCAGTCGGAGCTTCATCACCCGGCCCATGAGGGGTCAGCGCAAACCGCCCCAGAAAACCCCGGATGACCTGACGGAACAGCTCAAGAGGCTGACCGCCGTGGAGCCGCTCACCGCCGGAGACTTTGCCTCATCGGCACTGGCAGAGGATGAGAAGGAGGAGGAGGTCTGCCTGCTGCGGAGGTCCTCCTCCAGGAGCCAGAGCAGGGTGCGCTACATCGCCAACAGAGCCAAGCAGGCACAGGAGAGGCAGAGGCTGCAGAGCCTGACCCAGCAGAACAGCAGTCCCATCGAAGAGCGAGGGAACCCGGAGGGAGCCTGCTCTGTGGCCAGGAGCCTGTGCGCCAACTTGGACCTTCTCAGCCAGCTCCCCCCTGTTCCTCAAGACCCAAATCCCCAGGCACCTGACACGGAGGTATTCTTCATGCTGAAGCTTTGAAAAAGAAGGCTGAACTGTTTGAACCATGCTTGAACTGAATCCAGTAATGTGTGTCGAAAAAGTATAAGCAAAGGTGGTTTTTTTTGTGACATTTTTAAAGGAATTGATACTGCAAGATTTTGTACATGTAAAACCGATGTTCTTCAATGCATTATGTTTGTTTCTTTCTTCATGCACTGAATATGTCATATCTAGTCCCGTGACCTGACTTAAGAGGTGCTTTCAATTATCTAGTCAAATTGTTGTTTTGAATTTGATTGATAGCATCATTCCTAATCCATAGGTATGAGAGTAGTAAGAGGGACCATAAAGTAATGTAGTCCAAATATATCACTTAGGTCAGCACAAAAAACACTAAAATATTTCAAATTGTAAGACTTAAAATAATAGATAAATAGCTTTAAGGGCACTTTAAATAGTGAGTTCTCACCTTGTCGGATGTCTGCTTTTTAAGCTTGGATACATTGCATCTACTACAGAGACGGGTATGTATGTTGTGCTTTCACCCTATCCACTATGACAGAAAGACACAAAGCCTGGAAGGCCCTATAAAAGTTTCTTATACTTTGTTTTCAAAAGCATTTATGTTTTTACTGTAAGAAATACATTGCACATGCTGTTCTAGATGTATGTACTACTACACTGGAAGGCGATAAAAGCTCTGTTACAAGAGCTCAAAAGACCTCAAAACCAGCCTACCTGAATCTCCCTTCTACAGTGGTGAATTCCAGATGTAAGAGTCACAGACTTAGCGTTAGACTAGTTCTTATAAAGGTGCCGTAACTTTGTAGTCCATTTATTTCTTTTTTCTTTTTTAAAACTAGATTTCAATTCACTGGTTACAAGTTGACAAAACGCAACGCATAGTTAAGCAGATTGTTAGAGTCATTGTATCTTATGTGACAACTGACAACAATACTGTAAATGGGGGGATTTTTAAAAGACTTGATTGTACTAGAACTGTAAAACCCAGCAAAAATGCATCTTGCGATGGGATAAATTGTATAAATTGATCAATTTTTTCAGAACCTGTTATACAATTCTTGTATGTAATATCTTTCCAATTCTCGGTTATAGCGAGCTATTACATGGAGAATTGTTCTGTACAACCTCAAGGTGTTGTTGTGCAATGTACAAATGTCAGCTCACAACCTTTCATTAGTCCTCTGTGATGTTAAAACTACAGTGGAAGATTGTGTATTGTCCAACATTGTATTACCCATGGAACTGCCCAAGAATCGGTACGAATCCCATTGCATGGTACAAATGCACTATCATCTCATTTTGAAAAGGTTTACTTGCAATGTTTTTAATTAGTTGGGGAAATGAAAAACCTTTTCAGTGTTTTGTTGAGTGGAATATGCCAATCAGTTCTGCATCTGATATTTTAATGAGTCATTTTAGATGGTATTTTATATGTTGATGAGATGCTGTAAAGCACCTTTCTTAACTTGTACTGTTTTGCACTGCCATGTCAGTTTTCTGTATGAAATTTTAGAAAAAAATATTTAAACTTTAGCATATGTAATTAGAGATCATATAAATAAATTACTGCATTTTTCATTGTTTTTTACTTTTTTGATGATACATGTTTTAGGTATGAGTAATTTTCTTTTGTCATTTATGTATTTTAAAATAGGTGTACATTTACTTTTAAAACCCATTTCATATATTGTATAAAATATTTACAGACATGACATGCAAAAAAACCCTGTATATCTGAACTTTTATTCACTTAATGTAAATCAACACTAAATAAAATATTTAATCTTTACAAATATGCTTGAAGGTGTTCCTCAACTAGTTCTGTCCCATTCTTGAAAGGTTTATTTGGAGCTGGGTTATATATGCGAATGTTCTTGATAGGATTCAGTTTCATTTGATAGCATCCAATATCTTGTTTTTCTATATCCACAGTTTTACAACATAGTACTCTTTTAGGACTAGTGGTGAAGTGTAGAACATTTCCCTCTTTTGTTTCCAGGCAGTTCATTCTCCTGCTGGCATATTTCCTGTCACAGCTTCTTAGTAGTGTGACATCTGTGTTTGACCTAGTTTAGGAGGCTTCTGAGATGTGTGCTTAACTTTCCGACCTAATTTTGCATTGAATTGTTTCAGAAAAATTATTTTTTAAACTGAAAGACAACCAAATGCATACAAGCTTGGAGACCACATGCTTCTGTTAACCCTTAATTCAAGGCTTCAAGACCTTTTGCACACGCTGTCCTGCCCTTTGAGAAAACTAGAACAGCGCAGAACTTTGTAGGGATTTTAAAAACAGTTCTGTGAAAAGTTGTTTAAAAAGTTGTTTTCTTTTTAAATTAAACCGGTGTTTTATTTTTTTTGTTTTTCTAATGCAGCAATTTAATATTACCATGTCTTGTGAGATTTGATGGATCATTTAGTTGAAAATAGAAATTTAAAAACTGTCACAAATATAGCCCTATCTTGACTCTGTATACTGTAGATAAGTACCGCTTGTGCTTTTTGAAAAGGATACTGCATGCAGTTTAATATGTTCTTTTTCATTGAATTGCTTCAATAACAGCACTGGACATTAAAATATTTTACTTTTGGTTGCAATATTACTTGACCACTATGGAAGCTACTGTCCACAGTAGCCTGACCAATAGAAGAGTGGGTGTGGACAGTAGGTGCCCACTGTGAACAGAATTTCCTACAAGGCATCACTTCTCAGTGCCAAATACTTCATGGGCCACTATAGAGCTTGCAGATCAAAGATTGACTTGATGGATGAGCGATCTGGAGAGGTCCGTCACCCCATCCTCGTTGTGTCTGGGCAGTACAGGAGATGTTGCTGTGAGGCAAGACGTAAAGGAACAGTTTGTAATTCTTAATTGGGTAAGTATAGAATGTGTGAAAACAATTGTTAAAACTGCTAAGTTTTCAGCTCATTGAGCACATTGCTATTTGATCAATTTTCTATAGTTGAATAATTTTTTTACGCTGTGAATTATGTAGTTCTGTTGTATTTAATTACATTTTGATTAGTTTCACACTGCATACAATACACAGTTAGCTTGTGTAGTGTAATTGAATATATTTTCTGGCACTGTGGATTATGTACAGTATGGTAACGTCAGCTGTCAGTGTGTTTATCTTATAGAGCTGGCTCTTGGAATACCAGGCCCATCTCAAACACATCTGTATGTAGTTAAAACAAAAACTTTTAAACAAGTCTTAATTGCAGAAGGGTGAATATAAATTTTAGAACACTCAAAATTATTCACCCAACTCGCCCCATCCCAAGTGACAGGTTGACAAAAGCTGATGTTGAACTCAGGCTGTGGTTGCCACGACAACAGCCACCGGCATGATCTCTGCTTTTAGATCTCGCTGTGGCACCACAAACTTTCCTTAGATTTATGCAGTTTGCCAAGTGACAGAAATTGTCCCCTGTTGTCACTCCCACAAAAGATGTCTTCATTAGAATTCCAGCAGCACTCCAGCTTACTTCAAATCTGTATTTATCAAATGTAGTTCCACTCTCAAATCTCAACTTGAAGTCTATTGAATGCAGTGAGCTGAGGGAATGTTGTTGTCACTTGGGTTGAAAACCCCCTGGTGTCTTTGATAAGGACGTCTGGGCATGTGGACAAATTAAAAAGTGTAAAATGAACCAAAGAAACACTGGAGATTAAAAATAAACTTTTTGTGCAATTATTTTCTTGATGGAAAATTTTCTTAAAGCCCTGCCTGAACGTTTCACAGGAACAAAGGTGAGGCGGGTTTCAGAAACATTTGTGTTGCATTTCTGACTGTTGTAATTCCCATAAATCTGCCCTGGCTTTTTAAAAAAGGAGTTTTTGAAAAAAAAAACATTTATTTCTGAACCCATAGAGACTGAAATCCTGTTTAATCCTGTCTGGTTCATGATTTAAATTTCCTTTTTTGTTGTTGTGGAATGTATTTGCCAAAAGCAACATGCTTTACAAGTAAGACAAAAGCTTCATTGATGGTTGCTTATGTATCCTATTAATGACTGGCTGTCGGAAACAATAAACATCAGCTTGTTGTGCACTGAACAATCACGTATTGCAAAGGGAAGAAAACTGCTGAAGGCAAATCTAATGGCTCACTCTTAGACTATATGAGTTTCCCAGAGGTGGCTGTCATTTATTATTGTGGCATCTTCTATGTAACATCATTTATCCCTGTAACAAGAATAAGTAGGGAAGCGGGACAAATATGCATTTGCTTGCAAAGCACAAGCGTTTTCTCTTTCAGTGTTGATAACTGGCCAAAGATCCTTCTTTTTCCCAAATGTCAGGAACCTTTTTGTTCTTTTACTTGTTTTGTGATTTCTCTAATTTGGTTTTTGTTTTCTCCTCTAACGTCTAATTAATATATTGAAAAATGTTTCTTGTTTTTTAAACTGGGCTAGACATGAACAGCTCAACTACAGCATTAGTGTCTTTATCATAGCTCTTCTATAGCTTCCAAGTTTGTGAACGCAGAAATGTGTCCCAAGGCTAGATGCAATAGTACCATTAATGTGTTGAACTGTTGTTCACTTTATAACTTTTTTTGCCAAGGTTTACATAGTTGCAAGCCATCTACAAAAGTCTTGTGATCAGAGTATCACAGTTTATTTTTTCTAGCTTTTTTCCAAAAAGATTATTTCACAATGTTGATTAATTATGCATTAGTATGCTCCAAAGCCCAGTAAAGTGGCAAACAGTCAGATCACTCCCGTTCTGTGGAAAATATCACAGTAGTCTTTATAGGCAAGGCAATGCTTTTCTATCTTTGAACTGGTTTACAGCAGAAAAGAACAGGAATTTCAAACACTTTGCTCAAGACATTTTCTAGGGAGAATACTATCTAGAAAATGGTAATCTTGACCATCCTGGAAAAGGACAGTATTATATTAGAGATGCAGTAAGTGTGTGGGCTAAATGGCTGTCTCTTGGTTACAATCTTATTTTTTGTGGCGATAGCAAGAGAATATTGTGAAAAACAAAACAGTGCAATATTAGGAAATAAAGACATTAGAATTGTGACTGCAGTGCTTTCCTGCAATTCTAGGTGAGTGATTATTCTAAATGTGTAAAATAGCAAATGCAGTTACTGTACATTTATTTGAAAATAAATTAAATTTTGAATGAATAAATGAAATGCTTTGTTCTGCTGCAGAATGTTTTCTTAAATCAGCAGGTGTTTTGATAGGCAGTTTCTGTGCACGTTCAGTATGTATGAGGAAAGAGACAAATGCCCATCCTGACAGACTGAGAAGTATTGGAAGTTATTTAAGATGAGATGCACTCAAAAAACTAAATTCTCAGTATATTCGTTCTGTGTTGCAGCTGTGTTACATAACTGATCTGAGCAGAGGAGGCACATTGAAGGGAGAGGAACGAAAAGTTTTTTTCTGTGTGAAATTGACTGAAACTTGAATTCTGTTCCCCTCCTGCTCCCCCATCCCAGTAAAGACTTAAAGCCAAACAGATGGTTCTCCCTGCACTCTGCGTCCCAACTGTAGTCTCTCCACCCACAAATTCCATTGGACACCCCACTTTCTCAGGGGGGTCTTGATACATCATTTAAACCTCACTCTAATCCTTCACTTGAACACTTACAGTTCAAGGCACAGACAATAGTTAAGGTAAGAAATGCTTGTTTTCAGTGGGATGGAGTCTGCTTCACACTAACTGTACTTGATATACTGTAAACAGTGTATGGATATATATTAACAATGAGAAGTCATCGAATTGTGCTTTTCACCTCGGTATTACTGTTTAGCATCCTTTTGCCCATAATTTGGAATTGCACAGTACGAATTATTGTATTGTAATTGTACCATGTTATATTGTATACTGTATTTGCACCACCACTTGATACAGTAGGAGTAATATGGATAAAGTACTCTTTCTGAAAACCTCAACAATCTAAATGATTAATTGGCATGTACTGTATGTTAAACCATCTAGAAAACGTCAACCATGAGGTTGTCTGTATTAGTATATCTAAAAGAAACTATTATATTTGGACAAGTCAAGTTCTTGTTTTATATCTCAGGTGAAATTAATGCAACATAAATGTATTATAAATGTGAAAGTGACATGCACTGAAAATTCAAATTGGTACTGATATCACCATTATACTCTATAAATTCAAAAATGCGATTGCAAGCAGTATCTTGTAGTCTTTCAGTGACAGTACTTTTTGAAACAGACTGTAAGCTACTGTTACATTGGTAGTAGAAAGCTGAAAAACCTGAAAATGTGTATAACTATAAATAACCATACAGTATAGCGAAAATGTCAAAATAACATTGTCATTAAAATAATTGCTAGTGGAATTATTTAAGAGTATTAGTACTTTTTATAGTTGCAAATATGCTGTTACTGTAATCATTGACGTGTACTGATGAATATGTCATGGTCAAAATGATTAGAATTCTGTAGCAGACACCTGAAATGTCTACCTCTAACTGTAACGAAGACCTCAGAATTTTTTAAAGATCTAATTAAATTCCTAGTCACTTTTGAATTAATTTTACTAAGGCCACTCCTAGTAACGCACTGTTTTTTAGGTCCAGATTGATTACAATGAAGGGGGCTACAATGCTGTTCCTGTGCTCTACTGTCCTGCTTCTAGTTGAATTCTGCTTTGCAGGTAAGCCTTCTAGAACAGGCATCATGAGCAGCAATCAATGAAGTTATGTGCTGAAATTTGTGAAATGTATTCTTTAAAATCCTTAATAGTCTTGAACATCTCTCGCTGGTGCTGCTGTTTGGGCGCTAGTGATGGCTTACAGGCTAAATAAAAAAGGAAATTATTTCAAAGGACAGGAAGAAGATTTATTTAGCATTATTTCTGATTTGCTTTAAGGAGCTGTTGAAAATGTCTGTCACTGCATAATGTTTGGCTGCCAATCCCTGTACTTTTTAGCTACCCTGCACAGATGCCCCTGGCTACCTTTATGATTGTGATCTCCAGTCTAAGAAACTGGTGCTGTAGTAGTGGTGATGGTAGCTCTGGACTTGTAAGTGGAAGGTTATGGGTTCACATCCTAAGTGGGCACTGCTGTTGTACCCTTGAGTAATGTCCTATACTTCTCTCATATTGTTCCAGTAAAATGCCCAAGTCAAAAAGTGGGTATAAATCTAAGTTACAATATAAAATGTTGCGATAAAGGCATTGCTTAAATAAGTTAATAATACTTGTCTATTTGTAATAGATTTTTCTCAAGCTAAATTAAGCTGGGTGCATTTTAATGAGTTAGAAAATTGGAGTGCATCAGATCACTGTGTTTTATTGTTTGAAACAATACAGTAGTGTTTTTATTTTGGCTCATTCAGTCGCTCATATCCTGTCTATGATATTCAGATTAAAATGGAGAGGCCAGACATCTTCAGCTTGTTGCTGATGGAGAAAGCGGTTTGGGTTTACACTGAGGAATTTCCGCTGGGCATAGCATCAGAGTATCAAACAGCATCCTGTTTGGCACACAGCATTTTGCTGGGAACTCAAAAGAGACATTAAAAAAACAAAGATAGTAATAAATCAAATCCATCTTTGCTGCCTAACTAGCGGCCAATGTGCAAGAGAAAAAAAAGAATGATAGGGCTTTTAAGGCTTGTAATCTGTCATATTTTGAAAAGGAGGCAATGATGCATGTCAGCAGCTCTCCATGATACTGACAGACCCCTGTGACTGTGTCTGCTCTCTGGCCTGTCTTTCTGACATGCTGAATTGACATGGCCAATGGCATTGGTCACACTTTGTGGTAACGAACAAATGTCGGTGCCGGAGGAGCTGCACCGGCCGAGCCAAACGGGCTCCGTTTTGGCAAGGCCAGTCCTCGGGGGCGCCGGAACACATCGCTGGCTGGCCCCCTCTTAAGTACCGCAGCGGGAGGAGCACAAGGATGTCAATGCAGGCCCTTGTTTGACCCTCACGACTTCCTTGTGAGCCTTTTGTACAGCACTAAGAAGTGTTTTGGCCGAGGAGAGAGGGGCTTCGGGGGGAAAAAAATGCCGAAGTACAAGAGTGTCTTTGTCTGTGCCTGGTAAAGTAAGGAATTAGCAACCCCCACAAGGAAAATAAAAGGCACAATAATAGCCTTTACAAAGCCACAACACAGTTAGAGGAAATTATGCATTAAAAACAGATAATAACTTTAAACAAACCATTTATAAAGCTCGAGAGGCTGGAGACTGAATTTTTTGTGTGGGAATAATGGGAATAATGGGCTTTTGAAGTCTGTAAGTGCTTTTCTTCTTTGTTTACAATTTATTTTTGTGTGTTTGTTACTCTTCACCTACACCTTTGATCTGGTTTAACCATTTCCCTTACTATGGAAAGCAAACCAAATGAATCACTTTAGAAAGTGACAGGACAAATACACATAAGAAAACCACTATATATGCAACCTTGAAAGAGGTCTTTAGACACTTCTTTTGGAAATAGAACAACACTGAAAGGACTCATCAGGTTTAATTCCAGGTGAATGAAAGTCAAGAGCAGTCCATGAATGCATTGTGATTTAAAATTTTAATACAAAATCCACAGGACTTTGACTAATATCTTTTAAAAGATATTAGAAAAAAGTTGATATTGACAGTGACATGAAAATAGCCCATTCAATCACAGTGTCTAGCACATCTACTGGTTTTGTTCTTCTCTGAAGGCTTGTTGAGATGAACACTGTGCCAAAACTACCATGAAACCTCACACCCTTAAATATTGTAAGATGCCTCCAATTTATTAAACAGTTAAATACATGCTTAATCCATTAGTGGAAATTCTACTGAGGAATTTAAGAGTGAGTCATTCTGCATCCAATAACATTTTATGCTAATCAAACATTACATTTTCTCTGTGTTTAGAAAAGGTCACCAATTCATTTGTTTTATTTGTTAAACTTCTCCATTATCAAAGTATGGGTATTAATTTTGTTCTCTCCTTTTCAGGGTCTTCTGACTTGAAGGTATAGTAAGCGCTTTGTTTCTGGAACACATGTACTTTTTATCTCTTCTTGTGTAACAAAAGAAATTGACTGTTGGTTACAAGAAGAGATTTTTAAATGTAATATGATACATGACGTCAACAGACACTAAACTGAGACAGCAAATATGTCTTGTAATACCCAAAGCAAACATATACACACATTTACATTGGTGTGTTTAATATACAGTAGTGCTATTTAAATTGAAGTTTAAATTACAATGTTCCTACATCATCAGGATATGTCTTTCAGGTACCCGTTTATGAGTTTCTGTTTAAAAAAGTATCAGGTAATTTTGCAGATTCCTAATTTGTCATTTGACTTTGCTTTTTATGTCTCAGTGTGCTTTTGCCATGATAAAACAGGGAAGGACAAGATAGCATTTAATGACACAGAGAAATACAAGATCAGAAACATGGAGATCAGAAACATGGAGATCATTCACAAGGGGAATTTAAACATTCTCACAGAAATTACAGGGTCAAAGACACAACAGTCATAAGATATGATGGCGGGTGAATTACTGGACATACCAGTACAACCAAATGAGATTACAAATACAGATATGCTGTATAAATATTTTAAAAATCTGTTGATAACTGAAATGTGTTTCAGTATGGGTAAGAGGGACAAAAACAAATTCTACAGACTAAAATCCTGTTCTGTTTTTTTCCGTCTTCCAGGATAAGAGCAGAATGAGACGAGAAGTGAAGGCATTAACAGTCACCACTATAAAGGTAGTTCATGGGAGAATACTTACTAAACAGTTAAGAAACGGTAGTAATGGAAGAATCTTTCAGGGAAAAGTGTTTGTTAATTGGCCTATTTTAATGAATGTGACTTTTTAACATCTCTTGTGCCAATATGAGTCTCGCAGAAAAATTCAGTTCATACTACTTAAATTTCAGTTTTCGCCTGTTGATTTACCTTTTTAAAAATGACAGTGACAAATGATGGGGTTTCATCGTTGAGCCAAATTTAAAAGAGACATTCTGGTCAGTAGCTTGAACAATAACATTTTATAGTGCTGTAAATTAATTCATTTCCAAGGATCTGTGAGTAAATTTTTCATTTGTGAAAAAACAGGATTGCCATGGCTTAATGCGCTCTGCATTTCTGCTGTGCATTTCTTCTACAGCAAGAGCCATACACAATGGAGAAAGGCACCGAATTTGAAGGCTTCTGCATAGACCTTTTGAATGAGATCGCCAAGAAACTGGACTTCAGATACAACATTAATCTTGTCAAGGACGGATTCTATGGACGTCAGGATGCGGAGGGCCACTGGAACGGAATGGTTGGGGAAGTCGTCCGAGGGGTGAGCATCGGAATGACTCGACCCTCCGTGTGGCCAAGAGGCTGGTTTTCTGAGACACTTTTCAAGGATAGAAAAGTGACCGAAAAAAAAAGTTTTAGAAAAGCTTTGAGGGCTAAAACTGGCCGTTGTCAAGTTCTTCCCTGTTCTTCCAGGAGGCAGATCTGGCCGTGGCTCCTCTAACTGTCACCGCAGTCAGGGAGAAGGCTATCGAGATGACCAAGCCTTTCATGCAAACTGGCATCGGAATCATCCTGCGCAAGGATCTGGTCACCTCAGAGGCGAACTTCTTCGAGTTCCTCAACCCTTTCTCCAAGGAGACCTGGATTGGGATATTAATTGCTTACTTAGTGACGGCATTCTGCCTCTGCATTGTGGCCAGGTACTACAGTCAACCATGTGAAAATGCAAATGTGCCTCTTTTTTAATATTCTCTACAGATCTTCTCCACAGTTGTACTTGCAAAAACCTTGCATGCCATTTCATCTGCCTGGGTAACCTTTTCTCTCCTTGTTCAGACAGCTGTGGTTTTCACACCTGTCATTCACTGTTTCTGAGCCCTGCTTTACAACTTTTCTTTTGCTGCTTTGAGTTCGATTTCTGAATGTACAATCGAATAAAATAAACGTACATCTAAAGTGCAAGGAGGGTGTAGGGTGCAAACAAAGTGAAAGGAGACACAGCAAAGCTAGTCGTGCTGTGAGGTTGTCCTCCATGGCCTTGTAACATTTCTCTGTTGGCTGTGCTGTCATTCAGGATGAGCCCCTGTGAGTGGAGCGAGCCCCAGAGTGAAGACAATCACTTCACACTCCTCCACAGCCTCTGGTACGCCGCTGGAGCCCTGACCCTACAAGGTACCCATGAATGCCTTGTGTGCTCTGGGTGCATGAAAGAGCAGATTCTGACATTTCCAATGGGCGTCAGCTCAGTGGGGAACAGTGCAAGACAAGGCAAACATGTTATAGCGAATTCATTCCAGAGAAAACAAAAGGGGGTGCAGAATTTGTTTTCGTCTTCTTCATGGTCAAGAATTCCTTGTGAGGCTGAAGGAGTGCAAATCTACGTATATGCATGAGCATCATAATAATAGAGATCGATTCATAAACTTACACTGTGTGTGCATTAGCAGAAGTAGTCGTGACGTGGTTTTGCAAAAGCTTGTCTTGTTTTCTTCACTCGTGCTAAATGAACAAGATATGTCAGACAGATTGAGCTTTTGGCTGTGTGCAGTATGTGAGCTGTTTTAAGAGGAAGTAAGTTGGTGCCCTTTAATCTCAAATTAAAAAGGTCACTCCAGGTTCACCTCAGGGTGGTAGCTTAGCAACTGACAAGAAGATATAAAATTGGTGTAGGTTTATGACATATAAGGGATTTTTGGAGATTCCTAATTTGTCATTTGACTTTGCTTTTTATGTCTCAGTGTGCTTTTGCCATGATAAAACAGGGAAGGACAAGAAAGCATTTAATGACACAGAGAAATACAAGATCAGAAACATACTGCACACAGCCAAAAGCTCAATCTGTCTTGTTCATTTAGCACGAGTGAAGAAAACAAGTAGCTTAGCAACTGACAAGAAGATATAAAATTGGTGTAGGTTTATGACATATAAGGGATTTTTGCTTTTCAGTGTAAGTTACATGATGTTATCTTTCCATATACTGTATATACAGTACACACTGAAAACTGTTGATACCTTTCTATCTGTACTGCGAGAGATGAAAGAGCCTCCTAAGGGCTATAATATACTTTTCTTTTAACTATCTTTTCACCTTAAGTTTTTGGCTCATTATTTCTGCTTCTCTAAAGGAACCTTTTCCTTTACCCAAGACTTTAAGACAGAGGTATACAACTGAATTTCACCTGGAAATGAAACAGGAAAAGATAGTGTTAGCACATTTTGTGGTGAGCTTAGATAAAACATTAAGAAATATGTATTTAATTTACTGTACACATGTATATTGACAGAGGGAAAACATTCTGCTTTTATGTCTGTCAGTATAATTCACAATGAATTATTGTACAATGTGCAATTAAAAATGTGTTTTCTCAAGTGTTACTGGTGTGTGGATATTTTAAAAATCAACCTATAAAAATAGAATGAAGAAGCGTGAAACTATAAAAATTGCTCAGAAGTGTATTTTAAGTTAACTTGCACAGTACATTTTATAAGTTGTGCGTCAAGTGTTTGTTTTTTAGAAATTTAAAGGCATTATTTGTTTTTTGGTTATCAGGTGCAGGGCCACAGCCAAAAGCCTTGTCTGTGCGAGTTATCAGCACCATCTGGTGGCTGTTCACAGTAGTGCTCCTGGCTTCTTACATTGCCAACTTCAGCTCCATGCTGGGCTCAGACACCACCCAGTTCTCCATCGGGAGCTTCGAGGACCTGGCCAAGCAGGATGTTATTGAGTACGGAACACTGCGAACTTCCTCCACCCTCGCCTTCTTCAAGGTGAATAAATTCTCTGTGGAAGTGCTTTGTTCATGGCCTGCGGTTCTGCCACGTGTAATTAACCTTTTCTGACAGGTACTATTAGGCATCATAAAGGGCACAAACGTAAAGATGCCTTTAGCTCGTCATGCTCATTTTGCCCTTTTCACCACTGTCACATGAATAATACGAGTCTTACAGGGAACAACCTCCAAGGATGGTGCCCTTGAATTCCCTAGAAACCCCTTTGGAAAGGGACAATTACAGTAGCCAATCCAAATCAACCCCAGCTTGCATGGCTTTCTTTTGAGAGTAGGAGGAAGCTGGGGTATTCAGCAACAATGCACTCAAGTATGTGAAGATCATTCAAACTCCAGGCAGAGAGGCACCCCAAGACAATCAAACGCTGGGGGTTCGGTTTGGTAGTTCTAATCATCATGCCTTAGATTATACAGTATGCCTATAGTCTACAGTGTGGACGTGAATTCACAGCTCTCCGGTTAGGAGTCCGAAGCCATAACTGTACACGAAGCTACAACTGTATGTCCTTATAAATTGCACCAATGGACTTCAGCTGCATTAGACATATTTGCAGATCTAAACATGAAGAACTGATCATCACATTGCTCCTTTCATGCAGTCTTAACGCAGGAACATTTTACAGTCATTTTCTTAATCATCTTTGAATAATATGAGGAATGTTAATGTTAGCCAGTGGCAAACTTTTTTTTTTCATTGCTGCACTTTAGATTTCCCATGTGTTGATGCTACACAGTGATAAATGTGTTTCTTGCTTTTTAATACGTTAAGAACTCCAAGAACCCCACCTACCGCATGATCTATGAGCACATGGAGAGGAGGCAGAGTTTTGTGAGCTCAATGGATGAAGGGATTCGCAGGGCCCAGGAAGGGACCTTCGCTTTCATTGGAGAGTCTGTGTCTTTAGACCTAGCAGTAGCCCGATATTGCAACCTCTTGAGAGTGCCTGAAGTGATTGGGATGAGAGGCTACAGCATTGCAACTTCTCTGGGTGAGCTTTTTCATCAGCATTATTCCCGGTACAGCAGACCAAGCTGTGTTAATGGTAACATTAATAAAATGATAAAAGTGTAGAGAAAAAAAGATAAACCATAAATAAATCCTGTGTAAAGACTGGTAACAGCAGCTGAAATCAGTCTCTTTTCTTCTTTCATCCAGTGCCCCATTTATTATGTGTGTACATCTACAGAACAAGCTCCATTTTATTCTAAAAATGTATTTCTATAAGATATATGTTTATACAGTAATAATACTTATCATCAAAATGTTTTCTTTAATTATCAGGATGTTATTCCCAAATTTAGAGGTTCGGTAGCTTTTGTGTGGGACCTCAGAAACAGGATGGAAAATAATTTTCCCTAATAAATACACGCATAACAGAAGATACTGTAGGTAATAGGAAACGTACAGTAGTTCAAGCTCAGTACAAATACAATACGATATATTTTATTTTTATATGAGTAACATGGAAGTATTAAACATCAGTACAAAATGTAATGTTTAATTATAACAGTCCACCATTATTACAGAATAATTACTACTGTACAGCACAGTTTATATGATCATTACTGAATTACAACGAATATACAATGCATTATACAATAATGATATCTGACTGTTACACCAGTGTCATAAAGCACTGTCATTGCTGAACAAAAGAGCTATTCTACATCATGGTTCAATATCATTACTGATTGTTCTTCTTGCACAATACATTCTAAACAAGTATTATTATAGATGGTTATTAGTTTATAGAATGCCTTATAATCACAGTAAACCTATTATAAGGAGATTAATTTCTAGAATTATTTGAAGGCTCTCCCTTGGTGAAGAACCTGAGTGTGGCCATTCTGGAGATGAGTGAATCAGGGGACCTAGACTACCTGCGGAACAAGTGGTGGGCCAGTACCTGCCTGCAAGGGGACGTCGAGGGCTCGCCACTCAAGCCTCACAGCCTGGGGGGCATCTTCCTGGTTCTGGCTGTGGGGCTGGCTCTGGGGGTCTTCCTGGCTGTGCTGGAGCTGGCTTTCAAGTCCAAGATGAGTGCGGAGCAGCAGAGAGTAAGTTTAACCTGCACTCTCCCGCACAAACGGTATTTCAGAAGCTAGCTACTGTCATTTCACTGGTTCTTTTTGAGAAAAGCCAAACTGATTTTAGACATCTAAGCTAATAAATATAGCATGCTTTTAGCTTTTTTTTATCTTTCTATATGTATATTTTGGATATTTGGCTTAATAAATATCTGGGTCATCAGTATTTCAGTGAAAGGGAGTTATTAGTTTTTGGGCTTATATACTGCTAAAGAGTAAAGTTTTGTTGCTTCATTGACATGCACTGCACTGCTTCATTTTTATAGCACTACAGGTTTTGAAACCCTCTCCATTTACGAAATTAACAGTTTCACTTTGATTAAAAAAACATGTTTATTGTAGCATGGTTTGCATTTGGGAAGGCCCGCATTTTAATGGGATCTGTCTTTTATACAGCACTTTGACTGGGCAAGATGAAATGCCATAGAGAAAATGATTTCAAAAAGCTGTTGCCTTATTATTCAGTTAATTTTTATTGCAAACTGTACATCCACTGTGAAAAATGTAAGCTTAACCAATTACAAAAATGTAAGCTTAATGAGTTGAAATGAAAAGATCCCAATTATAGGTGGAAAAATACAAGACAATTATTGAGTCAAGCATATTGGATAAAGGAGTAAGATGTGCAAATGCCAGTTAAAATTGCATCTTGTCTAACCTCGATGAAACTGAGGGGTTTTCAGCTGAGCTCTTATTTTCTATAATTTCCCAGTGCCTTAGGAAATGGGAAGGAGATGTCACTCTGTGTTGTTCATAGGCCACAGATCTCCTTTTCCTTTTTTTTGCAGAAAGCATGCTGCTCTGTTTTCTCTGATGAACTGAGTCAGCGCTTCCGAAGCAGCACTGTGAAGAAAACCCAGGAACCCTCAGAGAAGAGCAAAGCATAGAAAGCTCCATGGTTGATTTCGTACTTTCTTTTATTTCACATCACACCACAATTAACATCTGGTAGGCAGGATAACTAACAGTGGCAGAAATACTGGCTGTCAAGTTCTCTTTATTTTGCTGGTCTGTCTTCTAGACTATGCCACAGGAATGATAACTTTTGCCACCATTGGGGAAAAAAAAGCCTTTTCCACTGTGAAATGTTCAAATATGTTGACATATAGTCTTCTCTTTGTAATTGCCATGCATACAATATACTTTATATTTACCTTAGCTTAGTCAATGTATTGTCAAAACAAATATCTTTGGGTTGTTGAATCAAGTGTTCTGTATTTTTCATACCCACTCTAAGCCTCCACTTCTTAGTTACATATGGTGAGTCACAGGTCACGGTACCTTCCTCCACTCAAGCAGGATATACAGTCTCTGTTTCTGATTGGTAAACTGTTTCATTTGTATGAAGACCCCCCAGAAAAACAAACCATCTGAAATAAATTCAGATTACCTCCGAAAATGGAAACTTATGAGCCTTCTCAGGTTCCCACACATCCTAAAAGTCCTGGGAAATATTTATTCATTTCCAGGTCTGGAAGATTCACAACAATAAATTTAACTCCAGTGGTTAAACTATGGAAAATGAAAGTTGGTTGTGAGAGGCAATGACAGATGTTTCCCTTGTTGAATTTTTGTAGAAAAGTCATGGAAATATTCCTTGTGGGATAGTTGGAACCTTATTTTCTGTTGTAGTTGTTTTTGGTGATTTGAGATTTGCAATTTAAATTGATTTTTGCTATCTATACAGGAAATAACTATTCTTTTCTAATTGTATAAAAGTTTATTAAATTCCCTGCCCCACCTGACTGTTAATATAATCCCTGATGCCTCTACTGCCAGGTTCCACAGACACATTCTGACTTGCTGTGTCATCTCAGACTGCCAGGAAACAGGCAGATCTTTCTTTTGTTCAGACTCTTAATCATTTACTGCCTTACTAGAGATTATTTTTATTTTTGCTGTTGTGGCTACATTCAGTACAGTATGTAAAATCTCCTTTTGGTATTGTTAGAAAAGTTTGGAAGCAATTCACTGGCTAGTAAAGAAAATCTAGGAAAGACATCAATTAAAGAAAGTTGTTAATAAAGAATTTGGCTGTTATCATTGGAATAATATTGTAAAAGGGGATAATATACAATATAAAATAATCTGTGTTGGAAATATTCTAATTATGTGGACCAGCATTCGGAACTGGGTCTGCTTTTGAATGTTTTTACTGCTACTTGTTATATTGCAATTACTATCAATTAGGTGATAGGAATCATGACATGGCCATCAAATATTCCTTAGACATAGCCTTAATATTTACTGTATGTGAAACGTGAATGTAGTCTCCTATGTGTAGTTAAAGTTTTATCATTCTTTCTTATGTTATATTCATGTGCGAACATATTCATGTGCCAGTCAGAAAGGGTATCAGGCTTAAAAGCACACTGCATTGTTGAATGCTCTGCACTGTAGTAGTTTTCTTAAGTTTGTTTCTCCTCCCTTATTATTGTAGTATCTCGTTATAAAGCTGTAGTGTTCAATAACAACTCTGGCTGAAAATTATCAGAGGCATTACTTTCACGTTTTAAAACTTATATCCAGGAAATAGTTCTTAAATGTCAGTTTTTGATAATCAAAACAATTATGTGCTAGTATGAGTACATCATTTTTAAAGAAATACACTCTGACGTCCTTGCTTCATATTGTTGTATTAATCTCACTTAATGTACAGAATATATATACAGTAATGTTACTTTAGAAATAAGAATTAGCAATGAAATGTACACCCATCACTTGTTGTTAGACATTTAAAAATAAGAAGTAAAGGATTCTTTCTTTTAAGTAATTTCAACAGTACTTGTTCTCTTAATTTTTATGCTTCTTAAATAAAGACAAGATCTAACAGACATATTTGTGTTTATTGACATAATTAGAAGACTCCTGGCCTGAGACCAAAATGTGTATATACAGTATGTACAGTAAGTTGTTCATTTTCCATTTCAAATGGTAATAAATCATTTTCCTTACCGCATTTGCACTGGGTGTTAGATTCATTTGAAATTTTACATTAAAGCAATTAGTTTTAAATCTATTATAACAGAACTAACTTATATCAAAGGAACGCATCTTGAACTTCATATGCTTAGTAAGGCTGCAAACTCTTACGGCCTTTGGGAAAAGACACCTAAGGAATTTTACAATAAAGAAAACTGGGATTCAAAAAAACTAAGGATGAAGGAACACCAGCATGATAAAAAATCTGAAACCCTGGCTTGAAGATGGCAAATTCAGCAGTCCAACAATATTAATGTCTTAACATCAAAAAGTGAAATGCAGAGTTTCCTGCAAAGCTTTAACTTGAATGGATTGTGAATCTGTCTACTTTTATTGAGTGAGCAAGATGCCAGATTGATGAATCTTGACATCCTGGATTTAATTGGGGGAAGTCTCACACCAGTTGAGCAAGACTTCGCGGGTAGCAGAAAGAACTGCTGCTAAATCACTGCTTGTGTGAACTTTTATTTTACAAAATTAGTTATGTAACAGGTGTTACAAAGGGCTAGAACTGTTGAGGCCCAGAGGGTTACCATAGAAACAATTCTTAGGATTTAAGGGGAGCTGATGTAATCACCTATCTGATTTTGTTTCCCTTTTCCATTATGTGGAACCTTTTAACAGATTCAGCCACCAGATGGACAGTGGGAGATGACTGGTCTCCACCCTCTGTCTTCAAACTGAAGAGTGTAGAGGAGTAAAACGAAAATGTATCAGACACTTTAATGATTAACGCGTTAAACACATGGCATGATGAATGATGAAATCTGGACTGTAAATCAAAATCAATATTTATTCATAACTTTTTTCAATTTGTTGTATAAGTCATAAAGAGGTGGATCTCTGTTAATTATTGTAGATGTCATTACAAATATAAATACATTTTCTATGAGAACATAAAGTTACAGGCAGCAGAAGACCAATGGGTCAGACTTGACTGTTTTCTAGTAGCTTAGTGGTCTAAAGATTTCACCCACCACCCTTTAATAGTAATAATTACAATAATGACCTGATGCTTCTGGAAGTTTCATGTTTATACAACCATAACCAGGTGGGTTTCTGATAATGAATGAATTGAAAGCAGTGCATTTTCATGAACGTAGAAGAACATCTAAAAAAAGTCTTCAGTCCCAACCATAAATCCATATATACATATACACTATATACAGAGACAAAGGGGAAAACAGAATAGTAGGACTACTTAAAGTCAGTAGGAAAAACAGGTTAGTTTCTTCATTGGTAGATGGGCCATATGGCCTCCTCTTGGAGGTACTACTTCTTAATAATTTAAAGCATTGATCTACATTGTGATCCAGACTCAGAACTACTGAAGTTTGCAGAGAATAATCAGTAAAGTAACTTCAGAAAGACAGAATAAATACCTGACAGCTGACATTTAATGTAGACCTGTACTGGACATTTCATAAATATAACAAAAACAAACTATTAATATAAAGTGAGAAGCATCAAGTTTGAAGAGACTACGTTTGGATGCAAATGAAATATTAAGATATCTACTGTAGTGAAGAGTTTTAGAATGCGCTAGTTAGACCTAAATATGAATATTTTATACAGTTTTGGTCATGTCACAAAAAAGATCTTGTTTCTCTGTAACTAATTCAGAGAAGAGCAACAGGATATATTCTGAGCCTTAAAAGATTACGTTACTCTCAGATTAAAATAACTGATTCTTCTCAGTCTTGAAATGAGAAAACCTCAAGGAGATTTAATTTAAGTATTCAAAATCCTCAAAGGGATTGACAGACAATTCACTTCAAAATTAACAGTGAAACAAACAACAGTACTCAAGTGTAATCTAAGATGAAATGCATTTAAAATACAGAACGTCAGACACTTTTTTACACAAAGGATTGAGGGAGTCTGGAATGAGCTACTCAGCCATGTCGAGGAAGCTGATTCCCTGATTTATTTTGAAAAGCACTTGGCTGATCAGATCAATTAGCCACAAGTAACCAGATGAGTGAGATGGGGCTGAATTATAGTTGACACTTTGTTCTTAAGCTAGACATACGTCTTAGGCTAACAAAGAATAGGGATTCTAAAAATAATGTCGTATGTATTTCTAATTTTAAAATGTGATATTTTAGTTATGTAGAAAACAAGGTAACAATTCCTCAACACCGTACGTGCGCACTGCACTACCGCTCTTGATTTGGGCGTGTTGTCATTCCAACTGAGCTGTTATTCATTAGTGCTAATGAATCCCTTTAATTGATCTAATTTGCTCGTTTACAGTATACGTACTTTTGCACTCCGTTAAAAAAAAATACCATACTTCATACTTCAGAGGTGCAATTGATTACATGTCGGGAGCGCACTTGGACGAGTACAGTTCTGAAACTAAGAATTTGAAACAGGGTTGAAATTAATTGCAAATCGCATTCAGCCAGGAAAATGAAATCAGAACACCTGCCTAGCTCACCTGACTCCCCCACCGCCCCCTTTCCGTTGCTAAGGACTCTGTGCAGAGAGGAAGATGGCTGCCTCCCAGAAACAGCAGAGAAACTCCCAGTACTACGTTGGAGAAGTGAAAAGCCTCCTTCGAGACGGTGCGTATTAAAACTTTGCATGATCCTTGTAGTTTATGATGCTTATTTAAAAGTCCATGGTTTCATAATGAAGTTAAAATATTGGTCATGGGCTGCGGGTTTGAATTTTGCACTTTGTCTTCTTGTTCTTAGGATACGGTTTGTACGTTTACCCGAACAGTTTCTTTCGTTACGAGGGACAATGGAAATTGGGGAAAAAACATGGTATGTGTTTGTTTGATTGTTTTTTTATTTTACTCTATCCCACTACGCACCATCTTACTGTTGTTGAATACAATCCTATGTAAACTATCCAAAACTGAACTTTCATGTCAAGATATATTGCAGAAGGAAGATCAGCATCCAGTGCTAGGATGACCAATGTGTACTACTGTAGGTTATCCTTGTGGTTTTATGATATACGAAATTATTTAAATTGTTGAACGAGTAATGTTGATTTCCATTTAATATATGTTAAAGCTGTTTGGGGATTTAAACGCAACCGCTTTAGTATAATGAAACGCAGGTAATGCACCCGCTGAGTGCGTGAGTTGACGATTTGTTTCACTAGACGCGCTTCACGCAAAGTTTAATTGTTGCAGGTCATGGAAAACTGGTGATGAAAGATGGAAGTTATTACGAGGGCGAGTTTGTCAATGGAGAAATAGAAGGGAATGGGTTGAGATATTGGGCTTGCTCAGGTGAGTTTTACACTTTACTTGCAGATGTTTTTTTAAACAAACTAGGTATTATTATTAAGAAATAATTCAATCAGGGGAAGCTCTACAGAGGGAGGTGCTTCACTTTCTTGCCCATATTCAGATATCTAATAAATGATATCACCGTTTGCGTTGCCCTTTTGAACCTCTCTGAGCCTCCAAATGCTTTAAAGCTTCGTGTTGTATTGGCTTTCAAACGACATCTTATAGAAATCATTGTGTGCCTAACTGGATTTGCATTCAGCTTGTCAATGCCGTTGGAAATAGAACTCAAGCTGGTTATATCTATAGTGAGGTGATGTAACGGCAATATTTCAGTATGAGATTGCTGCATGTTTTGGCATATTAAACAAAAATAAACAAGCGCTCACGTGTCTTAGTAAAAAACATTTTTTTTTTTACAGGTGCTGATAATTTTACTTGCCTAGGAGTACTAGTGATACAGATCGCACAGGGAATTTAACCTGTGAAAATCACAACTTAAATAAGTTTAAAATGTATACATTACATTATACATAAAATGGGTAAATCTGCACTTTTTAACTTATATGCTACTGCATGAGCATTGCACTTACAAACTGTTACAGACAGAATCATTAAGGGTTCATTTAATTAGAATGTGTTTTGGTCTGTGTAACTTTATTTTTTTTCCATTAGGTAATACCTACTCAGGGCAGTTTAACTCTGGAGAGCTGCATGGGTATGGGGTGATGCAGTATGGCACTGGTGAAAGGTTTGAAGGGGAGTTTTCCTTTGGATTAAGAGAAGGTATATTTAATTAGAAATATAAGATTCACTGTAGATATAACATTGATTTTTCCCATTTATTTCTGAATCCGGAGCAAGAATAAAAAAGAATAATGCTTATCTGTATGTATTTCTTTTATTCTACTGTATAGGACATGGGTTTCTTGTAGACAAGGAAGGTCAAATCTATGAAGGTTCTTTTCACAAAAATAAGAAACACGGGGAAGGACAAATGACTTACAGGTAAAACTGCTAAAAAATGTAAATGTGTTTGGATGCGATGTGGAAGCTTGGGTACTGTATATACAGAATGTTATGTCCCCGTGCGTGTCTGTGTTTTTTTTTTTCCACTTCCTTCAGGTAACGCCCCCCATTGGTCCATCACTATGCCGTCACTGTAGTTGTGACATCATCAGTCAACTCCTGGCCAATCGGCAACCAGACCTCAAGTTTAAATACCTGAAGAAGTTTTGACTCCCTTAGCTCTGGCTCAACTTACAACGTGTATTGCTTGACCTTTCGCTTGTTTTGTTAGCTTTGGCTTTTTTGTTGTTTTTGCTTGTGCTTGTATTGCTGTGGTCGCGCTTGTTATTCGTCGTTTCCTTTTTTTTTACCTTGCTTGTTCTCATTTGTTACCCTATTCCTTGCTTGTGTATTTTCTTCGGTATTACCTGTTTTCCCATAATCGTGCAAATGGTTCACTTGTGTCGTGTTATTGTTAACTGTGAATTTGTTGTACACTTAGGGGAAAATATGAGTATTGTACCTTGTTGTTAATAAGCTTCCATAATGACATGATTTGTTTTTTTATGTTGTTTTTTGAGTGGGTGTTGCAAAATACTAATGTTCCACTTTTTTAGATTAAAGAATGAAAAGCATAAGACAGGGGATAAACTGCAGGTTACTGCTTAGTTTAGTTTTATTTAATGTGTAGTGTCTGATATACTGTAAGCTCTGGTGATGATGAATAAAATAAAAAAGAAACATCTGTGCTGTGGCATCCTAAAGTAAGATTTGTATATTTTGTGCTTTGCAGAAATGGGGATCAGTATGAAGGAGACTGGATTCTTGACCAAAGACAAGGTCATGGAGTGATGCACTTTGCAGATGGATCAATCTATGAGGTATTTGAAGATATTTTATTGACCAGTTTATTTTTTTTCTAGCCACCTGCACTCTGGCTGGTGGTGCAAATTTGTGGAGTGCAGTTGGGTTAGGGTGGGTGTTCGTCAGCAAGGGACTTCTGGGCATTTGGTGATATAGTGGATCCTGTGATGAACAGGGCTCACACAGTCTTGCAGGTGTGTTGGAGACATGCCACTCCTCCAAGAGAGGCTACCTCTCCTGTAGGGTGTTGTGAATCTTGGACCATGTGTTGTGGAGTATGCTGATGGGTCCTCCTTGTTCTTCACTTGGTGTATAGGAGTTGTAGTCAATGAGTCTTGATTACCAATTCCAAAGTGAGTGAATATATGATGGCATCTTTCATTTTTATTTAAATATCTCTATTAATTTCTAAAAAGTAGAAATAGCATTTGTGAAGTTAATTTATTCATGACAAGTTTTCTCCACTCTGTGGTTGACATTAAATGTTGTCAGTTCTCTATTTAGGTCTAAGATGTGATTAGCTGGTGATGCACAAGTGTTTTGGAAAAAATAAATACATCCCGTTGATCCATCATTATGTTCAGGTAATTAACTAAGGCCTTTGGTCAGTATGTCTTTAACGTGCCTCAGGTCTGTCTTGTTTGTTTTACAGGGTGAGGCATAGTTTCCATCTGTTTAAGAATAGTGCAGTCAAAGTGGGTTTACAAAATGCTTTATAAAACATTTAATTTTTATTGGCCGTTTTTTAAAATGCAAGGAACAGGTTTAATGTTTAAAGGCAAAGGAAAGAAACATGATTCAGCAGTGGAGCCTTCTACACACCTGAAGAAGTCTCCATAGCCGAAACATCTGTTTCTTTTCTTTAACTTTCAGCATAACAAAATCCCGGTTGTGAAGCTTAAATTTCCTATAATTCTCAATGGGAAGAATTACACAAGCTTCCTATTTAGTCTTCACCGAAGTTTGAAGTCTAGGTATTCTTATGAGTCTTATTTATTCAGGCAACAAGCTTACCCTGTTCTGAAGTGACTTGCAAAATAGCAACAACAAGTAACAATGTTAGGTTTTTAAGGATTTATATGTAAGCTATAGAAAATGGTGGTGTTTAAACTGATTCATTGAGTGTCTCAAGCTTGTTTTGATGTGAAATTCCTGTTTAAAAGTTCATTTAAAGCAACCTGAGAATGTACAAATAAAGACATCTCTATTAGCTGTTGAAACCCCTGTTCAGCACTTTATTCTGAAATTAAGTAGCTTAGTAAATGTGCTCTTTTATATTGTCATGCAATTTAAAGCTCTACTTAGAATTATTATTATTATTATTATTATTATTATTATTATTATTATTATTAACCAATGCCAGCATCTAACAGCAAAAGTGAATCTTTTCCCAGATTCATCAGTTGTTCAACACAGTGGTCTACCACTGGATGTCAGTGTTACATTATGGTTGACTGCATCCAAAGTAAAACTGTGGAGTTTGCTTTTTCGTGTAGTGTACTGCGGACTGTTAACTGGGAGCTTCTTGTTAAAAAATAAGAATCTGTTTTTCAGTCAGATGGGTAACTCTATCAAGGCCTTTGAACTTGTCTTATCTGCCTTGGTGTGGAGAAAATACCTAATTTCATTTTTCCATTTTTAACAGGCATACATTTATAGCTGCTTTTTAATAGAAAGCAATGCATTATTCCATCTTGTACTTTAGATATTTTAGCCCCTTCACACAGATTAGCGGTTTAGCATCCCTTTTTCTTCCAAAGACTGATTTTCTTTGTACAGTAGGTGTAGAAGGGTAAACTGAGCAACATTCTAAGCTTCAACCTGCGCTGCACAGTGCAGCCTTAACCATAAATGTGTCGCACGGTAGCTGTGATGCATCTCTTAAGTTTATTAACGAAAGCTGTACTTAATAGTCAGTATGGTTTTAAATATCTCTGGAAAAGGGCAGTATGTCATAAATATTTAAGCATACAAAAAAACATCAGTGCATATTTAAAGTGCTGCTTTTCTAAATAATTCCTCAGGAGTGTGGCACTCATCCGAGACATTCAGCAGCCTCACTGCATGATGAAGAGAATTGACCAGTCAAATGAAAGGGGAACTGTAGGAATGCTAGATTGTACAAGCCCAGAGTGGGCTTTGGGTTGGACACCAGGCTTAACAGCCTTCTCTTTCTGACAGTCGTGTGGGATCTTTAATGAGAAAGTAGTCAGGACCTTGGTATGGTACTGTATTTCATCTGAAGAATAGCACCAAGTACAGCATGGTATCTCCGGTCATTAGGGGCATTGGTTTGTGTTCTAGAAGAAAGCACCACCTCCTGGTCCTTCATATCCCTTGCAGCAGCAGTGTGATCTCTGTTTTGAGGACCTCAGAACAGTACAAAAGATCCATAGCAATAGTTTGGTTAAAAACTGCTTTTCAGTTCATTGTCACCACTGCACTAAAGACATTGTCTTATCTCAGTTCATAGTGAAGGCATACTGTATATGGAATGTGTGTAGTGCGATGGTTCTGATATAAAAACAAATATGAAATCTAAATTGTTAAAAACTAAGTAAAGTTTTAGCCCAATGAATATTTTTGGTCACTGTATAAAATTTTCAGGAGAAAGTGTGCTACACTAGATTTGCTGACATCTGTGGAAAGTCTTTAATTCACTGATGTCTTTGTATGAGTTGTAAGAGGAAGTGACCCATATGCCCTGTGACAATTAAGTTTCTTAATTGAAAATTCAATACTTAGTAGCATCACGATCTTAATTACATAAGTGATACTCGATTGAAATCACTTGCTAATAAAGCTCTATTCCTCTATTAAATGCTGCCAGAATGTGAAGACGCTCTTGGTAATAAAGCATTCTTGTAGATATCACTGTATCCCACAAATCAAATGCACAAAATGTGGTTGCAAAACAAGAGTTTTGCTACAGTGCTTTTACAAATCTAAGTTCCTGATTAAAATATGTGTTCAAGCCATTTGTAGCTTATGTAGCAAAAAACACATTTATTTTAACAATTTCTTTCATTTTTCCTTGAGACCATTAGCACCACAGGGCAAAATAAAAGTTAAACTCTCAATGTCAATCCTATCATACAGTACTTCTGTTTCAAAGCTACAGTATACCTTTCTAGATCTGTAAAAAGGAAAGGAGTTTTAGTTCAGATATGTTATACAGCACTGAATGAGTACAAATAAAAAGAATGGATTCCCCTCCTTCATGCAGAGGTTCGTTCATTTCTTAACTGTGCAAGGCCAGCCCTTCTATTCCTGTGCATACTTGGTATGCAGAGCCCTGACACATTGATTCTGCATCGGCAGTGAGGTGTGAATTCATGGTTTCTGAGTGCTGGAGAGCAGCCCAGTGTAGGCATGTATTGATTGACTGAACTACCAGCTTCCCCTTTTCAGCAGAGAATACCTATCGTACTGTACAGCCCTACCTGAGGTTTGCACTATGCAGAAGGATTGGAGAACTAAATCAATGTGTCCTTGGCTGAGTGCAGGAAGCAGTGGGTTTAGCATGTGAGCCATACTACAAGGGATTAAAAACAAGAACTTCAATTTTTACCTTACTGTAGTTTTAAAAGTATAGTGGTTTTGCTTTTGTCATTTCCTCTTAAGTGTTTGTCTAGCAAAAAAGGTATTTTGCAGTTGCACTGTCTGAGACTTGAATTTGAAATACCCGCCATCCTTTGTCATATCAAGGAAGGGTAGAATATTACAAAATCATTAATGTATGCTGTTGGTTTTATACATTCCACTTGAATATTATTTCTAATCAATTTATATACAGCCCTGGCAAAATATGACAGGGTGGTCTGTTCAGTAGGAGAGACCTATCCTGTTCACATTAGTGGTATTGACCCAGCATGAGACATCTCCCATTATTTCAGATTGTAAAGTGGTAGGTGACCAGGTGCTGTCCTCTGTGTGTTGTGCCAGGGGCAGAAGGGTGGTTGAATGCACTATGCTTATGGAAGGATTGTTCATTGCCTAAGACGGCAGCAGACCTGGCTAATGACAGACAGCTTCAAGAGTTCACACTCAGTGCCTGGCAGATGAAATAAACTGCCAAAATGAAGCACCATTCAGGATACAAAAAACTCCTGAATCAAAGTGATAGATGAGTTTTCCAACTTGAGAAGACTCCTGAATGATCCTCTAGATACACAAGCATCTGTGAACAGCAAATGGAATTGATATCCGCATATAATTGTACAGTATGTGCTGTAAGTTACAAGTTGTGACGTTTCTGTATGTTGGTGGACTATTAATGTCGGAGCAATGTTCGTTTGCAACATGGGTAGAGAGCAAGATGTTTGAATTAGAGCTTAGATTCTATAGGTTTATGTTTACCATGTGTGTAACCTGAAAACAAGTATATTCTTGGCATTCAGTTTTCTAAATCTTACTTTACTTTCCAAAGCTTTGGGTTAGGATGAGCCTTTAATGTTATAGAATCACACAAATGTACTGATTTGTAATTTATTTTACAATGATATTTGTAAAATAGGAATGCTGTTAAATGCTGGCATTACCCTCAGAAGACTTGTTAATGGAATTTGTTTTATCATCAATTCTCTTTAATCTTTAAATGCAATGATGGATTTTTTACCAATTTCAAACTGACTGATAAATGGCAAAGCCTAATTTTGAAGCAAGATGAATATTGGGGTTGTACTTACAGTATGTGTTGTAATTGGTTTAGTCTCTTGTATTTCAAGGTTCATATATCAGTCAAATGTTAGTTTTGAACTGTTGCCTTTTTTCCAAAAATCTCAATTTTATTAATGGAAGGATTTACAAGATTTTTCTATATTGGTCTTCTTTCCGATATCTTTATAGTTTGAGTGTTGAGTATAACAGCATGTATTAGCACACATAATTTTATAAGCCATTATGTAAAGTCCTTCTTTTTGTATACCCAGCACGTTTGTATTTAAATATATATAGTGCATTAATCTCACTCAGCTAGAATGAAAGATGAAATCTTATTACAAATGATCTCCTGTCAGAAGATTGTGAGAGCGACTGATTGCTTTCCTGCAATATAATTTTATATTTTATTTAGATTAATATAAAATTATATAGCAGCCTTGAGACATTTAATAATTGCCTAATAGCAGGCCCACCTCAGCCCCACGGTGTCGTGATGCAGAGTATTTAAACAGCAGTAGACATTATTAGCAAGACGAGACGAGTGACCGCTCTGTGTTCCTGCAGTGATTGATGTCGTCTGCCTGCGGCGTCAGTGTCTATAACAAGACCTGTCTTCCATTGCATGCAAGTCCCTTATCGTTTTGACAGCAGAAGGGTTTACCTTTTATTGAGTCAAAGGTTTTTTTTCCTCTCCTGTGCTGTCCAAAAAGAGGTACAGATTTGACTGCAGTGTCTTTTCACTTTAACTGCAGAGCAGGTTCTGTACAGCAGTAACATCACTTCACATTGCCCTTGTGTTCAGTGAACTTGAAGCCTGGTGGAGAATGACTGGCCTCTAAAAGCAAGGCACGCACTGGTCTTTGTTCACTACTACAGTTTGAAGACATAAAATGACCCCCCCCCCCCCCCCTTCCATCTATCTTGGAATCCATCAAACCCTTTTTAGAAGGGTGTGCATTAAACCAGGAGAATTTGGAGATGTGGCTTAGAATTGCAGCAATCCTTAATGATCCCATTCAGAATACATGATGCAAAAAAGAAAAAACGGAGTTGTTGCCATATCTGATCTTATCAATACCATTTTTCTCTATGGTTCAAGAAAGCTGTGTCTTGAAGGGGATGCATGTGTTTGTGTATGCAGATGTACAGAAATTGTGTAATTCAATTACACTTTGACAAGGTTTGATCACATGTATTTGAATGTATGATCTCTAGCCCATCCAATTTTATTTTCTATTTAGTTCAGATTCACAGTTTCTGTTATTAGTGGTGATTTCCTGAGGTGCTATAAATGCTTTAAAACTGTCTAGTTGTATACTTTTCCTAGGTCTGTGCCATTTTTTAAATCATTTGAATGTGCCCCTCCTCCTCCAATATCTTCTCCCCAAGTGATGGCCTAGTTTTCAAAAGCAGATTGTGCCCATTCCTCCTAGCACTAGGCCTGCTGATGTGATCAGGATTAGAAATTCAAATTGTCCCTGTCACATCTTTGAAGTATTGGTTGAGGGCTTCAAGTCTGGGACCCCGTGGATATGCAAGCAAAGCCTCTGCATTGATCCAGCTAAATGTGTCTGACTTCTAGATTCGCATTTCAAAGCGATGGCATCACAGCCCTTTGTTGTGCTGCCTTATAACTACACATTCTGAAAGTCATGAATTATGTGCACTAAATCACAAATGGAAAGGGGTCTGTTTTAAGAAAAAATTCTAATAAGTTTTCTTCCAATTAATGTTAGATAATCAGAAAAAAATTGTGATCAAAAAAATTATTTGAGTGAGAAGAATTTACTTTTTTGGGTTCGAAAAGCAGCTATCATTTGATCCCACTATCTGGGTTCCTAATCTGTTTTTCTTCTCTTTTCTCTCCATTAATTGAGACATTGAGTTAGCAGAATAACTGAGGGCTGTTGAGATATGCATTTCTTTATTGATCTTGACCAAGAAGAATCTTTATTGAATGTTATTGATGAGCTCTTTTCAGGTCAGAAGACATGTTTGGATACCTAAATGTATTGATGGAAAAAAAAATCCTTGTGATGTTGTCAGTATGATTACTTTAAGCTTTGATTGTGAATGTCGAAACCTAAATTTCAGCTACTTTAATTGCGATTACTGTCCTATGTTCATAAAATCGCTTTTAATTTTTTTTTCACTCTTGCCATTTGCTATACCCAGGTACTTGTATGAATATATGGGTGGTGCTACAGTGCTCATTGAAGGTTCATTTTCATCTGCTAAGTAGGCTTTTGACTCTTACAATGTTATTCTTGGTAGATTACGGAAGCTGCAGGACAGGTATGTTATAATTTAACAAGACAATGTCTTCCATGCTTTGTCAGTGACTCCAAAGCTCGCTAATGTAAAGACTATAAATTGGACCAGTGATGGAGATCAGCTGGACTCTGAAATGATTTGCATATCTTGAACTTCCATCTAATCCAAAAGCACTCTTGCAAAAGTTAAGGCTTCTTATTTTTTCCAACTAAGTTTAAAATGTCAACAATGACCTGCTACTGGTTAAAAAAACATCAAATCCGAAACTCCTTTCAATTTAAGTGTTTTTATTCGAGGACTTCCAATATGTTTCAGAATCTCTCTTATTCTAGTTTCTCTTTCTCCTTCAGTTTATTCTGTACGTAGTCCAATTGGGGTTGTTTTCAAATAGTTTTCTCAGAACGATATTGATAAAGTAATCTTTGAAGCTATTTTGGACTTCAGGTAGATCCTGACATTCTCATGTAAAAGCACATTCTGCCTCTTGGTCCTTTTATTGCTAATATTGTAAACTCTACATAACTCTCCATTGTAGTGCTTTTTGATCTAATGTTGCAACAACTTTGTCATATTCTTAAGAAATCCAACTTCTTGATCCAGTTTGTAGTGGAAGTTGGCTAGAGACGTTTAAACATGGTTTTTGCAGCTTCATCTTACTCAAGGTTTTGTATTTAGTCCTCTGTTGTTCAGAGAGTATCGTTAGCTGCAAATTACATTTTTTTCATACCCTACAAAGTTCTCCATGATCACGATATTCTATGTTTCTTGGAGCAATGGTACATACTCCATGTGTTCTGGTATGATCTTTGAGATCTACTGTACAAATGCTGACTCTGGTTGAAACAGAAAGGCTGCCTGAAATCGGATGGATCTACAGCTTTTTGCTATTAAGTTCCCCGTCCTACAGTATTTGATATTTGACTAAAATGCTGAGTTTTTAAGTCAAAGTAGAAAACCTTTCTATTTGAACATGCTTTTACTCACTGTAGATTTTTTTCCCCCTATATGCAGTGTTTTACGTTTGTCTGTGCATGCTCAAAGATGCTTCACCAGGAAGAGCACTATACACTGTATAAATAAACTTGATTTGAATTGGCTTGACTTGTTAAAGCTGATGGTGATGAAAGTTTTCTTCAAAAATGTTTTTGAGACTAGATAACCACTAACTAAAATTCCTGCACGCCACCTGAAGAATAAATGGAGAGGAGGCATACTCTTCTAATTTAGGAGCCATTTCTTCTGTAGGAGAATGCCAAATCTGAAACAAAATAGAAAACAAGTGCATAAGAACTGAGTCTGTTTCCCTTTTCCCATTTGATTTAAAACCTTGAAAGAACTAGAGCTGCATAATGTTTTACTGCTGCTGAAAACCCCAGTGTAATCTGATAAATGCTTCTGAGCTGGGTGATTTTACCAGAATGTTGTTTTGTACAATTAGCCTTCATAACTGAAGGTCAAAATTGGCAATGCCAAGACCTTTACAAGCATTAATCATTTCTAATAAATAATGAAGTGCATTATGATGATATACTCCATTATCATATTGCAACTGTATATACTAAAAATAGGGAAAAAAACTTTAACTATCTCCTTAACATTTTTCTCAGCCAGTAACTGTGGTCTTGAATTCTTTCCAGGGACAATGGAGAAACAATCTTTTTAATGGTCAGGGGACAATGATTCACTGCTCTGGTGTCATCTATGAAGGCTTGTGGACAAGTGGGCAGCCTGCTGGTGAGTACCGTTTGATTCCAAAGACTTATTAGCAGCAAGAGACAGGGGTCCCACCCTGCTGAGTCTCTCTTAATTGATATTGCCTGTCTGCTGGCCCTGATATTTTTAACAGCCTTTCATTTGCTCCATACATGGAACTTATCGTCATAGCAACAGCTGAGAATGCAATAGTTCACATCTGTAGGAACAGTTAAATTGAGGAGAAAGAAAGCTAGCACCTGTGGCTACTATTACAGACAGTTGACTACTGTTTTTGTAATGTTTATTAACATTAATGCTTTTTTTGTATGACCTGACTGTATAGCCATAATGACTTAATTCCTTTTCTGAAGCCTATATTTTAGTGTAATTTTGAGTTTCTTTACCTCCTTTTTGTAGAAAATCTAAATCTACTTGAGTATTTTCTCCAATGCAACATAATTAAGGCTTTAATCCTTACCTGTATAATCAGTGAATGTTGTTTTGTTTGATGCAATAGTTAATCTGTGCACAGGCATAATTCTAATTTGGTTAATACAATAAATGAGGTGTGGGGTTTGACATCTGTGATTATAGGTTGTAATAAAAAACGATATCATCCTATAATGATACATCTGCTCTAGTTTTACATTACAGAGTATTGACTGTATTGTACTTTCTCTTTTGGTGGAAAGTAGTTTCTGCCTTTTTCTTTTTTTGTTGCTTTGATTTTCTTTTAAGTCTTAATTTCTCCTTTCTATTTTAATCAGTACAAAAACAATTAAATGACTACCCTTAATTCACTTTAGCCTCTTTAAAGGTGTGTTGTTATATATAACCACAAATTACTACAAAGGAATGTGGCTTATTTTTTTCCTGATCTCGAAGATAGCACTCTTTTTACAGGTTTCTAGTATTTGTTCAGGACCGCGTGAATGTCTCTGCAGAGATTATGAAGACTGAAATGAAATCTAGAGTAACTGAATATAGAGTTCTGTGGTCCTGTTTTGATTTAAAATGTTAGCAGTCTGTCCCTTTGTTTGTCTCCATGGCTCCCATGTCTTTGGACACTCGGGTTCACGTCGTCACTGAACTGGACCCCTTCAGTCTGTTATGGATGACTTAAGGTGTGACTGCATTCTAATGGGACTGCTACAGGGAATTTACACAGACAGGATATGATCATTTTCAACAAGCCTTTTCAATCTTCAGCAATGTTCTTCAACTAGACCTGACATTGATTTAGACTTCCTGTGAATGAAGCATCCATTTACATTGTATGCATATAGCAAATAGTACTTGTTAACTGTGAACTGTTGGGTATTTTTATTTCCTTTCTTAATTTGTGTGGATGTTTGGAAGTTAAGCTCTTGTTTCTTGAGACAGTCCTGTTTTTTTTCTTCATGTTCTGTTAAGTATTTCTAACAGTGTTAAATTCATGTACACATAAGGGTATGCCAAATGTATTACTAAAGTTTGCAGATTATTCTGTTAGGGTACAGTTTCACATGTTTGATAGAAACTACATTCCTAAGCAGTCCAGAAAGCAAATGGATAAATCTAATCGCTTACATGCATAGTAAGATACAAGGTTTCGTAGTTTAATTTGGAAGCCCTGACTATGTAGTCTGTATGTGTTACACTGATAATTCTACCAAATTATTCATTACAGGAAAAGCATGAACTTTTTACAGATAGTTATTTCCTTTTAAGAAAAACATAAATATATTTATTGCATAATAATGCTGGAAGTCATAGGTTACTATTGAAAACCGAATTAGCACTGTGTAAATGTTAAGTGCTTCCTTGGTACGTTAAGAAATACAAGAGATTTAACTGTTGCAAGAACATGTTTACTATTACATGTAATTGATAAATGTAAAACTATATAGTCCTAAACCCTGATATTGCCCTAATAGTCTACACATTTTAAACTTTGAAGAATAAGAGTCTTTCCCCAGCCATTAATACTAAAAATGAAGCATTTTGGTTCAGCCCAGAAGGCCACATTGGAATATATAGTACACCAATATTAAACTGTCTGTAACATAATTGGTAGTTTTTGCCACAAGTCTTTTGTATTTCTTTTGTGAAGAGATTATAAAGATGCAAATGTATCAGGGTAGAGATTAACAGCAGCTGAAATTAAATTTAAGAATATATATGCAGTGATTATAATATGCTGGGAAAAGCCATGAAATAATCCGTTTAAAAGAGGCCACTCATCCATCAGTTTAACTGTTATAACTGCCATTAAGATTATTCTGTGTTTTGGGCTTGGGAAGTAGGGAAATGTGGTGTTGTAATGCACTGGCTTTTGATTTCATCTGTCAAGATTACTATCTGCATCAATTTGATCTGAGTGAAGGGGAATGACAAATGGTAATTCTAATAAATTATATAATCTTTAGTTATCTTTGAAGTGTTGAGCCATGGTCTACATTTATTTTGTCACAGTTTATTCAGAGTTAGATGGGAATCGGTTTATAAGATCTGCCTCTTCGGAATGCAGCAGTCATGAGGCATTCTTATCGGCCAGATTGTTGATTTAACCTTTTTTTTAATTAATTAATTTTTAATTTAAAATGTAGTTAAGACGTTTAATGGTCCGGAATTCTACTTGTTAGCGACAGATTCAAGGATTGCAGTGCACTTGTATACTACAGTACGTCTTCATTCTCAGTGCAACACCCAGGAAAGCAATAAGATTTCCTAAATTTAAATTGGCACAGTGGAATTGAATTCCACTTTCCATGCACTGCATTTCATCAGTACGTTAGAATTGGTTGAAAGCATATTTTAAACACTTTTTTGCTCTTCTCTTAAAATGCATCTGGTATAATTGGTACAGCACGTGAATCATGCTTGTTCAACACTTTTAATATGCTGCAGGTGGTGCATCTAAGATTGTAATTGAAGGAGGAGATATGCTTGAAGTGTTCCAGAGATCACCTTTTACTCTTGAAGTACAACTTCAAAATGAAGAGGAGGAAATAATTACAGGTAAGTTCTTGAACAGAACCGTTGCATCACATGGGGGAAAATGCAACTGGCAAAATAGGATGTTCTTACGGTCTTGTACAGTGGTTTAGTAAATCCAGAGGTTAACTCAAATTTAGCTTTCAAGATTGTAGACGTTAACCAAGGACTTAATCAAGTTAAGATATTTTGTCTGCTCTGTTTACAGCGAGGTGATTGAAGAAGTGTAGGGCAAATGTGAACTTGGCAAAGTATTTATGGGCTCTTTATTATCACCTGCACTTCATCGAAATAGCAAAATTGCAGGACGACATTCAGATTTTTGGGGAATACAGTAGTTTATTTGGTTAGATTAGTCTTTAAACCTTTTTAAAGAAGTTTTTTGGATTATAAGGAATTGTCTAAATGCAAATCATTATCTGGGCCTTTTAAGTATCTTGTATCCAACAGTATTATTGTGAGTTCTTCATACTAAATTTTAAATTCAACAAGGAAAGTTAAATTACATGTCAATTTTATACTGTTTTTAATGTAATTTTTCTAACCGTAGTTTTTTAACATGGTAGTTAAATATGGTACCTTTTGTAAGCAGTTGTGTGTCTCGGAAAGATCGAAAACATCCCGCATTCTTTCTTAATTGCACTGCACACAGTCGTACTCCTGTTATTTAATTAATGCCCCCCGTTTGTTCTGAAACGTTTTGTTTTGTACTGTATGAATTCTGCAACTCAACAAGGCTTAGTATTTTAGAGAAGAGAAGGCACTAGAGGCATAGTGACTGAGGATGTGTTTGTAATTTATATGTACAGTTCAATGACAAAACATTGGGATGTATCTAGGGTTTAATGTTGATTCACCTAGGTACTACAATAAAAAAGAGCTCTATTTTTCTTTATTTATACCTCCTCTCTGTTTGCAAGGTGAGAATGGTCGCGTTTTGCAGATTTGGGCTGGTGTTCGCAAAGAGGAAGTCCCTCCCACCTCTTCCTGCACCACACTATTAAAGCTGATTGAAGACATAGAAGAGAAACCTGTTCTAACACCATTGTAAGTAAGCAGAGTAGTCTTTTGGATTGATATTGATATCGATCGATTTGATTCCAAGAACCTGAGATTTAAGACATAAGCTTGAAGTTTCTTCATAATCATGTATCTTGATTGAAATTATGGTTGCATGTAAAATGGTCTCAAATGCCTAAATACTTTTAAAAGTTCCTTTTCATGTTGAGGCAAAGATTGTATTGTTCTATATAGTTCCAAAACAAAACAGTGAATGAAGATGACCCCAACTCCAAACAAACGTCATTCAGTTTCCTTATAAAGGGGTAATGGAAAATAGGTGTGTATGCAATGAGTACTATACATCTTAGTCTGCAGCTTGTGTAGTTTCTTTAGTCTGAAGGGAATACTACCCCTTATTATGTATAAGCAGCTTTGATAGACTGATTGAGCACAGTTTAATTTAGAAGTTCAGCCTTCACATTCTGCTATTAAAAATAAGTAATAGGTGGCAGGAGGCAGTGAGCTTATGTATTATGGGACATAAGGGAGGTTAGATTTCTGGCTATGAGCTTATCAGAATTGCTCAAGATACTGAAATGTCAGTTTTCCCTTGCCTTATGCACAGCGGGTTTGAGTGTATTAGCTACCCTTTGATGGAGCGAGTCTTTGAAAGCGATGACTCCAGAGGCTCAGCCCCCCTTGCTGTGGCTAAATCCGGATTTGTGCAGACGGACTCGCCAATCCCTGAGGGGGAATCGCAGTCTGGAAGTGGATCAGACACCGTGGCACTCGGAGGGGGTACCCCTAGCTACCTGGATGGTGAGTGCAGATAATCACAGTGCTGATTTGTCATGCCCATCTGTTTAAACTTTTTTTTTTCTCTTCTGTCTGTGTTGATATCATCCCAAACCCAACAGACTGAAAACTAAGTGTGTGCTAAATTCTAAAGCTGAGCCGGTTACACCTTTTTAAAAGAGTTATTTCAAAAGAATATTGTTTGCTCTCACTGTCTGTTTTTAAATTCTTAATTTTTTGGTTTAATTTAATTGATAAAATATACAAATATCAATTACAGTTTATGTAATTGGCAATTTGTGCTTTACATACTCCTATCTTCCACTGATGTGCTAATGTGTTGGTGCTTCAACACGCACAGTAAGATTGAGTTTAAGAGCAAGAGAGTCTTTAACATATAGCAAGAACTAAAATATTTAGAAATCTTGAAAATATTTACAATTTGGTTTGTCCATTTTGACCACTAATCTATTTTTATTCAAAATAGTTTGTAACTCTGGGTCTTTCCAGTTATTAAACCTAAAACATGTTAAAGCAAAGTGTTGCATACTGCTACATGCAAAGCTTTGGTTTTTGGTTATTGTTTTCAATACCTTTGGAATGTGGCTTTTAAAAGTTAGTCTTATGCATTCTGTAGGAATAGCAAATCACTTTCAAAAGGATGTTTTATTTGTGAATAATATGGAAAGGAAAGTAGAAAGGAATTAGTTTTGCTAAGAATTTACAACATAAACAATTCCAATTCACCATTCCAATATCCAAACAGTGAATAATTTTTATTTTAACCAATTTAACTCTGCATTTATTTTTACATAGCCTTGAGTTATAATGTCAGTATCAAATGTGACTAAAGATGGGTCACAAGCTACAATGTTTCCATTAAGAGTTCTTTAAGGGTATGAATCTCTTATAAAAGTGAAAAGAAGTCCAGCATTGGGAGAAATGAATCAAATATGATTTAAAAAAATGAATGGATTTGAATAGCATGGTTGTCATTAGTTTTTCCAGTTAATTTGTACCATTATTGTAAATACTGAATAACTTGGTCATATCATCAAATGATACATTCGCACCACTGCTTTTTAATTGGTTTATATCTTTTCACCAAGGCCTTTGTTTCCCTCAGTTATTGATTCAGGAAGGCCCTTAGTTTGACCCAACAAGTTGCAATCATACTTGTTTGGCAATGAAACATATTTACTAATACAGCAACTTTTCTCATGCTTAATGTGATACCATGAGATGTTCATAAGTGTTTTGAATGATATGAGTGATTAAGATTATTGAAGGCTCCACAGGAAATGAATCTGTGAATGTTAAGCTGATGTTTTTTTTTAACAACAAACATCTCCAGCATACATAAGTGACCCTTGCTTTTCTCATTTCCTTGCTTGATTTGATACAGTTTTTTTTCTGCAGCACCATCATTTTTATGAATAGCTTAATTTCAACTTTTGCTAGTGTTCTAAAATGGGGCTTAGATGACAATTGATTAAATTAGGTATTGAGCTGGCCTAATCAAGCACAACACTAGACCACCTATGTTATGACTTGTTATACAGAGCTCTCCAAAAGTATTGGGACAGCGAAGTCAAAACAGTTTAGCAGTTTGTGCTTGTGATCATGAGATTAAGATGAATAAGTAATATACAGTATAATGTCAATTTCTTTTGGGGTAATTACATTTGGTGACATTAGAACAAAAACATACTTTGTGATCACCCCAGTGATTTTAAATGACCATACAAATTGGACACATTCATTTTACACAAATTTCAGCTCGCAGAAGTATTTTGTTTGATTTACTACATGAAACCAGCAATCCACTGATGTCCTTAAGCTCGGAATATTTTGCTGCAGCCACTTCCCTGGGTCCCACGGGGTTTATTCCCTGTTTCTGAAGTGTTCTGACTTTTTTAGCATGTAAAGTACACACTCTATTTGGATTTAAATCAAGAGATTGACTTAGCCAGTCTGGGGCTTTTTTGCTTTCCTCTCCTGATGAATTCCGTGGCTGCATTGCTCACATGTTTTGAGTCATTGATATGCTGCATAGTAAAGTGTCACCCAATAAGCATTAATTCTTTTTGTTCAACATACTGTAAGTAGACAAATTGTTTCATCCTTCAATAAGGATGGGTCCGACAGCTCCATAAGGGGTCATGCGTGCTCAGGCCATGACAAAATGCTCAGTGTTTCACAGAGGTGGTAGTGTCTTGGGAACATCTGCAGTGCCTTTTACCACACATTTACCTCTTCCATCACTGTGGTAAGGTTTATTATCATGGCCTCGTCTGTCCATCTAAAGCTCACCTGGCTTGTTTTCGTGCTTGCAAGCGAATTCTAACCTGGGTTTTCTGTTCTTGGTGCTGATGAGGTCTTTACATCATATGATGCAGCCTGCGTCATTCTGTTGTCCATCTTTTGTGAAATGAGCATTTTGATACCTTCACCCCTGCACCTGCATTAAGGGTCATAATGATTTCCCTGGCATTTGTTTGGGGTTTTCTGTTATCCCTCTGACTGGTAATTATTCTTGTGGTTTCTTCTTTAGTCTATTGCAGATGTTTAGTTTTGGTATGTCCAATTTTTGTGCTTTGGTTCCAATCTGATCTTTCTCTCATCTTTCTGCTTCCAAATTCTATTTAATGAGAAAGTATTTCACTTTTGTTTAGACTTTTGACTATGGACTCCAAACACTGAAGTCAAAGCAAGACAGGTTGATAGGAGGTTCACAACTCTGTGCCTAATTACCCAACAATAAACACCTGGTCAACAAGGGACACCTGTCAGCAATTTCTCCTTCAAAATGAAGAGGTTCAACACTATCATTTTGTTTAATTCGCAGTAGACCTGAATTGACTTTATTAAAAATGAAAGACTTAATTGTCCTTCATTCTTTTTTCCCCATAATTAATGATTATTTAGAGTTAACAATGAGAGTTCCAATTAAGATTTCACTGTCCAAGTATATTTGGAGGAACCTGTAATTTAGCTGGACATTTTTGCTACTTGTTTGTGTAAATCTATGGACAATCAACCTTGAAGAGATTTGTCAGTGATATTTAATTAATATTTATCAGGCTTACCTGGTAAATAACAGTTTGAAAATGAGATGTTAATACTTTTGTGTGTATTTGATTGTCTAGTCTGTAATGATAGTTTATATGGTTCTGCTGTCCAGAGTACTGTCATGATTACCTAGTTGCCTATAGTAAATGTAAATACTGATCAGTATGAATTTGTTGGACACATTTAAAACAAAACTATTGCTAAGATTATATTCATACGGCTCCTTGAGCACCAGTCAGACCATATCTTCATGCACTCCTGATTTTTAGGCCTGTTGCAGTCTTTTATTTTCTAGTGCACATTGTTTAAATATCACAGAATTGTCAAGGAGAGCAGCTGTGCATCATCCTACTGTACCCATTTGCCCTTTTCTTATATTTAACGGCAAAGAAGTATGTCTGTAGTATAACTCGAAACCAATGCAATGTACTGAGATGTCATGTACTGTATACCACTTATGACATGTATACCACAAATAACGTTTGGGTTAAGAAGTGAGATGCTGGAATTGGAGTAATTGCATTTCTAACATATCCTCATTTCTTATTGCGTTGCTGTGCTTCGTTAATAAAGTCTGGGTTCAAACTTCACTGAAAAAGTTGTTTTGCACACAAACTTTTGTTAATTTAAATATTTCATTTTTGCTCCATTATTCTAACAAGATCTTTCCCTTTTAGACCAGTATGTTACCTGTAGAAATGAGTGGTGAAAGCATGTTACTGCTTGGAAGCAGGGTGAGCAACAATCCAATTTAAGAAATAAAAATGGTGGGGTTGATTCAGTCAACATGGAATACCTCCAGGTCTCAAAGGTTTTTATTGTAAACCACCTTGAGGATTCATAATCTTCTGTATCTGTCTCTTAAATCACTTGTAAATATGACTGCACAGCAGTATTTTTTTTAAAATTTCAATCCCTTAGTCAAAAGAAGACCTTCCAGAGAAGAAAGCTCAAGTTTACAAAGGACTTTTCTTGCCTGAAGCCATTTGTAACACACAAAAATCCAATAGGCAATCCATAAATCATGAAAGGATATGATTAAAAGATGTTGTTGGCAGAATCTGTGAATTAATAATACATGTGTATTGAAGATCCATCTCATCAGGAAGACCTCTGAGGGTTTGGTGAGCAGGTACATGGAGAAGCTTTGGACTTAAGAGTCTGGAAGAAGGGCCAAGGGTATTGCAGAACTCCGAAGCTGTTAAGAAAGCACTGACTGTGTTCTCCCCTGGTGTTTCCTCTCACAGAACATCCTGCAGATTCTGAGAGATCCAGTTTTCATTTTAACGTATCGCTGGAGAATTCCTTAACTGAGCAGAAGTTTCATACACTGCACAAAGCTGTCGAGTGGGCAACCTTCATTTTCCTTGCAGTGTGAGGTGTGGAGTAGGAGTGTCTGGGCGCACGGAGGATGTTTTTTTATTGGAAAGTATGATTTTTAACTACCGAGACAGCATACATAAAGAGTGTTTTTTCAGAATGTTGATGAAGATACTTTTTGACTATTTTACAGTACATATGTGAAAGCAGTAGAAGTATATACTACTCTTAACCAAAAAATGCATACGATCTACTGATTGATTTGTTAATCACAGGAAGGAAGTGCTTTAAACCAACTGCTGTTTACACACTAATTGGTAGAAATGACCTCAAGTGTTCCATAAATCATTCACTAAAGGTTGAGTGTAGTTCAGATCCAATCTTAATATTAATTTTCTCACTCGGAATACACGCTGATTGAATCAGTGTATAGCATGCTTAACTTGTGTAAAGGAGTTGTAAAGAGGTTATTTGCATGTCCATTATGTTTATAATATATTTTCTATATAACAAACAACAGTTACATACTGAAATATCATATTATGTAATGCATACACATTTTTCAAAATCAGTTTAGCAGCCTTGGATCAGATGGCATCTGTTTCAGATTTTGTATTTATTTCTGAAATCTTAGAAAGCAGTGCATGATTTCTCAAAGAATCATTATCATGAAATGATATACAGTATAATGCTTAAATGACCTTACGGTTTGAGAATTATCAATTTATATTGTTAATTTTATTAGAGATGATTGAGACAATTGTGACCTCTAATGAACCTATATCATAAACAAGTAGTTTTGTTTACCATGATTAGAAGCAGTCCTAGACTTCCTCACCAAACTAGCATAAGATGCTCTTGAATAAGTGATAATTTAGGTGTTAGACAACTGACACGATTTTCTATGGAAAGGATCATTTTTTAAAGGCTAAAATAACTTCACACATGTATGCTATATGGATGCCAGGTTCTGGTGACAAATGTATATACAAGTACTCAGTGTAAGCCCTTGCTCATGTTAAATAAGGGAGATGGACAGATCTAATTGTAATCAATATCATCAATCTAATCTAAATACCAATTACCTGCTGTCAGATTAAAGTCACTTAATCCTGAATCCCCACCAAGCTAGTTTGCAGAACCTTGCCGTGTCAGACTGTTATCATGTTTGAAACGATTACCTCAACAGGATGCAGTCTGATAAATATTTCATATTGGTCTCCATTAAAGAAAAATAAGCACTTCACCTAGAAAGATGAAAGCAGCAGCATTCTTGTTGTCTGCCAAGTTAACGATCGCATACTTAGAGGAGATCTATCACATTCTATGTGGGCAAGTTGTCACGCCTCCGGAAATTATGCCAAACGTAGCCTGTTACTTTAAGATTTTTTTTTTAATGCAACAGTAGTGTAATATATTGTATTTCTCGGTTATCTTTTTGTTTTGGTTTTCTACCAACTCCCTTTCTCCGTTTCGTATTTTTAACCTTTGGGTAATCCACAGGTAACTTGAAATACATTTCTTTGCAAGTCTGCCTTGACTTGCCCTTCACTACAGGAGAGGCAGCTGAAAAGATTCTAAGGCACTTGGTTTGAAGTAAGGAAAGATGTTCACTGAGCAAGAACAACTTGCTGCTTGGGTCTATAGCAGTGTAAGAAGAAGTAGTGGTGTTTTGGAACATAAATTCCCAGTGTTTTTATTTATTTATGAGAAGATCTTTTAGATCCATCTCTAGTTTTCATGTGCAAATACTTAGTTACTTCTAGCACCAAAACAGAAGTTTATTCATTTTGATTCTGTTTTTTTCTAAAAGGAGCTAATTTAAACTGGAAGGTAATGGGAAATACAGGGTGTGAAGCTTTCGAGTTACTTGTAACAGGATAAGATGTGTAAGCTGTAATTCTCTTACATTTCTGTCATCTCTTCATTATGACTGCAAAACTCCACTGTTGTGGCTCTAGTTGCTCAGTTCTTGCTACATTTGAGATCCAAGCCTGTTTAAAATCCTTGCCTAAATCCTGTTTTCAGATTGGATTCACACCTATGTATGACTATAGAGTAATGAAAAAGGGTTTTTATCCTTATGATCATGTATAGTGGTACAATGTTTTTACTGTAGTTTGATCGTGGATTTTTCTGTAGTTTCCCATCAATTTGCTACACTATGTCATAGGACTACCATTATCAATGTTTAAAGAATTCTTCCTATGGAACAGCATTGTGTTTCTATGGTCTAGTATAGTAAAAAATAAACATTATGACAGTCTGAGGTTGTTTACCTAACAATTAGAAAAGCCAGATAGTTGATGTTCACATCCTTTTTTTCTCTTCAATCACAAGGATGGCCAATGAGTTGAAATCCAGACGGCTGCTTCAAAATATTAACTTTCTAGCTTTATATTAAGTTAATATTAACTTTCCAGCTCAGCATTTTGTGCAGTATGCATTTTCTGGGATTTTTTTTCTTAGATATCGGAAGAGTGACTAGCTTGTGTTGAGGAGATACAGCTACTGTACTTTAGAAATGTTAGCGTGCTAACAAGCCCATGTTGATAAGCTACAACGGAAAGGCTCTTATTTTGGGCGCCTGTAGCTATAAGACCCTGACTAAGGTATGGACTTCAGGATTGATTGTCACCCAGTCTTACACTGGTTGTGGTTATTCAATCCACTGTAGCAGCTGCCTGTTCTTGAGCAATGCAAACCTTTTTTTTTCTTTTGAGGGTGAGATCTTAACCCCCTAAATTTGGCAAGCATTCCCAGCTGTTCTAGTATTTGGAGGAAGAGATTTTCACTTGTAGTGGAGGATTTTAAAGCTTAATTTTTATCCCACATTTCCAGGAAAATTCCCATTTGAGAGACCCTCTCACCTCCATGACTGTGGTGCAATGTATGATATCTAATAATCGTAGAAGACCCAAAGAAGCACATGTGTTGCATCTGGCCAATCTTGCTACTTGATTTAAACCATGGCAAATATGATTCCTTATTTATTTAATGACTCATAAAAATAGAGCAGTGTCTAAAAGAATCATGCACTTGTAGCAGATTGCCAGTGGCTAAAAGGTTATATCTAAATGGATGTATACTTTGATCTCTTACTATTTAAAAGGTACATCTTATGTGAGTCATTGCTGACTTTTTTTTCCTATACGGTGCAGCCAAAGAGCATCTAAGATGAGTAGTGATGAAGGGAGCAGATTAAAGAGATGCTGTCAGTTTGATCCATTCAGACATTTGTTACTGTACCTTGAAAAGCAGCATGAACCTCAAACAATTTGTGTATTTTATTGCCTGCAAGCTAAACATTTTCCAGTCTTAGCCAATTGGTTAAATTGGCTAAGCTTAAATTTATGGGTTATAGTATGTTGAACTGGCAGTCAATGTAAGTTCTTTTGACTCCCAATGGTCTATGCTGAGTTTTTCTGTGAGTTACAGAACATACATTTCAGCTTCCCTTAAAACAGAATTTTTTAGAGAAATCAGATTTGTTTTAATTGATAAAGAGCAGTAGTGAATCCCCACATTCACTTTTAAGTAAAATCTTAAATGCTTTCTTGCACTGATTTATATTAGCATAAAATGTTTTCACTTTTGAAACCTGTTAAATTCCCCACTTGAAAAAGGGTCATTTATTACCTTTTATTAAAACATCATCTTCCAGTTTTGTAATCAGATATCATTTACAATTATTGTAAATTTTATTTTTTGGGTTTTACTATTTAAAAATGTGAAAAATCTTAAATTTGTGGAGGATTTAAAAATTACAAATAGCTTATGATATTCTTTCTATAAATGCACCATATTAATCTAATATTTATTTTGATGCCCTTACAAGGATATGAGTGCCTCAGTTTATTAATTCTGAAAAAAACTGGTTCTAATTTTAAACCTTTATTAGTTGTTGATAGGGATACAATAAAATAGAAAATTTACAAGAATGTCAAGGTATACTATTAAACTAGTAAATCTATATTTACCATCTTTAAGTCATCTTATTTTCTGTCGTGTCTGAGCAGGGTGTTGGTAGTGATGTCAGATCCTATGTCGACAAGTCCAGAAATGGTCTAACTGAGTTATCTACAAGGCTGCATTGAGCTCTCTTCCTAATTTAACCATCTGTATGTAATTAGCTTTCTTTGTTATCATTATGTATATATTTTCTGCGTCTTTGCATCTGTGTTCTAGAAATCTGGAAATATTTACTATCTAGTTATAAATGCTTATTCCAATATACTAGATAATCTGTCAGCGTGTATTCAACTGTTCAAACACTTGCAAATACTCATGCTTTCTTCCTTCACATACTGTAACATGTTGAGGTATGCAAGTGCATGAAAATAATATATGAGAAGAGAGAATCTTTCTCTTTCAGTTTCCAGGTGCTTAATCTGCAATATTCTAAGAAAGTTTCAGCCTAATTGGTAAAGAACTGTTGGCCTTGATGCTGTGCTTTTTTAAAAGGAGCCCTAGGATTTTTTTTATTGATCCATTTCAAGTTGTGTATTTCAGTCACATTTAAAAGAAATTCTTAAGACATTGTCTGACCCACTTTTCCCCGTTTTCTTTTCTTCTAGGAAAAACAGATGTTTCAGATCAGATTGGAGAGAGTGAAGCTACTGCTATAACTGAATCAATTTCAGGTAATTTTGCAAGAGTGCAAGTTTTTATTCTCAGTACTAAAAGCATGTTTTAAGAAGGAAAATTAGGAATGTTTTTTGTTATAATATTTGATATGAGAACTTGGTGACAGTTAAATTACCAGAACGGTGCTGCATAACTGCTGAAGTAAGATGGAGGTTTTGCTATAGTATTGAGGTTCTATTTAAAGATTTTGCTCAGTTGGTAAAAGAACATAATGTGGCAATATACATGACCAATTGTATTTTTACATTATGGTAATACTCTTAGTTAGGACGTTCATTCCTTACTGTTCCGTGTGTGCAGTAGTTCCAGAATATTCACAGGCACCATATTATTTTTAATTTTATCGCATGTTGTAAATGGCAGTGTGAGCAAATACAGTATGTACAGTAATCCTTGAGAGAGATGGGTTACTGCTATGCTGTTTCATAGTACTGCCTTTCTATGACAGCTGCAGAGGATCCTATGGATGTTAATGTATGCACGAAGCATGGAGCAAAATCGACATACGATATTCTTTGCAAAGAACAGTCTAGGAAGCAAGGGCTCTTGCTTTCTTGCCCTTAGACATTCAGTGTGTTGGACTGCATTTGATTCATTGATGTTTGTACATAAAAATGCACCATTTCCCTTTTTTACATATTTGCTAATACAGTAACTCAGAGGCAAGTGTCGGATGTGAAAGCACACTTCACCGCCAGTGCCTGCTGGTACAAATGTAAAGGTCAGGGCCTTCTCTAAGGCTTCTGGCATCTGAGAAATGAGGGAGAGCCCTGTCAGAGGCAGTCAGACATGATGTGTATCTTCTATGCTGTTTCATTACAATTGAAAGAGGCTTTAAAAGAGGTATCTGCTATGTTTATGCTGTGAATCCAGAATAGTATTATTTTAGTGATTTCTTTTTTTGCAATTTAAAATATTTTTTAAAAAATATATATCTTAAAGGATTCTATAATACATTTCCTTTTTTAAAAAATATTATGAGAGTATAAGCTATATATACACGTATAGTGTGTGTGTGTGTATCCTATACATCTTTGAAGCAGCTTTGAAGCATGTTGGTTTTATTAGACAGCTGTTATGTCTTGACCTCATTAAGATAAATCCTTCTATAATCCTGTTTTTTTCCAGTATCAATATTGGAACATAAAATATTGTTAAACACAGAGATGATTGTGTGAGATTAGCACCCAGATGTAAGAATTTATTAGAATAAATGTAATTGTACAGTGTATGGTTTTCATGACTTTTCAAAGTTTGGTACAGGCCTACACACCACAATCAAAAGGCCATCCAAACCCTTTACCTTGTATTTTGCCAGGGAGCTGAACGTTTGTGCTGTGTGCATCTCTTATCTCCCAGCACTGGCTGATTGTCAGGCTGCTCTAAAGTTCAGAGAAGCCCTCAGTCAAGTGGAAAGTAACTGGCGATAATCCATTGCTCTTCATGCTACAAGAGTGGTTTGAAATTTGAAGGTCAGACTGATCGTGTTGGATCACAAAGCAGCCTTGTTAATTTAACTGCCTGCCTCATTGCTTTCCTGTTAAGTTAGGTGAGAAAATTGACCCTTGCTAATTTTCCCTTGCCTCTGCCCTTATTCTTTTAACAGGGTCCCTGCAGTGTGGGCATCACAGCCCAGCCCTTAGAGAGTACTTCATTAAGTTCCCCAACAAAGAATAGGGACATTGTTAATGACCCAGAGCACCTTGTATGCTTAATTATCGTCAAACTAGAAACAAACAGCCGTCACTCCTAAAACATATATATTTATTACTTTGGTTTGCTTGTTAGCATAGCAGGAAAATATTTGGTGAATGAGATTTCATAAATGTGGTTTGTCCTTGCATAAGACATTCATTGGAATTAAATTTAACTCGATACTGCAGCTGGTCTGAAGAACAACTTAATAAAACTCAAATGTTACGTGAATGTGATGCCCTGAGTATATTTCTGCCATTTACAGAATAATTTAAAGTTCATATTAAAACCCAAGAATGCGCTGTCAGTATTAAACATTACAGATGACTGTAGCTCATATCTTTGTTCTTTAATATTTGTGTACATCTGTCAGCAGCTCCCCGTGTTGTGAATATTTCTGTGGACTGCGATATGTATGTACTTGTAAGAAAAGTCCTTTTCCCTTCTATGGGAAAGATTCGGCTCCATTTGAGGCCAGGTATCGGCTAAGGCGGGTGTATTCAGCAACTGAAACAATGTATTTTTATGGATCTGTCTTGAATATTGATATTTAAGTAGAAGCCCTTAAGTGCTGTTACAATTAAAGTAACCAGGATACTGTTTGTTTTGTACAAGAGAACACTTTTACTGAAATTCCAAACCTTAGATTTTTCTTGTTTCCTTCAGCCCTTTTTCAGCATCATGTTTAACTTGCATGTTTAGACTCAAGTGTGTTTTCATTATGTCTTTCTCCCTGTACTACCTGAGAAAACATGTTCACTGTTCAGACACGATAGGAGGTAAGCAGTAGTAACAGAGCCTTATTTACAGTAAGTGCCATATCCTGACTTTAAAATGTAAAATTTACAGTTTCTCCATCTAGTTTTATAATATATCTGGTCAAATATGAAGAAAATCCAATTATGTTTTATTGATCATCAAAAATATCTGGAGGCTTTGGCCTTGAATTTACGAGGTAGGGGCTCTGACCTGGCCCAGGCTGAATAAATCAAGGTCATTTTCATCTGGTTTCAAGCGGAAAGCTTCCTATTTTTTTCAGCAGCATGACCTGCAGTAGTTTGTTGGAGGATTCTCCTGCCCCGATTCCACTGAATTCAACTTCAGTGGCCATAACGACGGCAGTTTGATCCGGTCACCGATACCCTTTACATGGCAGTGCCAAGGCCAAAGTCTGGAAATTCTCAGGTGATACAGGCATGCGTTTTCCCCACCAAACAATGAAGGTTTCACTTTCCCTATGAAAATGCATTTCTCCATTTGCAAATATAGAGACATGCAACTTTTTTACTATTGTCTGTGAGAGGTGTTTTTGAAATAATCTGATAAACTTCAGCAAAAAGAATAAAAGATAGACATAGGGACCTGAATGGAAATTATGAATATATAGAAAGTAGGACTGAAAATGAATCATTTTTACTTGCATAAAATCAATTTTGGATGTCTGGAACACAGTACCAAGCCATTGCAGATAAAACTGAGATCCTACAAGAAACAGCTGGAACTGCCTCAATCCATTTCCCTGTGTGCTCTGTCTGATCTCTTCCTTTTATCTAAGTAAGGCTATAAACTTATGATTAACATTTGTGAAGATCCACCAATTACAAGCTTCTGCAGGTTTCGCTTAAGAGTGATTTCTTTGAGGAGACCAGAAGACAGGGATGCAGTGTTAATTGAGATCTACCACATCTCTGGGAGCTTAAGACAGATTGTCATTAAGTCAGTTTAATGAGCCATCCCCTGGATATCAGCACATGGTACAGCAATGCTGTCTTTACCATACAGACCAAGAAACTTTCCTTGTGGCAATGGGAATGTCATAATACTATGGGAATAAAGCTGGACAATTTTGGAATGCAACTTCAAAAGTTTGCAGAATACAAAAAAAATCAAGCATGTCCTGCAAAATTTAAGCATTATTTTCAGCATTATTGGAGCATTAATCAGCTCATTAGATATAAAATTGCAATAGATATGCAGCAACCAGTTCCAATTTTTTTGCAAGAGTGTAGTGATTAACTACTTAAGAGTCCAGATCCATGGGTTTTTTTAAACTTGTAGCCTTCAGAAACAAGACCAGAGTTCGGGGACTTGTTAAGGTTAGCAACAATTTAGACGAATAGTAGGAAAACTAAATTTGAGTAGAGGCATAGGAATGGAGTTCCAGACACAGGTTGTTGGTCTCATTTTAACAAACTCACCAACAGCAGTAATATCCACAGCAGTAAAATAACAGAAACTAAAAGTTGTAAGAGCTGGAGTGGGCACACTTGACACAAGAGCAGAAAGTGAGGTTATCAACTGGTTATTAATATTTTTTTTTGTTGTTGTGAAATTGCATGAACGTCTTACACTGTACTCTGTGACCCCCCTCGGTCAGGCTGGAATGGAAGAATAGAGCCAAGCTCATGGAGGTGGCACAGGTTGCCATTAGACCATCTTTGTAGGCCAGGTTGTGTTGTTCTAAGCCTGTAGATGGAACAGCCAGTCCCATCCTCCTCCACAGTCACTTATGCTCACTGCCATCGTGAACTGCAGCTCATGTACCTGGAGAAATAAGCAAAAGGAGAGATGAGGTTTATTGGGAGCTAGACAACTGAGAATTTGTGTACTTTTTCTTTATATAAATATTTTTTTTCTGCTAGTCTCCGGTTTCTTATCAAAAAGCACTATAGATCTAATTAAAGATATTTTTTGTTAGGTGTGTAAATTCCTTTATTCCTTCTTTTTCACCTTTGTTAGCCAATTGTGCATCTTTTTCCTGAATTAAAATTAATTGCTTTTTTTGGAGCTGATTTGTTCTGGGGGTTTTTGGCTGCTTTTAATCTTTTTGTTCAGTTCTGCTGCTGCTGCATTATGTGTGTTGGAACGCACATGAATTGATTGACAGGCCCCCCCAAAAAAGGAAAAACAGCGATTATGTAGATGCTCAAAATACTACACCGCTTAAAACTTTCAGTTTTCCAGCCTTAGACTGACATTGTGTGGGTTTAGAATTTCAGCTGAAAGTATGAGATGAAAAGGGAAGAAGCCAATCCGTCCAGTAGGCATACATTTTATTCTTACACCTGAAAAAGGCTCCACAGCTGAAACGTTTTTCTTCTCTTTTCAGAATGGAATAAACCTTTACTTGTTTCATACATTTGATTCTGTGCACTAAAATAAGTAATTAAGATGAACTATTCTCCAACACTGATGGCATAGTGGTGCAGTGTTCAGCATTGCTGCTTCAAAGCTCTGGGACCCTGCGTTCAAGTCCAGACCTAGAGTGATATCTGTGTGGCGTATGTTCTCTCTCTATGTTTGTGTTGGGGTTTTTTTTCTAGGTGCTCTACTCTTCTCCCACAGTTCACAAATATACTGTTAGGTTAATTGGCTTTCTGGGACATCGGCCCTTGTTTGTGTGTGTGTGTGCCCTGTGAGGGACTGGCAGTCTGTCCTGCCTTATGCCTGGGATAGGCTCCAGTTCTCCCTTGACCCTAAATTGGGAGAAGTAGTTAGAAAATGAATGAATGAATGGATGGATGGATTTTCCAATTTGCAAGGTGATTGCATACTACACAGGTTTTTTTTTCAGATTTTTCTACATCTTGGGCATCATCTAGAATGTACAGTATATCAACATACAGTACATGACAAGATTTTTTCAATTTTAACAAATTGAATTTAAACCAATTTTCTAATGTTTCATATGGGGGAAAAATTATGCATGTAATGTTAAGCTTCCAAACTTAGCACATTTCCTTTAGCTTCTCTGTTGAAGTATGAATTGCTTGAAAAAGACTCTTGGTGTATCCTCCCTGTCCAAAAACAAGATTATGTCATTTCAAGATGGTAATATGGCAAGCTGGGGCATTTCAAACCTTGAGCAGTAATTGGATTTCTCAATGGCAGGGTATCCAAAGGGAAAGAAAAAGGGCTTTTAGGCAAACAAGGGAGTGATAACCTCAGCTTACCTTCTTTTATTACTAAGGACAAAATTAAAAACCAGTAGGGGACATTTAATATTAAAATTAATGGTCCATGTTTTTTGCTGGTGCCGAAGGCAATTTGCTGTGTCCCCCTCCTTTTTTAATGCACTTTGCGGTCTATATTCTGCAAAACCTTCCTGTGCCTCTGCAGCTATTTTAACAGTAATGTGATTTAATACCAGTGTGTCCTTGTGGCAAATGAAGTGGGAAGTGCACAGGCAGTTCAAGATCTCCTGGCACTCCAGGATTTATTTGCCGTTTTTGTCACTGTGCTTATGCTTGGGTAGAGGTGTAAACGTATCAGTACAAACACTTTTTCAATAGCCCTGGTGGTTATACCTCTGTCAAGGTGGCTAGGTGGTAAATTCCAATAATGCTTTTCATTTGTTAATCCTTGCTCCTGGGACATCACGCCTTTGAAAAGTCACCTGACAAAAATGCAGTGCTTTGCAAACATATTTAAATCATTGCAGCTTTCACATTTTGCTGCTTTAAAGCTTGCACCCGTGACACTTGAGTAGCAATTAGTATTTGTTATATACACAAGCTACTCCACACATTCAAAGCAAAAAACAAACAAGAAGTAAAAGTCATTTTCGCATTAGAATTCAAGCCCTTTGCTTTGACAAAACCTAAATCAATTTAGGTGCCCAATTTCCTTGAGCCACACAATTAGTGAGAGGGCCCTGTCTGTGTGCAGGAATAGTAGTTCACATGATGTCAGATGATTACACCCGTCTGTGTCAGGTCCCTCACACAGGTCATGCATTTCAAGCAAAGGTTCAAATATGAAGACAAGGAACTTAAAGAATAACTGATGGACAGAGCTGTATGAAAGTACACAGGTCAAGAGAAGGGTATCAAATCTTTCAAAGACCTAATATTCAATTTCTTCTTTGCATGGTGAAGTCCATTAAGAGGTGGAAGGCACCCAGACATGACCAAGATCAAGCTGACCATCCAAATCAAGCAGCTAAGCAGGGAAGAAACTGATTTGGGATGCTTCCATGAGGCTAACGGCAACTTTGAGTTACAGATTTCACTGGCTGGGATGGAAAAAAATGTCCAAGGGTCACTCCATAAAGGGAACTGAAAAAAACATCTCAAATCCAGAATGGGATTTGCAAGAAAGCATCAAAGTGATACTGCAAACATGCAGCCAAAAGATTGTCAAATAAAGTCAAAACTATTTGGTCTAAATGCAAGGTGTTACTGTACATCTGATGTAAACCTAACAGAGTGCACCATTTATTCAGCACCATCCCTACTGGCAAATGTGGTAGTGGCAGCATTATGTTCTAGTTCTGCTTCTCATCAGCAGGGACTGGGAATCTTGTCAAGACTGATAGGAACATAAAGCAGCAAAGTGCTGACAAATCTTAGAGGAAAGGCTGCTTCTCACCTGTTTAACTAGAACAAAAATTCACCTTTCAGCGGGACAGTGAGCTAAAAAACAAGACCAAAGTGACCCGATCAAAGTCCTAGCTTGATCAATTTGAAGAATTTATGGAACATCTAGAAAACTGCTGTCCATAAGGGATCCCCAAGCAACTTGAGAGAGCTTGAGCACATTGGTCTAGAACAATGGGCAACAATTGCATCAAGAGAGTTTGCAAAATTGGTTGAATGTTGCCTAAAAAGAGAGAGAGCTGTAATTACTGTCAAACGTGCTTCCACCAAATGTTGAGTTGACAGGCTTGAATACTGTGAATATGTATGAAATCAAATTATTTAAGGTTTTTTTCTTGACTTATTGCTAACATTTTGCTGTAACATATCTTAATTGTTGAAAGTTTTCAGCTTGACTAACAGGTTTTAAAAGTATCCATCATTTTGGAGTTTTACAAAATGGGACACCATAGGAAGAGTCTGAATACTTTGCATATTTGCAAAAAAAAGTTTTCCATTATTCTAAGCAACTCCATTAATGGGGTTTGAACTATTTTTTTTACATTTTCAATTTTTAAATTTATATTACGCTCTCCAAAGCATATTGGAGCACAATAAGATTTAGACTTTTTACATATTTTTCTTTGCACAACAAAAAGTAATCTTTTTTTTTTACAGAATAATTTTGATATGCTGCAATAGATCTTTTTTTTTTTACTTTAATGAATAGCTTCATATCTTTTTCTTCAACACTTGTGACTGCTGGGTTTAATTTAAATTGGTATGGGGCAGGAATGCATTTTGATTTGAAGCCCTGCTTGGTCTTATTAGCAATTAGTTATTGTTTCAGCAGTGTGGGGGACTTTTTTCCATTCCTTGTTTATGGCTGCCTTTTTGGGAAAATATCCTCTGAGATGTTACATTAATGGTGAAGAAACTACAATATATACTGTAAATGGATGACTGGAAAGAACCCTCTGGTGGATGGCAAGCCCCCAAGTATTGCAAAAGAATCAAATGCATGAGAAGCATCCTGCCTGGCCTCAGAAATTCAAGCTGATGTCCAAGTGTAAGATAAGGAGATCTTTACAATTGGATCTACATCTTACTTAGCACCCATAACTCTGTCCAGAACTGAAGAGGAGGTAAGTTAGCTTATTCAAAAAAACCCGAATTTCTACAGTGAAGTCCTTTTATCTTCTGATCAGCATGTTAACCTTCCATATTCATAACAATATTGATACAGCAGGGTGCATCAGATTTAACGATGCTTTGCTTAACCTTTGGTTTACAGTTTCTGTTCACTCCTCGTCTTAGAAGCTCTGTTCCTTGGAAATCAGTCTTAAATTACAATGAAGTATCTGATTACATATTTCTGTGAACTTTAGTAAAACAGAGACGGGGGTTCTTGCTAGTTAAGTAAATATTGTCTTGCTCCAAGTTGCTCTGGTCTTTCATCTTTGAGCCTTGTTTCTGCTCGTTAAGATTCTCTGTAGAGGAGATCAAAGATGGTCTTTATGACAACAGAAGTCCTTCAAGAGAAATTTACTGGTTTCTCACTCTCAAAGCTGGCGGTTAAGAGTTGAGCTGCTGATATAGGTAGAAACAATTCTTGAATCTCATTCAATTGACATCAGCTTTTCACTAAATTAAAAGGCAGAATTAACCGCAGATTGTTATAAGGTTTGATGGGGTGGATGTCTTTTAGAAAACAAACAAATGCAGATTGAATTCATTTCAAACACTGTACAGTGTAATGAACTTTAAAGTGTTTCTGTCTTATAAAAAGGAAACTTGACAATTTCTTAGACAAAATGTACATGAATGATGAATAGTGCAGAATCCAATTATAAGAAAAAGAAAAAAACTAATGTCTGCCTCACATGAGGCATTATCTCATATAGAGATCTGCTTGTCAGGGAGAATAACTAGCAAAACTAAACTGTCGATGACTCCGGCAGGCTATAAAAACAGAGCAAATTTCTTTCTTCCCCCAACGCTGTCAAATGTGAAGATTAAGGCGTGTGATGTTTGATATATTTATTTATTCAGTTTTAAGACGGAGGCCTTATCTGAAATTATTATTTTTTTGCTTCTTTCCGACTTTTCTTTTTTTTTAAAAAAAAAAGTGCTTGGAATGCAGCACAATCAGTCCTTTTGTTTCCCTGTTTTATTTCTTCTGCTGCTCAAGTTCAGTGTTAATCTGATAGCGCAGAAAATATCAGTCTTTAAAAAGAAAACCACAATCTTGTCTGTAGAGTATGCATATAGAACACGGGAAATGTCAAGATTATTTCTTTTGGTAAAATAGAAAGAACGGGTGATCATTTCTCAGAGGCAGATTGCAATAATGCAAGTTTCCATTTCTTTTGATAACATCTTTTCCTGTAAATATCATGTTTACTGAATTAGTTATCTTTTTGTGCAGTTTATCCGTCTTACTCGAGAACTGCAGCAAGGTGAATCACCTCACCTAGTGTCAATGTACCAAGTGCTAAATTGACTCGGGCATCCGTAAGAAAAGAGAACAGAAAAAAAACACTTTACTAAGTAACGGACACTCTTCTGTGTGTTTTGATGAACTCCTTGAAGAGAGATTGCCTCCTTATCCCTCCTAGTTTTGCAAAGCAGAGTGCAGTTGGTGCCTGAACTGCTGTCTTGCCGAGAGTCTGCCAAAGGTCTCGCACCTGCTGTAACAGAGGGATGGCGAGGCAGGGGGTGGTATTTATACAGGATGGGTCTACTGAGAGGAAGGAAAATTGCTGTTCCAGAGCTATACCACTCCTTCTGAGTCAAGTTCAACAGGAACCAAGAACAGTTAAAGCTCTTCCCTGCAGAGCACATCCGAGCTGGCTTATATAGATGGAAAGAATTTCAAGCAGTAGTGGATGAACAGCATGTTCAAAGTCTGACATGAATTTAAGTACCTTAACTCTGAGCTTTTGTGCTGATACTGTATACCAAAATAGGTCAAAATTATTACAAGGCCTTTTTTCTTTGTATTTAGTTAGCAAGACGGTATGCAAAAATAGTCTTCATCTTTAATCTTGCCACTGAGATGCAATTTTCCATTTTTTTCCTTCTTTTTTTGGGTATTTGTTTTGCTCTAATTTAGTACATTGTGAATTCTCTGATTATAGTATTTATCAGTACAATACTACAGCAATTTGTGGGCTATATTGGTTTTTGTTAAGCCTTCGTTACGGCAGCATTGCTGCATCTGCCCTGTGTATTGTCCCGGGTTTGCTCAAAACTGCCAAACAGATTTTGACCATATTAATTCTAAATCTTTAAGCTGCTTAGAATAACCAAAATGTTGCATACAATACCTGTACATTTCTGAGTATTTGTTTAGAATTCTGCTTTAGGATCCCTATGAAAATATTCACTCTTACACACACGCAGGGGAGAATTTAGAGATGCCAGTGAGTCTAAGCCACAGGTTTTTGGACAATGTTCAGTAACTGGAGCACCTCCTGAAAACTCAAAGCTGCCACGGACAACTTGCAAACAGATCACACATGAGGCACTCCAGGTCTGACTACAACCCAGGACCTAAGAGGTTTGAAGCACCAGAGCTGCTTGCCATGCCAAAAAGACACCCCTATGCTATGTCTTGATGCGTAGATACAGTAGTTATACTGATGGGGGGAAAAAAGAAACGCAACACCCCCTCTTCCACACTCTGGCCCTCCGGCCTGCGTGGAACAGGCTGAAGAGTCCCTCTGGCCTAAGTCAGTTGGGTGTGACTTCTAGGAGCAGTGAGCCTTGCTCTAAGGCCAGCAGCATGGAGCCTCACTGTCCTGTCACTGATGCAGGCATTATGTCTACCGGCAGTTTCAGCAGAAGTATGGGTGGCAGACCTGAAACGATCTCTCAGATGGACCAGTCTGACATGTCGGTCCTGCTCTGGTGTGGTCACTCGAGGATGACTGGATCTTGGATGGTCATCTGTCCTGCCGGTCTGCTGTAACCTTCTCTGCAGTTGGGACACAGTGGAGCTGCTTACTCCATAGTGTCTGGCAATGCTGGCACATGACATGCCTGCCTGCAGCATGCCAATGGCCCTCTCCCCTGCTTCTGGTGACATTCGAGACATTATGGAATACACAGAAAACTTACTAAGAGTAGCCTTTTTTCTTGCAGTGACCTAAGCTTTGAATTAAGGCTTTTTAAAGGATGCGATAGGGCATTGTTCCACCTCAACCTCGTTGAGTAAAAGTGCACCTAACGAGCTTTCTTGTGATTGGCAAGTTGCAATGCCTCACTGCACAAGCTGTATTGCTGGTCAGAGGCCTTAAAAAAATTGACAACATTTTGTGAAAGTACGTAAGCTCTAACTATAGTATTCTCATTCCAGAAAATGTTGCGTTTCTTTTTTCCATCAGTGTATATTTATAATTGATTGTGTATTAGTTTACATTTGAACTCTCTTTGTTTCTTATATGTGGCAGATTGCCTGTGTCCAAACTTTAGCCAGGAACATAATATAATAAATATAATAAAGGCCAATGTTCTGTGCCCCCACAAAAATTAAAAACATGTTAAATAATTATTCTGTGATTATCCTATTTCAAAACTGTCAACAACTTACGCTGTGTTCTCCTGGATAAATGTCTTTAATGACACCCCCTCTAACATACTTTCCACCCATTTAAAAAAACAACCACCTCAAGGAGAGTTTTGAATGGAAACACACATGACATAAGATCTATAGATAGGTGTGGTATTATCCTAAGCTCTCAGCAAGTATTGAGTTTCATAATATTCTGGCAACAACAACACTTGTGTCCATTGGTTACAGGACAACTCATGTTTTTCAGGCACATGAAAGTGGTCAGAGTTAGTGGAGAGGGTTGTGTCTTAATTGAAGATCTGTTTTTGCAGGGCTTTGCGGTTTAAGCATGTCTGCGGTCCTGAGAGGTTACAGCCATTGCTCCTCTGTAATAGATATCGAAATTTGAATTTAGATTAACTGTGGAAATAGTTTAGTCAACTTCAGTTAAAATATAAGTTACTCAAGGACACACTTAATTTCAGTTTTATATTTGAATTTTTCTTTTACAAACCCAATGATGTTATTCATTAGGGAAATTGTTCCCTATTTAAAGAAACACCAATATTTATTGCTCCACCATAGCAACTGAAATATCAATGAAATATTTTAAAACAGAAGGAAAACATTTATTTCTGCATTTCTGTCCACTTCTTTCCTAGAGATGAATGTTGCCACCCATTACTTATGTAACTATTTTTTTCAGAGACAAATCCTTCCTCAGACATCATTATAAAGCTTTAGTATAAAAGCAGAATTTCACTTATCTGCCTATATTAGGCTTGATTTAATCTGTATTTTCCTTAATCACTATTGGTTGGATTCCATAGCTCAAAACAGCTGATCATTCGATGGGTTAGACAAAAATCCTACAACTGTAATTAATTGTGATTTTCTTGTTTATTAGAAAAGGTTTTGGATAGTCCTATGTGGCCTTTCAGAATATCTGCGTTCTTGTAATCAACAACTTAAATATTCTTAAAGAAATTCTGTATTTATCAGTCATAGAGAGGCCTCAAAAGAGAGTTCAGTGGCATGGTGAATTAGGTCAAAGAGAGAATTTGTATGCAGTCAATTCAACCCAAATAAAAAACGAGTAATGAAGAGGCACTTTGCATTTTTATGTTTGTCACAGTATGAATGGTTACATTTCTAGCCTTTTAAAATTTTAAGCAGAAATAATTAGGCAGCATATATGTTTAGGAATTAAATGTGTTCCTCTTCGAAAAGAAAAGACATAAAAGCTTAGACTACAAATTAACTCCAAAATAGCGCTACGTTCCTAAAGCTGTACTATGGCGAGTTACACACTTTTACTGGAGCATAACATTATTCTTATATTCTTGAGTATATTCTTATACTTCTTTCACCAAGTCTGTTAGGTTCTATAATTCATAGAATGCAGTATAGTATATAGTATATACTTCAAAGGTATTTTAAACAACTATTTAATTATTGATGCTTCCCAAATACTCTAGGTAACTATTTTTCTAACACAACATAAAGCCCAGTGGTCACTGATTTTATTTATGCAAGTTAAAATGTGAGTTTTTATAGAATTTAGAAAATTCTATTTCACTTATACATTTGTAAGTGAAATAATTAATAGTATTTTTAGACTCATTCAGAGTACACTTTGAAGGCCACATGCGTCAGAGTGGGCGAGACCGATTTATTTTCAGTAAAAGGAGAATGGCAGATTGATCTGTTCTGCAGTGATGTTCTGTATTGTGATAACATGGTGACATCAGTGTCAGTACATTCATTGGAGATCCTTTAGCTTTCTGTCAGTGTCTCTTTCCTGTTAAGTGTTTGTCCTTCTGGCAGCAGCCATGTTGGATGGAGCATGAAAAATTCTTCTGGTGAGTACCACTGCTCTCGCCCGCTTTCATTAAGAAGTTCTCATTTGGACTAATTGAGGTCGACTTTGGACAAAAAGGGAAGAAAGGTGTGATGTGCAGCTGGTCACCTTTGAAATAGACCAAGCTTTCGAAATCTCATTTTATATCTCCCGCCAGGCCAATAAAACCAATCACTTTCATTTGATGAAAATATTACTTCACATAGATTAGCTCATAAAATGCCTATAACTGTTTATATCCTATTATTAGGTCTTGCATCTGCAGATTTAATGATGATTGCTGATGTCTTAGGTAGTAGTGATGAGCTCCCTCCCTCCATGCAATGGATGTGCCCTCCCCCCTTCAGTTTCTTACCTGCAACCCTCTTCAGGTGATTAGTGGGCTATAATTGAGTTGGCTGTAAAAAAAAAAGGATAATTAACTGACATTTCTGTCATGTGGGGAGGTCACATTGCTCTGCCTCTCTGTGGCAGTTAGGGGGATCGTTGTACCTGCTGGTTTGTCCCTGAGGCAAGAGTCTAACCTTTATCCAGCAGGTCTTGTTATAATTGTTCTAATTAAAAAACGCACACGGGGGGTCAGAGACAGAGACTGGTCTCTCCCTGGTTCCTGCTCCTCTCCAGCCTTGCTTCTTAAAGATGCGCTTCTCTCTTCCCCCGAAGTTGCAGGGAAGAAAGCCTGCGTTTTGGCAGGAGTGTCGCATCCAGATGTACAGGAAATTACAGACTAGCAAAATCGAGAGAAACAGGCTCAATGGATTAATCCTGCTAAACAGCAGCGGGTATTTGAAGGGCAAGTAATGGCTAGTAATAGCAGTTAATGTAGGAAATCATACTGATTGTTGCTTTGAATGCCACTTGGCACTTAAATCTTCCGTAATTATTTTGGAAAAATGATTATTATTGAAATGAAATTATATCCAGCTTTTTTGGCATGCTTTCCCTGAATACCTCACTGCTATTTTAATATTTGCTTTGCCACAATAGAGGCTTACAGTTTTTATAAATAAAGGTTTCCTCTAGTTAATGTTTCATACATTTTCTCCCAGGTCGTATCTTTGTTTTCCATGTGGATATACTTCTGTCTTTTATCAGTGTGAAGAAAAAAAGGCTTTAGAGCTGATTTAGTGATAGCAAGTTCATTATTTACTAGGTCTTTAGCGTGTAGCTAATGTTGCAATGCTTCTCTGGGCTTTAAGAAATACTGTTGTATTACTGCTGCATGGCTTTGTTCTTGTTCGAGTCAGTTCTTAGCTCTAGCTGGAAAAACTACAGAAAGGTGCACAACTCAAAGAAGCCTCCCTTGAGAATCTTCTATGGAGGTTTCATAGAATCATGCATAGTGTATCAATGTTTTAAATGACTCTTCTTTTAAATGTTGATACCCATACTTCTTGACATAATTCAAAGTGAAGTAAAACTATTGAGATAATTATCCATTGTGGTTTCTTTAGTAGCAAAACTGTAGGTATTAATTCCTGAGAATGATTTTCTGTAAGAGCTACTGTTTGTACTGAATGTGTATGCAGAGCAAAAGTGCAAAGTGTATCCCTTAGAGAGCCCTATTTGGGCTGCTCAATTTATTCCTTATCCTTGGAGGAGTTTCTTAGATTCAATAAATAAAACTGAAAAATCCTCTATTGTGCTAGGCAGGTAAAATGTATACTTCTGTTCTTTCATTGTGATTTAAGGGTTTTTTTTTTCGGGAAATGCCAATTCTATAATGATCTTGAGACCTTTTTAAATAAAGACTCTTGTTCAAATGAGATTGCATGTCCCACCCATAGAGCAGCAAAGCTATTAAATGACCTATTTCATTTCTAGTTGTCTGCTCTGCATTAAGGCTAATTTTGGTTCAGTATAGAAACAATTTCTTGTAGCTGAGCTAAACTGGAGTCGGTGCAATTTTCGATTCAGAGTGCATTAAGTAAAAAGGCTGCTCTGCTGGAGAATGCACTCCATGCTGCCTGAAAGGGCACTTAGTGCTTCCTTGCACTGTGACATATTGTAAGATGTCATACCCAGGGGTTTCCAAGGAGACACACAAATAGGAGCCTGGTGGATGCGGAGAAGCAAGCAGTCTTGAAGAGCTGCTGTTGAAATGGACATAATTTCAAGTGGATTTTAAAGTTTGTTCCCTCTTCCCTTGATATAACCAATATATCTTGGACAGGAAACTCATTTTTGTTCTGTAAAAAAAAACAAAGTAATGTGTAAAGAGACGCTCCACTGTGACAGTAATTCTTGGTCAATGAGGCAAGACATCCCATAATCCTGTGATGTTTACAAGCTCAGTGATACCTTGGTCGCCAGCATCATTGGTTGTGTTAATGAATGCAGTGTCTACTTCAAGTGAACTGTGAATTTGAGTGACTTGCCACTTAACTGAAGAAAGGCCTTGAGTCTGATTTTCCCTATGGGCAAACTGCCCACCCCAGCTCATTGTTCAATGAGCAGGTTGGAGATTGTTTGCCCACAGGGCAAGTAAGAAATCTATGTATAACATGTTTTTAGAAGCAGTATTTGAGTTGAGGATTATTACTGACAAATTAACTACTACCCAGTGCGAGTGAGACCACTTGTTTCTTCAGTGTAGTTAGTGAATCCAGTGATCTGCAAAACTGGTGAGCTAGTGATCTGGAGCCTCTTTCCTTAGGGAGCTACAGTATAACTGTGGTTTGAAAACGTCATGTGAAGAAATTGTCTTCTCTCCTTACCCTGTTTATTTTACCAGATCAGAGAGTAGTGGAATAGTTATGCGATTGCTTCTGTTTTTTATCAGTTTTATGATTTTGAGAATAATGCTATCTGCAGGCATATACAGTATATTGCAGGTAACAGAAATATAATCTACAAATATGTAATGATATCAAAGAGAGAAAGACTTAAATGTTTGTGTAAAAAAAATTTAATCTTCCAGGCAATTTTGAAAATAGTTTAAATCATATCGGGGGTCAAAGGAGATGATGAGCTAAAATGACTAGACCTTTTTGGTCTTGATCAAAAAAAGACTACAATGGGACCTGATTTGCATATTCAAAAATGCATTGTCAAAGTGAACCAACTAGAAAACACAAGCAGAACCTACGAGGAAGAGCAAAAACATAAGAAGAGGCTCTTCTTTATACAGATAAGTGTAGGAGTATGGACGAAGAATCCCCTGCCCTGCTGCTGGGGCAGATGCACTAGCTCTGTGAAACGCTTAGATCAATTAGCTATTGACAAAACCAACTGGATGATCTGAACAGTCTGCTTTTGATTGGAGGAGACTGTGGGGCGGAGCGGTTCCATTGTGGCTAAGGATCTGCGCCTGTGGCTGGAAGGTTGCCGGTTCAAATCTCGCGGCCGGCAGAGGAATCCTACTCCGTTGGGCCCCCGAGCAAGGCCCTTAACCCCAGCTGCTCCAGGGGCGCCGTATAAATGGCTGACCCTGCGCTCTGACCCCAGGCTTCTCTCTCCCTGTCTGTGTCTCATGGAGAGTAAGTTGGGCTATGCGAAAAGACAAATTCCTAATGCATGAAATCGTACATGGCTAATGAAGTGATCTTATCTTATCTATTGTCACCTTCCTTGTATTGTTGCAGGTTTACGTAGGTTTTCAGAGCTAGAAGAAGATTGGCACCCACCTCCAGCCAATCAGCGAGTTGAAGCGGGACGTGCGAAATTCCAGAATCTCATGTTAGCCCCTCCACCTCCCAACTACCAGCCTTTTCTACTGGTGGATGAAACGGAGAAGGTATGACAGATACTTTTATTAAAAACTGATTTGTGTGATTAGAGAAATTCACAAGGCCAGCATTAACTGCAATTGTGGGCTGCAGTCAGGCCAACAGCCATATCACCCTGCAGCCCACACCTGGCCGCCCACTGAAGCTCAGCAGGTGTGAGCCTGGCCAGTACCTGGATGGGAGACTCCTGGGAAATGTTGCTGCTGGAAGAGGCGTTAGAGGGGCCTGCGTTCTATGTGGGTCCTAATGCCCCAGCATAGAGACGGGGAAACTATACTGTAAAAAGGTGCCGTCCTTTGGATGAGACATAAACCAAGGTCCTGACTCTCTGTGGTCATTAAAAATCCCTGGGTGTTTCTCGAGAAGACTACGGGTGTTACCCCAGCATCATGGCCAAATTTCCCATTTCCTGTCATGGCCTCCTAATACTCCCCATCTCTGAATTGGCTTCATCACTGTGTTCTCCTCCCCCCTAGTAGCTGATTTGTACGTACTGGTGCACTCGGGCTGCTGTTGCATCATCCTGGTAGGGCAACACATTGGGGTTGATGGAGGGGAGTCCCCGTTACCTGTAAAGTGCTTTGAGTCGAGTGTCCAGAAAAGCGCTAAAGAAATGTAAGGAATTATTTTTGCAGTTGTTTTAATTAAAATTTAAGATCTGAGGTATAAGGGAATGTTCCTCAAAGATGGTTGTTTGCTTTTGAGCCCATCATTTTAAGTTTGTGCTGCCATTTGTCTGAAATATAGTGATTAATTCAATGATGAATAAATATTTTATATTTTTTGGTGCAGAAACTGATCCCTACAACAGGATCATTTGTATTCTAAAATATAATTTGTTGTACACCTGTGCAGGCTATGGATGCAGGTTTCTTTGTATGAACTGAAAATTGAATTAAGCTTCCAATTAGTTGGTATGATTTGTTTTTCAATGTTATGTTAAAACTTTGCAGTTTTTCTATTCGTTGAAAGCTACAGTATAGCTGTTTTACAGAATGAAGCAACCATTCAAATATTGCCTTACATGTGAAAATAAGAAGCCAGACTTGCAGTACACAACACTGTGTATCATTGTGAACTGTAATTGAATTTGAATGCTGTTTATGTTCCTTCTTATGTTGTTGTTCTGCACGTGTATTTGTGTCCTTTAAACTGCAAAGGAAAAGGCAATAAAGTATTTGAACCAAGGATATGAAGGGTGAAGCCTCTGTTTCCTTTTGGCAATTTCCTTGTGCTTCTCTGCCCTTGATAATAAGATCATATTGTTAACTGCTTGTGGAACATGCCATCATGTTCTTTTATCTGAAATTCAAAAGTTTTGTTTTTCGTTTTTAACTATGAGTATTTTTCTCATCTCTCAGCAAAAAGGAGCGAAGAAGCCAGCTGGCAAAGGGCCTTCAGAAAAAGCAGAGAAACTGACATCATCCCAGGAGAAGAATGCTGACAGCAGGTAGGAATCTCGGCTTTATGCCGAGATAAAGGGACTTGTTTTATGAACTGCAAATTTGATATTGAAATATGTGCCTTCCATCCTCCTGTGTAATGTCACAGCATGTGTAAAAAGGGTGACCCTTATACTTCTCCTTCAGAGATCATACTGGAACTTGAAACATTGAGGTTTCATGTATCAAATTAAAGGCCTTGGTTGTTTTTTTGCCGTTTATTTCTGAAGTGCATTATTTGTTTTCAAACGTGTTCTCTGAATACAAGCAATCAGAACCAAAAAGGGATGCTCAATTCAAACATCGCAACATTTTAAGCAAAAAAAAAAGTCTGACATTTTAGTCTCATGTATTTATTTGCCTATTGGTGCAACATCTCAGTTACTGGACACTGCTTAACATTTTAGTGCAGAAATAGAAAAAAACGATAAAGTGTTAATAGCACATTACAGTTTTTAAAGACATTACTGGTGATTTTTTTATGTGATTTTATGTTTTACATTAGATTAAATAGCACTTAGTGATTTCTTCAGAAGACTGGTAGTAGTGTACGATGTACACAGCATGGCATTAGCAGAGTTAGAGTCCCAGGTGTTAGCACTAGCAGGATATTGCTTTGAGGGGGGCTTGCTTCTCTGTCAGTCTCTCTTTTCTGAGCAGACAGCTGGGAGGGAAAGGCTGTTTAGTTCTGCAAAGGACATAGCAAAGTGAGAAGCTATAGAAAAAGGTTACTATATAGCCAGAAAGTTGAATAGAAAGCAAGTTTTCCTTTTTGGAAACCTCTAACAATGTAAACTCTCACAGTTAACAAATCGCTAGTTAATTGCTTCCCCTCCTGACATCCCACATCAATCAAAGACAGCATAATTAAGGGGGGCAAACCCACTGGGGGTTTATTCTGCCTGTATCCAGTGTTTGGAAGATAATTGGACAGTAGGAATTTTCTCTTTTTGTCCCAGATTACTGCTGTAGTGCTCCCGAATGCTCTCTAGTGGCCTACTCAAGCATTTTATAACGAGTGATGGAATTTAACTTTTTCTGTTTGGGCAAATAATTATTTTGCTTGTTAAGAATTTCCATGGCAAAATACTTTATTGCTTAATTTTTTGCGTTGTTGTTGATCAGCCAGCTGTGAAACAAAACAAAAAAACTACAGATTTATTTTTTCTGAATAAATGGTAATAATTATTTAATTTGTGGATCAACTCTAATAAATTAATCCATGGTAGAACTGAAATGCAGATGGTGGACTTTGCATTTCAACTTTGCAGTTGGACTTTGCCAGTATCTGCGAATTCAAATATGCATAAATCAAGACTTTAGGACTTTAAGATGACCTTAAAAAATCTTGGTCTTTTTCTTCATGAAGTAGTATGATCCGAAATGGCAGCAGAAAAACTGCATATTACACCAGACTATCAAAATTAAACCAGATTTTAAACTGTACAGTATATCAAACTCTATAGAGAATTAACCCTCTGCATACCTTTACCATACGTATTCTGTTTAGCTCTCTATCTCTCTGTGAAAAATAGTTTAACTCCTCTTTTTTTAATGGGCATTGAGCCATTAGCATTCCAGACACTGAAGATGTAACAACAAATGTATTTGTTGTGCTGAGGTTACCTTGGAAACTCCAGCTTGAGAATTTGAAGTGTCTGACTCTAGGGGGTTAAAATCATATTGGCTCAAGTTTTTCATGTATGTCGTTCTGGAAATAAGGAGGCCTGGTGCATTAGTCAGTTTGTAGTTTTACTTGACATTGATTTTTTTACAGGTGAAAATGATAATTTTATCATGTTACTTTCACTAAAAGGAAGGAAGCTCCTTAGTCGTATTTGATTTTTAACATTTAAATCAAGCCAACTGTTGTATTCTAATGCTCATGCAAAAAGAGTAAAAAAGATTACAAGCACTTGAATGCTTTCTAGAAGATCAAGCGACCTACCTTAAATAGTAAGTACAGTTCTGATGGCTCTTTGACAGATACATCTGTACCACAAGCTGAGCCATCAACACCTTGTATTTAATCACTACTTTTCTGAGATTAGTGCATTTTCCTATTACAGTTTATCCCAGGCAGTCTCGGTCCCATTAACCTTGGCTTTAGTTTTCCAACCAGCAGTGCCATTTCAAAACCTGTTTCCACTGTTCAAGTATCCACATATGCAAAGTGCTGAAAAAGTAACCAGCTGGTGCCAGGCTTCAAATGGGGCAGGTGGTGATAGGAAACAGTGCCGAGATCCTGGAATAAGAGCACTTGTTATTAACTTAATTATACAGTGAGTGGAGGTGGAATGTGCACCACGTTTTCCCATAGAGATTTGACAGTTACATGTTTTCATCTAGTCAGGTCTCTTTGTAGTCTCCTTCCTGTGTGCCAGCACCTGTCTCCTTTGAGCGCAGTGCCAATCAGTGCCCATTGTGGCACAAGTGCTTAGGCTTTTCAGACAGACAAAAATGCCTGTGTAGGTGTGTGAATTCCTGAAGTGGAGCATGTGAATGAGCTCCTAACACTATGACAGCAATGAAGTTATGTACGAAACATGCTTTATATATATATATCGATGGAATGGCCCATGATTTTGTCTTTCATTCATTCAGTGATACGTAAAGGGATACACACATTCCCACTTTGGAGCACTAACTCTTTACATGACCTTGGGCAAATCTTTGATGTCCTTTTGCTTCAGTGTGGCAAAACTATAAAAGCTTTAAGAAGCAGGGCCTTGAATAGAAAGATAAAACTGCATACCTTACCTGGTGTGGGCTTTCGGGAATCATTTCTGAGGCAAAATATTAAAATATGAGTTTGCTTATGTGAATGTGCCAGCAGCAAATTCTTGTGCATAAGAGCAAGGTCCCAGAAATGGCAAATTGCATTTTAACACAGAGCACAGTAAAAAACAGTCCTAGAGATTCATCTAAATCACATTGTTAAATCTAAACTATTATTCAACTTTCTCATGTGTATACAGTATATCATGGGTACATGAATCACACACATGGTCTCCTATTTTATAAAACTGAAAACATGCAGGAAAAAAACATTTCTTTTAGACAACTCATTATAGTGTAAACAAATTCATTAAAATAAAATGAAAAACGGAGAGAATTCACAATGAAGCATTTGGCTGTTAATGTTGAGCAATCAAGAGCACTGTAGCATTCTGATCATTCATAAACGCATACTTTTATATGTTCTGTCTTGGTAATGCTAACAGCTAAGAAAATAGCTTCCTTATGAAGGCAGGTTTTCAATGTTTCTACAAATCATGGAGATACTGTAGCAAACCTAAAATTGCTGGTTGCTGCACATTTTGGGTCTGTGTTCTTAAACAATTTGTGTGTAGTAACACATTCTGCCTTGAGGAAAAGTGCACTTTCATGATGAATTCTCAAACACAGACTGGATGAGCAGGGTTTTGCTGTTTTTGAAAATACTCGCATACTTGGCTTCGACACAAGCATGCTGAAAGAAGCTCTGACCTCTGTGTGACCTGTGTACAGTACTTATATTGCTTAAGACAAACACTGAAAACTGTTTCAGTCTTCATTCAAACACATCTTCATAAAACATCACACCAGTTTGTTCAATGGCTTTCAGTCACTTCTTCATTTTATAGATATGTTGTTGCTTTCCCCCATTTTTGCCGTTGAGGTATTTAGGAGATTCTATGAGATTATATGGGCCTCCATGCGTGACAAACATGACAGAACCCAATGAGCTTGAAAATGAGGAGAGAGAAAAGTTTTCTTAAGAATGCTTTTAAAAATGGCAATAAAAGAAAAAAAGATTGAAATAAAACACTCGGCTGGAGGTGATTGTGCAGTTGTCTGACGACCACCCACCTCATTAACAGCGCAATTATTTTAATTAAGAGCTTGAAGAATAATAAATTAATCAGCTGTTGGTCCAGGCTGATGGAAGTGTTCAAGGCTTTTTATCCAGCTTGAATAGTTGATACAACCATCTAAATTGAACTCCTAAACCTGTCATTTACACTTGCCCTGTCAAAGGGAAAAGTCTAGTTATTGGAGGAAAGCCAGAAAGGAACACTTCAAATCTGGGGCATTCTGAGAAAAACACATTTCTTCATTTAACACTTGAGACAATGTTAAATTTATCCACTCTTAATTTCAACACAATGTTTGATTTTTATGTATAGAAAAAAGTAGCATTACTTTTGGGAATTTTGAACTTCAGCAGTTTTTTAAAGTATTCTGCAAGGCCCAAAATTAATCCAGGGAGGAGAATTTTAAATGCATTTAAAGTCTGAAAAAATACTCTGATTAATTTAGATTAAAAACACTTGAACAAAATGCATACTAAAAACAACATGGATTCTGTAAAGCATGGCTTTATTTTTTGTTCCATAATTACTTGTTAGTTGCCGTCTGAGCATTCAGAAAAACTCAGTTGGCAAAAGTATGGTCATAGCCGAATATAGACAGGCACATACTGTGTACGCAGCATTAAACAAAATGTCAGTGTATTTAAAAGCCTTTTTTAGATAAGAAGGAAGATATCTAAAGCTAAGGCAGATGTATAACAGCTTTGAGTATAAAAACGTCTTAAATATACTGTGTATTGTGTGAATTTGTTGTTGGTTTTTTTTTCTTTCACCAAATGAAAAATAATTAGGATATTTTCTGGCATTTTAATTGATGTGTAACTATCTTTCTGAAGGTTAAAGTCAGATGAACAAAGTTTCAAGTCAGAACATTGAATAAAAAGGGATGGTCTTTGTAATAAGCTGTATTTTGTAGGTCAAACGCAAATTTTTGCTTTCCAAGAGACTCATCTGCTTGATCTTCCATAGAAATATGTTATTTCAGCTTCTCATTTCTTTGCTTTAGATTACAAATAAATAAATAGAATTAAATTGAATCCAGTTCAGCATATCTGTGTTCAAACAGAAGAGAAGTTTAAAGCTTTGAAAGTCTGGAAAGAAATCCTTAAATTGCTGAAGGCTACAACAGGAGCCCTGTGATCTGGAACTGTACTGATATAGTCTTGCATCTGGCTCACTATAACTCTGAGCTCTTAATGATGCACTCTCTGTATTCCATCAATGAACATTGCAAATCCCAGTTAGAATTGGCTATGTGTTCCAAAACATGACTTCATTCCATCAGAAAAACAGTGCATAGGGAAGATTTGACCCCTGCTTGACCTATGGAAATACAATGCAAAAGATCCCCCTTGGAAACAGCAGGAAAATGAAGACTTCTGTTCAAATAAGTTAGAAAGGATTCGACCTGTCCCACATGGAGTGAACTTCAGAAACAGCTACGAATAACTGTGTTAAAGGACTGGCTAAATGTAAGGTTCACACTATGATCTGTGAGAAGAATTTTTCTTTGCGGTAGTAACTGAAAACATTTAAAGTAATTTTAGGCTGAGGAGAGTCTTTTCTAAGCTGGAGGATGAGCAGTCAATATTGTGTAGGTGATTATAGTAAATGATGAACATCTAAGTTCTAGTGCAAAATGGGTTAACATCAATGTGGAGTATGACTGTAGGAAAGTACTAGGTTTAATCCTCGTATTTTCCACCCATTTTGTCATTTTCAGACAGAAAGCAAAAACAGCATAGGAAGGAAGTTTAAACAACCTTAGCTGTGTTGCAGTAAATTATACGCACTAGGTTGTTTTCAGTTTTCAATCTCAGTTTGTTTCGCCAGACATTCATTAAAGAACATCTAGAAATGCGAGTGTGATTTACATTTCACATTCATCAAAAATTGCAAAACAAAACCAGGGCAGTAAGTTGGCTTCTATTATGGTGTGGGGGTTATTCCGTTATGGAGGTAATGGCTTGAAAATGTTCCATTATTCCCTTTTGTGTAAACCTCTTGTTTTTGTGTCTTTGTCCGGATGCTTAAGTGGATGGATTACAGATTGTGACCTTGTCATATCATAATGTATATTTTGAAGCTGAAATGTGGTGGAAAAAGGAGCTTGCCAGTTAAATATAAACCTTTGAAGAAAATTATTAATGTAATCTAATGGGCTGCAGTGCTCTATAGTTTAGTCTAAGACTACCCTAAGATCTGTGATTCTTTGACAAGACCCCTTGCCCAAATTTATATAAAAGAAGGAATGCATTAACTCTTATCCTGGCTGGAAGAAAGAACATGATTAACATTTTTTATGTAAAACAACAACTTTTCATCAATGTAGAGTTCAGCAACTTACTTCCCTCAGGGAACTTAGTGCAGCAACTGTGTTTGGGCGCATTCCTCCATAATTGTAGAGCACAGCGTGTAACTGCATAGGCGATTACCCATCTGGAACTGACAGAGAAGTTATTCCATGTGAAATGCCTGTAACCTCAACTTTGTGGATACAGCACATGGCTTTGTGTTGTTTTTTTGCTGAGTGGAAGAGGTAACCAGGTTTACAAAAAATCTATTATTGCAAGGAGAAGCAAAGTGACTTTATTTGCCCAAACCTTGAGTCATTTACATGACTTGTCTTAACTCATAATACCTGCAGGCTTTTTTTAGTTCTATCTTTAATTTGTGTATAGTCTAAAAACTGGTAAAGTGGAAACAGAATATGAACATTTTATTCACATTTAAAGGTGGGTTTCAGGTAGCTCCAAGCACACTCTCCCTATTTGTACTACCCTTGATCATAAACACAGAAGCTTCTCTGAAAAGAGGAGCAACTTCCAATTTTCATTGCAAACTCATAACCCTTAACCTTATTGAAAGGTTTAAATTCAAACGAGTTATTTTAAAGTCCATGATTAAACAAAAACTGATAACGATCAATTGCTGTCTCATATCCAGACAGTGACTGACATTATTTCTTGTTAAAAAGACATCTGAAATAAGAGACCTCACACAGATGAGAATTTTTATACAAGTGCCAAATGAAGTCTGGATACCCTGTAATTTCTGTATGCTACTATTGTTTAAATTCACCCATGTGAGATGCAACATTTTAATCATTGATCCAATTAATTTGAAAACCGTTTTCCCCCTCTGTTCATTAAACAAAAGATAGAAAAGCACCAATGAAGAAAAAAGGTTACAAAAGGACTGATTTCATACTGTGCAATTTCCATGATTGACACTGGTGCCACAACAATGTGTCACCCTGCTAGACAACCTCACCTCACAGGCCTAGCTAACGGGCCTCTGGGATAGCAGTCAGGCGAAACTTTTAATAGCACTGCAAACTGAAGGGCCTGTATTTAAAGGTAAGATTTTAAAGGTTTCTTAAACCATGCAGTTAGTTTAATATTACACTATTTTTTTCCTTCACAGTAAACTCTACAATAGAATTCAATCCCCCAGCAGCTTTAAATAATGTCAATCTCCAGTTTTAAGTATTTCTAAGAAAGGCAGAATATTTAACATATAATCCAAGCCACATAAGAAATTAGTATTATTCTCAGAAACATATACACATTTTGGAAATTGTTTGTAAATTTAATTTGAACCAGGTCCCCAGATCTGCCGCACATGACATCAGGAGGTTTATTACCAAGCACCCCTTTTAGAGACCTAAAAATGCTTTAATCTGGGAAACATTCTAAACTGCAGCTGCATCTTTCCTGATTTATCTTTCTTTGTCAAACATGTCCCTCTTCAGTTAAAGCTGAGGATCCTCCGGCAGTATTTTTTATTATTTCATTTTCTTTTAACTAAACTTTCCTGAGATCAACTTCCCTAAAGACATTTCTTTAACATGAAGTAGTATCTCCACAAAACGATACAGTAATTCTCAAAAGGCTGTCCTATATGAATTCATAATACGCCCTCATTGGGGTAATGGATATAACAAATGATTGAACCTCAGAATGTAAATGTCATAAATATTAATGGAGAACACAGCTTGCGGTGAGCTCTGAATAAGCTCAGGTACAAAGACAGTGCCCAGGGAGTGATTATCAAAGGTAAATAAATAAATTGAGTCACAGGGGGTTAAATTCCCAGTCATCTAAAGCCTGCAGCAAACACCGTACTAATTGAGCTGCTTTTTTCATTCAGAATAAGTGAATTACATGACAGTCCCCTTACACTAGTGGAGAAGAATGCATTTGGGAAAATGCTGTACAAATAATATATTTTTAACTCGTGTTTTAATGCATGTTGGAGTAATACAGTGTAGATCAGTTTTCGGGTTTACTGTTGCCTACATCTTTTTTTTTAACAAATTGCAGGTTAGGAATATGTCTGAGGTTTCTGAACCTTCAAAACGATTTTTTTAACGAAATTGCAATACACTACTTTTCTACAAAATGTTGAAACCAGAATATGCAATGTATATACAGTTCATACATGTGGCTATATGAGCTATAGAGTTTCACCTGTTGAAAATTTGACTCACTGCTATCAGAATGTCCTTTTATATGAAACCTTCCATGAATTCATCTCTATTTAACAAATTCCCAGATTGGAATTACTTGGTTCACTGCTACAGCATAGGATGAACAAAAGTGGTTTATGATTTTTGCAGACATGCCTATTGTCGAGTGCTTTCCTTTCTGATGCAGGTGATAAAAGTGGTCTGTCAATTATGACAGTGCAAGCTCACTGGGGCTTAGCAAGTCTGTTTTGTGCTCCAACTCACTGACACTCAGCAACATTCAAGAAATTGTGGTTAAGGAGTCCTCAGAATTACATAATGACATAGTCATAGTCAATAATGACATACTCCAAAGTTTAAAAAGCAAGATCTTCACTGTGCACCATTGACTTTAGAGATTGGGTTACCCTGGAGCCCTTTCCTGAACATCTGCAAAGCATTATTTTCATGAAAAATCATTACACCTAAACCTAAGCAGGTCAGAGCACCCTTATACAGGTGGGTGGGTCTGTTAAGGTGAACAGGTGTTGATTAAATATTTAATATAGTTTATTTAAAATCACTGTGGCATTACGTAGTAAAAATTAACAATGTTGACATTTTTGTAATTTCCTCTTGTACTCTAAGGAATGAAGGAATTTCAGAGACCTATCTATGCAGAATGCATTTGCCGCTGCACAGTCCAGCATAAACTATGTTGCTGTTTTTTTTATTTTGTTATATATCTTGCTTGGCTTAGTCTATGTGTAAATATTGCCAATGCAGAGTTAATATTAAAGCCGTTAACTAGCATCACAAAAAGCCTTGAAAACTGGAAAAGTAAAGCATTTAAAGAGAAAGAATAATTTAGTTTCATTCTTAGATCAACTGATAGATCTACAGCCTGCCTAGTTTCCAATGAACCTCTTGGAGACTGAGAGTTCTTTCATTGGAATGAGATATAGCTGTGAAATAAATCAATGGGGACATCATCCCTTCTACATAGAGAATAAATGAAAACACACAATGGCAGCAGAGAAACAGCCTTTTTTGTCATTTCTTTGCCTCTTCCCAGTGAGTCCAAGAGGAGAATACATTAACAATAAACCGAAAAAGCTCCAAGTTCCCGTTTTTTGCCTATTGAATAGGTTTGAAGTTTGAAAAATGAGCCTGTTCCCATCAGCAGCAGAAATAATAAATAAAAGCAGGTGCGAGGGGTCAGAATTGAAACCAGCTGGATATGACGGATGTGATTCGGCTTCTCTGGGTTTCAATCTTTAATCCCTGTGGCTCAGCTCAAATATCTCTCATCTGACGTAATACAGAAATTAAAAAAAAATAATAATCCAAACATATGGAGAGAATTGTATGGCACTGCAAGTAGACTTACCCCTTCCAAAACACATCACAACAAAAAGGCCTTAAAGAGGTTTTGCATGAAGGTTTTAAAATGTTAAGAATGGAATAATTTCTGCCTCTAGCAATTTCTCTTGCAAATGTCTACTGCACCAAACCAGAGTAAATCAAAAAGGAAGGGAAAAAGTAGAAAAATCGAATCCAACATGACAGCAAAAACAGTCTGGCCACTTTAACTTCATATAACTTCACTTTAGGGATAAAGGAAGAAATCCTTGACCTCAAAAAGTAGCCATAGATCTGGCAAAGACCTGTATGAAGCATATTATTCAATAAATGGGCAAATACTAGCAGTTGTGAAATTTTGTTCTTCATAATCTGCTTTTGTGCCATCTAAGAATATAAATACCATAAAGTGCTGTCCATACGTATTTGGACAGTGAGAATATTTGGTTTGGCTCTGTACACCAGCACATTGGATTTGAAACAATGACTATGGAGCTCTTTTTGTATTAAGTTTGGCAAAACCGGATATTATGTCTAGTTTTTCTCTGATAAAAGTTTGTTCATCTGTAACTCTTAACTGTGTCCAACATGCACATATTCTTTTTTGTGAATGTTTTCCAAACAGTACAAAAATAAAAAATAACAAAACCCGTTCACCCTTCCCAAAATGTGCTCAATGCTACTCTTCCAATTGTTTCTAACTAAGGCCTCATAAACAATGGTCAAATCACTATAACTAGGTGTTCTCCATACACTGTAAGTCCTCACAGTCACTCACTGGCTTCATGGATCTAGGAGTCAAAAGATCTGTAAAAATGTCAAAAAAGTCCACAATCCGGTGACGCCAGGGAAGAGAATGAAGAGGCTTCTAACACATCACCAACAGCTCTGTGCCTATAGTCAGGCCAGCCAGCAGGGGCAGTTTCTTCCCCTGCAAGAAATTTGGATCGTCATCCAGCACATGGAATTTCTCAATTGGTAATAAAGGCAAACAAGAAGCAACCAGTTTCCAAAGCTGACCCTCTTCTGGATGCTCCCCATACATGTGTAAAATGGTGACAGTGGTATCCTGGACAGAGTGTACACAGGGAACTCAGACCTAGCCTGATGTGGACATGTGTGTGATATCCAGTACACACGGGAAATTGAAGTGGATCATTCAGCGATGAGGATTTTGGGTGGCAGAATTTGTATCCTAAACATATCACCGAGGAAAGTTTGCAACATGCATGTCCCCATGCTCTGCTACTAAAGTTTTATATGAAGTCTGTAATAAATAGACATAAAAATGGAAAGCCAATACATTTGTGCCTGAGGTCAAACAGATTATGTATAGGGTATCTAAACAACCTTGTCCCCTTGGGGGAAGCCATAGACGTATATTAGTTGGAAGCACAGCTACAGAAAGAAAGAAGAGCCTGGAAGTCACAGAATAAGCAAAGACCCTCTTCATTAATATCTGCTAGAATTGTCTCTCTAATGTAGTAAAGTCAATAATTACCTGAAAGGAGATTCCAGTAATGGAGAATTTTGCATGCCTAGTCTCCTGTGATATTTTTAGATATTTTCTTCTGTGAGAGTCTTTCAACTGAACACCATCAGTATAAATCAGTTTGTGATTTTCTCTATGGCGAAACCAAGCTTTCTTCCATTGGGTGCCAAGTTAAGGATTGTCGGGGTGAAACCAACGAGTTAGTAGGTGCAAAAACCAGACAAAAATAAAATTAAAAATTTGGCAGAGCCAGGGCTCTTGCACACTTTCACTCTGTAGAATAGAACATTGAACTGGCTCATGTATCAATTGATTCTTAAAGAAATGTCTGGCCATAATAAAGCAAGACGGCTTAGCTATTATAAGTGTGGGCTTTTTTATTGTACAGTAAATTTGCTAAATCTAAGCTTAGGCTTTCTGAGTCCGCTCCTAACCAAGCTTGTGTTCAAGTGTGCTCCCAAAGTTCATTAGTCCCAAGCTGTTCATGACCTTACCAAGTGACATCCTCTTTTCGGGGTTCCTCAAAAGGCAACTCCACATCCTGTTTGTAATGGGTTCTCTGAACTTCAGTATTTCAGTAAAATCGTTTTTTCTCTTTCTTTTTCTGCTCCATGTCGGCAAAAGCTGGGATGTTCTCCCTTGGGGTTGTGAGAGACAGAGAAACACACTCTGAAAGATACCCATCATATTGTATATTTAATGAAAAGGGATGGCAGATACAGGGTGACTGTACCTCCCAGGCATTCTTTGTAACTTGTTTTTTCAGATCTTTCAAATTTGCTTTCCAGCAGTACAAGTGCAATTGCAGGTTCACAATGCCTCGCTATTTCTTTTTTCATTTTACAGAAGTAGGGCTCAGGATTGTTCTTCAAATGGCTCTTCTTATTCGGAAGAACTACTCCACTACGCCCAGGTTCAGATTGCAGACTGTTCGGCATTCTTGTCTCTTAATAGCATCCAACAGTGCCTGTGTTTCATGAAAAGAGATTCCTTTAGGGAGACGACAGAATTGAAATCTGTGCATTTGTGGACCAGTATTATGTATGGACAAATGAGCAAAATGGAGTCTTTATAGAATGTAGCTGGGAGCAAATTAATGGCAAAAGACAGCCCTGTGACAAGGGAACCATTGTGCAGGAGGTTAACAATGTTGAGTAGACCCTGTCTCATATGCTCTGTGTACAAAAAAAGCCCATGTGCATGCACTTCTGTTTGCCAGCAACATCCACTGACATGACCACTAGCTTAAAATCTGTAGAAACATCTCTTTAAATGAAAGTGCACAAAGTTGAAATAATCTTCGAAAAGGTTGGTCAACTGGTAAATAGCTGATGTATGGAGAGGAGTTGGATTGTAAGGTCAGTTCCCACCACTTGATTTGTTTATCGGTTACTTTCCTTCTGTTGGGATTTTTTTTAAATACCCAAATTTAGTATTGAATCTTACGCAACAAAGCGAATTGCACCATAAACTTGTTAAAGAATAAAGCCCTTCCCTTTTTCCCAAGATGTGGCTCAGTTTCTCAGCATCTCTCTACAACCTACAACACCCAATGACTTCCTCTTTCAGGCTTTGCCTTTTCTGCCTTTCTTACACTGTCAAGTCAAGGATGTATTAATGTGTAAAAATAAAACCACTGAAAAGTAAGCAAGAGGGGAATTTATGCATTTGAATTGGACCTCAGTTAACCCATTTCCTGCTTATTATAGTTTATCTCTCATGACCATCTATTGCATTGAGTTTGTATAACAACATTGAGTATCAAGCTTGTTTTCCTATTCTTTATGTGGATGAGGTAACCTGCAGTAGAACGTATTGAGGATCTATATATATATAGTTCAGAGATTGGTGCTTGGCTTTTCTTAAATATCTAGTGATATTTAACCTGCTTTTTTAGGGTACTTAAAAAAGATCACATTTAACATTTGAACTAATATAATCATTACAGCCTTGATGGAGTTTTATGTTTAGCAGTATGTACAGTAGTGTTAAGTGACTGAGCACAACTATTACATATCAGGATACTGTATATACAGGGGCTCTGGTTTTCTCCCAAAGTCTTAAAACATACTGGTAGGTTATTTGGTTTCTGGGAAAATTGGCCCTAGGTCTGAATGTATGCTTGGCATCCCGTCCAGGATATACCCTGCCATGTGCCCGTTGCTTGCTGGGTGAGGCTCCTGCTGCCCTGCTGACCCTTAATTGGAAAAGGCACTAGAAAATGGATGGACAGATATGTACAGGTACTCATTTTAACTAACCTGTGAAGTATTTTGGTATATATACATAGGGATTTGATACAAGCAGTCAAAATCCTACTGGGATTTGACCAGGTCAACTTCTCTAAGATCAGTAGTTAAAGACATGGGCAATATAAGCAGAAACTAAATTTAGGGCCTTTTAAGACCAAGACCAGGATGGGTTTCTTCACACATTGGATTATGTTAGTCTAGTATTTCCAGACTATTTCCATATACTTTATTGGAAGTTTACTTTTTGGGATCCTTTAAAAATGGAGTAGATAAAAACTAGGACCATTGACCAAATGGGCATCGTATTGTTTGTAACATTAGTTACAATGTGTCGTTGCCTCAAGTACTCGAATCATGGTGCAGAAAGTCAGCTATAAATGAAAATACATTTTGAAACATCAGTGAATCCTGGTAAAAAGCAGGGTGCTAAAAATGGATCATATTCAGGTATATGAAAATGAGCCCAGATTTTATGGGTCTCGGCAGAATCCCATCGGTATTCATCTAAATATAGACTACTTGGCCTGCTTGGATAGATTTGCATTGGTCGTAAAATATATTGTGCTCAAGATGGTGATTTCAATGATTGTCCACTATGGGAAGACAGCCTCACAACCCCCTGAAGAAGAATTTCCACACCTAAGTTTCCTTGTCAGACGTCTTTGGTTGAAGTAACAATTCCTATTGCCCTCTTAAAGGGACAAGTGGCTGTCCAAGGAGTCTTTACCGTCCAGGTCCCATTAATTTTAATGTTTGAGCTGCAACCATTCGTGAGCTCTTAACATTGGAAAAGGCTCTAATCCGCACTGCATCACTGTACTAAAACAGCACTTCTATTGACACAGCTTTCATCTTCAGACAAAAGACGGAGAATGCAACATTTTTCACTCTGGAAGACATGTTTTGGTGGATAATATTTTTTATTTATATGTTGATAAAGTGGTGATTGTTTTTACCTTCCCAGAGAATTCACACAAAGTCTGTTTCTAGGGTGTCTTGCCAGCTTACAGATTTTTTTTTTTCTGGGCATGCCTGCTACCCTCCGGTGGCCTGGGGTCCTGTTCAGCATGTATCCTGCCTCAGGCTTCAGCTGCCCTGTGACCTTGTATTTCTTAAAGCAGTTAGAAAATTGCAAGTCTAGATTTTACACCAGCAGCTGATTGTAGAACTGGACTGACAGTGTCTTCACAGAAGCGTAGAGACAAAACCAGTAAGAGGGTCCCAAATTTGCAAACAATATATTACAGCCTGTTTGGGAATACAAACTGCAGCTTAAATAAACCACATATATAGATGACATGATGGACAATTATTTTAACAAGGCATATGCAGTTCCTCCAACATCAATATTTGCTTTCAGTTGACCAGTGTAGACACTGCCACTCCAACATAAGCACACATCAATTCAAACAATTATATAAGTTTTCAAGAACATTATGGCCAGGCTAGCAACTGGCATTTAAATGCGAGTCAGCCTGCTTTATATCCTATGGAAGTCGAACAGGCTACCTTGTTATTAGCATGTGATCATTTTTCTGCCACAGAAAACAATAAAACACCTTTGCGCAATTAGGAGTGTAAATAATATTGTCCAAATTCTCCTCACTCTGGAGATCACAGCCGTTATCAGTTGGCTTAATTGCAGAGTTGAGTTACGGAAGTTTGTAAAAGGCTTGCCAAAAGGGGCACTGTTAATTTTTGTGGTATTTTCCTTTGCTTTTTTTACCATACCTGACTTCTGCAGCTTCTCCTTTTTCAAGGAGTACTGTAATTTGGTGGCATGTTAACATCGGCCGATATGAAGAATATCTTAAAACATATGTGCAGTTAGTAAAGCTAAATGTAGCTGCCTCAAAAGAATGACTATTTTTTAAAGAATAAATTGCTAGTTAATTGTATAAATGGAAATCTGTAAGAAATGTTGGTAATTCGGTGTTGAGTAAGTACTGTGATTCTGTTTTTAGACCCTGACTTTCTGTACTTCCTACTTCGGCTGGAAACATAGTAGATGTAGCTGTCAACAAAGGGGCAGCCACGCCTGCTATGTCTCCAACAAAGTTCTAGGTTTTAATCACCAGTAGGGGGAGCTCCCTCTGCCCCCCCACTATTTCAGCAGCAAGCTTATTGGGTACATTAATAATGTTTACACCTTCAGTAGTCAGCAGATTGGCTTGTTGATTGTTTTTGTATTATTCCTTATCATAACAAAATACTGAACCGAAGACGTGATTTCATAAAGAACCCAGCTGTGGTATTTGAGCCAAATTAACATTGCCAAAAAGTAATGATTTAAATGAATGCAAGAACAGCTATTCATGCTGAAAATTATTAATGCTGTACTTGAAGAATAAAGAATGAAGATGATTCTTATCAGCAAGAGAAACTGTCTGGAGAACAAGATGCCCTGCTTCCGCAATTGGCAGTCTAGTCCAGAAAAGCCAGAAATGTGTCTGTATGTAATACCAGCCACATCCTGAAAGGCAGAAGGTCACCACATGCAGTCACTACAACTGACCAGGACAATCCCATTCATCCGATTTATCTGTATAATCATGTACAGATTGCCGTGGCTTTAGCATAAGAAATCCCAGGAAGAAATAAGCCACTCACCAGCAGCATGACTGTAGCTCGCAGTGTATATGGAAATGATCCACTTTTATGGAAGCTATTTAGGGGTAATATGTTGGAAGCTAACAGCTGAAATCGCCACTTTCTGTGGGTCATTGAGCATCTGACAGAGAATGGTGGTTTTGTGTTGTGTAAGTCAATCTGAGCGATAGGGGAGCTTGCAGGGAGGAAATCACCGTTAACTTTTTGTGTAAATTGAGGGTTGTCTTACTGCTCAGTTAAACCTTGACAAAGTCCTTGAGCGAAGTGTTGATTTTCCAGGACAATTTAAGACCACACCGTGCTTCTTAAGACAGTCAGACTTTGGGAAAACAATGCTTGTTCTTGCCCTACTAAGCTTTCTTATCTGACATGAGCCCAAACATCTAGAACTAGAACATGTGCTGGAGCAGTTCTCCAATGCCATCAACAGGAGACAACCTTGACTGACCAAGCTTTGCCAGCTCACTTCAGCTCAGAGAAAAAGTGGCTGAATATTCCAAAGTAGTCAAGTCAATGTGTCAGTGCTGTCAGGATCATGATCAATCTTGGATACGATATATGTGATACTTTCATTGTAAAGTTTCCATGTTGATAATATCTAAAATCACACTTATTTTTTATCATTTTTGTTGTATTTAATCAAATCTGTTTAATATATTTCATTTTAAATCTTTAGGCCTCGGGATTTATTTACTTTGACTACCACTATAATATTTTTTTGTTAAAGTTTTGTTCCCTTTCAGGTCTCAAGCGTTAGTTATTCCGGCCCTGACTTATCAGAATCCCCAAATGTTTTGTAATGATGTAATCACCTGCAAATACAGTGTAACACGTGTAAATGTGTCTTTTTAAATGGGCATTTGCGATAATAACAGAAAATCCACTAAGGACATGCAAGACAGTTTATGCTCTGTGTCGTTCTTTAACTACAGAAAGAAAATGTTCTCTTTATCAAATGAAAGAACCAGATCTTTTTAATGTCGTTTAGAATGACATCACTCTCCTGGCTGTCTCAACGGCCAACACCTTTATCTGGCCCAGGGTGTAAGAAAGCCTTGCTGTTCCCAAATGTCTGTTGGAACTTGGCAGAAAGTCTTTGGATAGTTCCACTCTTCTCAACTGACTATTTAATTTGCTTCAAAAGCTTTACTCATACAGTTACCCGAGATGCAAATGGAGTTGAGCAGGAACAACCTCAAGAGGCGCTTTAATTTTAACTGAAAAAATGGAAGCATATCAAGTTGGCAGGTTCCAGACTTCATCCTTCAAATGTACGGCAATAAATACAACATCAGTGTTTCTGGAAAAGGCGAGAGAATAATGATGTAATCATATTTGGTTTTTTTTTCCCCTTAATAAAACTTGAGTCTAGCTGTTTAAAAAAAATACATTATCACATAGTTTCATAGCTTGTACAGTATCTGGCTTTCTAATTGCACCACCACTTTGAGAGCATTGTTTCTCAAATTTGGAGCGTAGTCTGTTGGTCCTACTAAGCAAACTATTAATTTAACATGTACTCTAGTTCTTTAGAGACAGTGGGAGTTGACAGGGGAAAACATGACTTTTAAGTGATTCTTTGCAATAATAAATGGGTGTATAAAAGATAGAAATTGTGATTTAAAGTGTCCTTTGGCTTATAAAGTTGTAATCTGATGGGTGAGCTAATTTCTCCTTTGGATATAACCTTGGTCATAATCCTCTAAGAAATGTAAGGTGACCAGTTATATAATATGATGTTACATTTTCTGTAGATCAGCCCTATCTATGAATTGCATAATTGTCTGTAGTGCTTTAGGAGGTCTCTGCCATTGGAAATCACATTGAGTGGGTGGATTTTTCCTTTTTGTACTTAGTCAAAACATATACATTGCTGACCCAGTGTTTTATAAGTCTGTATAGAACATTTAATTCTTTCAATGGGAATAAGGTTGTTTAACTTGATGGGGTGTATTAGCATTTGATGTATGTGCTTTCATTGATAAGAGATGTTCTGATTTTTTTAATTCACATTACAGATGAAAGCAGTAGTTATTTTGTGATTAGTTAAGGAAGCTTCTTTCAACTAAATAGACTTTCTGAATTAATTTACTTTAGAAATAAGCAAGAACAGTATATTTAAATCAGCAAATTCTGCACCATTTGAATCTGTGATGCAGTGTGTACACCATTTGATACCCTAAAAAGAAAGGGCAAGTGAGAAACTAACCTCAGCAATAATTATTTTATGTGGAAGATAGGTCTGAGACTAAACATTGTAGTTGCAATGCTGTCTTAGAGGAATCACATTCTAATGCCTAAAGAGCTGTAAATTCTGTATACAGTGTTAACATGGGTGTTTTTTGAGACTTGTGATTTAAAGTAACATAGTAACATACAGATGCTGAATTAGTGAGATTTTAACTCAGAAGGCCTTGTAGCCTCTAGGAAACAATTTCATTGTTCACCAATTCATCAGATTTTATTGTTAATAAGTAATAGTTAAACGTACTAATAAACTTTTTACATTTTGCCTTTAATTTTATGTAATCAATCATCTCAAGGCCCTCTGGGATTTTTTTAAATAGGACATATTGGATTTTGTACTTACTATACTGTTTTAGAAATCGGAATATTTACATAGTTCAGTAGCCTGAGTTTTAGCAGTCCCCAGTGCTATAATTCTGTTATGTGGTCATGTTCATGATCTCTGATGTCCTTTTTGTGTTGTAATGTATGCATGAATGCTGAGTAAAAGGCATCAATGACTTACAGTAGCTCAAAGTTTTAGTACTTGGCTTTATTCAATAACATTTAAATCATGAGGGACAAACACATCATGCTAAAAATGACAGGCACTTGTTTTTCTTAATTTTCTAATGACAGTATAAATTTACTGGCAAACTAAGTGTCAGATAAGACGCCTGTAACAGTGAACACATCTTCTTGAACGGTACAGTAGCATGTCTGCAATGATTAATATGGAGACACTGGTATCGGCTTTGATATTGATTTGCTGGTTCACCCTGCCATGTTTTCAAACTGTCATGTAGCGACTTGATAAAACCAATAATGGCCATGGTTTCCAGTCAGAGCCGGAATTCACTAAGTGACATAAATTCTCTGTCTCGCATTGAGAAAAAATGAAAAATTGTCAATAATTCTAGAAGAGAGCTTTTTTTCAATGTACCGTTTTCTGAACAAGCAATCCAGACAGAGACTGACAAAGTAAAGAGTATCATCCTGTACTTTGCCAGACATTCTCTGTACAGTAATGTGTGAAGTGTGAAAAGCTAATTTCTAAATTGCTTTTAATTTTCCCAGCAGATCCAGTGTTGGAAGCCGGCTGGGAGTTAGCCCGAAGAAAGATGCTGCAGACAACAGGACCGTTAGACCAGGTCAGAGCCGATCGCAATCTGACATAGAAGGGTTTTTGAGCAATGCTAGCTCACAGAACAAGGCAGGGCATCTGAAGGCATGTACAGTATCATATGTATTTTCCTAAGAAGCCCTGGGATGGAAATCATTTTGCTTACTTTAGAACGCAGTGTTGGAGACATCAGTGTTTTGATGCTTTTGTGCTGTAGGTTCTGTGTATAATTTCTGCTATCATAGTGGTCCTTGTGGATTAATGTTAGTATTTGCCCTTTTGTTCTCACAATACATGTGAGAACATACAGCTGCATTGCAGATGAGATAATTTGTTATTTTTCCAATTATCATTTATTGTCAAAGCAGGACAATAGTGGCACTAGAGCACTGTATGCATTGGTAAGGACCTTGATTTTATAATTCAGCTGCTATCTACATGGAAATGAATACGAAACCAGGATCCATCAGTCTGTGGCTGTATGCCTTTGACTGAAACTGGTGAATGAAATTGAAAACTCACAACAGCAATTAAATCTTTTCACAAACACTCTCAGGTGGGGTGTTATCCCTTGCAATGCTTGTTTTAGACATTGGGTTACTAGCTTAAGACTTTTCTCTGTCTCTTACCATGTGTTGTTTTCCTAATTCCTTTGCCTTTTAAAGAAAATAAAACAAATTAAAAACTTGTTTTGTGGCACAGCACCATAACATTGTACTTGTTATACCACAATTGTTTTCTGACATTCCAAATAAGAAGTTGATATGAATTGGGCTGTTCATCTAAAGGAAAAAAATGAATTTCAGGATTGTTTTTGTGTGCCCTGGAGCTGGAGTCAATCTTAGCGGAAGCAATGTGCACAAAAGGAACTAAAGCATAAAAATAAGTTAATGTAGACACAGTGTGTGTATGTGGTGGGGGGTGGGGGTTGGGGGCAGGAAAACACACAGGCAATTAGTTTTTGTTTTTTTTCTCTTGTTTTTGATGCTTGCTGTTGTATGTTCCTTCTGCCAAAAACCACAGTGCTCACCCACTGCTTTCCCCATCCTTCAGGCTGATACCCTGATATAATTCCGTGGCCCGCCAGGTGTGAAAATACTATCCCCTGCTCCAGTTTGTTTGCCAGAGGTTGCTAAAATGAAGTGCTTTAAAAAAAAAAATTTTTTTTCAGTGAATGCTGCAAGAAAAGTGGACATTTTTGTTAAATCCCCTAATTGGTCTCCTTTTCTTCAATGCAGGAGATGATTCTTCAATTAAAAGACACTAATAGTGCAATAACATTAAATAACTATATCATTTAATGTTGATCTTCTTACATTATACATTTATAGTTACTGACAGTCAAGGCGTATAAAGTAAGAAAACCCTTTTCTAAATGTCTTTTAAAGTACCGTTAATTAGATGACCACCGGCATACATTTATTTTTTCCCTTGCATTTGTGAACATTCAGTTATATTTCAACAATTCCAGCAAAAAGTCCTATTTCTCTGCAGTTTAATGAATGATAAAATATTGCCAGAACTCTTGATTAAAGTCCCAGCATTTCTGTGGTTATTGCACTGAGTCTCCATTCTGAAAGCTGCAGATTTAGGTCCAGGCACAGGCACTTAGTCAGCAAGTTTGTAAAAGGGCACTTGTGTATAAAAATATATACAAGAGTGGAGTGAATCCATCTTGTCTGTTTACTGTAAGGTACTCTTTCTCAGCCATGCTGTAACTCACTCTCAACATCATGGAATCTTTCCCTGGTACAGGTTTTCTGTTGCAGACATGTACAGTATCATATTACATTGCAACTGATACCACACCAGAGAACAGGAAAAAAGGTGGGATATGATATGAAACATTTTTAGCACATGGGAGTCTCATCAGTTGTGGTTCTATATGTACAGTAAGATGCATTTTATCTGATTGGTAGAATTTTACTTCTCTAGTTTACATCAATGATTTTTGCCCTCTGTTGCTTGACCTGTTGAGCTGCTAATCTCTGTAATGTTTGCCAAGATGTTTTTACAACCTGAATATGAAAACCTTCTGAAAATAAGAACATCAGATAGCACAATTACAGGGGCGTTTGGTCACTGAAATATGTTTTATAGATTTTGCCTGTCTAATGTCTACCGATGTATTTAAAAATAAGTGTAATGCTGAAAGGCTCAGATTACCTTGAACGTTTGATCTCCCATTTTAACATATGTGTTATAAAAGGAAGCAGGAAAACCATTCTTTTTAAAAAAGGAAAACAACATAGAGGGTCTTGTTTCACTCTAAAAGCAGTTAGCCTAAATTACACACAGCTGCCTGTTTTTCATGCTCAGCTGCACTGCTGACAGTAGTCCCTGCATCAGAAAATCCATGCAAAACCTTCCTAGCCTTCTATGTTTTAAATGCATGCAATTTATGAAATTTCAGCTTCATGGCAGCTAGATCTAAGCCAACAAGTTCTTTGTTTCTGCTCACATGCACAAAAAGCATGTCTAATTCCAAAGTTTGTAAACTAGATATTTTTTCTGTTCTTTTACTTTGCTTCTGCAAGCTATAACACTAAGCAGTTAAAGCACATTTATTATTTATTTTCATTTTTTAAGTCATTATTTTAAAAATGGATTGCAGGTGGAAAACATAATACCAATACCAATGTAGATTTCACTTTTAAACTATGTATATTGCTTTGAAAAAGCTCTCAAATAAAGTATATCAAAGTATATTAATTTCAATTAGTATAAATGAAAATAATGGATCTGAGCATAGCCGTTTCAAACTTTATTGATCTTTACCGACTATTTTATTGATTTTTAAAATATCAAACAGCACCATCAGTTGTTTCACTTGGTCAATGTCATAATTGCTTTAGCTTATTCTGATTGAACCCACCATGGAAACAGTGCAGAGAACGTGCTGGCTAATTAATGCAGATTATACGTGTAATGTGAATGCAGTGAAGTTCCATTTTCAAGCAAAATTCAAAGATACTTGTTTGTGTTTTGAAGATACTTTCAAAATGTCATGCCAGTGTTTTTTAATCTTTATGCATTTTGTAGTGCTCTCAGCAGCTTTTAAAATGTATCCATCCATCCATTTCTGAACTGCTTTCTCCAGTACAGGATTACACAGAGCACTTGAGCCTAACCCGGCAAGCAATGGACAGATACCAGTCCATCACAAGACACACACACCTTTACAATCCTTGAACTTTTCCCCTCTGCCTCCATGTGGAATACTGGCAAATAAAAATACACTGAAAAAACATTGAACATATTTCATGTACAGAATTATTTTGTACTAAATTATTTTTTTTAAGAATTGAGAATTCTCAGTTATTTATACTTATGTTTTTTTAAAGTGCTCATAAAGAACATTATTTGTCTTATGTTGTTATGGTAATTGTTTAACTACTACTACTGTGCTGGATTGTTTTTTGTGAATTTGTGAACAGTTTAACCTCTGAACAGCAAATGAACAAATAACATAACTGGAATGTGTTGACCAGCATTTTTCTAGTAGTACTTTTAAATGCTTTTTTGCCATTTGTTTTATTCCTGTCCATGGACTGTGTTGATATTGACCATATTCAGAAATTGATTTTTAATCTTCTGAACTAATTAAATCCTATTGCCTAGTCTCAATAGGTTTTACAACTCACATTCATACTTTAAAACATTATACAGAAAATACTTTCCACACACTTGCTAAAATACAACAAGATTGCTTTTATTTTTTCTACATGTTTTCCACTACTAGAAAGATTGTTTTTCTTCTGTCCAACCACGTACAAACTACCTTTTACAGCCATCCATACAAGAACTTTCAATTTGTTCAATCCAAGCCTATACATTTCAATAGTGTCCACATTGGAGCAATATCCAAGGGCCTTTAAAAATAGATAATGTGGGTCAAAGGTCACATGCCAGCTTTTCTTTCTCTTTTTTGTGGCGCTCAAAAGCTGCCAATAATATGTCGCGTCCTTCAGGAGCAGAAGCTCGGTGAACAAGAAGAAAAGCATATAGTAGCTTTTCAGAGCTGAAAACATGCTTCTGACCTTAAAGGGATGTTTTCTGTATCACACATGTCTGTCGTGTTTGCATAATACAGTTCTTCTCAGCTAAGAATGCATCGGTGTGCTAACATGATCATAACCTTTTGGTCTACATTCAGTCAATAACTTTTCCATCTCTAGAATCCAGGGCTTGGACAGAACTTCTCCTTTTGCAGTTTATAAGTGCAAACAAAGTGATGTTTTACTTTGTTCTCTTATCTCTTTTTGTGACCTGCCTGGGGTAATTAAATTCTTTATGCACAAGAATCTGATTTTCTATCTAAACCTGAAAAAAGAATGATAGTTTCTGTCAATTCATTCATCACTACTCATTCATCACTTAAATGTTCAAACAATAACAGTAAATAGATTTTTTGTTTCAAAATGAAAGAGATTGATTATGATGATTAGCAGAGTGAGATGTGCTAATTAAACTAAAGCTTTTGTAGTTTAAATTGATTTTGTTAAAAACGGCAGGTGTTTGAATGTGTTTGCTCTTAAGTGGACTTTATACTCTGTTCCGATTAATTTATTTAAGAAAACAGGTTACATCATCCTTACAAATGTAGGGATCGCCAAGTTCTCCTAATATTGGAGTTTCTGTAGTTAACTGTAGTTAGCTACAAAATCCACTATGAATAGTGAAGTATTTAGGCTCAAATGTGAAACAGTTAAGCATTAGTCTACTATAAAAAATTAACTGGGAAATACCGAAAATTCTGTGAACTATAACTTTAACCTAGTGGCATCCTTACACCGAGGAAAGCTAATCAGGAAAGCCTGTTGAGGTCCTTGCTATGTCTTGACCACCAGTTCTCATCCAGCAATCAATCACATACCTAATCGCCTGTAAACAGTAAACTGCTTTCAAACTGTCAATACTCGAGCGAATCAATGGAATCAGTCAATAAGATTAGTTAGAGGTTTTAGACAGATTTGTTGAAGACCCTTTAGTGTGATAGGTCCCTGATCGCTCAATTCATATTAAGGCTGAATAAAAAACAATAGTGGAGAAACTGCCCTTTATCTGTTGAGACATGCATCTGTTGAACCTTTTTGAACTTATTTAATTGCTTAAAGCGAAGACAGCAGAGGTTAGAATAAATACAATTGCTAATATTGGAAAATTAAGAATCGCAGTGAGCCCAAATCTAAAAATTATATATGATATAATTATAATACATAAAAATATAGTAGTTCAGGTGGGTAGCTGCTTCAGCATGCGTAGGCTGCAAAGGAACAAGTAATAGGTTTATTCCATGCTGAAAAAAAGAAGAAAGAAAACGCAACGTTTCGGCTTGGAGCCTTCTTCAGGTGTCAACCTGAAGAAGGCTCCATGGCCGAAACGTTGTGTTTTCTTTCTTCTTTTTTTCAGCATACATAAAAATAATTAAACTTATTCCTAGTATTCATTTAGAGCTTTTCTGTTAAAAGGATCCCAAAGTACTTGATATATCTGTGATGAGCCACATCAACCACTGTTGAAGTGCAGTACCAACTTGACATACAGCCCCTATAATGCACTATTCTACCGTTCAAACAAGATGGGGTGCAGAAGTTGGAGATTGCTTCAATCAAATTAACAGGGACCTTTGGGAAAACCAGGCTGTATAAACCCCTCAAGTGGAATTTCTTAGAGTTATTATCCATAAGAATCTTTTGAAAAATGATTGAAAGTCAGATTGAATGTAAGTCAGATTTTTAGAGTCACCAGGTGGTCCTCCGGCTACAGCCAGCTAGTTTTCCTCAGAGGTCCCCCATCTGAATATAGTGTTGACTCATCTTGTTCATTAGGTATCTGTGTGTGACATCCCCAGGGAGGTCTGAAAATCGTAATACAGTCATACCAGGAGGACAGCAGTTAACGTGTACTTGTCTTCTTGGGTTCTTTTCTCCCTAATGTGTGCTGGTTAATAGCAGTGTCTTTATAGGGAAGGCATTAGGCTTCACGGGTGGCCTAGTTCAGCTGTGTGCTAGTGCAGTGAAGTCTCCTCAGCTCAGAGAAAAACAGTTTAAAAATGCATTTTAAAAGTGCAATGTTGTGTACATTTTTAAGATGTGGTTGTGCATTCAACATCTTTTGACAGCTGGCATTTTTGTGAATCTTTCCTTTACTGCCTTGGAACTTATCAGTCAGTCATCATTAAGTCTGAGAAACATATACCCTTTGTGCAGAATAAGACTATTTTAGAGTTTCCTTGCAGTGGTTAGCGGTTCCATTCTCTCTAATCTCCTAAAGTCTTTTCTCCAAATGCTCCAAAGCTTCTCTCCAACTGCTAATGCAGCTCTCACATGCCACCAATAAAACCTTCTGTACTAGTTCCATGTGCTTACTCGCAAGACGTTGCATGTTGATCTGACATAGATATTTTTCATATTTCATTTATGTAGATTGAATTCAATATCCCTTCTCAATTTAAATGCCAATCAGAAAATCTTTAATGTGGGGGGGGGGCAGAACCGATATAATTAACATCTGCCGAAAACATCCACAGTGTGCAGAACCTCACATGAAGCCTGTAGATTCAGGGCATGCTGAAAAAAGGAACAAAATGTTTGGGAAAAAAAAGTCCAGAGAATAGTGTTGTTGTGCATTTGAATGGGAATAAATGTTGGGGTGGTTTCTTCTACTTTTTGTCACTGGAATTTCAACTAATTACTGTATATTTTAATTTTTAAAAAATTATGCCACTGTTGCAGTGATTGAGCAATTACTTTTTAAACTTTTTTGATTGAGAAATGATTAAAGCTTATTATATTTTTACTTTATAACACTAGTTTCAGTATTTTACATAACATGTGAATAACTTTAAATTTTAGGATCTTGCTATTTTTCTGAATTGCAGAAAGTCAAGAACTTAGCACGTTTTTGTTTAGTGTCAATATATTCTTTCAGTTTTTGTCCTTCTCCACTGATTGTAAACTGACTGTCCTTTTGTTAATAGTGTTTAGTACATTGCCTAGCATTTACAGTATATAGTGCTTTTCGTCCCTTTACTTATTAGTTTGTAATGTCTTGTCCAGAAGATAGAGCACCTCCTACTGGTCCTTCCTTAGAACTGTCCTGTCTCCACACTTGCTTAACTTCTGAGATAAGATGGTCAGGCTATAGGTTGGGAAACACTGCTGCCAAAAACTGACTCACCAGTATTGTTGAAGCGGATACCCTAGCTCCTTTCAAAAATAACACGATAAGGTCCTTTGCCTCAGTTAGCTACTAGCTACTGGAATAAATAACCTTCTCTCATTTGTAAATCATCTTATATTTTGAAAAGCTTGCATAGTTTCCTGAAGCCATTTCTTAACCTAATTAAAACTGAGAAGTGGGATGAAGACAAAAATCTTAGTATTTGTATTTACAAACAGAAAAGAGTGTTTGAAAGTGATTGGCATGCTGTTTATATGTAGAATGTCTTTTCATTAAAATAGTTTTCAAAATGCCCTTGTGTTGAAAAAATAGAAGAATTAACACTTGGAAAGCAAAGTGATGTTAATTAAAAGCACCACTAGAAGAAGATGGCATTATCATGCCCCTTACGTACTGCATGCATGTCATTATCTGTTCTAATGGCCATTCCCTTCTCTCATTAACAGTAGAATGACCTCTAATTCTTGGCTTGTGGAATGTATTGTAGTGTATAACCCGGAAAAGCCAATACTCATACTATCTCATCATTCACTCTCCTTTGCTAGGTGAATATGTCATTATGGTCAAGGAAGTGACCAGTCCTCCCTTCCTTGACAGCACCCTGCCTTCAGCATTTGTGCTGCTGAGAGTGGTTCCTCCAAAAAGCAAGACCAAGACAACCAAGAAGGAAACCCTGAGGGTGAAAAGTAAATGACATCCCATCTCAACAGCCATCAACACCAGGACCTTTCTGAAGCCTTGCAGGATTGACAAGACAAGTCAGACAAGAGTGGATTATCTCTTACTAGAATGAAATGAGAACTGATAGAGTTACATTTCAATAGTGAATACATGGCTAGCATTTGTGTACCACACAGGAGGCAAATAAAATTCCCTGCTGTGGTCTTCCTGCTCTCCTTCCAGTTTCTTTAACCTTCCAGATCAAATGACTTGGCATGGGTTTGGGGGATCGAGGTCTCGCTTTTTGAAAGGTCAGCCCTTGTAAACCTTGAAGTGTTACACTATATGTGAAGTAACATGCAGCATTAAAATATGATTCCTCTTTTAGTTCAGTGGGTCCTATTTATCATTCCTCACTGCATCATATTGGGTTGCATTGACTGCAGTCAGTTACTGCTTTCAGCTCCTCGACACCTGCCAAAATCATGGAGAATAAGCCATTTCAAAATTGTTTAAACTTAGTTCTCAATGACTATATACTGTGTGTATCCACTACTTTATCATTGACTTTTACTAGCGTCTTACTTTATAAATTATTTGCAGCTTGTAACCACTTCTACCAATTTATTAAAAATCCACTTTTCGGCCCTGTTTAATCATGAGGATTTTTCTCTTGTCTGACAGTGAGTAAGTATGAGAACATAAAAAAGGCTGAAAACAATGGGTGGCATTTTGGCCTGTCTACAGTGTTCACCTCATCCGGCCATTTCTTGAGGGAAACCAGGGTATCGACTTCAACAGCATGGCTTGGAAGCTTGTTCCAGGCTTCTGTTGCCCTTTGAGTAAAGACATGCCTGTTGTTAGTCTTGAAGTCTTTCCCTTAGTTTCCACTTTCGTCATCTTTCACCCTCTTTCACTTTGTTTTTCCGCTTTGGGGTTGTCGATTGTTTCAGTGTCCCGGCTGCTGCACTGTGTGGGGAGAATGAGGAAAGGCAGACATGCTCCTCAAGCCTCGTCTCCCACCAATCTGTTCATCCTTGGGCATGTCACAGGCTCCACAGTGAGGACTGGAGGGGCGGCACTTCTCCTGGTGACAGCAGCCCCCCTGAAGTTGTAGGAGCTCTAGGGTTGTGTGGGGAAACTTGTGTGGCTATGTCTCCTTGTTAGCTCTCGCTGGTTCTCTGAGAGTCTTGGCTGACTTATCTCAACCCTGGCCACTTGGAGAAACATGGAGTGACAGTCAGATAGTGTGACATGACCCACACTCATCCCTGCTGTCTCTGGGCCATGCTCACTAGCAGAGCCCCTGTACACTTATTTTCTTGATTAGCAACTTCACGGCATTACTGAGAGGCAGGGAAGCAAATTTACGTAGTACCAAGGTCTTTTTTTTGTCTTCTACTTATTATTCTCCCTTAATAGCTTTTAATAACAGGTATGAAATCCTTACAGGCCTCTAATATGATTGCACACTATAGAACAGAATTATTCAACACAACACTCCAACATTCACACACAGAGGTATATTTCTTTCCTTCTTCCTTTTTTTTTTCTTTTTTTTTGCTCCTGCTCTGCACCTGCATCTTTTCTGCCTGGAGCGTTTTCATATTCCTCTGCTCTTCAAAGTCAAAGCAGGCTCCTTTGAATATCACATCTCCTATTCCTGTTTGGCGCCCCAAACATCAGGAACCTCTTGAAATTTCCACTAAATCAACACCTTAGGGTAGAATGCCACCCTTTACAGAAGGTGGGAGACAGAATGGGAAACCATCATGCATAAAAAAAGCTGCTTTAGTAACAGAAGAAAGCCTTAGAGGCAAAAATAGGAGAAACAAGAAGACATAGCCACACACAAAGATACCTTACACAACCACCCAACCCTGGAGCTTATGGAGAAGGCCTGCATCTATCCCCAGTAGTTCAGATGTCTCTTTTTGATGCTTTAACATTAAAAATCCAATGTTTCCTCTTGTCAGTTATGCAGTAGCGTCTTTACTTACTCCAAATCCTGGAAACATCAATGAATGCCTTAGGGCAGAGGCGCAAGGACTGTACAGTAAGGTAGACTGTGAAGTCCTTTGGCTGCTGGGGTGGTAAAGTTGGGCTGTGAAGTCCAGTTGTCACTGTTCTGGAAATGATCTGTCATCAGCCACTTTACCAGACGTCCTCCGGCGGCAGCAGCCCACGGTTACCCAGTTGGCACTTTAAGGTGAGCTGTGTTTAATGTTTTGCTATGTAACAGTAACCTGTTTAACTTCAGACAGGCTTGTGACCTTGGTGAAATATTATGAGCTGTTTCTGGCCTCCTTAAGATTCTGTCGTTGGCATAAGGGTGATTTTTGGAATAGAAGCTTGCATACCACAAAGGGAATAAGGAAGCGCACATGTCTACATCAGTCCTGTGCTGGCCAGCACCTGTTTTTAAGAAATTGTTATTGCAAATAGAGACAATTGGGAACAAATAACTGCCAGTTCTATTGCAATATGCTGGGATTTCGGACGAGTTATTATTGATTATTCATGTATTCATTAAACTTTGCATTATAGTAAAAACGTATTCATCTATAATTACTTGTATAAGTACTTGAAGAGTTTTCAGTGGCTTAAAATCTCATTTCCTTATTCGTGTCTCCATCCACCTGAGATACAATTGCAAGCTTTTTAATGCACAATTTCATATTGCGTATTTATTGTAATTCAATATTACAATATGCAATAAAAAGTTGCATGGCTGTACATATTTGTTTTTTTAAGGAAGAAGAGACCGTCATAGTTTCTAATGAAATCTGTTGCATTTTACTATTTAAAACAGATGCACATACTGTATACAGTAGATTTAACTTATTTAAAACGTCAAGTCACATGAAAATATTTGCTTTTGGATAACAGATTAGAATTTATGCATCATAATCAAATACAATATATACTGTTTGAGCATAGACCCCCCACTGTTTTCTGCTTGGACATAAGATACCCACATGACTTGTGCATGATAAACATAATCTTACAGTGTCTATTTGAAGATTGTACGTAAAAGAGCTGTAAATCCTTGAATATCCAATGGAATCCATATGGCTTTTCTAGTTATGTTTTCGGTGGTGTTCAACAATGAGAAGAATGACGCTACACTAGAGAGAAGGCTGCACCTTGACTCCTTGTTGGCGTTGTTGTTGTAAATATCTGTAGACATGAGACATATTGGATCTGCGCTTGCCTTAGTCTTTATACACCTGATCACTCCTCTGAACTTGACCCCTTTATACACTGTTGTCATATAATGCTCTACCCTATACTTACCAAGGTTTCACACTGGATGCTATTGTGTGATAAATTGCAGTGTCAAACCTTTTCTTTTCAGGGAGGAGTTCTCTATCCTATGGTATTTCCAACCTATTACACCCATGGACTCAGTAACTTGCAGTTTATTAATTACTGGAGCAAATTTAATAAAAGAAACAAGTCCTAGGATAGATGAATTGGTACGGTTCCTCAGAGGCTTGTAATTGTAGGATCAAATACCCCCTTGTAAAGTGCTTACAGGTTTTTGATTTGCCATTAAAAAACTGCAGAAGCACTATATAAGAAGAGAGCCAATTTAATGAAGTTAGAAAAATTTACTGTAAATATTGCCAGGTAATGGAATACATACTCTCCTCTTTGCTTGTAAAACAAAGGATTTTAATAATTATATTTTAGTGCTTCCATATGACTGATTCCTTATAATGAATACAGCAAGCTCATTGTTGTTGCATTTTTGCATCGAACAGTTCCCATTAGAAAACTTGTAATATGACACATTTGTTCTTCACCTGGATTGAAATTACTGGTGCCTCAGCATTTTACTCTACATATCTGTCTTTGTAATTATAAATTCAGACAGATATGTACATGCTTTAAGTACATCCTACTAATTTTCTTTTTTCTATTCCAGTGCATATATATTTTCACCATTTATATAATATGTAATATCATGGATAAAGTTACTCATAGTGGTACTGACCTAAATTTTTATTAGGAATTCTTTAATATTACATTTAATGTGTGAGTGCTTAGTAATTCTATGAAATTTAATGGTAATAAAAGTATACTGTGTCAAAGTACAGACACAGTAAGCTAAAGGATATCGGTAATCGCTTGAGAGGAAAATATCGGTTTCTCCCAAGCATTTATTTCCTTTGAGTACATTTTATGATCATGAACATTTTTTAACTTTTGTGAGGTTGATCTTTTGAGTGTATGCACTCAGCAGGGAATTGAGTCAGGAATTGTTGTATTCTTTTTTATATCTACATTTATACATGCAGTATGTTTGTGAATTTTATCTCACTTGTTTATTTCAAGATCCATGTGGGCCTTTCCTTAATCCACAAAGGACTTCAGAGACTGTCTCTGGGATCACCAGAAAAAAAGAGAACCTTTCCACCCACAAACCCAGCAGTGTGTATAAATCAGTGTTCTTACACAGCAGATCTGCTCAGACAAGGCTTATGGTGGATCTGTCGATGTGCAGATACTCACATTATATTTTACATTGTGTTGTATTTGGGCAGCCTTACTGAGAGTGAACTGCTAAAAAGGAATCCAAAAGAAAGTAAACTGAGAGCCCTCCTAATATATACATGTTCAACTGCAGTGTACAAAATATTTGGCAGAAAGTTAAGGAATTTGTTAAAGACAAGTATACAGTATATAAATTAGATCATCTGTGAAGCTATCTTCTACATTTTCTTCTGCAGCTCATCAGTGAAATATTTTCAATAAGATCAGTTTTAAATCATGAGCACCCTTGCACTGGGCCATGTGTTTAATCTGCAGCTTGTAGATGTCAGAAAGCCCACCCTGCTTTAGGGTGCTGTAGACCCCTAGCCAGGCAGGAGATGAGGGACAGATTTGTTATTCTGTCTTGAGTGGTTGAGTACAGAAGGATCTTTGACAGGCTTGCCTGGGGGACACACCAGTGCTTGTGGAATATCATCCTGCATTGAATAAAAGCAAAGCAGCAGAGCCGGATGATTATGTGAATATATGAGTGTAGTGAAACGTTCTGAACATGAGTGCTGGCTCTGGTACCTGTGTTTCTGTATGCACCTTCTTTTGAAGTGAAGCTGATGAAGGGTAGTGTGTGAAATCTATGGAAGGTAAATGGGAAAATGATCTTAGTAGCACTAACAGTAATTCCATCTTTCTCCATGATTCTGTGACTCCTACCTGCTACACAAGTATCTTTCTAACAAAGCATGCTCCTTTGAATTAAAAAAAGACACTAGCTAGATATTCATCATTTTCATTTGTCAGTGTCAACTATGTTATTCACTAGAATCTTTGACCTGTGATGGTAGGGGCCAAACATTAACACCACTGCAGTTTGGTTTTAGGGGTCCTTTCAGAGGGAATGCTGTTATTTATTGTATGTTGTAATTGCATTATTGATCAGGTAATATGGCTTCATAGCTATTTGTTATAAAGCTGCAAATGTCATGATTCAATGTGTATTCAGTTCTGTTATTGCTCCGTTGATTGACAAGCAAACAAACACAATGACCCATTAAGATGTGTTTATAAAAAGATGAAGTCGCACCTTATATAACAGCACACTTCTCCAATACATTCTTTGAGTGTGTTTAAGTCACTGGATCTTTAACAGAGGTTTCAACAGAGGTGTTTAGAGGCTCCGTACCGTCAAGCTAGTGTTCACTATTTTTATGTGACATTTTCATTTTGGTCCCAGGTGATCAGTAATATCATATTGCCTCAAGTAAACCTATACAACAATATGACAGTCAACTTTCTACAGAAGCAACTTTGTATGCTAGCTTTTAGTGTTTTTTGTGTGAGTTGATGAGTACTACAAGAAAGACAAATCTTAAAATGTGAGCATTTCGTTGTCGTCTTTATCTATCCATCCTGTATCAGAAAATTTTAAATCCTGACGGCAAATAATAAGAGTATGCAAGAATGACCTTCTGAAAGCTGGTCAATAGCCAAAAAACTGTAGAGACATATATTGGTATAGCACTCCCTTGTCTCTGTCTTCTTCAATTTTTAAAAATCAATTCTCAATCGATTGTTTTTCTGAAACTGCTAGCAGTAGGTACCTGTATGGTGATTTGCCATATTTCACGATTTCCCTTTTTAGTTTAATCACAAAATAAGTTGATAAGTTTTACAGCATATGATTTTGTTAATTATGATCACAGAATTAACTTTCTTAAAATGCACTGCATATTCCTTTTGAACATTTTCAAAATTTAGCAATAAGAGCAATAAGCAATGATAAAAAGTGAAAATGATCAGACTGCAGTCAGACCATTAAATAGATTAACTTGACTGACATGCTACAGTACCAATACAGAGAGTGTGCATGTTGTGGAGTGATCTAAAATAAAAAGTTGTTCAAATCACCATGCATGAAATCTTGTTTACATTTTTATCATTTGGAAGAATAAAAAAAATATCCTGAGGCTAAAAACAAGGGTGCTTCAGGGCCTCATAGAATCATGAAAGATAACATATTGTTAGACCAAACCAGTATAATATGCCTTGACTTTATATATGCAAAAAGTCCAAATTAGAAGTAGTAATACAGATCTCCTGCAACGTTGTGATTGGACTAAAATATAATTGATATTGTTTCCCATTATTCACTGAAGCAGCTGCTTTTAGCTCCCACCCTAAACTGGAAGGCTGTTCATTATAATATTAGAATAATATACCTCTGGATAATACACTGCTTTTCCTGGATTCCATATGCAGTTCAACATCAAAGGAGAAGACAGATCATATTTATTTTTTAACCACAAAATTGTAGGCTTATTAAAGCCAACTTATTCAATGTTAGTTTATTTTTTGTAGTCTGTGAGATCAGAGAATGTTTCATCAAGAGGGCGACACAGGACTGCACAAAGGTACAATTTAAAGTTCAGTTATTGCAATGCAATTGTTTCAACACCCACCCCCACCACCACCCCCAGCTATGACCAGCTGAGACTCAAATTATTATTACCCCCCTCCCTTGCAGATGTTGGCTTGACTTTGTGGTTTGTCATTTCAGCACAAAGAACGCTCTGTTAATCAGTGAACATTCGGAGAGGTCTGGCACTAGCTTGGACTTAGGCCAGCATAATCTGTCCCAGACAGCGGCCTCAGGGACAGAACAGCAGAGCAGGAGTCTGCAAGCACAGAGAGTAGTTGAATTGTGGCAATGAAAGCAGTCTTCGATTTTATTTGTGCTGTAGTTATCTCATAGAAGTCTCGAAATGATTGCAGGCTGTACTTTGATAAGATCTCTCTGTGATCATCATTTGAAATTTCATGTACATTTTTTTAAATTGTATGTGTAAAGGCATTTTACACTACATGTTATGTTCTAAAGGTTTTGCAGGATGAATCAGGAGAGTTGGCAAAAAGTAATTTCTGACGAAATTTCAGACCATGAGAATATGTGGTATTTTTAAAGGTCACATCTATGGTTATTGCAGCATTTTCTTAGTGAAAATATATATTGAATTATGTCTTATTAAAGTAAGATAAAAATGCATATTCAAATTATTGTTGTGTGAAGAGCTGATTTTTTGCATGAAAACAAGACTGCTGTAGGCTTTTGAAATCGTTAAAATTTCAGCTTTCCAAAAGGAAACAGCTTTCTAGAAATGTGCCAGCACCTCCATGCAGTGATAACAATTACTGGCTTTTAGCTGGGTTTTAATTATCTGCAGATCTTGTGTAAGCTTGTCAAGGCAGCATGCCGGGTTCGGCTTCTGCAAGCAACATACCCTTCAGGCTCAGGGCTTTGAGAGAAAACAGTCTGAGCAGAAACCCAGGTTGTCCAGGTGCTCCTGAGGAAAGCCTGGCTTAGAGTCTGTGTGAAACTGGATCTGTGTGAGTACATGTGCTCGTTGCCTTTGAAAAGCGTTGTATCTTGTTGTTCAGAAAAGAGAAGGGCACATCCAGGCAGGCAGACGAGTTAAAAATAGTTTCGTAATGAATTTTCAAAAATGTCATTTCCGCACACAAGTGTTTGTGTGTCCTAGGACAACTACTCGTTTTTCCCCTTGAAAATAATTATCTTGTGTTCTTCATCAATTAGGATAATGTGATGGTAAACAAGGAAATAAACACAAGGAAAGAAAAAATAACATTTAGCAGATCACAGAATGCATTCCCACTGATAACAAATGAAACCTGAATATACTGTACATTGCAAAATGATAACGGGGCTTGTGAATGATAAATCACAAAGTATAGAGTTAATATGTACTGTATAAATACCAGTGCGACTGTTCAGGCTACAATTCTTTTTGCTGCTGTTGTTTTTTTTAATAATTGCAAATAGTATTAATGTCACTCCTACATGGTGTTACTGAAATAAATCCAATTGCAGCCGTGTACCTAAGAATAAAAAGCAACCATGACAACACGTTTAAATTGCACGATCTCATGGAATCAGATAATTTGGTACTTAGCTTTCTGCCAATCTCCAAAAAAAAATCTACAAAAATCTTCCAACAACTTTTTTGCAATAAAATAAAGTTCAATTTTGAGAAATGTTGGCTTTACTGAAATATAGAAATACAGTATTCAGTTTCCCTTTTAAAACAGTGGATTATCTTCCAATTAAGGATGTATCTGGTTCATGCCTAGAGACAGACTTTTTTGTTTTCCTTTGGAACAGTTCTTATTTTACAAGTTATCAAGTCATACAAATATGCGAAATGTACATAGCTGCAATGAAACACACACTTGCCAAGATTTATAATTTAAAAAAGCTGCAGTAAAAAAATATCTGATGTCAAGACCCTGTGTGGCAGATCCAGTTTTGGTTAATGTTACCAGGTGGAATTTCCAGGCCACAGCTTAAATGGAGCTGGAACTGTAAGCTGGATGCAGTTTACAGATTTGCCATGGAAACCAAAGATGTACTAATATCAGAAACATGCAGAGCTGAAGCAGAAGCCTCTAACTTTTTGCATGCAAGGTTTGAATTGGAGGGCACAAAGCATTCTTTGGGTGCTGCTTTTAGCACACAAACACACTTAGCTAAAAGAAGCTTCTGGAGGATGTTATGTGCATTATATATGTATGTACTGTACAGCAGATGCATTCATTTATTTTTTTTAAATCGGCTTAAATGGTTTGCACTTTCAGCCACAGATCAATGGGATTTCAAATCCAATTGTGTTATCTGGATGTGTTGTTACCTGAGTGGTACAGCTAGGATTTTGGATGTGTCATTTCCAGTTACTTAAGTTAAAACACATTTTGCCAGTTTTAAAGTCTTTTTCTTCCAGCTTCTCTCTCCTTCCAAATAAAGCTTTGTTTTCCCAGTATGCCCTACTTAGCCTTCTTTTCAATGTAATTAAAAAACAGTACAATTTACCAAAAGAGGTACTGTGTCTTAGAAATTGTGTTGAGGAAGCCCATAATTAGATTAAAAAGGGGTACAGTTTATATTTCTATCCTCAAAACATGCTATTTCATCTTTTCCTGTTTTTCCCCCTGTGTAAACCACAAGATGGATGGTAATTAGTGTTCTACTCTGGCATAGTGAATGGCATTTGTCTTCACAGAGTGAATGACAAATAGGGAATGTGCCTTCTTATCCTTCTCAGAATCTAAAGTTAGATGTAAACTCTAGACAACTGCCATGTGCAAGCTGACCACACTTTGTCACATCTGTAGTTAAGCAAAGCCACTACATTGGATTCTTCTCAGTGCCAGATTTTGAATGGATATCTGCCTGCTTTTGACAGTGTTACTTTGTAAAACATTTAAAAATATGTAGACTGAGTGGAATTATCTGACACTATCTGTGTCCTCATACAAAAGTGTCTTGCTAATGAATCCAGACCCTTTTCATGTCAATTTTAAATTTAAACTTTCTTTCATATCATGTAGGTTCCAAACATTTAGTATTTAATGTGACAAATCACTAGAACTGATCAGCAAGACTCAGAAATGGTGGATCAATTGATAGATTCCTTTTAGAGTTTGTTGTATGTCAAATTGGCTACACCACCTGTTGGTCAATTACGGGACTGTGCCACCTGGCATAGTTTCATGGAACCTTGAGTGGGTGCTGGTCTATGTGGTGCGACGGTGGTACAAATGCGATCCTGAAAACCTTGAACACGCATCGGGACTTGATTCACATGTCGGAACTGTCCTGTTTAATCAAGGTCAAGCAGTCACTTTTGTAAAGCTTAATACATTTCCCAGACATTAATGGCTAAAAGGCATGAAATAATAAAACTTTAAACCTTATAATGTACCTATCCATGTATATAACCATATTAAGATCTTTGCAGTTTTTCTTTGCTGTATCATGCACATTTTTTTAAATAACTAATGTTCAAAAGGAGGGCTAGTTTCCCAGCTCTGCCACACTAAGACCTTCATCAATATACAGTTGGATTCCCAAGTTGGCAATTTGTTGCTGACTGATTCTTCCTCTTCCTCCTTTTGATTTCTTTCATATGCTTATATACGGAGCCATTTGTTCTTGGCTTTGCACAGGCTTGAAATAAATGTCTTCTGAAGGCATAACAACTCACAAACACCTCCCTAATTTTCTACCGTTCATGACATTATCACTCAAATCAGGTTATCACGCATAACAGCTAGATAAAATACTTCAATCTTTATTCCGGCGAGCTGTTTGTTCATTTATGGTTCCTTCTTCTGCCCTTTGTTGTCCTTCATTTTGCCTAAAACCAAATGGAGTGGTTAGTGTTTATATTTAAATTTATGATGTAGTGCTTAGTAGCGTCTTTTTGATTAAAGCAATTGGTTTTCTTCTTTCCTTCTATTTTTATTTTTTGGAAGAATGTGGGATTTTTGACTGTAATCAGAAACCCGACTAAAGTATGTTAACGTCTATGTCCCTGTAGAAATCTGTCCAGTGGACTGTCAACTGAGCCTTGATTATGTCTTCAGTCACTTACCTCTGTGAATGTCAAGGCATGACATGAATCTAGACAAACGCTGAACCACTGAACTCTTCATTGTCCCTTCGAACTGTGACTAGATTTGCTGTTAGGCTGATCTTGGTCCTCTTCCAGAGATAAGTGTGCAAAACTAAACGATCAATAGGACGATCAATAGGACATCCATCACTGCTGAGCTCTTTGCTAGTTAGCTTGAGGTGCTCCTTGAGTGCGAGAGTGTCTAGATCAGTGTGTTGCCATGCATTATAACACTGAGGGTGGCTTGCAGAAGAATTTCTTAGCTCAATTTTTTTTTTCAGTATTTTGTTCCTGCAATGTAAACATGGAGTCATCTTAGGAAAGTCAATGATGGACAGAAAAGATTATCCATTTGAAATAATAGGAGAGGAGAGATCAGCAATTTACAGCAATTTATTGGATGTTGTAAGTGTAGGCTATAGCAGACTAAAGGGAATTACCATCAGCAGTAGGTGAAACGTATTCTTCAAGGTTTTCATTTGCAGATATCTGATCAATACAACTTGAATGCTATTTGCTTTTGGAATCTGACGCTGATGTGGTGATTGATGGATGCCTTTTAGAGTTTAGTTCCCTTTTGTAGCTTTGATGTTGGGTGATTTGCTATCTGTACATACAGTACAGGTGGCTAAATGTGGGTCATCTTTCTACACTCCTGGCCTTTGATAATAGTTCATGATAAATTGAAGCCTGTTTTTAACAGATTTGTTGTGCTGTTTGTTAACTCATGGAGTGATTTAATGTTCTAACTGTTATTATATAAACACTTTGCACAACAAGTAAGAAGTGGACAGCATAACACATTCAGGGAGTAAACGAAATATAAATAGTTTGTGTTATTTCCAATTTATAATGCTCTTCCAGTGTATTTACGATGGATGTTAGTACTGATTGAATAATTACAATTATGTAATTGTTTTTAGTAGACTAGTGTATTTATGAGACAAAACAAGTTTGTACTTTGCATAAGTAAACAATGTTTAGTCATTGTATTGTTCCACAATTATCTGAGCTAAGCACCAGTATTACTGTACATATTTATTTACAGTACAGCATCTTTCAAATGACAAACAAAACCTCCATTTGCAAATGAAGCTTCATGCTATGGCTTTTCAATAGCTTTTCATAACTTTCTTTTCACATATTTTTGAAGAGATACTCCAAAACGTAACTTTAATGATGTGGGGTTGTATAGTAGCCAAAAATGCAGGTTAGGTTCTTATTTAGAAGTAGTCAGGGTGACCTGACCGAGGTGAATGTAAAAAGAGTACAGAAAATCCTCATGAGTGATGTGAAACTGCTCTGCAGGATCCAAGGGGCTTATTTTATGCTCCTTCTGAAAGGGGTGGTGTAATGAAGTGCCTTTTGTGCCCTGGCAAAACAGATCCAGCTCTGCAGATGGTGTTCATGGTGACTAAAACAGGTTCTCTGCTTTCTGCTGGCTTACAGTTTTCCATTTCCATTTATTTTTTAAAAAGCATGAGGAACTGCACGGTGATTACCAAGACTAAAACAGAAGTCAAACAGAAAAACTGCAAGTAAGTTGCAGCTTTTGCAGTTCAAAGTGAACCTAGGTTAAGTTAAACAGCCCTATCTGGTATTTGCTTAATTTAGTTAATCAGTTTGATCCTCAGTGGATTAACTTGCTTTCATCTGATGCCTCAGTGCAATTTCTTTGCTTTCTCCACTGCCAGTTACTGTACCTGAGCCAGCTGACGATACTGAAGCAGCTGGACTGGGGATTTTATGTATGGGGCCCACATCTATCTGCTGTTACAAATTGCTTTTTATTAAAGCTGTAATTAAAGAGAATAAGCTACAGAGATGACGTATCGACATTCAGGGGATTTTTCTTGGAGGTCTGGGCGATAAAACCCACAAGGAAGAGAGTAAGAGGATCCTTCTTCCAATAGTGCGTTTTCAAATAAGGTAACTCTAGGACTAAAGAGCCCCCTTCTTCTCATTCTTTAAAAGGTTTTCCACAGCTGCCAGAGGCAGAAGTTCAGGCTTGTTCTTCCCTCTATTAAAAAAGGCAGAAATAATTTCTTCCACATTTACATGATGTAGCATGAAATTTCCACAGTCATATTTAACATTTGCACATGATTATGTGGGACATCAAGCACAAGTGCACTGATTAATCATTTTCAAGTGAATAAAGCAATTGAGATGCATTTCAGTGCCCAGCCCTATGTCAGGACTAGATCAGGATCTGGTTATGGCTGAAATTACATAATTTTCAGGTGCAGTTGTATAAATGTCTCCAGCCAAAGTCTACCCATTCATTCATTAATCAATTGCATCTTGCAGCAAGTAGTGCCCTATTCTTGAACTGTGATTAGAGGCACCTCTTGCACTTGACTGTGGGGAGGGAGGCTTGTTTTGAATAAAGCTCTGGTTCAGTTACAGACCTATGCGATCTAGCAATGCAGGGATCTGAGCCAGGAGATGACAGCATCTCATTTCTGTTGTCTCTGGGATCTATAAATCTTCCCTGCTCTGGATTTGTGCAGGCCTGTTTCAGAATAAGCCATTGTTTAATGTGCACAACCCAATCACAGCTGTTGAACCAACAATAACAATACCGCATTAAATGGTTTGATTCCCTGGTTTCAGGGAGCACAGCTCGATCTTCAGAGGAAAAACATCATTTCACTGCTTGACATGCAGGGTTTTTGTCATAAAATGATTTAATAAAGACTTCACTAATGTCCAAATGGCATTAATGTATGTTTTATAGATAGTTTTCCTTGTAAAATTAACCTGTATATGTTCAGCTCACTGGTCATAGTATGGTATGTCACACTGATGAACTCAGGGGAAAACAGTGGTTAATGGCTATCAACTTTGAGTTTATATAAGATGTACATCATGCAAGGATGTTATTTTGTTATTAAGAGGAAGAAAGTCACCATTATAGAAAAATCCATCCATTTCGTTGTGAGTGTGGCAGTGTGTGAATTGATATATTTCATTTTTTTCCGTGTATTAAATGGATTTATACAAAAATATTTCTGCTTAGACATATTTACTTTTTCAAGTTCAATGTATAATTTTTTTTTTAAGTTTTGTAACTTTGTAAAAGCTTTGACCTGGAAATGTGGGGTTTTGGGGGAGATGGGGGAGAGTGCTTTTTTTGTGAATAACTGTGCGGTTTCATAAGCGAGGTTAATGTAAAAATGGGCATTAATCAGCATGTTCAAGTAGGAAGCTGCATCAACAAGTAAAGGTTTATTTCATGCTGAAAAGAGAAGAAAACACAATGTTTCAGATGTGGACCCTCCTGCAGGTGTGGCACAGCATATGTATGATCGTCATGGATATACAGCCCTGCATTTGGATTTGCAAAGATTCCAGGTATTTCCTCAGCTTATATAGCACAGGGCACGTGGTGGTAGTGCTTGTGATTATGGACAGTTGAACCATTGATGGGGTGCTCAGGTGGTCAAAAGCCTTGTAATCAAGCCTTTTGAAAAAAGGAGGCATGAACTGCAGGGCAGCAGATCTAATTAATGTTTTAAACTCCAAATTCAGCAGAAAGCAATGAGAAATGTAACAACTTTTTATGTAAGAATGGAACAACAGTTACAAACGAGAGGCAGCCAATTGATCCAATTAGCTAATTTGTTTTTTTAGCAGCTAATTTATCGGCCATTTCACAAAGGAACCCAGGGTATCAGCTTCAACCACATGGCAGGGTAGCTTGCTCCAGATTCCCACAAGCCTTTGGGTAGGGCTCTGGTGATAGAATGTACAGAGCAGAACAGTTGCCCTTCTCTGGGGCCTCTGGCTTAATTCTCATTTAGTTTTATTAGGCCATTCTCTGGAAATCTAAAGTGATTCCCATGGGGAAATCATGTCATGCCATTTGTTTTATTTTAACTATACTCATAATAGCTTTGGTACTTCACATTTAAACCGATGGCAGGATTTTAACAGTGGAAGTTGAGGAGTCTAGGTTGTTCAATCAGTTTGTTACCTTTTGTTTCACAGAAATCGTATTCCAAACCTTTAGACGTCCACTGAACTGCAGCACTGCTTTGTCTCCAGCACTATTCCTGGAAGATTGCATTCCCCAGGCTGCAGAAAATAGCAGGTGTGTCCTTGCTATACTCTAAGCAGATGTACATAACTCTGGCAGCTCATTTAATGCCCTTGAATGTGGAGTAAGTGCTTATTAATCCCATTATGCAAATGGAAATGATAAATTCTATGTTTTAATTCATAATGCCATTTGCAAGCTATTGGATATCAAGTACAGCTGAAAGTGAAACACTTGAAATGAGACCTAGGGGAACTCCTGGGACAAATTGCTTTATGTCACATGTAAGGATGGGTCACAGAACTGAAAGGTCAAGGCCAGTTGCCTCGCATTGCCGAAACATGGTTGCTTACCCACAGGTCTTCGCAGATTGGCGTGTCTGTGCCCTAACCTGGCAAGGCTCAGTCAGCTGGGGATGATTTGTTTTACTATGCCACTGCGACCCCTGCTGTGCAGGCAGCTGGGATGACTGTGTGAGGTCCAGTTTAACGGAGCAGCCATTCTCCCAGTGACGTGCCCATTAGTTTCACCTGAGCAATAAAAAAGAATCTAGCATTGAACGTGGAATCTTTTCATTCTAGTATTTGCAGGAGCTCTCTAGAGAGCTACAGATTTGACATTTATGTGTATGTGCCAGGGAAGAATTGTGCAAAAAGAATAGACATACCAATAAGTCCTCACTGTTTTTTATGTTCTGTTTTGTACTGATACTAAAGTACGGAGAAGATTGTTTGTTACGGATGTCAAGGAAGTGATGTGTGAGAGTTCTTGAATGCGCCCCCCATTCCATTAATTCTAAAATCGGGTGTAAAGCTTGTTTTTGACTTTGTTTTAGCTTTGTAAATTTACAACAGTTGGAAATGTCATTTCTCACAAATGGGAGTCGGAACGTTTTTTTTTTTTCTGGTCAACTTTACACAATGGCTCTAAATAGATGCAAGTTGGGGATGACTCATCCACGAGATGGCTGCGGGCAACTCAAGCCTTCACTTTTTTTAATGAGCAAACTTTCTAACAAAGTTGGAAAAAAAACTGCTGAAAGGCCTGCCTCACTCATTGAGTTGACTCCTAACATACTATGTTATTTGGTAATCCAAAATTCCGTAAAGCAGAACCTCTTAGGAGTAAAAAAAAAGAGACAAGACATACCTTGATCTTTTATTATTTCACCTCTAGTTTGTTAGGTTTCAGTCTGATTTCTGTGCAATTTTTGATACATCCATTTTTGGACAGCTACTTATTCCTGTTAGGGGTGGTTAGGGCTAGCAAACCCAGAGTCTTTCCCAGAATCAAGGGGGTGGGGGCAAGTTAGAAATACACCCTGGATGGAACACCAGTCCATCAGAGGGTCGTGAAAAATTTGGGGACTATAAATTATGTGCTCCTTTCAATTAATCAATAAAGCAGCTAGAGGCCTCCAGAATTAAGCTTGAACCCTATGTACAGTAGGTTCAGGAATTTAGTCTGTTGCATTGAGACAAGTTTATTTTACCATCCACTGAATCATCTCCTCCATATTGAAATTGGGAATATTTGGAAAAACACACTCCTATCAAGAGTACACTGAATTTATGTGCTTTAACCCTGAATTATTGCTGACTTATGGTTAGTTATAGCTAGGGTTGCTCATCATAAAGTACTGTTGGCATTATGCAGTTGTTATATTTTACCTCAAAAGGAAATTCAGGCGGCTGACAAGTTGCAGTTTGATTGTTCTGCCTCTTTCAATTTTGTGAGACTTTTCCTTTGTGTTTTCTGCATTTGAACTTCATTGCATGTTGACCAGTTAAATATACACTTTATACTAGCAAGATCTTATCACTTATTAGCAACTGTATCACAGCAGTTATAATAGTTCAAGTAGGTACTGTAACTGCATCAGCATGCGTAGGCTGCAATGGAACAAGTAAAGGCTTATTCTGTGCTGAAAAGAGAAGAAAAGAAACACAACGTTTTGGCTGTGGAGCCTTCTTTGGTTTCACTTCTCTTTTTAGCCTTAAACCTTTACTTGTTCCTTTGCAACAATTATAATAGTTTTAGTAATAATAATATAGAACACAGTGCTCTGTTATACAGTAAAATATAGCCATGAGTATAAAGCTGATCTGTGGTATTAAAATAAAAAAGCATTGGCAGTGGACTTCTTTTCTAGTTTCATGTATGTTAGTTTTATTGCAGTTATCAGCTTTCTGTGGAACTAACATTTCTTACCAGAGAGATGTTTCTACATATATTTTTTTTAATTTTATATTATCATCTGAAATGTAACAATGCATTCTATAGTTTTTAGAATAGCTTATGGTGATCAATCTTTAAACTACTGATGATCTAAACAACCACACAGTTCCTTTTCAGTAGAACATAAATCCTGCACGTACAGTGTTCAGCAGTGTTTTTCATACAGTTCCTCAACATTCATCACACATCTGCCTACGAGCTCTATAATGTGGATGGTAGGACTTTTTTGGAAGGGGTATTTGACCTTCACAGAGCGCTGCCACGCGTAGTGTACACCAAACCCGCCGTAAGACATAGCTGGTTCAAGGAAGGCAAGCCGACTGCATGGCTGAAGCTGCTTTCGTTTTTCAAAAACCCATGACAGGAATCCTGAACTTGATCCAACAACATTACAATACAGAATGAACATAAATCTGCCTCCCAGTGAAATTATTCCTGCCTGTTCCAGCAAAGGCCATTGTTTAATGCACAGATCCCACTGCAGCTGTTAAGCCCACAGCAGTTTAAACCCCTTCCATGCTGGAAGCTTTCTGTACAAAAACCCAAAACCAAATGCATTTGTGGCACACTGTAATTTAATTTATTTTTTTAATGATCCACAATGTTGTGTTTTGGCAAGTGGAGTTTTTCTCCTTCCCATTTTAACAGCTTGCAGAGCTTGTAACACTGCGGTAAAAGCAATGGCTCACCTACCATGAAGTAGATGGTAGGAGTGTTATTTTATAAGTGGCTGTGTGGACCACCTTTGTTAAAGTAGTTTGTACTTTTTCACAGATTTCACACTTCATCTACTGTATATTAGTATTTCTCAGAAAATCTCTACAAAGAAAATAATTAAATATATTCTTGCAAAATTTCATAGTATATTTGTGCCAAAATGCCTTGTCTATATTTGTTACTTCTTAATAGTTTTTGGAATAAGTGTTTAAAATTATATCCTTGGTGGCTGTAACTGAAACCAGATTAATACGGCTGTTCTATGCCTTGATTCCCAGTTTCCAGAGATGATAATTCAATATTGAATCCATTTCATATATAGGACTGTATTATAGAAAATGATTTGATGTAGAAATAAAACGTATTAAGTATTAAAAAACAATATTACGTATAAGCTTAACTGATAAAATCAGTCAATAAAGCACAAATGATGCCTCCTCATTTCTGTGCATCTAAAATGCATAATGCAGTCCTTTGCAGACAGTCTGTGTAAATGAGTGCAGCTATGTCCTTTTCCACTTCTGTTGTTTGCATTGAGTATTTTTTGGTTATTACAAACCTCTGCATCTAGTGTTGATTTTATGAGGAAGAAAGGAGGTTCAAACATCAGGTCCTCAATGGCATTCAGGAAGATAAACTACAACAGTGCAAAGTGTTTATTTTTTGCAGCCGTCCAAGGAAATCTTGGGTTATAAACACACAGAGCCAGAAAGCAATTACTAACCAACCTCCCAGCCTTTCTCCGTTAGTCTGTAGAACATGGACGTCTTTAGACTTGAAGTAAATTAGTGAAACTGCGTCTTCAAAACATGCTCATCTTTGGCTGGGAGTCTAAAGAAGACTTCGGATTCCACTATTGTACAAGCTTAAGTTGCCTTGTTATGCCTTCAGCTTGCCCAAGGCACTTTCAGCATTTCATAAAAATAAATGCTCATATGTTGTCCACCACATTGCTAATCAATACTGCACCAAGCAAAAGCAGATAAAGCATCTTGTTCCACAGGTAAAACAGACATCTGGTCTTAAAAAAAACCAATGATCCCATAATTATTATTCATCCTTCTTTGAAAACTAAGACGCAGCAGCAGAAGCTCCATGGCTTCGTGGTCGACTTTCTTGGAGAACCCTCCCCTGTTATTATCCTTTAACGAGCAATGACAGAAACGTCTGTGGCTGGAAAAAAAACCTGGCACACCCATCGCTATGGTTTTTCTTCAACCGCGGCAAAAGCGGAGAGAAAAGAAAGGAAGAAGAAAAGACATGCTGTTTCCACACACCTTAATTGCTCGCTTGTATTCATTGAGTGCACTTGTCACTTATCTCTCGAGAGAGATCTGTATCCTTTCGTGCAGCTTGTCAATTACTTTAAACAGGGTTATTTTAAACGTCTTATTCTACAATGCTCCTGGATTAATGGCACTAACCAGACTTTATACCATATATTATTTTCTGTATCGTACAATATGTGATGGTGGGTTTAAAAGAAACTTGTGATCATTTTAAATGCAACTTGTGTATTTGCCCACATACATGCAGAGGGACTGCTGATTAAGCAATTACATGGGACAGTGTATACCAGATGCTTGGTGCATTGGTGCATCCAGTCAGGTGCTAGCCTCCTTTTTTTCTGTACTGTACCCCTGACGAGTGGCTGTGCTTGGACCTGTGCTCTGATAAGTAAGAGAAAGAGCTATTGGTGTATACAGCGGCTTGCAAATGTAAAGTATTACGTTATGACCCATTTTATTGAATTAGAAATGTATTACATTTTTTAAAGTGAATGTTTTAATGAAAACTTGAAGTGAAAGAAGTTAAACAGCAGCAAAAACTTTCCCCTTTTCTTAGACCAACTGTACCTAAATTATTTAAAATGCACACAATAACTCTAACAAAGGACATAATTGACACTTCGGTTACAAATTCTTACATTTTCATTTAAATTTTAATTTAACTGTATTTAGTATTTGTATTTTCCAGCTGCTTATAAACTTCAATGGAAGGTATTCTTTCTGACTCTTCTCTACGTCTCACCTACATCCACTCATAAACAATGAGGCACCCACACTGGTGGGCTAAGAGAGAACTTGATTTGCTGCTGTGTGGCTCTCTATGACTCACAGCTGTGGGGATGTATGGTTTTTGAAAAGAATGTTAAGAGTTTGCTTTTGTGGAACCTTTGTATCCCTAGATATCTCATCATGAGTTCATTCCACACGGTCACTGCATCTGACTGTCTCCATAAAGATAATTGTTTAGTAGGCAGATATTCAAACCTAGATCCCCCAGACAGTCACCCCTTCACTACCACTGTCAACTCTACCCTCTACGTAACCACTTTTTTATACTGAAGTTATATAATAGGCATTACCTCATTGCCAGCCCAAAGGAGTCTAAACAGAACAAATGTCATGTTGCCATAACAGTTCATTAGAGACACTGTCTGTCTCTCTCAGCTGTTACACACAGTGTGATGCCTACTTGGACACATAACCCTGGAACTTAAGACCCCAAGGGAGACAGGGATTCCAGCTTCTCGCCACAGTCATTATGTGCTGAAGTGTGATTTATTTTAGGGGTAAACTTCATTTCCAGATAAATCTGAGTGGCAAACGCAGCTAGGGACAGTTTTCTGGAGACATTGCTTTGGAAGGTATTGAGCTAAGCCCACAATGTTAAGTGGCACTAACAAAATTGTTCTTTTTACAAAACATCCCACAAGCTGTTTTCCAAGAGCTTCCAATCCAATACTGTAATTCATTATATACAAAGAGAACTAATATGAAGACGATTCCCTGCCCAGACTTCCATTCCCTTTCCAACAGCTCTCGCTTCTTTTTCATGAAAGTGAAAGAAGATAGCTGCAGTGCAGCTACTCTGTACAGGTCATTACATTAACACTCAAATGTGCACGTGGGACTATTTTAATACAATGAGTATAATTCTTGGGTGACATGATGGTGCAGTGGTTACAGCACTGGGGCCCTGAGCTCAATTTGACCTGGGCTGCTATCTGCATGGTGTTTGTATGTTCTCCCTGTGTTTGTGTGTTTTTTTGGGGCTCTCCAGTTTCCTCCCACACTGCAAAAACATGCTGGTAGGTTAATTGGCTTCTGGTAAAATTTGCCTTAAGAGTGAGTGGGTGCATGTCTGTATTTGTGTCTGCCCTGCATTGGAATCCTGATAGTGCATGATATTCAAATCTTTGAATGTGCTGCAATGCACAAGCCTTTTGTATAAATATTCTATTTTTTTATATTCAAATACTGAACCTAGCCATCATATTTTGAGTTTATTACTGAAATTTTCACCCTATAAAGAAGACATCCAATTTGCATATCCAGTCTCCGAGCATAAAATAATTAAATTTGTCAGCTGAATTAGTCATTGTCATATTGTGTAGGAAAACAAGTTGAGTAGTCTTAAAAATAGCATATTTTCTTTACTGAACATAGTTATACTTATGGTTGTGATAAAATACACATATTAACTATTCATAGTTCATAAAGAACTTGAAAGTCATATTAAAGGATTATTACCTATCTAATGGAACTATCAGTCTCTCCCTGAAGAATGTATTTGGAAAATCCAGCAATGAACATTATTCCATTCAGTTTCTAACATGCCAGCGTCTGGTTTTTGTTCAGCATGGAAGTTCAACACAATGAAGAAACAAGTTGCAATCTGTACCTTCTATTATTTCCAAGAGTGGAGAAGAGAATGGCTTGGAACAGAGCCGCCGATTGCTGCTGAAACGAAGAAAATTGCTTGTTATTTTAAGATTTAACCAGCCCACACAGTAAATTGAGGAAAACATGATGTGCTCACAGCACTATGGAGATAAAGTTATGATGAAAAACATACGTATTGTGCTTGTTTGTTTAATGTAATTTAATTATATAGAGCATAGATAAAACAAACCAGGGGTATTTGACAAAGTATGTTCCGAGCACTAGTAGCATGCAAGCACTGTAATCTTGTAAATAACTGTAATCTAAGTGGGTGGGATCTCACCCAACGAGTCTGATAAGTACACAAAATATTTGGAAAATTGTTTGTTTCCCTTAGGTATGTGGGATCCCTATTTTATTTATTTATAATTTATATTTATTTATAATAAATTACTTGTTATTCGTTTTTTTTAGATGACCATTGGATTATAGCCACTACTCATGAAGACTGATTGACCTATGTGAATGGTGAGAAGTTCCTTATTGCCTTGGTAGGTCCCTCCCTTAGAGTGTGAAGCCCCCAGTGGACATGGGGACAATGCTACAAAATGCCAAGGAAGGAAAGTGTATTGTTTTCAAATGTTAAAGCGACATCTGTATGTGGAAGCATGCTTCCTTTAAGATTGCTCTAGCATCTCCCGGGTCTTGCAATGAGATCTCTGACAGGGTTAAACTGGAGGGGCTGCTAATTATAGCCTCAAGGAGTGTGCAGCGCTGTCGGTTATGTTCCCAAGATTGGCTCAAACCCAGCCTCGGGGATTTAGAAGTGGGGGAGGGGAACTTTGTTCCTGAGTTTCCTGTCTGAATGCTTAGGCTTCCCACCACATCCATCTTAAAACACCACTGGGAACATCTGGTTCTCCCCGCCAAGCCATTCCTCTGTGTGAAGGGATCTGGGCTGGAGGGAAAAGGTAGAACACATTCCTGCTATAATCCAGAGATGCATAGGAAGCCCTTTACCACATAGGTTTCAACATTCTCCTTCTGAGTTCTTTCTCCAGTTCAGGTATTGTGTGTTCTGGTTTGCACTAATGTATAATGACATGCTAGCATGGTTGCAGACTGGTTAGTATTGCTTCCTTAAAGCGCTGAGGCCCTGGGTTCAGTTCCTACCATGCTATCTCCATGGATTTAGTATGATCACTCCATTTTTATTTAGGTGTCCTCCCACAATCCAAAGACATAACGGTAGGTTAATTGGTTTCCATAAAAATAAGCCCTGGTATGTGTATGTGTATGAGTCTGTCTGTATCTGTGTGTGCCATCCAGGGTGTATCCTGCCTCGAGCCTGTTGCTTACAGGATTAGGCTCTGGTATGTCCTGTGACCCTGTGCTGGATAAAGTGGTTTAGAAAATGGATGGATGATAAAGTCTGTGTGGTTCACCCTTAGAGCGTGCAGCGCCAGTTATCTGTAAACCAAAGAAAGTTTGTTCTCGCTCATTTAAGACCCAGAGCACCCACCATTCTTTAAGGCTGGAAAGGCTCTCTCTGGGATTTGAGAGCAGACAAACTCCACAGCTCCTAGGATTCCACAGTGATGGAATCAGAGGAGACACTGAGGCCTGAGGCTCCTCCTTCTCCTGCCACATCCTGACAAGCTGTTCCCATAGGAGCCCTCTCCTGTTTTGACACTCATCATATGTGCAGACTTCTCACAATCTCCTAGAGCCAAACCATACACGAAAATAATGACTTGAGTGTCTTTTAGTCAAATAACGTGCACGCAAAATTACTGCAAAATGCAGAACTGCTGTCGATAAAAAAATTAACCATGTTAAAAGGGTATATAAGATGACATCAATATCTTATCCCAAAGTAACACATGTTTATGTGAGCATTTACTATATATGGCATTTTTGTATTTTATATCCGGAGTCAAATAAATCTCACGTTGATTGTAAGAACCCAGGATCTGCAGTCTCATCAAAAATTAGATGTTTAAAACTTAAGTCTGCATTAAAATTCTCAGGACCCTTTAAAAAGCTGGTGCTCAGGACAGGGCGGGCTATTGTTTACCACAGGGGAGCTAAAGGATGTAGACAGAACTCCTTCCCGTGTGAACTGCAGGCCCATCAGCATCACGTCTCTAGGATGGATTTGAAGCCAGTCTAGGATGAAGAGGGACAAGCTGGGGGTGCATGTGTGGAGGGGGGGGGGTTGAGCTTTTAAGGCAGCACGTTAATCCACTATACAAACCCCCCACCATCACTATTTCCCTATCCCTCCCTCCTGTCCCATAATTGCTTTCCTTTCTTCATTCTCATACTGTGAGGAGTTTGACAATGTACATAAACGAAATTCCAGGATAGCAGCAGGATATGGAAAAAGCACATGTGGAAGTGGTTTGTGGGTTCTCTCGAGGGGGTGAGGCTCAGCAGTTTTATGGATTTGTACTAACAGAAGATGCAATTATTAACGCACAACAGATAGGTAGCAGGGTTTGGATCCAGTGCAAGAAAGACGCTGCTTTGCAAGTGCCATTGTGACCCTACTTTTTGCGTGAAGTGGGCCAAGAACAAAGCCTTGCTTTATGTCTTTCCCTCTCTTTCTCTTTGGCCTCTTTATGCTAAACAGCACAGAATGTTTAATGAAACTGACCTCGCCTGGCACTGAACTCATTGGCGTCGACCACTGGCTCTTTTCAGAAGGGCAGACCTGCAGATTGGACCAGAGAAAACAAGTGAACCAAGAGAGAAAGGAGTTTGGATTGACATGCATTCAAGGCTTTATCCTCCTTACACTTTGGCCTGTATGCCAGATGACTCAAATCAGTCCCCCCTAATCATCTCCCTGGTATAATGGCAAACCCATGTCCATACATAATGTTTTATTGTAAATCATGAGGTCAGTCTTTAGTCCAAATACAATATTTATTGTTTTATATTATGGAATATTCCTGGGCTTTTCAGGGCCTCTTTCACACAGTGGTAGCTGTGGGGGTGACTCATTTTTGCAAATGTCCCTCATCTGTGAAGGATGCAGTTAGCATTTACTGTAGAATACTTAAGATGTGGGTCTGTGGGTTATAAATTTACACTTCATACTCTGTAAATGTAAAGTCATTGAGAATTCTAAGTGATGTGTTTTGGGTAGTTTGGGGGTAGATCAATATTATTTTAAGTGTCCATGAAAATGAAAAAATGTAAAAATAGCAGGAGTCAGATCTATGCAATTCTCCCTCTCCATTTAATTTGGAGGACGATGCGGGCAGTGTTTCCTAGCTTTCATTCACAGGGGCTGTGGCAGTATTGGAAAGAGTGCAGAGTGTGGAAACAAGTAGATGAAACATGAGAAAGAACAGAGTGGTGAAGTATTTGAAAATGCCATATTGTTTTTGCAAGTTTGTAGCGTGAGCCCAGGAAAGCACTGTAACCGCAAAATGGAATATATTGCATGTGTTTTAGAGGCTGAATTTACTGCACTGAGGTCTGTCAACTCTGGAAGATGTGGGCTCGAGACTAAGCCTTATTGTCCACACCCCTCTAAAATGCCTAAAATATGCTCCAGGCAAGGCCTGCCTGTTGTCTATGTTTGTATAATCTTTCCCCACGGACACTGTAGTTGCTGACTCTTATGCTTTGTGATCATTTACCTTACACCTTGTACTATGTTCATGATAGAATCACACACAGTGTCAGGATGTGCATGAGCAGTTCCCCATATTGTAATGCACAGTATTTGGAGTGGGTTTCATGAGACATGTTAACCTATTTTCACCCAGCTGAACATTACACTCATTCACCAATTCACTAATTAGGGACTGAACAGCAATCATATGCCTTCTCATATGTATTGTCTATATATAAAAAGTATTATTTGGAACTTAAAACAGTTTACATGGTGAGCATGGACAATTTCTGTGCAAGCTCTGCATTCCAAAGCATAAAGCAAACTTCAGATGGAAGGCCTTTGCTATATTCCATGTATAGTGTCTGCAACTGCTAAGCTTATTCATATTTTAAAAACTTCAATATCACAGTGTAAATGCTTTACTATTAAATCTAAACCATTTTTTTTCTTGTACTCAGTATCAACAGACGTGAAGGTCTGTTTACTGGTGTTTTACTAGAGAAAAAAGGTCATTATGCAGCTCTGAAAAAAGCCATGGGAGATCTTGAAGGAAAATGAGATCCAGATGTTTTTTTGGCATTGAATGGCAGGGAATATAGATTTTAAAAGTTATTGTTAGCATATGTAAATGTATATATAACAATAACCCCCTACTCTGTCCATTTACATGACATCAACATATTTTTAAACATACCCCTCTGGCCACATTTATATTGCACTACCTGTCATAATAAAGAATTAACAGCTTTCAAATCAGTACCAGATACTGTATTCTACTATATGGTAACAATCATGTTTCCCTTTTGGCATTCCTCACATATTTTGCAAGCCGTTTTGAAACGGATATCTGTCAAAGGGGGAGATACAACTTATATTTCAGTCACTAAAAGAAAGGACACAATGCATCTAAACTTGTTTCCTTGCTGTAAAAGAGAGATGCAAAGGGAAACACATGGTACTAGCACGTGTGCAATACCTCACTGATGGGGTTCAGAACCCTGTGCCGTGTTAACTTTGTCCCAGCTTAATTCAACTGCAGTTGGCTGTTTGTCATCTTTGGAAAAATGAGTTCTTACAGAGCTAATAAATTAAAAGATCAAGAATGTCTAGTAAAAAACACATTTTACATTCATTATGCAGAAAATGCCATGTTTGCTAAAAGTCTGGGCTTTTAGAATAAGTCTTCGGTAGTCAGACAGTGATGCCCCATATGAGTTTATACAGTATGTTGTATAAAGGCACTGTGAGTCTCACCCAATGACCTGCAAAAGTATTGAACCACATTGGTCCATGCGTTTTTACTTCTTAAGCAACTTTGTTAGTCAGATCTGTTTTCTAATTCAGGTGGGTAGGTGCGTCAGCATGCGTAGGCTGCAAAGGAACAAGTAATAGGTTTATTCCATGCTGAAATAAAGAAGAAAAAACACAACGTTTCCGCCGTGGAGCCTTCTTCAGGGCTTTACTGTTGGCCCATTAGGTTCTCTTCTCATTTATCTGGAAATCAGGTAAGGACTGGAAATCAAATCATATCTTGTCAAGAAACTGCAATTTAATATTTAAGGACTGTCTGAGATGAAGGCAGGCTATTTAGCCCTCCATGCCTGTACACATTAAAGGGCCCTGATGTAGAGTTCAGTGCAATAAACACAGGTCTTAAAAGATATGTATGAAGAATGTTGTGTAAAAAATCTTTGAGTATATCATTATAGTGTCTATAGAAACTCTACACACCCTTTCCAGTGTAACACATTTTGTGGCCTAACAACCTAAAATCAAGACACATTAAATCAGAATTTATTTTACCTTGATTTACACATCATAGCACACAACTTCCAAGTGAACAACAAATTGCTGAAACATTCCAAAAGGTTATTGCAAATGAAAACCTAGAAAAATGGGTTGGATTGGCGTACACACTCCTTAGTAACAGCAATTGCCTTCCAAACCACACCACAAACTTATTAGCCTGATAATTTCAGAATCAGCTGTTTCTGTAGATCTCTTCTGCTCGGTACTCAAAGTAAATACTCAACTATGGCCAACAAGGAGCTATCACAAGACCTTTGGGATTGTGAAAAGGGACAGAGCAGGAGTTGGATATAAAAAAATTCGAAGATCTTAAATATCCCTTAGCGCATGATCAAAAAGTATTAAGAAGTGGGAGGTATATGGCCTAGTTAAAGCGTCCAGCTAAACTGGAGGATCAAGCAAGAAGGAAACTGACCAGAGAAGCTACCAAGATCCAATGGGAACTTTAAGAGAGTTATAGGCTTTTACGCGTGTGCATGTGACAAACAAATCACAGACATTTCAGATCTAGCCTATATGGTTAAAGGTAAAGTGAAACTGCAAACATGTGGCCAAATGTTTGCAAGCTTTATAGCCTAAATGCAAAACTACATCAACCCAAAGAACACCATCCCTACTGAGAAGAATGTTAGTGGCAGCATCATGTTACTGGGTTGTTTCTCATCAGCAGGGACGGGGGCACTTGTCAGGATAGGAAGAAAAATTAATGTACTGTAGAAAAGTACAGAAAAGTCCATGAGGAAAACCTGCTGCCTTCTGCAAAAATGCTGGAACTGGGACACAAGTTCACCTTTTAGTATGACAATGACCCAGTGCTAAAGAACAAGAAGGTAAATGGCCTCGAGTGGCTCAGTCAGAGCTCTTGACCTCAATCCAACCGAATCTGTTGGATGACTTGAAGGTCGCAGTCCACCAAAGGTCCCCTCACAATATGAGTGATCTTGAACAGTTGTGAAAAGAGGAATGGGCAACTATAGCCATATCTAGGTGTCCTACATTGGTACAGACATTTAGGCAGAATTATGGCTGTAATTCAAGCAAATGATGCTTCCGCCCAGTAGTAACCCAGGTGTGTGTACGCTTATCCAACCCATTTTTCTAGGTTTTTCCATTTGTAATTATCTTTCAGAATGTCTGCGCATTTTTTTTTCCACTTGGAGGTTGTGCATTGCAATGTGTAAATCGAGCTAAAATAAATTCTGATTTGATGTATATTGATTTCAGGCTGTTAGACCACAAAATGTGTTACATTGGAAAGGGTGTGTTGACATTCTATAGCCAATGTGTATCGGCAGGAAGTATTGGATAGGCTAACACAGTTTCCTTAACACATTAGTTGCAATGGGCATGACCTCAGAAAGTACGCCAGGATAGACTGAGCTGATTGGGAGTGTCTTTCCATGTCATTTCAAGCTTCCCCCCTCTCTCTGTTGACATATTTTGGAACCCCAACATGTTGACTGAACAGTTCGATATGATGGATGTTGTTGCATGTGATGAGGGAGTTATTCCTGGACCCTGCCAAACAGTAAATTCTGTGGGGGGCATTTTCTTACATTTTTGCTCACTCCAAAAAAGGACAGCTCCTGCCAAAAATGTGGTTTCTATCTGGAAAGTGTTAATATTGGATATCATAATCTTTACAAAATATGGAACTTCAATTCATAAACCCTGTGAGGTATATTGTTTGCAAAAGAGGCCATTGCTCCAAACTAAGTCATTAATGCCAGTCAAATGATACTGGAAAACATTGAACAACAGAGGAACTGGTTTTGAAGACGTCCAAATGCTGAGCAATATTTGTAAAAACAATTTTACGCAAAGAAAAAGAGAAACACATTTTTCCAGTCTTCAGTGCCACACTTTTTAAGTTAATAATAATTATAAAAGTGGCTTAGGGGTTTGCTTACCTTAGCGTTACCACAGTAACCTGTTTGCTCCCAACTGCTGTGCTAATCTTAGGCTTCATTAGATCAGAATTTCCAAATGCTTGAATGTTTTTATATAGATCTGTCAAAGCAGTTTCTCTTTTTCTTTGACAATAAGAATGTAAGTAGAGAGGAAAAAATAATTCCCTAGTGTGTTGTACAGGAATATGGTTATACACAGTACTCATATAAATACCTGGCCACCAGGTGGTGATGTTCGCTGTGTAAAAATCCCATTGTGACACTGAACAGAACTCGGCTACTGAAATATCTGAAAATTAAGTGTTTGGAACATCACAGCATCTGTATTACTCTGACAGTTCCTTGTACTTGACAAGATACTAAAAGTGGGCCCGCTCGTTATCAAATTGGGCATTTTGTTTGGATGTAGGCGTTAAAATCCAGACAGGAATGGAAATCACACTGCTAGGATTCCAATCATCTGAGACTAAGCTCCTATTAACAACATGCCTCCCACTCTCACCTTTTTGCATCTGGAGCCTGTTAACATTCCAAACTTCCTACAGAGACCAAAAAGGCATATGCCAGCATACCTATTAGACATGTATAAAGAGGATCTCCTCTCCTACTTCTGGGGCCTGGGGTGTTCCTATGCGGACCCACCCGTAACAATTCCATTCTCGGCCCACTCATCTTTGCTGTAATTTATTTATGCCTTCATATCTCTTGGAGCAAAATCAATATTTGCATAGCTTTGTGCTTATTTGTGTTTGTCTGAGCATACAGGGGGGATTTTAGTCTTCCATTTCTTAATACAACATTTCTCTGGAGAGGCTCAGCATAAACATACACTCTCCTACAATAAAGTAAATAGGATAACTGCACATCCATTTTCTTTTTTTCCATTTGAGGATCAATGTGCATTACAAAACAGGTCACTGAAAATATTATTTTCCTTAGCTCTGATGCTTAGGTAAGGAATCCTCAGCAGAGGATGTCATTTCACAATCAGTGCTTTCTGTTGCATTCATAAATACGCAATATCTTTTTTTTTTAAGTTTGCTCACATCTACTTTTTACTTGTTTATTAATTCCTTTGCATGAACATACTTGAGCTGCACGATACTCCCGAAGCACTCTACACATGCCATGCACAATTTTCTGTTTGCATGTTTAAATACATTGACAGAGATTTTCATGTGCACATGCACGTATTTCAGGGTGAGTTGTACTGTATATGCACTAGGGACAGGAGTCCCTACAGCCTTAATTCTTGTGCTGCTATTAATAATAATAATAATAAACTTTATTTTATATAGCGCCTTTAAAGGTGGCTTCTCAAAGCGCTTTACAGGATGACAATAACAATAAATAAGAAGACTAAACAATAAATAAGAAAATTTCACAAGACAGGACACAATTATAATTACAACAATACAACAATAAAGATAGAGGAGACCGTGGAAGATGGTATTAAGAAGAGCAGAGGGGTGAAGAATGGAACCAGTTAAGTAAAGGCTTTTCTGAAGAAGAAGGTTTTGAGTCTGGATTTGAAGGAGTTTAGAGAAGGTGACTCTCTAATATCCTTGGGCAAAGAGTTCCAGAGCTTGGGGGCATAGCAGGAGAAGGCCCTGTCGCCCATACAATGTAGACGGGCTTGGGGGACAGTAAGGAGAGCAGAATTTGAAGAGCGGAGGTTGCGAGGTGGGGAGTAGGGCGATAAAAGTTCAGACAGGTATTGAGGTGCCAAGCCATGTAAAGCCTTGTAGGTGAGCATGAGGATTTTAAAGTCTACGCGGAATTTGACCGGAAGCCAGTGCAAGGACTCGAGGATAGGAGTAATGTGAACACTTGTACTAGACCTGGTCAGGATTCTGGCTGCTGAATTTTGGACATACTGCAGCTTGTTCAGAGTAGATTTAGATACACCAGGGAGCAGAGCATTGCAGTAGTCAATTCGGGAGAATACAAATATGTTGATCAGCTTTTCAGCCACAGTTAATGATAGCATAGGGCGTAGTCTTGCGATATTTCTAAGGTGAAAAAAAGATGTTTTGACAGTATGCTGTACATGTGGGTCGAATGTTAAGCCAGAATCGAATATAACCCCAAGGTTTTTCAATTTTGATTGAAGCTCTAGTACAGAGCCATCTACAGACAGGGTTACAGGACTGGCTTTACGAAGTTGATGGGGGGTACCAATAAGCATGACTTCAGTCTTGTCACAGTTAAGATGAAGGAAGTTTTGAGTCATCCAAATTCTCAGTGAAATAGCGAAGCCAGTGAAATAGCGAAGCCATCTGTCAATTATACTCTATGCATTGCAAAATGTGTGCTGAATCTTTTAAAGCTCTTGATGATGCAGAAGAATTATCAAGATGTATGAACTAGATTCACTTTTTGCATATTATATTACTACGTCCAGGGGCCTAAAGAAATAAGAAGAGATGATGCTTGAAGGTTTGGATGCATGCACATTCCTCCACCTCTTGCCCTCCCCTCCTATCCTTTTATGTGACTTGTTATATAGGCATTTCATTTTATGGCTTTATCTTGGAAAAAGACATTCATTTATTTTTTCAGCTGTGCTGGTTCTGACTTGCGGTCTCTCATCAATCCCAGCAGCTGTGTGTAGCCATGCTCTGATCAGGATCTGTGTAACCTTCAATCACACAGTAAGACAAACTGTACGTAATTCTTTTTTCTGATGCCTGCTTTTGTTTCATGCTTATTACCTGATCTCTGCAATAAGCTTGATGTGACAATGGAGGAGCAGAAAACCATCCATGGGAGCAGAACTATTTTTTTTCAACTGCATTTGACTGCATATACTATCTTTGTTATGCTTAACTTTAAACATTCTACTGTAACATCATTTCAGGTAATACCGCTCATACAATATCACAAGAATACGTAAACCATATTGTACAGTGAAATCTGTCATGGAGCACCTGTTTCCTTAGGACTGTTTCCTGTCTTTATGATTCATTTCTAGTTGATGATGAGGGGAAAAAAAATCATCGCTCTTGTGGTTTATATAAAGCTCCCGGTTCCTACAGTATGTTACTCCCAGATTTAAAAAAAAAAGATTTATACATTTAAGATGAATTTCTAAGGCACACTACTTTGTAGCCACTAATAATAGTTTTCTAGCAGTGTAGGGCAAAACAAATGATTTGTATGTTTTGGCAAAACTCTTAAACCTGTCTGTTGACAATCTGCTCAGGGGACAAGCCTCCCTGGCTGTGCTTTTACCAGTATTTGTGGAGTTTCTGCTCAGTCCAGAGGTAAAATTATATTTTGAGACTTCTTGTTATTTGGCCTTTATGTCATATCCCTCTGAGAGGACTGAGATCAGCTCTCATAGACAGACTTGGATTTAAACCCTAGCCTGTAGAACAAGGAAGGCTTAGGGGTCAGTGATCTAACCAGTTTTGCCATCTAGCCTTGTCGCTTTGGCCCAGTTTAATGATTGCATGATAAGAAGCCCTGTATTCCTTGCTTGTTAGTGAGTGGGCTGAGCCACAGCGCAGAAGGTCATTGCTATGGTCAGATTCCAGATGCTTCCCTCCCCTCTCCATTGCAGCTGTGAACTTGAACTTCATTGACAGTTTGCATGTCTCTGGCTCTAGGTAATATGTCACTGCTACAATTCCTGTCATGCATATTGAAAGCGCAACATTGAAACTTCTATGGATCCTTAATAGATTTTGCAAGCTAGGGCATGCAAATTGCCTTGCCTGTGGTAGGGGGTAAGACTAAAACAAAATGCACGGACTCAGGGTCAGTGTGCGCAAATCTAAAAGAAACTTTAAGTACTCAGAATGCTTTTTTGGGTCATTTCCACGCAGTTTTGCTAAATACAAACATCTGCCACCAAAAAACAAAACTCTTGTAATAGAGGCCATATTCTTAACTATAAAAGATTACATTTCATTTTCCTTAATGAGAAAAAAAACTTTGGCACTATCCTGTATGTTTACTTGGGTTATGTAAATCCACTGTACTTCATGCAGGTTGTGGCATGAATCAATCTTTGATTGGATTCTGGTCAATCAGGTTAGACAGACAGAGTTCATTTGTAAGGTTCATTCGAATTGCCTATAATGGAAGGTTAAGAAATGCTGTACACCAACAAAGATCCATGCAGCTCATTTTGGGTGAAAGACAGGCCAAGCAGCTGTGAACTCTTTTATATCTGTATGTGGCTCCTGACTGACTAGCTATACTGTCAGAACCAGAACGTAGTATGTCAATGAAGACTTCCAAGAGACATTGCTTCAGTCTCTTTTATGCAATGCTCAAACATGTGGCCTGAAAACAAATTGTCAAGCTCAGCGGCTGAAATAATTTGAAAAGCGGCACTCTGCTGTCCTGTGTTTCCAATTATTTGTTAAAACCCACCCACACCCCCAGCACTGCGTTAAGTCCCTAGAGTGGTTGTATTTATACATAGTGTTTTGCATACCTGTTGCTGAACATGGGCGTGTGCACATGTTTGTCTTTCCCATTTGTGTTTAGCTATTTTAGGTGCTTCTGTTTTATCTTAACAAATGTTTTCCCATTTTCTGTCTTCATTTAGCCTGATTTTGTAATGGCAAGGAGATTTGGAGATAGCAATGATGTAGGTGGCCTTGCAGGTTTCCCCTTCTGCAGTGCCATTGCCAAGGGAGGAAGAGAAAGGGTTAAGCCCACTGCTGCTCCATTCCCAACAGGAAGGCACTACTCCGGCTCGTCTCCAAACAGATGTTCGATTGTTTCAGAGCTGCGGTTAAATTGTTGGACAGTGTTCCAGCACTCAGGGGAGGGGGTGGGATTAAAAACTCAGAGGATCACAGCTGCAGAGACAGAAAGAAGAAGAAGTTTTAAAAAAAAAAAGCTGTGTTTTTTGTAACAAAAAAGGCGTGTTCCAAAAAAACACTGCCCTGGGGGAAATGAGGAGGACAGGAAAATTCAACCAGTTTCTGCATAAATAGGACTTTGAAGTTTAACGTTAAAAAAAGACAAAATTAAGCCGTGCATATGAAAGCAGCTCTCTGTCAGGTTTTTTGTTGGGGTTTTAGATGAAATATGTTCTCCCCTTGGGGCAAAACTGAACTGCATACTTTTTTTTGTCTTTCTTTCAGTTTACCTTTTCTCCTGCATACTTTAATCTTATATCTTTCATAGTTAACCCTTAGGGTGCTTGCCATATGCTTCTATGAATTACTGGGATTCAGTGCATCCATATGTGGTACAATGAATGTTTGGCCATCATAACAACCAAACTCAGATGTCAACCATATTTTCACAGTTGAAATAGAATTAACCTCAGCAAATTCACCATTATTGTACGGTCAGTGGACTGAAAATGCAATGAATCTGCTTAGAAACCATGAACGTCTTGTACTAATCATGCAGAATGTTACAAGACCTGTGAAATACAAAAACCCTTACTGAGCTGTGCAGTAGTGACACCCACAGGACCATCTGTAAGAATAAATGTTTCATAAAATATATAACGCTGTAAGTTTTCTCTCACATTTGTTTGTACTTTTCATAGTATCACTTCTTAAATCTGCCTGAAAAGTTGGATCTCTTTGCATTTGTGTTAAGTGATAAGTAACCCTTTGAAATTTCAGAGAAATGTTTCCTTTCATTCAGAATTGCATTGTAATGTTGAGGTCTAATGTTGAGAACCAAGTAACCATTTTTGCAACCATGGCCCTCTACCTAGCTACTGTTGACCAAAGGGAAGTAAGCAACAGTTCTGTAGGAGTTTTTTTCAAGAACCTCCCGTGTCCCTCTGAGTTACCTCTGCTGTTCTGTCTACAACAGCAGTCATCCAGAAATCTGTCTGCCGCTCCAGGTGGCTTCTAACACCTGGTTGAGAATGTACACCAGGATGAAAAATATTCCAGTGTTGTCACAGCTTGTGCCTAAGTGAATAGGCTGCTTATCGTTTCTGATAAAACTTGGGGTTTTCAATTCATGCAGGCCCCAGCTCCCTTGGCAGACTGGATAAGAGAAAACAGATATCTATTGTACCACTGGGGCCAATGACGCTGAAATCTCACTGTAGGAGCTATGGGAGAATGAATATTTGGAAAGTAGAAGTGTTCAGAAACCTTTCACCATCGTACCTCAGTCGAGGAAGCCTGAAATAATTAAGCAAATGCTTCCAGTTGAAGTGACTTACAAAAACTAGCCTCAACATCTTCTGCTGTGGACTTACTTGTAGGAGGACCTGAGTTGTCTGTAAGACTGAAGAGGATAAATGATGTGCTCGGGGGAATACACAGTGATTTAGTAGTGCTGAGGGATTAAATATAAAACTAGACCAAGTGGTCTTAAAGTTGTCAGTAAGGCATTTTGTGGTCGCACATTATATAAGGACATTCAAATGTTGTGAACAATAAAGACAAGATACCCTATACCAAAGACCAAAGGTTTCAAAATTGTTTTATAAGGTCAATTAAAATATTATTGTGGATCATTCTCCTCACTATCGTGAAATGTTTTTTGAATGTATAGTGTACTTTCATCTTCACAGAGAAACACTTTCTAGCCTGATGTTTTATCATGTTATACACTACTGGTTATATCTTTGATCGGTGCATCTGAAAAGAGAATGTGTAGGACTTCATGAGAGGTACAGTTGTAAACTGGCTTAGTTTAGGTAATTCTGCCAAGATATGCCTTTTGATTAATGACTTTGGAGATGGAAATTACCAGCATCACCTATTTATTGCATTTTGTCAGTACAGCATGAAACTTAATCTTGGTTTTACTTCAACAGCTGTGTTTCAAGAGGCAGTTTAGAATTGTTTTGTGGCAGCATTTTGTTCACACGTTTATAGGTGGTAGCAATTTATAGCGGTAAGCTCTCCAATCTTATCATTTTTTTCCCATCCCATTTACTTTTTTCATCAGCTGCATTAGGATCAGATAAGAAAAGATAAGGGGAGAGGATCTGAAAATAATGTACAAGCCCTAATTGGATGGTCAATGAAAGTTAAGGCCTGTATGAGGGAAACATCAATAACACAAGAACTCTTGGGAAAATGTTTTTCCCTTGCATTTCATTGAGTTCTGCATGGAGATATGATCATCTACAGGCAGCCTCTGTCAACTCATTGCTTATGCAGTCTCTCCTTAATGTTCTAAGTAGGAGGTTTATGATTTAATGAACCAAAAGCAGACCTTTGAAAATCCATAAGCAAAGCATCCTGCCTGATTCCACAGTCTATTGATTTTATAGGTAGCCTCATTAAGCCCCAGAGTTTCTGTAGTTATATACAGGATGAGGCAGACTAGACAGAACTTGGCTAGCCTTCATTATGAAGTAACAACCAGGCTGCAAAGTTATGTGCATATTTGTGATAAATAATGCAAGTTGCGAAAATCAGTACGCATATCACAGATTGATGTTGTGTGATGAATTCCATAGGAAACAGTGTATATTCATGCATACTCAGGGTATTTACATTGATTGCAGAGTTACCATGGGCCTCGTTTGATTAACTTTTGATGTGGGGAAAAACTGTTAAGGAAATTGCAATGAAAACTCATACAACATGCAAAAGGAAAACAGGGTAATCAGACTGTACGTAGCATCATAGGCTGCCATTCCTGCATTAGGTTACATTTGCAACTGCTCTGATTTTAGCAGTCATTTTCATTACCTCCCAACTGCGCTAATCTGAAAGTATGTAAACTTTACTAAAAGGAGAAACAGGAATGTCAAGAGCTACCAGACATCTAGTAATATCGGCATTACTTAGGCTTGCTTTGATGCATACGAAAATAAGTTATTTAACATGCACAATCTTGTATCATTTGTAAATATTTAGTTTTTCAGGTGCAATAATAATGGCTGTGAAAGAATGCGGTGCCCTGCCTTCACAAAAGAGTTGGACAGCCTCTTTTCCTTGCTGGGAATTGGCTTTCCCATCACGGGGGAGAGAGAGTGGCACAGACACCAGGCAACAGAGGCAGGCTCCAGCTGCACAGTGCCTGCAATACACCTGGGCCCTCAGAGTAAACAGCTCTGCATTGTTCTCGCTTGGCTGTCTGCTCAGACGGGAGGCTGGATGAGCGTGTGTGCACGGGGGAGCGTCTGTCTGGATGTTTTCTTTTTTTTTCCCCTCTCACCGCCATTTTGTGCACATTTAAAGGAAAGGCGGGAGGGGGGTTTGAGTGCATGTATGAAACCTGTTCCTTCTTCAATCCGTTCGCTCCGATCCAAATTGCAAAGCAAAGAGAAAGGCAGACAAACCCTTCCAGCAGAGATGACAGCAAACTGAGATCTTGCTTAAAAGGAAGTATAGGCCCTTCTGGAAAAAAAAAACAGGAAAAGCCAGGGATGGACATAGAGGCCAATCGTTCTAGCAGTGAAAGGGTTAGAATTTACACCAAGCTACTGTACTGTTCCACAAATAGAGTGTCTAAGAGCACTTCATTTATATTGTATATTTAATAAATAATACAACACAGAGCTACTGTTGGGCAAATCCAAGTTCAGAAGGATTCTTTTTTTTCAATTTGGCTTCAAAGAGGAGCAGCCTTCTGTACAATTCACATGGCATTTGGTGCTTCTACATTTGAGGGAAGGGGCATTCAAGCCATTGAAATCATAGATTGCAATTCCTGATGTCATGATATGAACCAAGAAGATAGGACATGTCCATGAACAGCAGATGAGTTCTTTCCAGTGGGCTGGTTGGGAGATATTACATCTGTATGAAGAAGTTATTTATTCTGATAACAAATAGGCTGTATATTCTGTTGTGCTTAAGTATCAAACAATTGTAAAAATTGATGCATATTTAACATGAGAGGGACTTTATAGAATGGGTGAAAGAAGAAGTATTATGGCAGATTTATTATATATATACATTTGCTGTTTGTGCCCCATGTCTGTTTTTCCTAAACTTTTTGTGCTTAGTTTAGTGCAGTTTAGAACATTGTTATAAAAGTGATTTTCTCACTAGGTATTGTTTTTGCTGTTGCTTAGCATTGTGCAGGCAGCGACAAACATCACAAGTCCTGACAGGCTGCAGTGCCTTTTGAGAAAGTCAACAGCTCTCCAGCACTTCAACATTTAAAGTAATATTTTTTTCAGTGACATTGATTATAATTAAACAAATGAGGAAGCCACAAAAACTAAATTTTTTATTGTACCACTACACCAGCACTATTGTAACTGAAACTACACCATTGCCCAAAGCAAAAATAATAAATACATACTAAATACACAAGAAACTATCATTTAAAACTGTGTGTAGATAGTCAGAATGAATTTTGCTAGTTATTACACATAGCTCTGATAAGAACGCAGGCTAAGAAGATCTAGAACTCTATAATAGATGTATTTTCGATCAATATTTATTTTCAAAAGGGACTGTGTTGCACAAAAGCATATTTCAAAACACCAGAAACCCCAAGCCCAGCTACTTGCAAGCTGAAACAATACTTGGAATGAAGATAATTAACCACGCAGGCCTGACTCAACCTCATGGGCCGACCGCTTCCTAGACCTGCGGCCTGGGTTCATCCCACAGGGCTGAGTGAGTGGGCCGTGCAGCCTCTCACCCAGAGAGTTCAGAGTTTCACTCGAAGAGCTCACAGGATCTGAGGGCCACAGAATCCACTTGCAATGAGTAACAGTCTGTTGGCTTTTCTGTCTAAGGATGTGTCCTTGTCTAGCAAAGTGAATGTAGATTTTATTCACCTTGGTTTTCTTTGTCTTATGTCTTTCACATTAGTCATGAAAAAAGCTATGACTTGCAGCTGTGGTTAATCTTTTGTCTTTTACCCAAGAATTTAAAATACACGTGCTCTCGTTCTTCTTCTTGTTCTTATTCGCTGAACAGATGCCTTTATCCAGGACAAGTTACTTAGTTCACAAAACTTCCCCTTAAGTGTAGCTGCAATCTAACTAGCTAATGATGCCTGAGATAGTAATATGATTATACGCAAGTGCAATAAAATTACAGAAACAAAGTAAAGGTAGGCACAATGAGGCCGATTAAGCACAGCACAAAAAATACTGTTCTAGATTTATTAATTTGCTATGTATTCTCCTGAAAAATCAAGTAGCCTCTTATTGCAGCTCTAGTCAGTTTTTGTTCTAATTCTTCTTTCCCCTGATTATAATTTTATATTTTCAAGTGAAGAGCTGTTTCCGCGAGACATTAGAAAACAAATAGCTTTCTTGGTCAAGAATGTGTTTGTGCCAAAAATGTATGAAACATCCTTTTAATATTAATCAGGAGCTTATATAGAAGATTTTTGGGGGGATTGCATAAAATCAAGGTATGCTTCCCTACATTTTATGTCACTTCAGTTAAGTTTTGTTTAGTGTTCTACAGATTTTATTGCCCGGTGTCAGAAATTATGGATCATCAGGTTCTCACTGGGGATTGTGCAGCTGTAGTGCGTTCTCCACCCCAGAAATAAAAATAGTCTGCCAGCAAAAATCCCCAGCTATGAGAAATATTTCAAAGGGAGAATTATTGCAGGCCATAGTTAAAATTACCTCAGCAATATGTCTTTTTGGAACCTTTTCAGCAACACCTTTTTGGCTGGACGATGACATTTCATTTTAAAAAGTTGGCTTTCTTGGGAAACATTTATCGCAGGCAGCAAAAACAAAAGATATGGTACCAGGATGTGAAGTGAAACATATATTTTCATTTCATATATTGTTTTTAGCAATTCCTTAGTGGCAATAACTTTTAAGTGATGGTTCTCAAAGTATTGAATCTGTGCTAGGAGGGAGTCTGCCCTCAATCACTGCCAAATGGACTTGAGCATTTTTACAGGGAACATGGCTTTGAATCTGAACTGACAGGTGAAACCTGCACTTTAACAGGTGCTGTTTTAAGTCAGCGTCTAGCCAGTCATACAGCTAGTGAATCATTGTCTAGGACTCACACATCCAGGATGTGTGTTCCATAGAAGACAATGGAGCCTATAATTTATAAACTGTTTGCAGCAGATCGTCTCTGAGTCATTAAACGAAAGGCAAATGAATTCAGTGTATAAAATAGTACACATGCAAAAACCACAAACCACTTAACCATGTTCAGTTCATGAGACAGGGTGGCGCAAGTTAAATACCTTTGCACGCATAGATGCCTTCACTTCTCAAAACTAATGATACAGTTTGTTCTCGAAAAGGCGCGCTAAAGTGAGTTCCAAAAAAATCCTAACGATAAACACATCTCCCTTTCTTGTGTACCAATAAAGAGTCACAGTGGGCATTAAGTACTGTGCTCTTCCAAATCTCAGCTGCTTTGCAATGAATCGCGTGGACTCAGTTAATGCAAACACAAGCAAATTAATTATAGCTGTATAGGTTTAACCAATACAAAAAGCAATTGAATCATCTTTGAATACTGGATTAAGAAAGTCTTGTGTTTAGTGTACTTTGAATATGAGCAAGGTTGTAGTTTCACTTTAGTTCTATTTTTTAATTACCTCTGCATTATGCTCTCGGCATGTGTAGCTTTGTGCTAATTCGCAAAAGTATACAGCACTTGCACTTTGTGTACGAAAAGAGATTTCTTTTAAGTCATTTGTACAGACTGACTACTGCCCCGCAACTTCGGGAGAAACAACAAAGGAGTGGCCTGTCAAAGAAAAAAAAAAGACAAACAGTGTTCCCAGCTCTTCAAGTTGACTGAATTAAAATGCAGGGATGGGTAATAAATCAAAAAGAAAAGGAATAGAAATAACAGCCACCTTCACTCAACAAGGTATTACAGTAGCTTAAATGTTCCGAATCTGTAATTACAACATAAGGGGAGTCAGTGTTCTGAGAGTATTGCTAATGCAGAGTCCTGTGCCTTCTTAAGGTATGTGTATGAATTTACATATGGTGGGGAAACCTAACCCTTAAGAGCCAGACTCACACTTCGTGAAGTCTCTGCTTTTGTTTTGTTACTATAGGAACTGTTTGTTTGAAGGGAAGGGTTCATCCTTGAGCAGAAAAGCAGCTTCAACAACCTTGAAAGAAGGCTTTTAATTTTTTTTTACCCATTGTGACAGCATGTTAGAAGAAGCGAGTCCCTGCGCAGGTGAAGGGGGTGTAAGGAAGGGAAGGGAGAAAGGGATTGGATAAGGCCTGCCTTTTCTACCTTGTCCAACAAAAGGTTACCGAATGTGCTTGTGTGGGATTTGTTTTCCACAGTGCAAGCACAGTGCAAAAGTGATCAAATGGAAGAGGAGCCAGACGCAGAAATGTAGGGCTAGACTTCACTTCATTCCTTTTTTAAAAGAGGAAACACACTTACAGAACCATTCCAAAAGGTGAAACTACTCATTTTTTTCCTTAACCTTCTATGGAATTCAGTAATATCTGAGGTAGACCTGATGTTTTGCACAGGAAATAAACTAAAATTAAAAAGTACCAGTGTTATGAACAAGACAACTCTAGGACTAACTGACTCATGGTGTTTTTTTTCTTTCAAAACCTATATTTTATATTTTCCACCTGTAATTCGCATCAACCTGTCTAGTACAAACCCGAAAGACAGAGTGTCACAAATCTCTATTCTAGAGTCACACTTGAGAAAAAGAAATGGTGTTGCAGATATGCTGTCCCCCTGGATGTGGGTGGGGGCAATTCAGAGTTCCCACTCCAGTTAAACCCGTTTGTCTCAGGGAGGAATGTGGAACACCTGTTAAAAAACAGACTAATCAATGATGCACACGTCATAAAGAAACAAAACCAGAACTGAATTTAAGAGCCTGCAGGTGTGACATAAGTACTGATCACCATGCCCTCCAATTGCAGGGTAGGTAAAACTGAATTCAAATGAGTTGATTCACACAATTAACGCAGCTATTCATAATTGGAATAACTGATGTGCTTGCAAATAGGATTGGGATTTAGTCACACTGAGGTTTGTAATAGGAATGAAGCAATATTTCTAAGAGAGCACTCTACATTTATGCCAGAGTATTCCTATTTTTTACATATTGAGCCTTAAGTGAAGGAATGGAATTACCATTAATTAAATCGGAAGATCTATAGGCACTCTACAGTAAATAAAACATGAAAGCAAAGTTAACAAATCAGTAACACTGTAACAAAAACAAGACCCAGAAGCAGAAAAACCTCAAATGCCGAGTTGCAACATTATATGATGTTAAAACATATTCAAGCTTGATTGTGTGCATTATTAAGGATTAGGAAGCTGTGCCTGTGAATATGGTATTATGTATGCCAGAGGTCAGGAAAGGATCTTTCAATTCTTGGCATTTTCACTGTGACCCTTGTTATCAGATGTGGGCTGAGAATGAGTGGATGTAAAGGATAATATTCATTTTACTACCGCTGATGATAAGGAAGTCTTTTCTTTCAGCTACATTGCAGATACTCAGTTTTTGTGTTTTTGTCTATCAACCTTTATATTCTGAGAACATGAAGCTTGTGCATTTATTTGTTTTTGTCCTTCTGCACTAATTACCTAAATCTCATCCGATAGCTCCAACACTCAAGAAAAAAGAAAAGAAAAGATTAACTTAAACGTTTAGGAAAAAGACTAACCTGTCAGTGGTTCAACATTTTGACATGAGTGAAGATAGAATTGCAGCTTTTAGCAAGACTATTTAGCACACATCCTGCTAAATTAGTGGCCTGTTTTCCGCCTTTAAAATAAGCATGTTGACCAATACAAATAGTAGCTTGGCAATACCTAGGGTTAGATTGTACTTCACATGCACAACAGGCATGTCTTCGGAGATCAAAAGAATCTTTCCCATGCTGTTTTGTCTCAGAAAATGTTGTGCATGCATACTTGTGAAATAATACAATTTGTTTCTTACAAGCCATTTTAACCAAGTCTTCGAGTTCCCTGCGGTCGTACGTTATGTCTTCAGAACGTTGACTGGTTCTGCTGTTTGATGGAAGGGGGTTATTTGTTCTGGAACAGAACAAGTCCTGGCAGAACAAGACCAGGGTAGTAGCAGACACCCTTTTGGCACAATGTGCAAGCGCGGACGTTTATGTTTTAGAAATTGCTGGGACGGATGTCTTTATGAGCTCAGTGATTTGGTCTGCAAACAGTTTGGATGGATTTCTGCCAAACACGATTTTACTTTTTGACATGCAAATTGCATCCATTTCTTTGGGCTGCTTTTGGTTGTTTAAATATCTAAATATATGAAGACATAGAGGTGTTTCCCTCAATATACAGTATAATCACCTTGCTTATCCTTTAAACAATCAATCAAAAATTGCTTTTTTGCAACTCTAAGAAACACAATACACATTTATAGTAATTAAAATCATCTGCCTTTGGAAATGTGTTAGGCAAATGCAGTTCATTGTGTACTATTATAGAGAAATCACAGTATTAGCCTGATGATTTCTGAAAGCAGAAACTACCTCGCATTTCAGGTTTTGCAACATAAAAAGCTCTTTTAGTAAAAAAAAGAATGGAGATTATATTTTCTGCTCAGTATGCAGTTGTATCATAACCTTAGTTATTATACTTTTATCGTTACACATATTGAGGGAGCAGTTGTTGAGGCTCTGGACAGGAAGACTGCGTACAAATCCCTGTGTTTCACTGTTGTTCCTTTCAACAAGGTATGTCACTCAGTCAAATTGCCTGTTTGATAAATGGGTACAAATGCACATTATTAACATTAAAAGCTATTCCCAGTACCTGTCCATGTATTTTTTACATATCTTGTTTCAAATACTGTATGACTTAGTGTGATTTGTACAATCCATCATTTTTATATTTTCTCTCTTATAGCATAATGAAAGCCACTTAAATCACAGAATACAACAATACACAACGTACAACAACAGCAAGTGCTCTCCTTTGGTGTAGCAATAAGATTGTTGGTAAGGTTGTCGGTTACTGCAAATCGGGTTCTGTAGTGATTAGATATACATGAGTAGAGTGATAATTTCTTTCAATGCTCCGTATTGTTTTGAGTATAGTATTTGTGTCTGAGTTGGGGAAAAAAAGCTGAAATCTTAGATATGTTTATACCAACAGTCCACCTGTGCAACTGTGAGCCATAAAGTACTGTATAAATTATGTATGAACAAACAAACACAATGTTTGTAAAGCACAAAAGGCTAGTTTGACTGACTTGCCTTTTCTTATTTGTAACTTTTTTTATGTTCTTATGTATTGTATACACAATGTTAAATCGGATATCAGACTGATTACTTTAGGCTTAATCTGATTAATTCAGCACCAGGTTGGGGTGGAGTATTAGGAGGCAAAGCCTCTGCTTTATTAACTGGGTGTTTCCATTGCAAAGGGCCGTCACCTCTGACTGCCTACACAAGTGAAGGATTTATATGTGATTCACTGGATCAAAGCAGCACATTCATGTACAACAATTTATTCAGCCGTCACCACTGTAGAAATCTAGGAATGTTTGTCACTATAATCCTGAGCAATTGCATCATACTGGACCTTGCATAGCTAGTACCAGTATATAGAGGAAACACATTTATGTAATGCTCTGCACATACAGAACATGTCTGAGTTAGGGTACCTATACATCTATCTGGGCAAACATAATCCATTATGATATAAACCTCAATTTTTAACTTTATTTAGGTCAATTACTGATAGGTAAAACTGTGTGTATGACATCTTTATTCATTATCCTGGTCTTTTAAAGTACAAAGGTATGGTGAATAATAATTTGCCAAATATATATACTTATCAGATTTACAATTTGTTTTAATAGGGTAAATTCCTATATGTGCTGTAAAATCAACAGAAGGTTAATTGAGAAAGTGAGGTGTTCTGAATTCTGTTGAAGTGGCAGAAGGGTGAACAGAACCAATCCTTCTGCTGTACTGTTATAGAACAAAGAGCCTTGAATGAAACGAACAAGTAGGAGCATCCTTGCTCAGTTAAAATCTTACAGAAAACAAAGCTGGAGAATGAGTGGTTTTCAGAACCAAATGAAATGGGCGATAACCTTGCACAGCAGCAGATGGGATCTGTGACTTCCAGGGTTTTGTTTGTACGCAGCATTACGTCGAGAAGGAAAATGAAAGAGTCTGATATATTTAGAGCATTTGTCTCGTAGTGACAGGGTATGTGCGAGACTCGCTGTGGTGTTAGTGTGGGCCCTCCACCCTTCCTATATAGACGTCTCTCAAAGGTTTGCTGGGAGGGGTTGTTAACAGGAGATATTTTTCACTTTTCTGTCCCGTTAGCAATAAGTGTGGTTTACGAAATCAAGCCTCACTGCGTAGACATAACATTGTCTTTACAAAGGGATGTGTTTACATTCCTGTTGTGTGGCAGGATGCTCATATGTGTCTGAAGCCTTATCTCTGGCATTTGGTTTGGGAAAGACCCGTAACAGTGCACAGCTAACACACAAAAGACAGAACAGGTTTGGACAGTGCTCCACAGGGTGAAACACAGTTTCTGCAGTGCAAAGTTCAGCATCACACAAGGGGGGAGACAAAGCTTTTTCAGTTCTGATCTCAGGGGTTAACCTTCCTAATACAGTCAGTAATTTACCAATAGTCTTTTTAAACTGTTTAGGAGATCAAGAATGGGCTGAGGACGGTGTCTTTAGTTTAATTTTTTGACGAGGCTCTGTGAGATAAGGTAGTGTCAGAGCACATTCAAACCATTTATATATCAAGACCTTCCTGTCAGGAAGGCAGAAGCCAACATCTTTTTATTTTTAATAGCACAAGCAGTTCTTTTGTAATAAAATGTAAAATTGTAAAAAAAAACATGCATTCATAGTCAACACTCCTTTTAAGCAAATTGCAGTATATAGTTTACTCTGCAAAATGATTGTTCATAACTGGAAGCCATCCAGCAAGAAAGATAAAAGGCACTAATGGGAGATCTTGTCTGCCCATCCCCACTCACTGAGCAGTGCAGAAAAGAGTGTTAGAAGCCAAGACATGAAGAACTTGTTGGTGATTCCTCATTCAGAAGGGTACACAATGCAAAATGTTCTAAAGCATATTTGAAAACTTGTTAGCAGCTATAGTTTCCTGACCGAGAACCAAGAAAACTCTTCTTTAAGAAGCTCTATCTGCTTTGACAGTTGTTGTCATATTTCAGCACACTGTGATTGCCTGTATTCGGTTATTCATGCTTTTGGGTTTTTTTTTTCATCTTTTGCCTCGAAGGCACCTTTAAGAAAACATGGGATTATAAATTCCAACAGACCAGGCTCTTCCTTCTAGTCTCTTTCCCAGTCTAAGGAACATTTAAATGATATGTAAACGAATAACAATAATGTACTGAAAAATATCAATAACACAGAGAAAGCAATAGACTAACCATCTCTTCAACCTGCTCCTCAATTTTCTAAATAAATAGCCCCTGTATGCAGAAAGGGATAGGGTACCGATTACTAGTTTTGTACTGTGAGCAGGTATTGTGGCTTGCAGGAATTTTTGTATTTCCTGCAATGTGTTTTTTTTTTTCACTTGGAAGCCTTCCGAGAAGGCCTGCCAGTTACACTAAACATCCCTTCTGCACTTTTCCTGAGCACCCCAGTAGTGTGTCATGTTGATACATGGTGACATCCCCAATCAGCGGGGACCCAGATGCCTTCAAAAGGCTGAATCAGATTCAACCCCAGCTTCCACTGATCCTCCTACACAAATTGTTTCCCTCTGTGCAAATGTATCCGGCCACAGGACACAAATAACTAGATACAGCTCTCTATAATGACATACAGTGGACAAAAGGCTGGAATTATAAAAAAAATCACTGCTTTCATCATTCCTGCTGTTACTGCTGCCGTCTGCAGAGGCCTGCTTAGAAATTTAAAAATATTCCAGCATAAAAGAAGGAACAACAAACACTCCTAACAAAACTGTAGGAGGGGGACAACATAGGTTAAGGTGAGAGTAGATCGGTTTTCAAACCCCCACTCTCTATATTATGAAGGTAACAGCAACGGTTTTAGGTGATATCAAGGAACGAAAATCCAGACAGTCTTAATAATTGTATTTTTTCCATATTTGTTTCATATTAAACATTTAATTCATTTCCTGAATTCATTCGTTTTCTGAGTTAATCTTGCCTTACACATTAACTTCACAAGAGGGTCCATTCTACTTCGGCTTGTTTTGCCTAGTGTTGTCATGTCCCCTGTGCTGCTATGGTCTTCGTTGTGCACCACTGGAACCTTTGGCCAACAAGCACAAAGGAATGTGTTGAAGAGGTATTGTTGTGGTACTGAAAGTAACCTAACAAATCTGCAGCATTTGTGTGAGATGAATATTGTGACTGTACTTGTAATTTCTAAACATATTTTAACATTTGTTGAAATACACCAACCCAGTATGTTGACTGTATGTGAGGAACATGTCCCCCGTATTTATTTTTTGTATGTAGTGCCTGTCTACTGTTATCAGATCCTTCTGAGGAGGCCTGGAAGTGATTAGGGCATAGTGCAGCATTCAGGTATGTTTTTAATGCTTTTTCATGTACAGGGCAAAGTTAGGTTCAGACTTCAGCAGGCTTCCTTAGAGAATAAAGCCCCTTCTGTCCTGGAAACGTCTGGACAAAATCAAATCAGACGAAAAGCATGGTGCAAAGGAAGGCTTCAGTCACTTTCAGCACCAGCCAGCACTGCCATGAATGCAGGTAAAGCAAAGTTCAGCAGGAAATCTAATTAAAGGGCAGAAATTGTTTTAAGCGTCTGGCTGCTGCACCATATTTTGTCTGACAAAATAATTATTCAGAGGAACAAGTGCTGTCTGCGAGTTTTTCAGTTCAAACACCAGTGCGCTGATATTACAACTTTTTTTCTTCTCAGAAAAAGCCTACTGTAAGCAGGTTATTAGCTCAAGGAACTGCAATTACAACTCAGATAAACTGAGAGCAAATTAATAACTTCTTTTTTATCTGTGCCCTCCCAGCACACTGCGAGTAAAAATACCGTTGTGCCTCATATAAATCTGAACATTGGACCAGTCTTATCTGCATTGCCTGGAGTCCCAGCCTCAGTGCAGGGTTGTAGCTGTTCTCAATCTGTCATCTCTTAACTGTATTCTGCAAGTGCTGAGGTGAGCTCTGTTATGAAAGGAATTCATTCAAAGAAGTCACTTGGGTCTGTAATAGAAAACCCAAGGGGAAGAGAGAAGATTAATTTTGTTTGAAAATAATAGAAACTTTTTAAAAATAAGGGCGTGGGGAGAGTGGTTAGGGAATTGGCATTGAATGTAATTAAGAGTGGGCAACAGAGTTTTCAAACTCTAAATGAAGCTGACATTAATTTCTGGTTGAATACTTCCGTTGCCCGTGGCACACAATGAATCCACTAACACACAAACACAAGACTCTTTAATGAAGCCTAGATTTTTTGTTTGTTGTTTTTTTTTTTAGACTATCCCAAACTGTAAAACACAAGGATCTGAGCGAACTGAGTAAACAGTGGAGTGATGCCTGGAGTGCAGATTAACGCAACTGAAACACCACTCTCCCCAGAGCCTTCTCCAGTGCTTGCTTAGTTGCCATGGAGACCCAGGCTCACAATAGTCTCTCACGCTCCCGACAGGCGAATCCCAAGTGCCCCCAGAGACGGTGACACTGGGACAGCATCTCCTGCACCTGGCTGAGCGACAAGGAGGGAGGCAGGCCTGCAGAGACAGGCCCCTCACCACAGATGTGCAGCACCTGTAGCTCAGTGCGCCACTGCCGCCTTCTACACACGTTCATGGAAAGAGAAAGAGGGAAAACAGAAACTTCCAGATTTAAAGCAACATGTCTAGGAGCTGTTTCTTATTTCTTTCATCGGATATTGGCAATGCTACACAGCAATCACACGGATTTGCATTTGGAACTTGAACAATGAGCAGCAGCCACACTTAAGTGTAACCACTTCTAGGACATGAGCAGGCAGGCCATGGCCACATGGATAGCGATCTGGGTTATGCAGACAACCCATTAATTAACATCTGGAACCCAAAGCAGAAAAAGCCCCTGGCTGTACATTGACTGTATGCACCGTATTTAAGTAGAGTTTGAGAGCCATGTGGTTTAAGACGTGGCTTCATTTTTTTTTCAGCATAGCCCTTGTTTCCTTGAAGATCATTTGGTGTTTCTCACATTCCCAGTCTCTGGCACTTTGCATATAATTCTGGAGGTGATGACAAAAACTTTCAAACTGATTGAAAATGGCAGCAAGCTTGCTTTACAATAATTACTAGATGTCACTGTTTGAAAACGTTACTCTGTGACTCACATCTGAATCTAAGTGTTTTAAATCACTGCGTGAACTAGTGCTGGTTTGTGCACAGAAAGCAAATGAAAAAGATTTTATAGGTGTCAACTTTTAAATAGGCCAGTTGAATATGTTTCAAAGACTTTGATTAAGGTAATAGATTAATACAGTACTTTCTTTTCTGGCTTAAGGCTTAACCAATAACCTCCCAAAAACCTTTGAATTATGACCTCATTTTCTCCACTGAGGGACAACATGATCCATTACAGCGGGCGATCATTCAGTTACTGCTGGGTATAGAATATTAGATCATCTTGGCCAGTGGATTTTCCTGTCTATTGAGTTTTTATTTTAGTACTGATTCTCACTATTCATTTTCTGAAGAGGCTCCCTTATAATTTCTTTTTTTTTTTTATTCTGATTCATCCTGGGATTTGTAGTCAAGCACTCTCAGACAGCACCTTTAAACTCCAAGGCGGCTTTTGAGCAGTAAATTGGTTAAGTTCATGAAAGAGCAAAGGAGTGAAACTACGGTAAATTGTTTCCCACTCTTTCACATTGTGGCGACTCTTAAACAAACCATGTCAGACCCCAAACGATTGTCTCCCGTGCAGTAACTGGCTGCCAGTTCTGTTATGGCGGAGGCCTATTTTTAATCAGCAATATGTATTCCATCTTGGCTTTTTTGCTATGAGGAAATGCAAATCAGCTGAGTGCTATGCGTACAGGCAAATAGATTTGTCATTCAGGAAAGACTAATGCTGCCATGATGCCTTGCAGACGCAATCTGACGACGAGCTGAAGGGAAATGGGGTCCCCAAGGGGCCGATAAGCCCAGTCCTGACTGTGGAAGGAGGGGGTGACGGGAACAGGAGGGTGGAGTGAGGGGAACAGCAGGCTAATTAATTACACATTGGCTTCTGGGAGTTTTGATTCTAAATGCCAGTTAGGTCCCCATGAGGCGACACAGTTAACAGCTTGCGCGCTATGAACAAAACAACAGGGTGAGGAGAGTGTCTATATCTGTGCATGGATGAAAATGGCTGGGGGGTGGTGTGGGGGGTGTTAATTGGAAATAGTTCTCGATGGATAGTTGCTTTGCAACTCTTCTACTTCTCCAGCAGCCACCAGATGGATTATTTTTCTCTCTTTTAAGGAAGCATATCCCACTGCAATGCTCTGATTTCCAGTCATGTATAATTCACCGGTCTTGTTTTTCCACGGTTCAGCTTTCTTCTGAGGGGCACATTTGGCTATCTGCAAATTAGCCTTATCTCTTTTCCTTTGATGAGAAAGGATGCCACACAGTCCCAGAAATAAAGACATTGAATACCTCCCTTTGTGCATCACTGAAACATTTTCTGAGGTCTTATACACACATGAAATATTGTATAAGTAAAATGTATTAATAACAGATGTATCAGCCTTTTCTTCCCATGGAAAATAGTACAAACAGATTGATTACTGTGCATGGACCTGTGCAGACCAGGCCACTGACTGCCTTTTCCCAGGAGTCCCCAGTGACCAGACAGCATACCGAAATGGGCCAAACCGAGACTATAAAGGATGGGAGTGAGTAGGTTGGGTGTTCCTCGGTCTTTTGCACTCGGTGTCCTTGGAGAAGTCACCCAAATTCCCTCGTTTCCATTTTGCTTCTGGAAGCAAATAACTCAGACTGTCAAAGTTTCTTTCTCTGTGAACAATCTCCACCCAAATAGGCATGTAGCAGTAAGTCTGGTTCAATTGCATCTGGTGATTCTAAATGAGCTTTTAAAGGTTCAATCTAAAGGACAAATTCCAAATTAAACAAAGACAGAAGAGACTTTCTTATTCTAATAGCATTGATTCTCCACGAACAGGAATTTTAAAATGTTAATGCACAAATTTGTTTGTGCTAAACATCTCTGGGAACTATTTTTCTCTTAGAATCTGTTCATGTGTTATATTACATACTATATCATCTGTACAAAATTGAATTGCATGTGTTCCAGGCTGAGTGTAATATAATTAATAATATTATGCAAATAATAAATCATTTATCATGTTTATTCAGTGCGTACCAATATGTTACCATATGTACTAATTCCTTTCCTAGCTGCTGCGTGCACGTTGTGAACCAATCCATATGGCAACATACTGTACATATCCAATATCTTAGAATTAATGTGAGGGCTGTGTCACTCCTGTTTGGTGATAGTCTGTGTGAACGTCCTACAATCTAGACTGCTGTCTGTTTGGTCAGGGTGGACAGTTGTCATTCATTTTCTCCACTTCCACAATATCTGCACTGAAAAGCTTCAGATCCTGCTTTCAGAAGTGTGCCTTTTGCCTCCAGTGATTGGTTTTGCTCCTTCTGGGTTCTGTGGTAATGGCATGTTTCCATATGGGGAAGTTGGCAGCCTCTTTCTGAAGATTCCTACCATATGTTTCACCGCCTTACAACTGGGCTTTCCAATATGTACAGTGCCTGTGGCCTATGTACTTTACATGTTATAATGACAATAAGTCTCTGCTCTCCTCTCTGGCTAAAACACTATATCCTTATATATATTTACATATATCTGGCAGTATATCTAAATATGTTTTCACATCTACCTTTGTTGGGATTTAAGCTCATATTGGAAAATAAGCATGTCAGTAAACTTAAATATAGTATAAAAACTACAAACAGAATTTGTCCATTCCACCTATATTCTGAAGGATTTTTACAAGATCAAATCCCAACCTGCATGCACCATGACTTTCCTCTTTTATAAGAGCCTAGAAATCAACATATGCATTGATTATTGTTTCATTGCATTGGTTTTTGTTTTTGTTTCAGAAGTTTTGATACACTGGTACCAGGGATGAAATTAATGTGCATGAATGTGCACATGCAGTACAAATATTAAAAGGTGTTTCATTTTCCCTTTTATTTTCACTTTATTTTCACTTTGTAAGTTAATTCAGCTTGATGCACGTAATTTAATTCTTTTAGCAAATGCCTCCTGACCTGTGATAAAACCAAGCCAAGCCATGTAAGTCAATCGTCAAACAGATTCCCAAAGCTATGAACACAGGTCACAGTTTTTTGTCCTAAAGCTACTCGGTGCTGCCACTGAATGTCTTAGTTTAAGCAAGAGACAGTTTAAACAAGAGTGACGGTCTTAATCTCAGTGTTGTTCTTCCTTTTTCTTTAATATTTCCTATGGTCTAATCATACAAATTGTGAATTTCAGCTGAACACAAGCTTTTTTCTGTAATCACATTTCATGTTAACCTGAGCAACTAGTGTTTTATTTCCCATATTTAGTGTCTAATTTGGCTGTGGTTTTCATTAGTCACATATTGCAGTATTAGAGAGTGGCACTTACTTCCCCGAGGGACACTTTGAAAAACTTCTGTTCCCCTGAGTGTAATGATAGTAAATTGCTGAACAACCTACCTGCAGTAGCTTCTGTTAAGGATATTAAGCAGCCTTCTAGGCTTGAAATGAAGACTGAATGCAAAACTGCACTGAAATTGACAGTGATTCTGCAAGTAGGGGCAGGAGATTTGGGCTTTCATGGCTTTTTTTCTTGATTTAGTGTTGATATCCTCTGTTTAAGGGCACTTTAATAAAAGCTCTTTGGACCTGGCAGAAGCAAAATGCCATTTTCAGGGCTGGAAAACATGTTCAAGGAGTCTTTGACAAGAGGCAGATCAGAAAGATTTGCTCCAGCTTTTATCTCTAAGGTAGGTTCAAACACAGTTCCCAATGTGAGGAGACAGGGCTAAAGCCTCACCCAACCTCACACTGACTGGGGAGTTTTTGAAGATGCTAGTCAGTCCACCTGCTTAGCAGTAGACATCATCTCTTGCCATGTGTTTGTGCTTGCATGTAATTAGAGCCTTCTCTTTGTTTATCCATTATCATGGGTCTGATGTCCTTTTTCTCTCCCAGTTGGACAGAAGGAGTGGGTTCATGGCACACTTCTTGCTACATTAAAGTTAGATGTATTCTCTTTGAAGAGCAGGGCCCCCCTTGTGCTGCCGAAAGGGAGGCTGGGTCTTGTTCCACAGCTTGTAAATATTTCACTAATGAGCCGAACTCTTCCCTCCCTCGAGCTCCTTAGCTCTGTGGACCTGTGTCCAGCTGATTTAAAACAATGTAACTGAGTTGTTTCCTCTGATTTTTTTAGATCACTCAGACAGCAAAGCAGACTGGAATGATACTTTAAACAGTGCAGTTAATGTACAGATACCTCCTCTCCATTTTGACTATAACTAATAGCCAAACAAGGCGTGCCTGAAAACTAAAGGACTCTCTTTTAAATCCTCATACCCCTCTGCAATGCTTCTAGAGAGGCCCTGCTGACATTCACACAGGCTCAAAAACTGCTATTGGGGAAGGAGCCATGCCAATTGCTATCCTTGATCAATGCCACCATATGTGCCATTGATCTGCAAATGCCAGTTTTAACAGTGCATGGATGTTAACAAGGCATTGCCTTAGGAAAGCCATACTGTGGCATCCCTGCTAGAACAGTGAGTTTTTAATGCAACATTTCTGTTTCATGAGCCGGAAAAGAAAGACATTAGTGTCATTGTCCTTTGTTGTAGCTAGTGCACTGGAGTGACCTCCTCTGCACGATGTGTATGAAAATAAATAATTTTGTCTTGACGGTAGTTCTGATGTTGCACTGGACAGAGCATTGCTTCATGACTCTCTGCAGTGCAGTTCCTGTTTGTTGAGAAGTCCCACACCACAAGGAAACCCAAACCAGATTAAACAGCCAGTATATTACTTATGTACATGTATATATCATTCACTTACAGTATGTCAAGAGAACAGAGACAAATGGATAGCATGCATAGACTGTTACCTGCAGTCATTTAGATTTTGTTTAAAAGATAAAAAAAGACAAAATATTAAATGCTTTTGTTCATTTTCCTCTAGTACAAATAGCAAATTTTGGTCTTTTCTATCCTTCTTCAATGCAGGTTGTTATATAAATGATCTTGCACTGTTCAGCATCTGAATAGCCTGCCATTTTGGAAGAAAATTTCTTTAAGAGCAAACAATCATTTTCATACAATACACTTTCTTTTATCACTCTCATTTCTCACACAAAGAGGAATTCACCCCTTTATAGACAGAAAGAATAAACCTTAAAATTACAGTGAAGCGTGCAAGGCCAGTCTGAAAAGATACTGATTTTTTATTGGCAAGCCCTAACCTGTAACGTTTATTGTGTGAAGAGAAGTGAAATATTTTAGACACCACATCGCAACAACCTACAAACACAGGAGTCACATTTACATCAGGGAATGCTGTAGAAAAAGAGAGTAACTACAATTTCCTTCATTCAGATGCTTTTCTCAGAGTTTGTTTTTGAACTTTTTGTAAAACATATTTAAAAGGTGGCAGAGGTCTCATTTCCTTTATTTTCATTTATATCACCTTGACTGAGCTGAACTATAAGGACATGTTTTAGGCCTGTTGTCTTGGACTAGTCCCACATGGGAACTTCACTTCAAAGTGTAACTAAAAACAGTTCTGTCAAGGTCAGTTAATGCAAAGGTAGGACTGAATGTCGGGGAGAGATGAAGTCAAGAATGTTAAGATCTTTCAGAGGAAGTTCTTGTGAATCTGCATTGTAATCCTGCCTGAGGGTAACCTCATCATTTGTCATCATTTCTTTCCAAAGCATTAGGTAGTGTAATAGGAAACGCTCATTTTTCAAATATTTCAAGACAGCTCTTGGAACGATTTCTCTCCTAGTTTCAGTCCTTCACACTCTAGCTACAGAATTCCTCAAACTTGTGGAAGCCAAAAGACGTGCTTTTGAAAAGTAAATAAAGAAATTATCATTCTGCACTGAAATGTACTCCTTGATGTGAAATATTTTGTCATTTATGTTGCCCATCCTGACAAATTCTTATGGAATGGTTTTCCAAGTGCATTGTAGGGTCTGGAATAATGACCCTACATAAACCTTGATAAACAAAAGTACTTTGTTGTCTTTTCATCCTTTAAGGAAAGAAAGGACAAAATATTTGTCCAATGCAGGTCATGGTACAGAGACAACAGGCTTCATTACACAGTGAGTGCGTAGCATAGTTTTGACTCCGAGCATAAACCAAAGGTTTTAAAGAAACCAGTTTTGGGATCCATTCAAGTGATACACTGTACTGCACCACATCTATGCAGACAGAGGAACTTGTGTGGTGTCTGTACAGAAAATGCCAGCAGGCTTTAATACACAGCCGAAAATCCGTGAACCAGCACAAGACAGAGCCTGCAGTAAGCAACAGCACAGTTCATTAATGAAACTTTTTCAAGAAGCTGTTTGGCAGCACAGCAGACAACAGAGCTCTGCAGCTGAGTCCTGGAACTCAGCCATGAGCTCAGTTCCCCCCCCCCCACCCCCTCGGTGTCTCAGGAGGTGTGCCGGAAGGGCTGAGCTGATCTGTCACAGGGAGAATTAGCCTGTCTCCCTGGAGCCACTGGGACCTGTGAAGTTCCTCTCATTAGAGACAGCACAGATGCTCAGCAGTTTAAAGAGAGTCAAGCACTGGGATGCAGGAAGCCCCTAGCGAATCCAAGAGCATTGGGAGGGTCTGTGACTTCCCAGAGCCCACCATATGGCCTTGGGAAAGCAATACAGACAGAGAAGGCCAAGGAAGAGCTTATCAACCACAGTGCATGGTACTGCCATGTCTAGTCCAGCAGTGAGAGGCTCTTTTCCCTTGGGAATAGTGCTGGCACATGAAATAAGGTAGCTTTGGGCCAACTCTTTGAGGGGTGTGATGGTGTTCAGCTCATTAAAGGCATTGGCGTTCTTTATGAAGCAAAAGGTAAATGGACAGAATAGTGATTGCTATTCCATTACATCTGATTTATACATAATTGCATAAAAGGCAAGGATTTATTTGAAAGTTACTCTTGTTTGAAAGTTAGGAAAATATATGCCATGTTTTCATCACAATGCTTAGGTAAAAATTGTCGTTTTTCATTCATAGTTAATTAGTTACCACTTAGAGGATGCATAGGCGCTACAATGAAATTAAAACAGAACTCAGTCTTGCTTTTTAGACTGCAGGATAATTTTCTGTTTCAAAACTCCTGTACAAAGCCAATTTGGCGCACAAACTTTTAAGTGTAGCCTCCTCATCGTTCAAATATGCCTTATGGTGGACCTCAAATTCTACTGGTGTTGACGGACACAAACTGACTCTTTGCCCATTGGGCATTTCCACACTATAAATCCCCATTGGAAACACTTATGTGTGACAAAATAATGCACCAGTGCTGTGTTAGTGGTTGAAGGGAAAAAAAACAAGGACAGAGTAAAATTTCCAAAAGCAGCAGCTTTTTGTATCAATGCAAATTCAAATATATGCAGTGAATGCATCCGAAGTAAACAGTGCCGCAGAAGGTCTGAGTGTATATAGTATATTGAGAGGGTATTAAAAAGCAAAAAGCAAGTTTAGTGTCTAATTTTACTAAACAAGCAAAATACAAACTGATGTATGGCAGAAAAAATGGACTGTACATAGTGCTCGGCACTTACTACGCATTCATAATTAATGTTCAAAACCATTATCAAATCAAAAAAGGTTAAATGCCAAGGGTTTCCATTTTTCCAATGAGCAAGGCATCGACATAGCATTGACTTAATAAGACCATTTATTTCTCAATGTGAAATTTTCCACTCAGACGTACTGTATGCAGCTCAGCAACACATACTGTACACTGAACCATTGTGACCTGGATGTTTCAGGGTCATATTGAGTTTATTTGCCAGGAAAGTCTGACAACTAAGGTCAAACACTGTCATGCATGAATATGAGGTCACAATTTCCATAGAGTATGGTACAACTTGCGTGTTATGAACATTGTCTCTGTTGTCTCTATAAGATTACACAGTCAAAATACCATCCATAAGCCCAGTGGTCTATATCCATACTGTATTAAACCCTCACACTGTCACTCCTCCATCTCCAAACTGATCCACTCAACATGGATGGTACCTCTCTGCATGCTCTGAAACAGACTGAACTGTAACTTGTCACCAACATTGTGTCAGTTGGCATTTGGCCAGTTTCTGTTGCAGTGTCTCCCAGAAATTAAGCTACCTTATTTAGGTTATTCAGCACCAAGCCCAGGTACTGTATATGCAATAGGTTTAGACACCCTCCTCATGGAGCACTTTGGGATGGTGCAGGTTTAACCCATTCTCCTCTACAAACTCGCTCATGCAAGTTTCATTGATATACAGTAATTTCAAAGTCTTCCCACAGATTTTGGACTGGACTACTCAAGGACTTTTACTTTCTTCTTTATAAGCCACTCCAGTACATTTGCAGTTTTTGTTGACATTTGTTAACACATTTTGATTAAAAAAAAATAAAATAAAATCACTCATCATTTGTAATTTATTGACAAGGGACATAGTTGGAAGGGAGTAAATACTTTTGCACTGTGGAATATAATAGTAAAGTAACATCTCATTTATTATGTTAGTTTTGTGTTCTAAATAGATTTTTAACTCCATGATCCAGCTGTGAATGTCCACATCCCCTAACAAAATAGAAAACTAGAATCTGACCGTGTCGTAGGCATGCATACAATATGTAATTTTTTGTTTTTATATTTAACAATATGTATGTAACTAAAATCATGTCCATTGCCACAGCCAACAATAATATTCAACTGACATTTCAGGATAGTAAATTGAATCTTAATTTATTATTAAGTTAATTAATATAACTCATATAACTCTTTTCTAGCAACCATTATGGAATATTGCTACTCTCTAGTCACCTGCAAAATACCTTTTTTCTGTGTGTTGGACTACAGTCCTTTACTTTTCTTACACAGATAGTTTAATAAAAGCAACAACTGACTGACACATGTTATTGATGGATATCTATAAACTGTTGAAAATAATACCAACTATAGAGTACATTACTTTACTGTAGTATAACTATAACTAGTTTATTCATTTAGTCTTTTCATAGTTTTATTCTGGAATAGACCAAAGCATTTTTGTAGAACATCTACTACATTGTACATCAAATTAATTTAATATATAAATGTATCAGTATTCTGAGAGTTTTTTCATACCTCGTGAAATGTTTATGAGCTAAGCCCTTCTTCATGTGTTTATTCTATTGTGAAAACTTTGATGCAGCCTCTATCAACTGGCAATAGCCATGTCTTACATTTAAATGTTAAAATGTTAAAAGTTCAGTTCTGGTGCTATTCTAACTCTAGAAATATTGTAAGAATGTGTTTGTGTGTACGTTTCCATGAAAACATGAAATGTAGTATCATACATCACCGATTTGGATGTGAGCTATGTCACTGTGTCCAGACTTCCCCAAACTTGACGTATACAATTGGCTGAGTGGACTGGAGTCACTCTGGGTATCTCTCTCTGACGGTCTGAGTCTGACCCCTGCTACACCTGTGAGCTTTCAGCAAGCAGCTCCACCAATCAATGTCAACTCTGAGGTGGGCACTGAGGTGGGGCTCGTAGTGTGAAAAATGATGGGTGGCTAAGACAGATGCTCATGTCAGAGAAGATTGCAGTAACTTTTGTCTTTTTCCTGTGCTAACATAAGGAAAAAAATCAAATTGGGAAGGATATTTCAAATAAATTCTGAACTCTCAACAAGTGTATTTGCAAGGGTCTGACACAAGGGTGTTTGAACAGAAGCCACAGAAGCAGAGGGAATGCTCAGAGACATGTAACATAGCATTACATCTTCTAGTTACAAACAATGAGATTTCATTGGGTCATCCTGCCTGTCTGGTGGGCATCCTGATTGTGTGGTATGTAGGTAAGGTGTCATGCTGTAAAGTCTGTATCATTTCCCCTGTCAGACACACAGACAGCTTGGTGTCAGTCTACCCTGCTGTAAGGGGAAAACTGTCGACTTCTGAACTGCACATGACCTAAGCACAACCAGGAACAGGGTGAGGCAACTCTGGCCAGCATGGTCGAGTTCCTGAAACAGATACTTCTGCATTGAGTCAGCGTCTGACCAAGTCGAGGAGCCTGTGTGTACGCAAGATAAGGCTCACCCTTAGAGTAACTTCCTTCTTTTTTTGAGAAACAGCCCTCTTATTATTCTCTTTCATTTTTTTTGGGCGGGGGGGAAAATGTGAGGGGTCAGAAAGGCAGTAACAGACTAATGACTTAATCTATTTCATTTCAGAAATCAAAGACCAAACTGGTGACATCCAGCATGAGTGCCAAAGCAAGTATGAAAGGTAACTATTATGGAGAGATGTGCTAAAAATGGAATGTTAATTCTGTATAAGCTTAGGGAAATGGTGGCTTATCTAAAATTTGCTTTTCCTAAAACTTTTATTTTCCATTAGGTGAAATTTGAAGCATTATATTTTCATATTGGGGATATTATGCATAAGTTGTATTTTTCCCTTCTCTGAGCAGATGAATGTGGCCTATAGCAGACTGTTCACTGTCTGCCTTGGTCTTTGGGAATGGAGGAAGGTAACAAGGGAATATATTGACAGTGAAAATAAAGTTATTGACATATCTCTGCCTGGGGGCAACGTTTCCTTCAAATGGGTTCCTATTCCAGAAAAGACATCTAAATTCACAACAGCGTACACAGGCCTTTCCCTTTGGGCCCACAAGGGATTGTTAATAAGGCTATGTCCTTTAAAAACTGAGAAAATAAGATACATTGGCTTCAGTTTGTAATCATGTCCTTTTTTTGTTCCCTAGCCCTGCAGCTTAATCATACGCAACAGCAGTAGTTATTGAAATGAAACTGGAATATTTAATTAGTAGGTTAAGTGCAAGCACATACTACCTACATTCACAGTGGACATACTAATTAGCTGAATTCTTGAATGTTACAAGGGAAAAGCACATTTAAAGCAGAAAAAGATATATTGTCTTTTTTGTTAAGCACAAGTACCTGATACAAAGTGAGGATGTTAAACCTTGGATATAAAAGTGATGCATTAAGATTACACGCAGCAGAAATTTTCATACTTCTTTATCAGTTTATTTGTCTATCCTTTTGTCTCAAGCAGCAATATATTAATCTTTCATATAAACCCTGATGCATTTATTATTGTATTATATAAATACATGTTATTTATTGCTTCCTAAAATTCTGCAAATGAAGAAATATTCTGAGAGGTCAGATTAACTTCTACTTTGTTTGGTTTTCCATAAAATGTAAGTGTTTTTGTTTTGTTCTCTCAATCACTGCTCCATAACCAAAATAAAAATGGATCATAAGTAATAATCTACAGTAAAAATCTACATTTTTTTCCATTGTTTTCCAGATCCCTGGTATACTGTATAGGTATACAGTATATATCCCCACATCTCTTTTATCTTCCATTCACAACCCTATATACCTTCACACAATCCCCAGCTTTTCTGCCCCAGGTTCCCTTGTGAAAATCATGTGAATGATTCATCTGTAATTTCCAGGTTCAATGTATTGACATGTTCACATGTGAATATTATGCGTGATACAAAATATATGTGGAACACATAAGATGCTTTTATGTGTATAAATTAGGCTTTGTTTCTGTTCTGTGAAACTGCTTGCTAACACTAAAAGGTGCCAATTTTTGTTTTGTGCTGCACAATACATCAGGTAGCTTTTAAACTGTCCTTCATTAGTCAACAATAATTAGACCTCACTAATGAATTTTACTACAGAGCTTGAACAAGAGCACAATTACAATTGTATATGACGGTATGTTTTTAATTTTCCTGAGGCATTGGAAGCTTTAAAAAGCCAGTGGGCATAATGACTGCATATTTAGAGGGTTGCATTGGATAATGGAAAATGCAAGTTGAATGCCGTGGTAAATATTTACAAGTTATTTCTGATCACAGTGCAGTCTTCTCAGCATTTAATCTACTTCTTTCTTAATCTAGTCTCCCCTCATGAAGTGAAATCCAATAATAGCCAAAGGATAAGATAAGACAAGTTTCATTAGCAAACACCTTTGAGGTTTAGTCCTTGTTTTCAAGGATGTTTGCTGGTAATGTGATAATAATGTTACATAAGGCCATAAGAATGGCTTCAAGTAGAGGAGGTCACTCAACCCATCGAACTCCTTTGGTTGCTAGTACTTTTTCTTGGAATAAGTCAGGGTATCAGATTTGAAAACTTGGTTGGGTAGCTTGTTCCAGGCTGACATAAAACCTTGAGCTTCCACCTGTACTCATGTTTACTGTTGCTTCTGATGTTCAGAAATCCTGGGAAAGATTCTAGCATGTTGCTCATCACAATCCTAATTTGTTAAGAAGAATGAGAATATGCAAATACCATCATGATTGGGTGCAGGTTCAAATCAATTTAATTAAAATTAAAAACAGTTACAAACTGCTTTGTTCCTCTTTAGGGCTTCCTAAGTCAATATTTTCTGTCTCTAATAATTCATAGTAAGCTTTGATTATACCGTTCACGTGCATGTAATGGTAAATAGGTAGCAGTGTTAAATGTAACTGTATTTGGCTTCTATTGGAGCTCCACAGAAAGTATTAAAAGGCAGGCAAAATGAAATGCACTACATTAATGTGTCTGCTCCCGGTTTGCAAGTTAGCAGGGCGTGAATTCAAGAGGGACCTCTCAGTTGTATTCGCAGCCTCCTTCACTTCTCGGGGAAAGCGAGAGACGAATGCATCACTATCGCTAGACACAGCCGGGGGAGAGACTGGGCACGCATGAGGTGACAAAATCCAGAGCCCCCGACACAAATCTACTCTGGCGTTTAGGCATTGCTGTTTTTTCACTTTTACTGAAGTGTGACTTTTTTTGCCTGTCTTTCCCGCAAAAAGATGGATATGTTGTAAAACAGGGTTTGCAAAATGGAAGTAAATGCAAGTTTATTGTAGAAGCGAGAACTAAACAACTGGCTTTGTTTTTTTCTTTCTCTGCCAGGCGTTTCTGACAAAGTGGTTTAGGGATTGAGGGATGAACGATGTCAGTCTTTGGAATCCTAATTCTTTAGAAAAACGGGTGAATAGATTTTTGTAGAGGTTTAGCTTTAGAAGCTGGACAGTTTAAGGGAGCTGCTTTACCCAGTGGATTGATCTACCTTTTGTGCATTTGTTTGTAAAGTAGGAGCACAGCACTCTGCCACTGTTACAGTATCGAGTGCTACATGAAACTTAAATAAACTTATTCTCCACATAACTCTTATTGTTTAATCCCTTTATATCAAAATGTTTTAGTTAAGATAAGGACTTTAATCTGAATGTGACTCCACTATAGTTTCCTCCACATGCTGCTACTATTGCTACTCCTGTGACTATTAGCACACTAATAATGATAAATGAGAAGTTGCATTTTTCCCCATCAGATGGAAGTGGAAAAAAATTACTCGGGGTTTTCTCAAATCCCCTTGATCATCATTTGCATGTACCCAAGGCCCAGAATGATTTTAACCCACCCTTGGGCTTTGTATTATAACAGTCTTGGTGGGAGACAGATTTTTCCAGTAATGGGTGTTTAACATGAGTTATTGGATTCAGGTCATGCAGGAGCAGTCACAGCAGCACCCAGAGAAAACATAAACAGAGGCAGAGCTCAGCTCCTAACACATCACTCCAGACAGGAAGGCAAATCTGGCAGAAGGTCATCTGGCCCCCAGATGCAGAGACAGGACTGCAGAGATTTATTAAAGAAGACATGTTAAAGATGGTTCAGACCCCAGATTGCACTGCTCCAAATCATTCAGCAGTTCATCATGTAATATATTGTATTCATGATATCGACTCCCTGGTATTGTCTTTAAAGCCTCAATGACTACTGTGATAAACTTCCAACAATCATCACGTCCAAAAACAGGAAAATTAAAATAGCAGCCACGACAGCCTTGTAGTTTGGAAGTTTGCAAAACAAACTGCTGGTGATCTCCTTCATCCACACCCAAAGATGGTTCCACAGCTGAAACACTGTTTCTTTTCTTCTCTTTAAAGCATGGAAAAAACCTTTACTTGTTCCTTTGCAGCCTATTTGAACTACAGTATATACACTTTATTTTTAAAAAGTAATGGAAAGAGACAATATTAGGGGTGTCTGCATTGTTCTGTTTTTTTTTTTATTGTACAGGACTTCAACACCCAAACCATGGTGTAAGAAATATCTAGTGGACACAGCTGAAAAAATTACTTTACTGCAGGCGCGGATTTAGTCGATCCCCCCTCCTTTATTTGTGCGAGCTATAGTAAACTCGAAGGCGAGTGATTTTCTCCGTCTCTGTAATCTGAGTCTTAGGGGTGACATACATCCCCAGGAATGAAGCCACCGCAGAGCCCTGCACATGACTCACTTATTGCAAGGGAATGGTGTCTAACATGTCTGTGCTGTGTGCGAGAGGCTGAGCTGTGGGCTTCTATTGTTATCCTAATTGTGCATGGTAGCAGGGATGATAAAAGACAGTAAGGACGAGCTGTAACTTTGTTATCTCTGGAAATAATGGTCAGACTGACTCCTGTGCAAGGCATGTCGAATGCCATGTAATTGTTTTGTCAATCAGTTGCACACGACAGTCTTGTCGAGATCACCTTTCACCCTATTGCCTCAAGCCAGAGTGGTGAACTGTGACCTATCTTTCTAGGTAAAGGCCTCACTGGCTGTATCCCAGAGGACTTAAACAAAGTCACATCAATTAAGCTCTCTCACGTAATTAGCAAGTTAATTCATGGCTGGGGAAGTTGGGTTTCAAAGGGGGCTTGAGCTGTCTTTACGCAATTACCCTGACTGAAGCAACACTTGGCTAATTTTCTAAGACATTTGATACTTTGAACTTACAATTATTCCATCTCTGGTATATGCCACAACTGCCATATCTAATATGCCTGGTGTAAACAAGTTGCTATTATTTTTTTTTTATTCCATTGCACGTTACACATATCTTGTTTCACCCTGGCCTTAAAACAGTCTTAAAAATGAACTGCGTTTTGTTATTTTTAGAGAACCTCTTCCATGATGACAAGATGTTACACTGAACTCTCACCCAGAAAAACCTCCTACAAACAGGAGCTTTTGGGATGGGCAGGCTGCTCTGAAGGTATGTAAAATCCTATTTTCTCATGAAAAGGTTACCGTCAGTAGGCTGTGCCTCGCGCCAACAGCAATACACACCCATTCAAAACTTTTATGTAAATTGATGCTAAATACTCCGTGCCTGGGAGCTGCTATAACAAGAATTTTCCTCCTTTTTTGTAATTTGAAATTCCAAACGAAAAGGGAGCCTTTTATTCTAAAAGACAAAACAATCAGGCTAGGTTTCATCAGACATAAAAAAGAACTAGAATGTAAGGGGTTATGTACAAGGGAGGCCATTCTGGCTGCTGTGTACTTCTGCACTTCAGATATTTCTGTATTTGAAACAACTGCTTTGCTTTAGAGGAAAACACCACAGCATGATGAACTGGTTAAGCTCCCTCTAGGTGTCTGAAGAGTACAACAGTGGACGAGTGTGAATCCTGCACACATTGTATTAAGAGTCTTTCCCTGAGTGCTCCTCCGAGGTGTCTGTCTCAGCTGGTAGCCCTCAGAGATCGAAGGGTGATGGGCTCTGACTCCCTTGTGAAACTACTATACACAAAGAAAGATTGTATGCACGTGTCTCAGTTTGTCTGACAAAATAATTCTAATTTTTGCCCTTTTACACTGCATTTGGATTGTCTGAGTTAGATGTAACAGTGCTATGAGAGGCTACAATCTGTCCTCTGTAATAATTCAGTTTTTTTTTAAATTTAGATCACAGGGTTTTTCTCATAAATATAATCAGTTTTTATATTTTAGTTTCCCACAATATGCCCATGTTACAAATGTGAAGCTAAGTGAATATCAATTGATTTCCAATTAGATACCTTTTGGAAAATCTCTTTAAAGTTCAATTACCAGCTGAGCCATCACTCACTGAAGAGAGAAAATCTCTGCAGCATAGTGAGAGACTCCATCAATGCAACCCACAGTGGTGTTATCACTGGTCTCGCTTTGCTTTGTGTTGAACATTCAGAAATTTTATTTAAGTTTGTGGTTATACAAAACCGTAGAATCATAGTTACATACAGTGTTGATAAGGAGAAAACCAGACAATACTCATATATTCTGAAAAGTCATGTACCACAAAAGCCTGACGTTTTCAATTAATTAAATTACAGTGAATCAAGTGCACCTTAAATTGGAAAAACAATATGCTTACATATCACAAAAGCTTGGCGCTGAGCATGCTGGTAAGGCATTTAAGTATGTTTCTGTCTATGAAAACAATAATGAGAGATAAAAGCTTTATTTTTCGGAGAATGGAGAGATCACATTAATTGGAACCAGTCTAAAGCAGCGTCATGCTTTAGTTGTTAAGATATTTTTCTGGTACACAGTGTTTTGTTTTGTTATTTGAATGAAATAGAATAAAAACAAGTTGAAATGCTTGAAACATAAAGTAGTGTGTTCAATTCGTTCAAAAGCCTGACCTGACAAATTTAGCCTGAGCGCTGCTGTCTTTTAATCGCTGATGAGTGAAATACTGTGAATGAGATTGAGCAATCAGAGTACTGATATTGGCTTTTTGAATTGCATCTCCTTAGCCCCTGCTACTGTGCCAACATTTTTTTCTCTTAAGTTGTGCTTTCAGGAAGAGGGAATCCATTATGCCTCAAAGAAAGGGTGCCGAATTAGATTTCTTAATAACTTAGTGTTCCGAATCACATGACAAGATGCAGACCAAATATTACTTATCTTCTCATATGTCTGGTATTATCTTACAACTGGATACACACACCCAGGCAGGATGCTATCGTTTGAATGTATCACCCAAAGAGATGTTAGAGACAGTACAGCACTGTTCATTGTTACTAGCTCAAATTTGGTTTTCATTACAGATAGCCGTTTGTCTGTCTGGCAGTACAAAAGGAAAAGTCACAATTTGGAAATGATGTAGTAAAAGAATTGTGTATGCACTTTACCTCATTAGCTCTCCCTTTTGATGTTTACATACAAATGTAATCCCTTCCATCAAGTGCAGCAAAACCTGAAATGTGCAGAAAGTATTGTTTGGTTGCTGCATGAAGCATACTGTGGTAAACTTCTTAAACAAAAACATACATTTAGGTTAGATTTTTTTAAGCTTGCAATTTTTTTTTTCTGTAGATTGGGTAAAGAAGAATCGTTTAGTTTGTGAGTCATTGTTTATTCAAAGCTTTTTCATATATCTAGTAAGGCACATGTGATTGTTTTAGGCTAACTTGAATAGCAAATAACCCTCCCTGGATTATTAAGAATCCACATGACCAAGCTTTTATTCACTATAAGAAATTCAAATGTTCCAAGGTGGTCTTAGTTAGAGTTCACAGTGAGTAGGAAGAGAGTCATTTCTGCAAATGTGGAGCAAAGTTTACACTTCAATCATTCATCATTGTGGTTACAAGAATGAAATCCAGCATAAGACATAAAATGAAAAGAGCAAATTCCTGAAAGAAGAAAGAATCCAAACAATTACCTTAATTTTTCAAAGCAGCGCTGCCTTGATTTGTATTTGTTGTAAATTTGGAAATTATTTACAAAATCACTGAATAAAATAAAGATATTCATAAAAAGGACAGTTAAAAAGAGGATCTCTGTTTTAGATTAGGTATTCAGCCTATGTGTCTGTATCTGTTACATCGAAGCCAAAAAACAACAGAATTATTTATGAGGCTATGTTAGTGGAATAATGTTGTGTTTAAAATGTACCTAAATACAACCCATAATTTTATCTCATTCCTCATTTTGTTTTGCCTCGCATGTACAATATGTACTTTGTGTTTTCCACAGTTTGAGAACAAGACTTTACTTGTGAAAGGTTGTTTTTCATCACTCTGTTTGGAGGTGGCAAAGATCAGGGGCTCAGAAGATTGAATCGTTTTTTTAAATGAGATTTTTAGTTAAGCTTTGTTTAAATAAGAAGATGCCAGCTTCTTCACAATTGCTGTAAAATACAGAATACAGAAGGAAGACTGATAATGAAGCCCCCACCATACACCATTATTCATGATTCACTATGAATAACACTGATTGCTGAAACTGATATTACATACTGTAATTGTTTCTCCTGTCCACCTTGGCAGAAATACAGTGCATGCAGTAGTTTTGCTTGTAACCCTTCCACACCTTCACCACATATTTTCATTAGTAGTTGCATTAGATCTGTTTGTACTTTGAGTGCATGGCTGAACTCAAGTTCCTTTCTGTAAACTCTAAAAGAATTAATGTGGAGATATTAAAAATAATGCTGTAATGCTTCAGGTGCTTTCTTATTTAGTCTGATTACATTTCACTCTGAGCTTGAACTACCTCTCCTACCAAAAATCTGTCTTGAAGCAAACGGTGAAGCAGTTTCTCATTTCTATGCTATATGTGCTGTGTGACAGGGCTGGTGGCACAGAGTGGCTGCTGCCCATCACCCAGATGAGCATGGCATTTCAGTGGTGGGTAAAGGGAGCCAGGTTCCCTTCATCCACATATTGCAATATTAGAGGATGAAAAGTGTTATACAAGTGCAAATCATTAAGTATTTTAAACACTCGTATCCCTTCAATGTCTAACCTTTGACAACTAAGAATCACAAATGATATGGGTATAGTATGGATCCATTATTTTATCCATACTTTTTGTAATTACTTTGTGGTGGTTTCACTCCTTGTGGAGAGTTTGCCACTCTCCTTTCCTATATGATCTGTGAGTTTCACTAGTCTGCCATCTGTACCAGAAACTTAATTAATAACACAGAGCAGCCAGAGCACTGAGCCTACAATGGATCCCTTCTGTACTGCTTACATCTTTCCAATTCGAGGTTGTGTCCATTAAGATGATGTGCTGTTTCCTGTTTGTTAACCAGTTCTTGATCCATGTGCACACATTACTGTGGATTCCTGCAGCTTTTAGAGAATTAAGCTTTTATGAGGGACCTGGAAATTCTAACATACAGTATCACGTTGTATGTTTTGGTTTTATAAGCTGCCCTTTCTGCTTGCTTAAGTGATGCTAGTAAACTTGTTAAACAAAACTTCCCCTGTTTTATCCATCTTGGCTGTCTCTTAAAATGCCATTGTTTCAAAATGATTCTGATAGTTTAGCGTTTACTGTTGTTTCCATAGCTTTACCAGAAAATAGGCAAAACTTATTGGTCTGTAGGTTAGCATCAGATTTACAACTCTCCAATCTATTGGAACAGCTCCCTTCTGAAATGAGAGTTGAAATATCCTAGATAGAAGACTGTGAATAACATTCTTGGTTTCCTTTAGTTGGACTTAGAAAATAACATAAGGCCCCAGCAATTAATTAGCTAGCCTGATTCCTGTAGAACCCTAATAATGCTAATATTATGAAGAATATATTTTTTGTTTGTCATTCTTATGATCATATATATTTTTTTAATTATCTTTTAACCTTGACACTCCTACCTCATTTTTGTAATAATTTCAAAGTAAAGACCCTGACTTTTAGACAGAAATGATCATTCCTAATTGGTCATATTCAATGAAAATCAGGTGAAGATCTTGTCCAATCATGTCAATCCCGAGGCCAGCGAGTAAAATGTAGTTTGTGTGGGGGTGGATGAGTGTGTGTGTAAAGGGCAAGGGCTGGGTTATTACCAAGATAATGGTTAAGCAATCACAGCTGGGAATGGGTTTTAGCTCTTGGGAAGAGATTTAATACAACTAATTGCTCGATTTTCTATAGTGTATCCATATAAAAGGATCTTTAAATGTTTTACATACAGTACGTGTTGCATCTGAAAGACAGCAGCTAGTAGCAAATCAGGGTTGGAGCCTCCCTTCAAAATATGTTTATTAACCTTGATGGTTTTCTACACCACTTCAGGAACCCAAAATGTAGCTCCCTGTCAATTTGTATAAAAAATGTCAGGATGGCTAACATATTGGTGAGAGAGCTAAACTGCAATTAAGGTATATTTGTACTGTTAGCCCGAGGTATACAGAAGAACTAAATGAATGCCTGGTGTGTTCTTCTCTGTAAAGCAGGTCTGATAGACCTGTCACAGACCTTCCTATGGACCTAATTAATACTATCTTGAATCGGCAATGAGTTCACAATGTTTTACTGCATTCCAAGTCAACTAGTCAAGACGATACGCCACTCTTTTTCTTACTGAAACCTAATCAGAATTATGTCAACAGACAGACTTATTTATTCTATATTATGACATTTTTTCCATAACATGCCTTAACAACACCCTTTGGGATTAAAGTCAATTTTGGCAGGGACATGCATTTGTAATTTCAAACACTTAAACACTTAAGTGCTTCCTGGCTGAGATTGCAGCGTTTTTTAAATGAGAAATCAGAGGCGTTCTGACACCATGGCTCTGAACCTGCAGGAATTTTGGAAACCGACCCCTATATAAATCTTTTGGCCACAGATGTATGACTTCACACTGTAAGGAGTGGTCCTTAGCTTGTCATGATAGATACCATTTTCCCAATGGAAATTTTTTGTTGTGTATGCATAAGTACCTTGATAGTGCTGTTGACAATATTTCAAGTGCACAGTATAATATACTGTAGGTGTTGGTATTTTAGCTGTATACACTCCTTTCCCTTAGCCTGCTCATTACTTCAAGTAAACGCAGTGCATACATTCAGTATTGCAAGTAGTTGACTTTTCACTGTCATATTTTAAGCATTTCCCTTACACCGCTATCTTTTAGTATATACTGTATAATAAAATACCCCAGTATTTTTTATATGTATGCCTTTATACAGTACATGTATATGTGCATATTGCTACAGTATATACCGGTATATGAATATGTCTGTATGTACACATGCACAAATGTTGATTAAATTTGGCACTTTAATTTTTAAGAAATGGCATATACATTGTGAATATGATAAATTACAAAAAAATACAAATGAGGAGAATGCTATAAACTAACACGTAATATGTTTTTTGAAAAGGGCATGCAAAAGTGAATGGTATCTATTCTGGCTTCTATAAACAGGAACTGTATTCTGTTTGGGTGATGTTGTCAGGGTACTCTCTTGGAATCTTTTTATTATTGGCAAATTTATTAACATTAATCAGTACCTGCAGTGGACATTCAAAAAAATAGAATGTGAGTGAACAATGTTGGTCATGAATCACTTTATATAGTGGTCAATTGAAACTTGCTGTCTTAGCTCTCAGTGGGCAGACATGCCTTATATCAGTTCAGAAATGTATAGTCCCTCTTCACATTTCATGGTGTAGATTTGCTACAGCTGGCATATATGATTTCACTTACAAAAGATTGTGGTGATGAACTTGTGGCTGTTTCCGATCATTGGTTATGATACTATTTGGCCAAAGTTATCCCAGTGAGCATTGTGAAATTAAGCTGGCCTCAATTTGTATTAACAAGAAGGAGGCCCCTCCCAAATCCTGCCAAACTACTAATAAAACAAATGATCTAGTTCAGGAGATAATCCAGAACTGTCAGACTGGACCCAAATGAGCTTGAAACTGGTTAAAATCCAATGTGTTTTCTGTGGCTTTTAAAGCTCTTCCAGAAAAGAGTTCCAACAGAATTGAAGTTGAATGACGTATTCCATAATTCTTGATAAGACTATTGAGTGCCGAGAGCTAGAAACAGATAAAAAAGGTGATGATCTAAAGGTATAGTCATTCCCATTTCACGCAGTAGAAGCAATGCAAATATGCCGCTTTAAAAGAAAAGGGGGGGTAGATACTTTTTGACGCAAAGTCAGTCATAAATAGATAAGTGTGCATGTTTCTATTTTCATTTGTAAAAAGAAAAATAAAACCAAAAATTGCCTCTTGTTGGCAGCCAGTGGATTAGTGCTTTTGTATTCATTAGAAACACAAATGGAAGGAGGGAGGGCAGTGGTTTACCAACAGGCAACCATTAAAAACCGATTCAGACCACGCTGCGTGCTCATGTAAGAGCCCAGTCCATACACCTTCCTGTATGTGGTTAAAGGGAGGGATTGCAAATTGCTGCTGTCTCTTTTGTCTGCAGCCCCTCCTACTGTGTTTACGTTAATTGACCCTATTCAGGTGAGTTCAGAGCTCTCACCCAGGTCCCACCATAAACATATACACATAAGGGTGTCTTTTTATTACTTGCACATGAGGCCAGCTATGTTTTAAAGCCCTCATAGTAACAGATCACTGCTGGCTGCATACCACAGTTCTGAATCAGCAGTGCCTCCATAAATCAGCATAGCTGGAATATTTGCGGCCAGCTCCAGTAGATTTATGCAGGAGGTACATCAGGGGCCGTCTATGGTTTTCTGGGGGAGAGGGTGCTGAAGGTTAGAGGTTAGGGATTTGAAGTGGAGGGGGGGTTGGGTTTGATGGCAGATTTGCAGGAAGGAAGGATTTATATTAAAAGAGGCAGCAGCAGCAGCAGTCAGCCAAGAACTTGACAGAGGTGGAATTTTAAGAGACAGTGCCCCCTGTTAAATCAGTGCCGTCACTTTTTCAGCCCAAGAAGTGTCAAGCCTGACTGGAGATAGTACAGCCAGGCGCATCTCTTCTCCATATCCATGTTCTTTCTGCACTGACAGAAAGCCTGCAAGAGGTTCTTAACTGCACATTCCTTGGGCACCTTCAATGGTTTTTCCTGCCCTTATTCATTCTTTCCAGTATCTAGACTTCTTATATCAGATCTAATTTACTGGATGCTTCCTAGATTTGAAATAAATTGGTGCGTGTGAATGTTAATGCAGTGTTAGGCAGATAAGAAGTCCAAATGAATTAAGTGGTGATAGGTCAGAAACCTGGACAAATGAGGTTTGAGGTTGGGCAACAAAAAACTGGAGCTGACAAAATCTGAAATAAGTTCTTGTTCTTGTTTAAGTCATTTCTAAACAAGTGTCAGTCTCTGAGGAAGCAAGTATACATTATTACCATGGCCCTAGCTCTGTTTGATTTCTCAACCTTATTTTTTACTAATGAAAAAAATGTAATCTACATGGAAAGTATATATTGATTAAAAATAATCTCCTTTATTTATTAGCTTTATATAATGATTTCCCCTACTGTATCGACAAAGTCTCCAAGTCCCTAGATGTAAGACAACCGACTGTGAAACCAATCGTGGGCATGAGTGTTTTCTCAACTTAAATTTTTATCTTTTTACTGCTAAACGTAACACTGATGACTATAAGATAGATTTATAGTCTGACTATAAAAGATTTTTTCGATTGTCATTCAAATTATGTTTGGCAAATCTTTGTCACCTTTTTTGGTGGTTCAGCTTCTGAAGAGGCTTTTTCCTTGTAAACCAGTTTTGAATGGCACATTCATGTCGGCGACATTGAGGGGTAGGTTTCTTCAGTTTAGATCCAGGAGATGCCAGTGTGTATTGGAGACCTCTGGCTGCCTTTGGATTTACAGGTGCCTCCCAAGCCACTCGTCTCACAGCCCATGGTGGTGAGATATACTTGCACCACTGTACCCTGCCAGGAAGAGGACTTAAGTGTATCCCAATGGACACAACAGTGGGAAGAAGTAGACTCAGTTTTTTCATCCCACCTCATGGGGGTTAATTACTTTTTGGCGGCAGTTTTCAAATAACTTATGTGATGATACATAATAAGTGTGAATAAATGTGATCCTCTTGTTTTCTGGAATTCATTTATTAATGACAAATATGAGTTTGCTCTGTGCAATGCTATTATGATTACAGTATTACATTATTTAATAGTTTTAAGTAAGACATGATGGTTTCTTTGGTGACATGAATCTTGAGGGCACTGTATATTGATTGCTGTCATGCTACATGTTGCGGATAACCTTTTGTTTTTCCCTCTCTCAAACCTTGTCAATTGCTTTTTATATCCTACTAATCTTCAAGTTCTTCTTGTGTAGCAGTGTCAAGGAACATGGAGGGGTGAGGTGCATAGGGTTTGAATAATCATGTAGGCTATATTGAATTAAAATCCTTCTCTTACACATTCATTTGATTCCATATGTTTGCAAAGGAAATTTGTCTTCAGGAAATTAAACAAAATGGCAATTAGTGGCAAAGTCATGTGACACATTATCAGAAAGCCAGTGCAGGAATGGCCCCATATGCCATTTCACTTATTTTAATTGGATTGCTTTTGAACCCTGTTTATGTAGCGTGCCTTCATTTCATTGAAAATTAAGCGCTAATACATTAAAATCTGTGTCATATTGGCAGGTTAGATTCCTTACATGAGTAAATTTATTAGGTTGTCGACCTCTTTCATGATCGCAGGAAAAAGCCAGATAGAGCTAGCAATGGGAGATGAGAGTTAATCAATTAACAAGCAAAGAAAAAATAGATATAAAACAGCCTTCTCATATTCTACTTTTTTTCAGGTGGTTGACTGACTGGTCCAAGTTGCTTTTTTTTCAGTAAATCCTGGAACATTGTAAGACATGCAACAGAAGCTGTTCTTTTGAGAGAACCCCCTCCAACCGGACAAACCCGACTGTGCTGTCATGCTCTGAACAGTCACTTAAATATTTGTGAGCTGGGCAGTCAGAACAGGGCAGTGTATGTGTGTGGGGGAGCATAAGTCCACCTTTTAAATCATGATTTAGAAATGGCTTACAGGGCTGCAGCTACAGTTGAAACAATTTGACCATGAAAATGTAGAGAATGTTCATGCTGTGGTGGGCAGGTAAGATACAAAAGAAAAAAAAACCTACAATTATTCCACGGTGCTCTATTTTACAGGTTATCCTTCTCCAGCCGGAGGCTAGCAGACAGAGGTCTGCTTTCCATCATTGTTATCACAGGGTCATCCATGTAAAGCACTGCTAATGCATTTTTGGAAACAGGTAGTCATATGCCCTGCAGGCAACAAACCCTTACACTGACAATTTCCACATTACAAGAAGTACATTAATCATGTTGAGCTTGGGCACCATCACTGTTCACCTTGTGCTCTGCCTGACAGGTTAAAAAGACCAAGATGAAGCGTAATTTATGCGTGCTAGACACTGGTTCACAATGGCTGCTGAGCTCTTACATCTAACGTATACTCATAGCAATCTTTGAAAAGCAATGAAACTCTATATCTTATATTTTATTAGATCATATAATATGCTCATATGCATGAATATGTCTTTGCTACCAAGTGTTCTTGTTAAAATAGAATTTACCTTTTCTTTTTTAAAGTGAAAGTCAATGTCTTTCTTTGAGAGTATTTTGTGGTTCTTTTGTTAGGTGGAGCCATTTGATTAGGCCTTTGTTGTAACAGGTGATTTCAACAAAATGTTGTAGTTTAAAATGGGGGGTAGGAGCACATCATTAGAATCCTAATTTCATGTTTCTGAAGCAACATTGCACTACTACATTACCACTTTTCCACTTTTCACTTTTCATCTTCAGTCTTTATTGATCCTGTGATGGATGAAGGCCTTCACAAGACTCTGACAAACATTTCTCTTCAGCTACTCTCATCCATCTCTCTCCTGTGGATCTGCTCTCTTGCCATGTTATAAGGGTAATTTTTTTGTTTCCTTGGATTTAAATGTACAAGCACACACATTTCTACACTTGTGACCATCCTGATTGATTATATTTTTATTTTTATGCACTGTTCTCTACCCTGCCAAAATTTAACCCTACATACAAACAATACTTGGACCTTCAATTTTTTAAGAAGGCACCATATGGTTTGGATTTCTGAAGACCATCTCGCTGGTCCTTATATGCTTGTTTCTCAGGAGTTATGATCTTTTTTGACATTTTGTCACATTCGGTCAGGAGTCCTTCTGCACGTGCTCATTCACAAGAGATAGTAAGAAAGTAATGATTAATTAATGAGGTATGTATCAGGTTAAAATAAGCATACTTGAAATAGAAAAGGTGTGTCACACAACACCAAGCATGAGAGTGGAGCATACTTAAACACAACATGCAGGGCCTGGAATTTCTACAGAATGACGATTCAGCTATGACAGAAAGGGGGAGATAGTTCGAAAGCAAAAGCAGAATTGGCAAACAAATTAACACCCTGGCCTCTCTCTGCTTTTAAATGCCATTGACAATAGGCCATGCCTTCCTATCCCATCTCTTGAAAGTCCATGCAATTAATTCTGTTCAGGCTGTTGGCCAGGATTGTAAGCTAACTAGGATGAATGGAAGAAAAGCAATATTTAATTTTAGCTGTAGTGCAGGTTCACATCCCTGCTAAAGTGCTTAAAAGTGAAGCAGCACAGCTCGTTTATAGAAAAGTTCATTGTTTGTGGGGCTTTTTCTATCAAGCTGACAAAGCCTCTAGACTCATGGAAGAATGCGAAGATGTGCTGTAGTCACACTGGACACACATGCCCCCAAATAAACAAAAAAAAGCACAGAGAAGTGTCACCACTTAGACAAACAGGTTTTGTGTTCTTTCAGACAACAAGCTCAACAGACAAGTTGTATTTGAATGAGACTTTGCTCCCTGCCTGTTGCTCATGTAGCAGATTTGAGTCTTTTTAAAGTAAAGAAAACCCACCTGCTGAAGAAAGGATTATCTAGTCCTCATCTTGGAAAGAGGGCTAGCTCGCAAATAATGTCTTATAAGACGTACAGGTATGGAAAGCTCACATTTAACCATCCTTTTGTTATTATCCAATCATAGGAATATTATAATATCTTCAGCAATGTAGAAAGAATCCTTAGGGAAATTTTCCTTTCCTTCTTCTGCCATAAGTATTGCTGCTGGGCTTCCAGAATAACTGTGTTTTCAGAGACCAAGGTGTTCAGTGATGTTTGCATCACGTGTTTAGAATTAGTCCTTTTTTGGGAAGAAAAAACAAATGGTTGTTTTCGGGATTAATTCTTTTTTTTTCTGGGTAGATGAGCTCAAATTGCCATTTGTATAAGAATAAAGATATTTGTGGATGATTTAAAATGTAACCACATAGTGGACCAAATGGTTTCCAAGCAATGGACAGTGTAACAATGTTTTCAGACCCGGTAGCTTGAAATGATGAATGCGCTTTTGCAAGGCCAGCAAAACATGTGTTTGACTGTGGTTCATGGGCTGCATATTGGATGTATTTTTGTGGTTCAGAGCTTTTCAAAGCCTTCTTTGACCGCACTCCCTTTTAACCTTTGCTGTCTGCTGTCCATTTGCTCATCCTGTCCTCCTGGAGGATTTCAGTGGTCGCTGTTAATTTTTTTTCTTACTTTATTGAGTTCTTGATGGTTCTGGTGATGGACTAAATTGAACTTACTTAATAACACGAAGTGCATCTTTCAGCCTTCCTGAGTAATGCATGTTAACCTGTGACCTGGGCACAGGAGGATCTCAACAGCAGCAGCAGACAGGTTGTCACGGATCACCAGGGGGGATGACAGTGAGCCAGTGATAAATGACAGGCACTGATTTCTTTAGAAACCTTGTTCTGCCTCCATAATAATCGGGACCAAACTGTGGAACACAGAGGACTCAAAACTGGTTTCATCTGGACACAGCTTGCTTCTTTTAAATGTCTTAACAGAGTGAGGTTTCTTCTTTTTTCCTTCAATGCCACATAAGAAAAAAAAATCAATTTCTTTGGCAACTAATGTAAGCCACAATGCCAGAAGTGCTACACAGCAAAGAAAACAGCTATTTCCACTCAAAGGCAATGATTCTTCGGTTTCAAGATGTGACTATCACTTGCAGAACTAGGGATAGTCAAAAAAGGAAAGCCAACTGAAATTAATATTGACTATTTTGAACAGGGTTTCTTTGTTCCCTTTCTTAAAATATAATATCAAAGGGCTCCATTGTTACATACTGTATCAACTAAGACCATATGTCTTTACACGATATGTCATAATATGTCATATTATGTCTGCCCTTTCCACCAATGTATTATAGTAAATGGAAATCAGAATAGATGAACTAATGGTTATTTTGGAGGGTTTACTGCTATCAGCAGAAAAACCCAGCAAGCCCTTTCAGAACTACCCAGGCACTGAGTGAACCAAAAGCATTCTACTTTCATGCTTTTGTATAGAAATTGAAGGCACCTCTATCTTATTTTATTTTCCTGCATGTTACAATTCCAAGAACATTTGTATCAACTCTAATACACCAGATTAACAACATATGCAGGACTTGGGATTGGGAAAACAAAAACCCTTTGCAGTTTAACTGTAAAATATGTGTAAAATGGGAAAAAAATGGACCTTGCTGATTCGCAGTACTTATCATTTCTGTACCCTTTAACAAGCCAAGATATTAATAGGGCTTGTATAGAAGAATGTTCCATCAACTGCTCCACTAAAGGCAAGGCCTGGAGGTTCTCCTAAATGAAGTGTATAATCCAATTCATATCACTGGTGAAATCACTGTAATGAGGCCCAGACAGATGTAGCTTTACCCGTTTCTATGGTTTCCATGACTGGCATGTGCTGAAAGTCTGACCTTAGCAATTAACACTGAAAGACTATGTCTGGAGCAAGAATGAACCGCGATTTGTACTGAAAGCAAAGCAGGGAAAGAGAAAAAGAGGGAGGCATGAGCAGTTGATGTTGTCCTAAAAGCAAAAGCTGGAATACTGAGGTCGAGCTAGTCACAGGAATGCAGGTGCTAATGACTGCTTGTGTCAGGAACTGGCTTCTTATCCCTAACTTCTTGGTGCCTCAAGGTAAATAGATACTATCCTTGACATGTTCATTGCAGGATCCTGTCACTGCCACACCTGCAGTTTCTGTCCCTTTTATGCTGGTTAGAATTGACAAAAATTTACCAAGGGTGGGAAAGGAATGCATGAGTGAAATGAATGAATAAACAGATATAAATTTTATTTTAGCCCAAGTGAATTTATTGTTCACCATCAGCCAGCACTGATGTTGCATTAACAGTGCCAGGACACTGTTTCGGTGTCATGAACATGCCTTTCAAGGCACCCACTGATATACAGTGCTGAGACTCCAACAAAAAAAAGGATATTTTTAGTTATATAGAATAATGACTTCTGTAGCTTCTCTTTTTGCCAAAGTCGTTGGAATACTATATATGAAATATATACAATCCAAGATCCCCCGAGGCTAATATAGAAGTCCACTTTACCCTCTTTTCTTAGATTTCAGTCCTTCAAGAAAAGTGTCCATCATCTGGTTTCTAATGCAATGAGTGATCTCAGATGAGAATCTGAAATCAATTGGTTCTTAACCTTCCCTGAATTTTGGGGGTAAATTGGATTCTTTAGATCTTCTTGCAGAGCTTGTCTCCTGAGATCATTTCAGAACTCTGCGTTCTCAACAATGAAAACTCTAAAATACCCTCTTTGCAGCAATCAGCCCATGCAGTTACAGACTTTTAACAAACTTCTGATTTAATTTATTAGTCTTTCGGGAACATTAGAAATACATTTGTCAACAGAACAATAGAGCAAGAAAAGAGAAGAAAGTTTTAAAAATGCAGTGAATAAATAAATGTTATTTTTCTACCATCTAATGGGAATGATAATGGATTCCAAAGAATATAAATATCTTAACAGCTGAATATTTATAATGTAGTCATAAATTAGTCATTTGTGAACCTTGGATTTGTACAAAATATTTGCGTTTTAAAGGGATATGTGTCTTTTTTATATGACGTAAAGTGAAAAAAACATTATGACACTATAACCAGTTTTAGGTACATAAACTTCTGTGCAGTATGTTTGCTATGCTACATTTTCTAATTTCAACACTGGAAAATGTCTTTAATAATCATTTTTCTCTATGAGTGTTTGCATTTCAATGAAGATAACTGAAGGATTGA